>NC_073642.1:47130000-47755000 GCF_029407905.1 Bubalus kerabau | reverse complement strand
GAAGTTAAATTGATAATCAGGGTTCCATTATACCTCTTCCAGTTTAATAATTATATGCTTTTTTTTTTTTTAATAAACAAAGTGGGGGAAATGTTGACTAACAGAAGCATGTGCTTGGAGTAGTTTGTCTAGAAGAGACTTGTCCCAATCCATTTGTTTTCTTATCCCTTTACATATGACATTAGATTTCAGCATAATTGGGCATAAAGTTGTTGTCTGCTACCACAGAACTAAGTAAAGGAAAATATTTCAGATTCCAGGTTTTATTAACTCATAATTGGAGTAATGTTTTAGGAAGATTAATTGGAGATGTGTGCAGAAGCTGAGGATCTGGTAAAATGTCAAAGCAAAGGAGTTTGGACAGAATGAAATAGTAGTAATCCAGGATAGAGGTGCTGAGACCTGGTACTAGGATAATAGTGGTAGAAAAACAGTAAAAAACAAAATAAGAGAAATACAAAAGGAAGGATGGACAAGATTAAGTAACAATGGCATGTAGATAGACTAAATGATAGAGGGGTTGGAATGCTTATTTGGTCATAGAAATGGCCAAATGGAGAAGGTAAAAATTGAAGATAGGGACTTTGCTGTTGGCTCAGGGGTTAAGAATCCACCTTGCAATGCAGGGGATGTGGATTTGATCCCTGTTCAGGGAACAAAGATTCCACATACTGAGGAGCAACTAAGTTCACATGTCACAAGCCACAGCTAGAGAGTCTGTGCACTGGAACTAAGATCCTGCCTGCGGCAACTAAGACCCAGTGCAGCCAAATAAATGTTTTTGTTTTAAAAAGTGAAAATAATCTGAGGAGAAAAGAGAAAAAGTGTTGGTTAGGGCCAATTGGGGAAAGATTTGCTGAGATTACGAGAGTCAGAGAGAGAGAAGTGGGGCAGAGAAAGAGAGATAAGAGAGATTTATCTTATGTTATTGATAACAATAAAAGAGTAATTTGTTAAACTCAAGTAATGGGGTCTTATATGGCACTGATCTTCAGAAACAGTTTGGTTTGGAATATTGAACTGGCTTCCCTGTCCCTATTCTTCTTGTTGTTCTATTTCAATAAACACTTGGTTCATCTTGAACATAGTATTATTTTCTTAATCAGATCAGATCAGATCAGTCGCTCAGTCGTGTCCGACTCTTTGCAACCCCATGAATCGCAGCACGCCAGGCCTCCCTGTCCAACACCAACTCCCAGAGTTCACTGAGACTCACATCCATCAAGTCAGTGATGCCATCCAGCCATCTCATCCTCTGTCGTCCCCTTCTCCTCCTGCCCCCAACCCCTCCCAGCATCAGAGTCTTTCCCAATGAATCAACTCTTTGCATGAGGTGGCCAAAGTACTGGAGTTTCAGCTTTAACATCATTCCTTCCAAAGAAATCCCAGAGCTGATCTCCTTCAGAATGGACTGGTTGGATCTCCTTGCAGTCCAAGGGACTCTCAAGAGTCTTCTCCAACACCACAGTTCAAAAGCATCAATTCTTCGGCACTCAGCCTTCTTCACAGTCCAACTCTCACATCCATACATGACCACTGGAAAAACCACAGACTTGACTAGACAGACCTTTGTTGGCAAAGTAATGTCTCTGCTTTTGAATATGCTATCTAGGTTGGTCATAACTTTCCTTCCAAGGAGTAAGTGTCTTTTAATTTCATGCTTCTTAATAGAAGCATTTAAAACCACAGCATGTTGGATTTTTAATGAAAATATCCAAAAGTCTGTTTCCTAATGTGATCAGTGTTGGTATGTGCTACATGCTCAGTCCCTCAGTCATGTCTGACTCTTTGCAACCCCATGGACTGTAGCCCACTAGACTCCTCTCCATGGGATTTTCTAGGCAAGAATTCTGGAGTGGGTTGCCATTTCCTATTCCAGGGGCTCTTCCTAACATAGATATCGAACCTACGTCTCTGTAGTTTCCTGCATTGGCAGGTGGCTTCTTTACCTCTGTGCCACCTGGGAAGCCCCAATGTTGGTATAATATGTCTAAGATTCTCTTAATTATAAAATATGTTTTTATATAATTACCTGTGCTTTACATCCTTGTTACAGTTATTAACCATTATTTTACGTGAGACTTACACTATACAAAAAATAATGGCAGTCTCTCAAATGTCTTCCATCACATCAGTGGATTTCTAGAGAATTTTTCACTTTCTGAGTAATAAAGGCATCAAAAGCCCTATAGGAAAATAAATTCCCTATGAGCCATCTAATTCTCAGAGATTTATTTTAAAAATAATCCCCACTAGCATCTTTGTCATACAACTTCACTCTATCTTTTTAAGGTGCTCTATTCCATTCAGAAATCTTTATCTCTAAGGAGGCATTATTCCAGCTTACTTTATGCTTCTGATACATTCTCTTGGGCTTGTTAGACTCCCCTGAGAATGCTCTGGGGAGAGACTCTCCTTTGCATGTTCTTTTTCAACCCCTAGTATTTCTGGACCTCCTGTGTTCTCTATCAAGGCACAACAGTTACTGGAGAAAGTTAACAAAAGTACAAGTTGTGTTACAAATGCTTTTTCTGGGACTTATTCTGGTACCAAACTCTCCTTCCTCCCCTAATTCTGGCCCTACCAATTTGCAAGTTGTCCCAGCCTTACTGAAGCAGGGATTTAAAATCTGTTAGAGAGCTCAGCTGTTGATTTACAGAGCTGAAGTCTGCACAGAGGAATCATCTGTAATGGGATTCTTTGCTCCCGGGAGAGACATTACATAGCAGAGCTGTAAATCACTGAAAAAATAGAGGAGGAGGAAGGGGTGGGAGGAGGAGTATGCTCAGTAAAAATAGGATGTACTATTGATTAAAGCAGTTGTCTTTAACTTTTTATTTTTATTTTTTTTTCCCATAAAAGTAAGTGGTTGTCCCAAGGAAAGCAAGAGTGGATATTTAAGAAATTGAGTGTACTGTATTTGTTGTCCTAGATGTTTTGATTTGTTTGGTTTACCAGTTGTCTCTTTTTTTCCTCCCAGGATCTATTTTTGGAAATTCTTTTTTTTTTTAATCTGTGTGACTGTGTATTTGAATCTGATTTATAGCCAGAAGATTTTATAATCACCCTTTGCCCTCACTTCATTGTCCCTGAATCAAACTATAATACAGGTTTGATCAGGGTAATGTACAAGGTGTAGTGATATAAAGTTCTAAGTGGAAATGTCCTAAACACATTGCCAATGCAGTGAGACTAGCCAACAGAGAAATAGATGACCTCAGGAAATGTCTGGCTTAACAAATGCATATCTTTAAATTGGAAATCTAATTATTTGCCTTAGATTTGCACTGCTGGGAACCTAATGCAAGACCATGTTAAATAAACTTATTATTTCCGTTTTTCATTTAACCTGTGGGTTGTAGTATGACCAATCTGTTTTATATCCTCAATCAACAGATGATTGTATTTGGTAATAATTTATCAAGAATAAAAATCTGTTTTTGAAACTAATCACCTCATGTTAGGTCTGCCCTTTTTCAAACCCACCATCTGATATTCATTTTGTCTGCAAGACAAACATACTGATGAAAATGCATATACCACAGGATACAGCCAGTGGAATGAAGCATTTCCACTCTTTGTATATATTTAGAACATTTTCTGTTTTCCCAACAGATGGACCAAATTTTAGTATTAAAGAAAAAAATCAATTTTACATAGTACAAACAAATCGAACAAGTACATTGTGTATTTCTAATTACTTTGTAGCAGAATGTCCAGTGGAATTTGGGGTCAAATCAGGTCATATCTAAACTCTGTGTTTTGACTTTTTTCATATTTACTAAGCTTTCCCCCCTAGATTACTGGATGAATCTCTAAATGGAAAACACTGAGTTTCATGTATTTTCCAATTAATTTATTTTTAATTTAATAACTTATGCTTATGTACAAATATTTGATGTTATTTGTTTTTCTATAAGTCCAGCAACCTTACCATATAAGGTTTACCAAAGTGATACATGGATTATAATCCTCAAAAAATTTTTTTTCTTTTTAAATTAGGGCAAATTACTCTGCTCCTGTTCTTATAAACTAGCTACATTGACTGACTTTTATCCAGCACAGTTTTGCCACTGGCTCCTCTGGAAAATTAGCTGACGTTCCTAAAACTGCATTACTTTAAAAAGAGTTAACTTTTAACAATAAATTTGAATTTATACCAAAAATATACATGCATTTTTTCTTACTCAACTCTAATTAAAAACTGTACTTATTTCACCTTTCATATATTATATATCTTAATTTTGTTAATAAGAAGAGCTGGGGCTACAGATTTGTTTTTTAGAAGACACTCTGTAGTCTGTTCTCCATCTAAATCATAAATCTGATATTTTACTCTTCTTTTAAACTTCCTGTGACTCCCCAGCATTTATAGGGACAAGAAAGGGCTCCTTAGTTCTTTACCATATGGTTGTACCTATCTTTTCAGCCTCAATGCCTTATTCCTCACTTTTCTCTTTAGGTCCCAAATATAGTTTTCTGGAATTTAAGTGCTTTTGCCACTCTAGTACTCTTGCCTGGAAAATCCCATGGACGGAGGAGCCTGGTAGGCTGCAGTCCATGGGGTCGCGAAGAGTCGGACACGACTGAGTGACTTCACTTTCACTTTTCACTTTCATGCATTGGAGGAGGAAATGGCAACCCATTCCAGTATTCTTGCCTGGAGAATCCCAGGGTCGGCAGAGCCTGGTGGGCTGCCGTCTATGGGATTGCACAGAGTCAGACACAACTGAAGCGACTTAGCAACAGCAGCAGCAGCAGCAAGTGCTTTTGGCCCAGCTTCATCAATTGTCCTCTTGACCTAGAATGACCTTCTTCATTTCCTTTCTTACCACATTCCCTTAAGTTCAAGACTTAATGTCATATTCTAAGAAGTCTTCCATATTCACAGCTCCCCCTACCAATGCCTCTATCATGGGCTGTGTTGCACAGAATGTCCAGAGTATTGGGAAGACAGATGACAGACAAGTAAACAATTTCAACTGTGTCAAGTGATGTAAAGGAAATGAGTGTGGTGCTATGAGAAAGAAAAGTAGGTTTAGGCTACCTAATGGTCAAGAAAGAGTCTTAAAAAGTGCCATTTAAACTGAGACTGAAAATATAATGTTTTAGGCAGAGAGTCACATAACAAAGCTCCAAAGTGAAGAGATTGGTGTATCTGAGCAACCAGAGATGAGGCCACTTGCCTCAAGTGATCAAGGGGATGATGGCATAAGATAAGGTTGGAGAGCTAAATGGAGGCCAGACCAGGTCAGTCTATACTACTGGAGACTTTCTTTCTTCTTTTTTTTTTTTTAATGTCAGTAGACACACATTTTATTGTCCATTGCCAATAACAAATTACCCCAAAGTGAATGACCACTTATTACCTTTCATAGTTTCTTTGAGTCTGGAATTTAGGAATGTCTGGTTCTGGCTTGAGATATCTCATGAGAATACAGTCATCTGAAGGTCTGACTGGTATGGGAGGATACACTTTCATGGTGTTTTCCTTGTGTGATTCTCAAGTTCTTGATAAGGTAGACCTCACTTTCTTTTCATGTGGGCATCTCCAAAGGGCTGCTTGAGTTGATTTTTAAAAATTTTTTAATTAATTAATTTTAATTGGAGGCTAATTACTTTACAATGTTGTAGTGGTTTTTGCTATACATTGACATGAATCAGCCATGGGTGTACATGTGTCCCCCATCCTGAACCCCCCTCCCACCTCCCTCCTCATCCCATCTCTCAGCGTTGTTCCAGTGCACCGACTTTGAGTGCCCTGTTTCATGCATTGAACTTGGACTGGCGATATATTTCACATATGATGATATATATGTTTCAATGCTATTCTCTCAAATCATCCCACCCTCACCTTCTCCCACAGAGTCCAAAAGTCTGTTCTTTATATATCTGTGTCTCTTTTGCTGTCTCGCATATTACTCAGCTATTGAAAAGAATGCATTTGAATCAGTTCTAATGAGGTGGATGAAACTGGAGTCTATTATACAGAGTGAAGTAAGTCAGAAGGAAAAACACCAATACAGTATATTAATGCATATATATGGAATTTAGAAAGTTGCTAACAATGACCCTATATGCGAGACACCACTGGAGGCTTTTAAGCAAAGGAATGTCATGGATATATTACCTTTCTTGATGCTGTTGTATAATAGATTGTAGGTGAGCAAGCATCTCAGGGAAACCAGCAAGTAGGCTATTGCACACGTTTGGGCTAGGGATAACTTTCAAACAGATGATCTTGAGATCCCACTATCTTCAGAATAGTTACTAATAGTTACAGTTGACCCTTGATCAACTTGGGTTTCTGCTATGTGGGTCCCCTTACATTTGGATTATTTTCAGTTATTATGTATTAATACTACAGTACTACATCATCTGCCACCAGTTGAATTTAGGGATGCAAAATCACAAATAAAGAGGGCTGAGTGTAAAGATAGGTGGATTTTTAACTATTCAGGGGCCAACTATATGTCTCTTAAAAGTTCTTTTGAAACCCAAGTGAAGAATTATTCGGCAATATTATTATTGCTCTTGCAGTAATAATGCCAGTGACTGGAGAAGTAGTCAGTGTTGAGGTAATGCAGGTGGCACAGGCCAAGGGAAAGAAAGTAGATTTTCTCCAAGCGCAAAGTGACACCATGGAGGGTTTTAGGCATGGAGTGACATGCTTCAGAATTTTTAAAGGTGTGTAAAAAGTAAATTATAAAATTGCAAAAGCAGAAGATAACAAATATGATAGTAGGCTGTTGTAAAAATCAGAGGAAATATGATGGAGGTATAGAGTAATGGCAATGCAAGATAGTGGGGAGTAGACAGATTCTCAGTGTTTAGGACTAGACTGGATGTGGGGCATATGAAACAGAAAGGTGCCCCTGGTTTCTTGAATGAACAAGTAGATAGAGGTGTCAAGTAAATAGGGGACAGTGTTGGGGGCAAGATTAGTAGTTCAGTTTTGGAAATATTAAATTTTAGACATTTGTGCCTAAATAAGATTTTTTTAAGTAGACAGCTAAATATATGGATTTGAAAGTAATATACATTTAAGCATTTATAAATTAAATGACGGAGAAGGCAATGGCACTCCACTCCAGTACTCTTGCCTGGAAAATCCCATGGATGGAGGAGCCTGGTAGGCTGCAGTCCATGGGGTCGCGAAGAGTCGAACACGACTGAGCGACTTCACTTTCACTTTTCACTTTCATGCATTGGAGAAGGAAATGGCAACCCACTCCAGTGTTCTTGCCTGGAGAATCCCAGGGACGGGGGAGCCTGGTGGGCTGCCGTTTATGGGATCGCACAGAGTCGGACATGACTGAAGCGACTTAGCAGCAGCAGCAGCAGCAGCAGCATATTATGAATATAATTCTGTTTTTTTTCCATTAAAACCAAATTATGAGAATTCTTCCATATCTATAATATAGAATTACTTCATTATTTTTTTAAAGTTGCATGATAGTATAGCTGTACTATAATTTAATCAAAATTTACATATGTGGTAATTATTAAGTATATTATTACATAATTTTTCAAGTATTTCTATAGGATTTCAAGAAGTAGAATTTATCGATCAAAACGTATACACATTTTGAGTTCAGATAGAAACTGCTGCCCTTGAAAAGAACTATACCGGTTAACCAGGTATTAGAGTGCCAATTTTCCTAACATTGGACTCATCAATTTATGTTATGCTTTACAATCTGAAAGGGGAAAATGTAATCTCAGTGTTATTTTACTGTACTTTCTTGTTATCCATGATGTTGAGCATTTTTTCATGTTTATTAGCCATTCCATTTTTTGGTTTTCTGTAAAAAAAGATATGAAATCATTCTAGAAATGAAAAAGCAAAATAAAATTCAGATATTTAAGAGAAATAAAATGAGAAGTTAAAAAATGAAGGAAGAAAAGAGAGAAGAAAGGTAACAGGAAAGCATAAAGTAAAGAAGTAGAGGCCTAATTACTATTTGCTTTTTTGTTATAGTCTCATAAGGTGACTTATGAGAATTTTGAAGAGTGACTGGTTTGGGGAGGGTTAAATATTTTATGAAAATCGCATTATGCTTTTGTGTATAAAAATATGTTAATAAAATACTAAAGGTAGGTTTTGGAAGGCATTTTAGAAATCAGTGTTGTTGTTATTGATTTTTAATATTTTTTTGTCTGGCTGCAGCAGGTCTTAGTTGCAGCATGTGGGATCTAGTTTCCTGACCAGGGAACGAACCTCGGCCCCCTGCATTGGGAGCGTGGAGTCTTAGCCACTAAACCATCAGGGAAGTCCCTGGAAATCAATGTTTTAATGTCTGTTTTAGTTACCTAATAATATATATTATTACCTATATATTAAGAGACTTGAAAACAAATCTGTAAATGCTCAAGAAGCTTTGATGGTTAAAATAGAGGATGATAATGAGGAGCTCCATAAAGTATTTTTTTCCCTTGGAGTAGCCCAGTGTACTTTGTAGAGCATCTGTTCTTTGCAGGCTACTACCATAGTCAGAACAAACCCAGTAAGAGGTCACCCACAGCCATGTGTATCCTGTTCTATTAATAAAGGAAATGTTGACTAGGACACTGGGGATTAGACACAACTACTTTTCTAAAATGTCATTGAATTGATCTTTATCTGTAAAGCCAACACAGACATACGAATATTTAAAATGAGCTCCTTGCCTCTCAGATTTCAGTAGGATAAAGCCTGGTGTTTCATATCACACCCATGGAATAGTGGCTCTGAATGGCAAGAAGTCTTTAAAAATCATATTTGTTAAAGCTTTTATTTTCAAATACGACTCCAATTATTAGGGTTCTTAGAGTATATATTTTAAATTACAAAGCAGTTTAACTTTTGTTTAACTAGACTCTGAGCATTATATTCTACAACTATCCCCCCAAGCAGTCTGATACTGTGCTCTCAGAGTTCCAAGTTCGTGGTGGTTAGACCAAGTTGGCGTGTCCCCAGAGTACACTGGCCTTCTTTGGAGACTATTTATGATCAAATCAGTTTTGTCATTTCAACAGTAGGAATGACAAGTTAAACATACCCAGCACTGTGGATTCTTTGTGATGATCCCTAACTTCAAGAGCAGTTGTTTTACACTGAATGTCCTAAGTGGTGGGTCTATTAGGAAAATTGAGTCCTTTAACCCAAACAACTATTTGTATTATTTTTTAGTTTATTTTACTCTTTGAGCTGTGTTGGGTCTTTGTTGCCGTGCATAGGCTTTCTCGAGTGGTGATGAGCAGGGGCTCCTCTTTGTTGGGGTGTGCAGCTTCTCATTGTACTGGTTTCTCTTCTCTGCCTGGCTTGTGGAACACAGGCTCTAGGGTGCATGGGCTTCAAGAGCTGCAGTACGCAGGCTCAGTAGTTGTGGCACGGGCTTAGTTGTTCTGCAGCATATGGAATCTTCCTGGACCAGGGATCAAGCCTGTGTCCCCTGTATTGGCAGGTGGATTCTTATCCACTGTACCACCAGGGAAGTCCCAAATACCTATTGTTAAAATTGGGAAATTTGGCTACCACACATGTGCAGACTCTGTTCTAAAAATGTTTTGTGTACTAAATGATGGAATCATGAACTAAATAAGAGTCAGAAGTTGACTAATATTTACCAGTACTAAAGACAATATGAAATGTCTGTTAATGCCTTGAAATTGAGGTTAAATTTTCAGTGATAATTTAAAGTTATTTACTACTTTCTGCATGTACAGCTTATATTACTTGTGGGCATGATATTACTCGGCCATATAATTTAGCTTCTAATTTCCTAATCATCTTAAGGGTGGTAGAGGAAGAAGTTATAGTACTGAAGTTTTCTTATAGTAGGTTAATGGCAAGTGTGATGAAATACGTGAATTACATGTAAAAAGTATATAGCAAGATAACATAAGACATTTGATAGCAGCAGCTTTTAAATTTTAATCCTAAATATTACAGCTGTGTTCTCATTATGCAGTCTGTACATCATGCTATCTCCTAACTTCAGTGGTCATATACAATAATAGACCTTTGGATTTAATATCCTTGACTTCACTCTTCATGCATAGTCCCAAAGTTGTGATGGGTACTAATTTGTCACTTTGCTGAAGCATGGCTTTGCATTTCTTTTAAACTGGGTAGGAGCAAATCACTGTGGTTAGAAAGTAAGCCCAGCCAATTACAGTGTGAGAGCTTCTCAGGGCAATTTAGTTATTCCAATTTGATCATCACTATATGATAATTCTTGTGAAGAGTAAAGATTTGCTGTCTTTGTGAAAAGTAGTCCAGAAGAAAAAAAACTAAGAGCCAAGTGGTGAGTATGATAAAAGTGAGAATGTAAAACCCTCTGAAAAGTGATGTTTGTTTATTTCACCATGATTTAGGTGTATGAAGTGAGCTTATTATGCTCCACAGAGAAAGAGAAATGATTTGTAAATCTATTCTGGGAATGCTGTAGCCAATATAAGAATTGCTCATCAAATAAGCATTTTTAGCAAAGTCGAAAAGGCCATTGACTTTTGGCATGATAAATATTCACCATTTGGGGGAATAAATGGGTTCTTATCTATCAAGTACTTGAGACAGTATTTAGCACATAAAAACCATGCAAATATTATCTTCTGAAATCATGATGATTTTAATGATGATGTAATTCTGGATGAGACTGTGAGAGAAAACCAAAGACCTCTATAGGTATTTGCATACATCAGTTATCAAGGGTCTGCTGTGGTGTCTCCCAGTTAATAATAAGTATTCAAAAGTAAAATGCTTGATATGATCAATTTATTCTCATCACTGCTTATTCATTTAGAAGTTCTCATGAATCTCAAAAGCATAAACATCTCCATTATTTTTAAAATTATCTCATTTAGAGTTTCTGGGGAAAAATGTGTACATCTGTGAGTGGTTTAATATGAACACATAAAAATTGAGAATTTGTTGTTGTTCAGTTGCTAAGTTGTGTCTGACTATTTGTGACCCCATGGAGTGCAGGACACTAGGCTCCCCTGTCCTTCACCATCTCCTGGAATTTGCTCAGATTCATGTCCATTGAGTCAGTGATGCTGTCTAACCATCTCATCCTCTGTTGTCCCTTCAATCTTTCCTAGCACCAGGGTCTTTGCCAATGAATTGTCTTGTTGCATCAAGTGGCTAAAAAATTGAAGCTTCAGCATCAGTCCTTCCAAGGAATATTCAGGAGCTTATTTCTTTTAGGATTGACTGGTTCAATCACCTTGCAGTCCAAATGACTCTCAAGAGTCTTCTCCAGCACCATAATTCAAAAGCATCAATTCTTCAGTGCTCAGCCTTCTTTATGATCCAACTCTCACATCCATGATCTCACATCTCACATACATGACTACTGGAAAAACCATAGCTTTGACTATACAGACCTTTGTTGGCAAAGTGATGTCTATGCTTTTTAATACATTTTTTTCTCACTTTAAATTTAGAATTTAAGCACCTTTAAAAAGAGCATTTTAAACATTTTAAAAATCAAGTTTAGATATTTCTCTAGGTTCTGTCTGAAAGACTTCCCCTTACTCTTGGACGCCTGGCAGATCCCTTTCCTGATCCTTAAGCCTGACCAAGTCCTGCTTCCTGCTGAAGCCTCCCAGGCTCCCCTAGGCTCCCCCAGGCTCATGGACTTCATGCTGCCAGTGTACCACTCTCTGCCTTGCTGTGTTACATCCTGAATTCATAATTTGCATTTCTCATGCTAGACAGCAAGCCTGTTGACAAAGAAAGTAGGTCCTTACTAAATGTATGAATGAACCTCAAATCATTTCACATGTAACAAAAGGAGATAAGAGAGACCTAATATTTCAAGCAAAGGACCTGGTGGGCTACAGTCCATGGGGTCATAAAAGAGTTGGACATGACTTAGCAACTACACAACAACAGCAATATTTCAAGCAATGCAGATGCCAGGCAGTGACCATATCAGAAAAACTGTAAGTTTCTCCCTATCCCCTGAAAAAAGATTTTAAATTATGAGTTGATAGCACACAGCAACAGTAGAGGAAAGTTGTTTTTGTAAAAACAACTTTTATAAGGGAAATCTTCATTCAGAAAAATCTAGAGAAGAGAAGAAATATAAAGAGGCTTTCATTTGTCCCTAAATGTTATATTGGCATCATTGGTGACATCGTTGAATTAGTGTGGTTAGTTTTTGTAAAAACAATTGAGTATCCACTGCATTTCAAGTACTATGCTATTGTTTCTCAATGTTTCATCTTACTCAACCCTCACAGCAATCCTGTTCTGTATGTCCTTGTATTTTCCCAATTTTCAGATAAGGAAATTAAGGCTAAGAGAAGCAGTACATCCAAAGTCACAGGTAATGAGTGGCAGACTAAAATTTGAACCAGATGTTCTGACTCAATTGGAGTTTTCTACCCACCATTCTATTCAAATTTTAATTCTTACTCACCTAGACGATTATCTGAGCACTGGAGATATTTTTCACATTATGTCAAGATGTCTTAAGTTGGTAAGACCTACAAAGGTATGATATATTTCCTGAGCCCTGCATCTCCCGCTATCTGCACCATGGATTTATGGTTGATTTTGCCTGTCCAATCCTGTGTTCTCAGCATTAACACCTGGACTAGTAGGACCACTGAGAGGACCATGTCAAGACATCAGTGTGTCTGTAACTTTCACTGAGCATTCTCTGGCTAGGTTGTTGCTTTTACTGGGGGGAAATTTGTTTAGAGGGCCACAAACGAGTCAGGGTTTTCATTATGTTTAGACACCAACACTAATTCAGAGATGTCACCAACAATGCTAAAATAACACTAAGCGACAAGTGGAAACCTTTTTTTTTCCTTCTCTTATCCAGATTTTTCTGAACTAAGACTTCTAAACTAAATCCTTTATTCTTTACTTCCAAGGAAAAGCACCAAGCCTGTCATTGAGGTAAATGAATACATATGGGCGCTGATGGAGTGAGATTAAGAAAAAGGAAAGAGAGAAATGAGAACAGGTGTTGGAGAGACAAACTAAGAAAAGGCTTATATTTGCCCTGCTGTGCACTTGCCTACACCTGGGCCCTGGGTTCCTCTGGCAGGTTTTATCTCTGTGCACTTCTGTTTATAAAGAATTATTCTCCTGGACTAAGATTGTCTTCCATTGTCACTTGTTGTTTGCTGGATTCCTTTGGTTACACAGATGTTGTACTAGAAATAGGAAAATATATGTGCTGCCTCTTGATATAAAATTGTTTTTGTAAACAGTCCTTTAACTTGCCCATAAAATAACTGAGACATAAATCTTAGAGGAATAAAACTTTGAAGAAGGCACAGAACATTAGCACTTAATCAAAGCCTCTCTTCCTTCTCCAGTATCAACTCCTAATTGGGGATGGCCTGTACCTCTTTGTAAGGTTCTCTCTGCGTTACACCAGGTAGTTAAAATCATGGGATGCTGCTTTAGCAGTTAGACTGGGTAGATATGGTGAGTAATCACAAGATATAGTTTAAAACTCAATGGTAGAACAGAAAAATCAGATTTATATGTAAAAGTTTCAAGCTTGATTTCCATTACTTTGCTTTCAACTTTTCTATTTTTAATTTATGCAAACTAGAAACACCAATTTGGGTAAAACTGTATCAGATTTTTCCTTTTCAAACGTTACCTTTCTGTACAAATATCTCTTTAGAGTAAAATTTGGATTATATAAAGTGGAAAAAAAAATGGCAGAGGTGGGTGGGGACTTTATATTGACATGGTTCCAGTTGCTGCAGAAGACTATATGAGCTTTGGGTACCACATCTATTACAATAGCTGAAACTCCATCCCCTCTACCCCCACCCCCATCCTGATCCCAGCCTCCTTTGTTGGGTTCTATATGTACAGAGCAGCATCAAGATTATATATTTAACCTATAGCACTTTCCCACAAATGTGGATAAAGATAGTTAATGCAAGTGTCTAAAATTCTGTCCAGTAATTCAGCAGAATAAATTCTTGTTTTGGAGCAAAGAATACATGCAATGATTTTTGGAGCATTGACTAGCCTGGAAACTGGTTTGATCATCTCTTCCAGCGATTGGCTTTGAGCAATCTGAAAATCTGTACAGTCCTTTAAGCCTGATGGTTTACTTGAGTGTGGTGAGTGAGAAGTGATGTTGGGAGTTTGAGTAGCAATTGTAGAGACACATTCTTTAAAATAATTAGAAGTAAATGCAGAAACTTTGAGATGGTAGAGGTTTTAAATGGATCGGTATCTTTTTTGAATGTGATTGTCATACTTTGGTTGAAGAGATAAATGATTATTAAATGAATTAACTCTTCCCTTAAAGTGTGCCAGTAAAATCAAGGTAGATGAATGAGCACTTTTTTTTTTACCAAGAGAAATAGATTTCTTAGGCAAGTTATGGTGAGTGGTCTGAAAATTCTGGCTTTTTAATGCCAAAAAATAAGTTCCAGACTATTAGAGGTAATTTTTAGCCAAGGTTTTTGCATGAGTAGTTCTTGGAAGTGCTGCGTGTAATCTGGCCAAGCTAGTGTAATGGCCAGTTCTTGGAATAAATAACAACGTGTCATCTCATAAGAGTCCTGCTGCAACAGATAATTCATACTGGTGATTTGACAACTAACCTCATTACTTTTCAGTAAGTTTTGGTCTGTATCATCTATCTTTCTAATCTGTAAATCACTCTCTGGTGTCTTCACTTTGGGAAGTGATAAAATGACTTGGCATTAGTCGCCGCTGTAGAAAAAAAATGTTAAAAAACATTGATTGGTTGCAGGATTATGCCGTTTCTTTATTTTGGGAGATTGTGAGAGCTCCACTTTGGGTACAGTGAGTTGTAAATATAGCACATATTACTGGAAGAAATGGCAAATTAAAAAATACTTACCTTAGAATTACCCTTGGTGAGTAAATACTATATTTATTATATTTCTGTGATTCTAAACCTCTATCTCTTGTTGCGTCTGACATCAAGTTAGTATAGTTATTTCCTTTTTAAAAGGAGAACTAACATAAAATATATATGTTCTTTGTAAGATAATCCCCATTTTAGAAACATTAAAATATGGGGAAAATAGGAATTAAGGAAATAATGTTGGCTAAGGTTTGTCTGAGATTCTGGCACAGTGTTTTAGGAAACTAATTGTTGATAATCTTGGACAGTATGTAATTTTGTTGGCTGTCTGTTTTTGCCACTCAGTAAAACAAATTGTTGAAAGATTTTGCTAGAGGTTTCCTTCTTGATTTTGTACTGTGTTGGTAAATCTTTTCACAGGGACCTTATTTTAGCAAGTTGTTTAATAAATACGTGAATATGCATGCTGTTTTACATACATATAATATTTTAAGAATGGGGTATGATTTGAGCTAAGGGGAGAAAATTGAGATATTATATTGGGTTGGCCAAAAAGTTTGTTCAAGTTTTCTGGTGGCATCCCCAAATGAACTTTTTGGTCATCCCGTACTTCAAAACAAAATACTAAAACTAATATAGGAAATTTTTCATGAACATTTGAAAATACTGCAAAAAGCTTAGAAAAGTAGGCCAATGACTGTTCTCTATCATTAGTGAGACAACAGTGGGGACAGCTACACTTGGCAAATGTGATACTCTGTATATTATTCAGTTATTTAAATGTAAACATGTTTATCTGAACAGTTTACATTGTTTTTCATAACTGGCATTTTTTTTTTAACTTAAATATCTTTGGAATAATTGGTGGGCTAAAGCCCAGAACACAGTACGATTTCCATTACTTATCAGTTTTTTTTTTTTTTTAAGAAAATTACATTGTTATTTACTCAATAAGTGGATAATGGGCTTTATTTTTTAAGAAGAAAAAAGACAAAATATTCTAGGGATACAATGACTATATTTTATTTAGGCAAGGAACACACTGTCTGTGTTTTATGCTATAGTTCTTTTCATTTTGTGTGTAATGTGCTTTAATTTCACATGCACTGGTATGTCTAGCTTTGAAAAATCTTAAATTTGAATCACATCATATATATATACATGAAAGGTATATAGTATATTGATTTATAGGGGAAAGTAAATTTCAAAATGTACATAAAGCAAATCTAATCCATAAGTGCAGTATTTAAAAACTAAAATGTATGATAACTAGGTAAGTGAATTCAGTTCTTAACAGATGCTGCATTATGTTTCATAGTTTTTTTTAAAAAAACGTTTGTGTATCATTCTACTACCCAATCATGGCTATTTAATAAAATATAATGGATGGATATTGACATAATTCTTAGGGTATAAATACGAGAAACTAAACAAGATACCATGTTGGCTATAGATGGGAACTAAGAACCAAAAACAAGAGGTTAATTTTGAAGAGCTGTCTGAGCTTCTTGTGGAAGTCAGTCAAAATGGGATTGAACCTGAAGACTTGCTTCTCTGACCTTTGCTGTCTCCAGAATTCTTTTTATTGTGGTGTGTGTGTGTGTGTGTGTGTGCATGCATGTGCGTGCGTGCATGCGTGTGCATGAGGTGCAGATGTATGAACGATGGCTACTTACATGAAATAATTGGGGAGGTAATATTCTGGAGGGCAGTATCCTTAGGGGATTTGGAAGTTCCACATACATGTGTCGCATGGAGTGCTGCCTCTGATCATATGGCTGGTTGAATCCAGAGCAGGGATTGGAAGGAATGGATATGGATCATAATTAATTCCTTGGTCTGGCCTCTGTCCTTATTCCTCTTTGTAAAATGAGGGCATAAAAAGGTGTTTTAAAATTAGGAAGCACTATAGTGTAATAGTTATGAGACTCAGCCACAGAATCAGCAAATTTGGTTTGAGCCCTGGCTCTGCCCATGCCAGGTTTCCACAGCAGGTGCCTCTGACTAATGAGCTATTTACTGGGCTCTGAAGGGAGGGAGGGAGCATGTGGCCTCCCAGGGGCTCAGCAGCTGGTCCGTCTTCTGGAGGAACCCTCAGCAGGCTAATGGCTGCTCACGCCAGAGGCAAGAGGTGGTCAGAGAACGGGTGGAACAATTCTGGATCTTGTTTTTCTCAGAGGTGTTTACCTGATCATTAGCCATTTGGTGGCACAGAAAATGTTCAATCCATCCATCTTCCTGTCTAGTGGCTTTTTCAGTTACCCCATGAATTATACATTTTCACTGACTTAATACATAACTTTGGCCCAGGTGCCCTTAAATGCAGCACTAACATGAAATGCATGTGTTGGCTCTGCGGTCAGGTTTCAGGTTAGTAGATAAAACACTCTTGACATCTTTAATACCCTTTATAGGGTCTTGTATAAATAATAGTTGTCAGTTGATAGTTTTTTCTTCCAAGCATCGATGACATTTCAAAATAGAATTTGGTGGGTGGCTGCAGGTTGTTTTTGGAAAATAAAGACAAGCTATTTACTTGCTTTACCATCAAATGACTCTTTCATTATTTTGCCATTTAAAAATGTCTTAATGCCCCCTGGAACATGTGGCACCAATGAGCTAATCATAGTCAAAGAAAACATTGATTCTAAGAGTGGTTTGCAGCAATACTCTCTACTTGCATTATGCTTACAGAGGGAAAGATTATTAACACTTACTCTGGGTGGGTTCTCAGAATGCCTGGCCTTGGGTAGAGTGACACACAAAGCTAAGGAACATGTGGCCTGGGTGTTGGGACAGTGAGGGGAGGATAATGTTTTGTGGGGGTGTTTTCTTGGAAAATAACATACATTAAGAAAAGTACATTTTTTTTTTTAATTTTTATTTTATTTTTAAACTTTACAATATTGTATTAGTTTCGCCAAATATCAAAATGAATCCGCCACAGGTATACATGTGTTCCCCATCCTGAACCCTTCTCCCTCCTCCCTCCCCATACCATCCCTCTGGGTCTTCCCAGTGCACCAGCCCCAAGCATCCAGTATCGTGCATCGAACCTGGACTGGCAACTCGTTTCATACATGATATTTTACATGTTTCAATGCCATTCTCCCAAATCTTCCCACCCTCTCCCCCTCCAACAGAGTCCATAAGACTGTTCTATACATCAGTGTCTCTTTTGCTGTCTCGTACACAGGGTTATTGTTACCATCTTTCTAAATTCCATATATATGTGTTAGTATACTGTATTGGTGTTTTTCTTTCTGGCTTACTTCACTCTGTATAATAGGCTCCAGTTTCATCCACCTCATTAGAACTGATTCAAATGTATTCCTTTTAATGGTTGAGTAATACTCCATTGTGTATATGTACCATAGCTTTCTTATTCATTCATCTGCTAATGGACATCTAGGTTGCTTCCATGTCCTGGCTATTATAAATAGACATTTCTCCAAAGAAGACATACAGATGGCTAACAAACACATGAAAAGATGCTCAACATCACTCATTATCAGAGAAATGCAAATCAAAACCACTATGAGGTACCATTTCACACCAGTCAGAATGGCTGCAAACCAAAAGTCTACAAGTAATAAATGCTGGAGAGGGTGTGGAGAAAAGGGAACCCCCTTACACTGTTGGTGGGAATGCAAACTAGTACAGCCACTATGGAGAACAGTGTGGAGAGTCCTTAAAAAACTGGAAATAGAACTGCCTTATGATCCAGCAATCCCACTGCTGGGCATACACACTGAGGAAACCAGAAGGGAAAGAGACATGTGTACCCCAATGTTCATCGCAGCACTGTTTATAATAGCCAGGACAAGAAAAGTACATTTCTTAACTGTACAGTTTGATGAATATTTACCAATTGCCTATGACCAGCTAACTAGGAGCAAGAAACAGATGTTCAGTTCAGTTCAGTCACTCAGTTGTGTCTGACTCTTTGCAACCCTGTGAATCGCAGCACACCAGGCCTCCCTGTCCATCACCAACTCCTGGAGTTCACCCAAACTCATGTGCATCGAGTTGGTGATGCCATCCAGTCATCTCATCCTCTGTCGTCCCCTTCTCCTCCTGCCCCGAGTCCCTCCCAGCATCAGGGTTTTTCCAATGAGTCAACTCTTCACACAAGGTGGCCAAAGTATTGGAGTTTCAGCCTCAGCATCAGTCCTTCCAAAGAACACCCAGGACTGGTCTCCTTCAGAATGGACTGGTTGGATCCTCTTGCAGTCCAAGGGACTCTCAAGAGTCTTCTCCAACACCACAGTTCAAAAGCATCAATTCTTCGGCACTCAGCTTTCTTCACAGTCCAACTCTCACATCCATACATGACCACTGGAAAAACCATAGCCTTGACTAGATGGACCTTTGTTGGCAAAGTAATGTCTCTGCTTTTGAATATGCTATCTAGGTTGGTCATAACTTTCCTTCCAAGGAGTAAAGCGTCTTTTAATTTCATGGCTGCAATTACCATCTGCAGTGATTTTCGAGCCCAAAAAAGTGAAGTCTGACACTGTTTCCACTGTTTCCCCATCTATTTCCCATGAAGTGATGGGACCAAATGCCATGATCTTAGATTTTTGAATGTTGAGCTTTAAGCCAACTTTTTCACTCTCCTCTTTCACTTTCATCAAGAGGCTTTTTAGTTCCTCTTCACTTGCTGCCATAGGGTGGTGTCATCTACATATCTGAGGTTATTGATATTTCTCCTGGCAATCTTGATTCCAGCACGTGCTTCATCCAGCCCAGCGTTTCTCATGACGTACTCTGCATAGAAGTTAAATAAGCAGGGTGACAATATACAGCCTTGACATACTCCTTTTCCTATTTGGAACCAGTCTGTTGTTCCATGTCCAGTTATAACTGTTGCTTCCTGACCTGTATCCAGGTTTCTCAAGAAGCAGGTCAGGTGGTCTGGTATTCCCATCTCTTTCAGAATTTTCCACAGTTTATTGTGATCCACACAGTCAAAGGCTTTGGTATAGTCAATAAAGCAGAAATAGATGTTTTTTTGGAACTCTCTTGCTTTTTCCATGATCCAGCAGATGTTGGCAATTTGATCTCTGGTCCCTCTGCCTTTTCTAAAACCAGCTTGAACATCAGGAAGTTCACAGTTCACATATTGCGGAAGCCTGGCTTGGAGAATTTTGAGCATTACTTTACTAGCGTGTGAGATGAGTGCAATTGTGCGGTAGTTTGAGCATTCTTTGGCATTGCCTTTCTTTGGGATTGGAATGAAAACTGACCTTTTCCAGTCCTGTGGCCACTGCTGAGTTTTTCCAAATTTGATGGCATATTGAGTGTAGCACTTTCATAGCATCATCTTTCAGGATTTGAAATAGCTCAACTGGAATTCCATCACCTCCACTAGCTTTGTTCATAGTGATGCTTTCTAAGGCCCACTTGACTTCACATTCCAGGATGTCTGGCTCTAGATGTTACTAGACCATTAAAAACACCCTTGTAACTCCTTCCAATTAGTATTAACATATCCCGAAGAAACCATTGTCCTAACTTCTAACTTCCTAGTATTTCTGCTTTTGAACTTGATTTTGATTCAAAGAGCATGCTTACTTTTGTATCTGGCTTGTTTGTTCAGCATTGTATCTGTTAAAGTCATTCATGTTGTTACATTCAATTGTGATCTGTTCATTATAACTAATGTCTAGTGTTAAATGAATAAACTACAGTTTACATTGATGAGTATATGGGTAGTGTCCAGTTTCTACTGATTATAAATAGTGGTGTTATGAATATTCTTATAAATGTCTTTTGGTGAACATGTGAACATTTCTGTAGGGTATATAATGATGAGGGTAAATTAACTAAGAATCATAGAAATGTTCAGCTTTAGTAGGTACTACCAATTTTTCATCATAGGTATTACCATTTAAAAAATGCAAATAATCACTGCAGCTCTCTTGCTGCACCATGGTTTCTGAATTGTAGACTTAAATGGAAGGACTGTACCAAAAGATTATGGACTAGCCTTTAACTCTAACACAGACACGTTTGTACATAGACATATACTATATTCACTGCTGCTGCTGCTGCTAAGTCGCTTCAGTCGTGTCCAACTCTGTGCGACCCCATAGACGGCAGCCCACCAGGCTCCCCCATCCCTGGGATTCTCCAGGCAAGAACACTGGAGTGGGTTGCCATTTCCTTCTCCAATGCATGAAAGGAAAAGTGAAAGTGAAGTCGCTCAGTCGTGTCCAACTCTTAGCTACCCCATGTACTGCAGCCTACCAGGCTCCTTTGTCCATGGGATTTTCCAGGCAAGAGTACTGGAGTGGGTTGCCATTGCCTTCTCCAACTATATTCACTATATGCACTATATTTACTAGTATTGTTATATACAGTTTGTAATAGTTTTATCTGAATATTGCTTTTTATCTAACTGCCTTCAGTTTTCTTCTTACTTTTTCGCATGTTTGTACCCTCAGCACCATCACTATATTGTAGATACTCCTATTAAGCTCATTTTACAGACAAGGTACAGAGAAATAGCTTTCCCAAAATTCTATCATAGGAAGTAGGGAAGAATATGCACTCTTTCTTTACATGTAACATCTTTAAAACAAGATCTTAAAAGTCTGACCAGGTATAATCCTGAAGACCAGACCTATATGCAGAGAAAGCTTATAAGCTCAGCAGAGCCATTAATAATTCTGTAGAAGACAAAGCATTTGGATAATTTACATTAAAACATCTGAGATGAAATACTGTAAAGCAATTATATTTCAGTAAAAAATAATAACCTATTGAATGCTGAAAAAAAGATGAATGTTAGATGAACCTATTGTGGTAATCATTTTACAGCATGTAAACCATACTGTCATGCTGTATGCCTTAAATTTATACAATGGTATATACCAGTTATTTCTCAATAAAACTGGAAAAACATTTAAAAATACCAGATGAAAAATTTCTACCATATAATATTTACCAATGCTAAATCTATACCAACCTCAGTGAGCATAGTTGAGAGCCATGATTAAGAATACAGGCCCCGGAACTGGGCTGTCTGCATTTAAATCCCCAATAGCCCATCCAGAGAACCTAGTTCTCTGCAGAAAATGCATGAGACCTTGCACTTCCCTTGTGATGCTTTCTGCTGAGGTCTTGTACTGCAGTTATTTATTTTTTTCCTGTGTCTCTCTACCTGACCACAAACTCACTAAGGAACAGGTGCTACATCATAGTTATTTTTAATCCCTCAGGGTGCCTAGTGCATATCTTAATGATAAACATCAATAAGTAATTGTTTCAGGAGCAGTGAGATACTTAGCATTTTATGACATTTACTATTTAAACTGCATCTACTTTCTGAAGAACCGGAAACAACTTGCAAGGAAAAAAAGTGCAAAATATGGTATTTACATGTTTTATGGCAATTGAGATAAGCAGAGTACACCATTTAGGCAATGACTGACTTAAATTTCTTTTAGTTTAATGCAAAGTGGAACATATGTTGAGTAAAATGGTTCCTATTTTCTAGGAGAAAATAAATATGTATCTTGGAATTATTTATTTATATGTCTTCCTTCTTTCTAGATAGGGCAGCTTGTTGTGAATGGGGAATGTGTCTTATTTAAATTTGTATCCCCAGAGCCAGTCAGTCACAGTGTTTAACATGTGGGCAGATGAATGAATGAATGAAAAAACAAAAGAAAAAAAGAGGAAAAAAGGAAGAGAGAAAAGACATTTCTGGGAATTTTTATAAGAATATTGGAATGACTGATACATGTTCGCCATAACAACGTAAGAGAATGTAGAGCACAGAGGTTCAGAGCCAGAGCTGGTCTGCTTGGGTATAAATCTTGACTTTTTTCTTGGAGCAAGTTACTTAACTTCCCTGGGCATGAATTGCTTCATCTATAAAGTCGGTTAATAACATTAATAACTGACTCTTAAGAATCGTGAAATAGTGCTTTTAAAGGTCTTGGCATATAAGCACTTGACAAACATCAGCAATTAATTCATTTGGCATATTTTTATCAGGGCTACACTGTTCCAGGCACTATTCTGTGTGCCAAAGCTACAGAATTTAGCAAAACAGGTTTTATGGAGCTTATACTCAAGTAGGGTATGGAGACAGAGAACAAATAGCCATACAAAATCAGAGGCTGGTGAGAGCAATGAAATAAAAAAGGATAAAAGCACAGAAGGAATCATGGTGGTGAGGTGGCCTCTAGAAGAAATGGAGTGTGGATATCCGAGGGAAGAAACCTAGGTGGAGAAGCAGTGAGCATAGGCCTTGTAGTGTGGAGTGTGCTGGATGTAACCAGGAATAGCAAAGGGTCCAGCGAGCCTGGAGCAGCAATGAGCAATAAGTGAGATGGAAGCGGTAGGAGGCTTGTAGAGATTTGTATTGTTTGGGGCATAGGAGCAATGGAAGCTGATTTATAATTATAAAGGATAATGCTGGCTGCTATGTGAGACGAGATAGTATCAAGGTGTCAGAGGAAACAAGGATAACAATCAGGAGGCTATTAAAATAGGCCAGACAAAAGTTGATGATGGCTTAGACTAGGGTGGTAGCAGTGGAGATGGGAAGAAGAGATTAGAATTGCAATACAGATAAATCTAGACTTGACTTGATTTGCTATTTGATTGGAAGAGGGTGAGCAAGAAAGAGAAGTGAAGGTAAACCCCAGGATATTGGGGTCCAAGGAACAAGGGCAACTGGAGATGTCATTAACTAAGATGGAAAAGATGAGGAAGATTTCTTCTGGGTGCTGGGAGTGATCAAAGAGTCTGATTTGAGTATAATCTTTTATTTATTTATTCATTCACTGTTTTATCAATCTCTGACTGGGTACCAGAGCCAGACACTGTTCTAGACTCTTGGGGTAGATCATTGGGAAAAAAATGAAATAGAAAATAAAAAGAGCAAAACTCTCCTCTTTAGAAGTTTTCATTCAACTATGGGAAGATAATAATAAAATCATAAGTATTATAAATAATAAGTGAATTTGCCATTACCGATTCACTGCCCTGGTCAGCTCTGTCTGCTTCTAAAGGTGTTGATTTGAGTATAAGTGGAAAAGACACAACCTTTTCCATTGTGTCTGATGATACTTTCTTCCAATTTGCATTTTTCTCCTCATCCCTGTTCAGATGCAATAAATAGGGTTTTTTTGGTCACACAATTCATACCAATTACTATCTCTAGTGTTAATTTATGGAGAAGGCAATGGCACCCCACTCCAGTACTCTTGCCTGGAAAATCCCATGGACGGAGGAGCCTGGTAGGCTGCAGTCCAGGGGGTCGCGAAGAGTCGGACACGACTGAGCGACTTCACTTTGACTTTTCCTTTCATGCATTGGAGAAGGAAATGGCAACCTACTCCAGTGTTCTTGCCTGGAGAATCCCAGGGACGGGGGAGCCTGGTGGGCTGCCGTCTATGGGGTCGCACAGAGTCGGACACAACTGAAGCAACTTAGCAGCAGCAGCAGCAGCAGCAGTGTTAATTTATATCTGAATTCTCCATAATGAAATACGCACATGCACACTTATCTAAACTGAGCATTGCATAGATATTTATGGGTGTGTGGTGGTCTAGTTTAGGGGTACCAGCTCCTTTCTGCTTAATCATAAGTTGTTCCAAGTAAGTAATTTATTCCAGAATCATCTTGTCATAGTTATTCTACATCAAATTTATATTTCTCTGCTCACGCTAAAAACCTGTCTAACTTCTTGCTCACAGTCAGTCCACTCTGGTGCAGCATTTTCCAGTGTGTTCCATATTACTCTAAATCCAAGAGATAGACCACAAGAAATGTGTTCCATGATAAAACAAGTTTAAGAAAAGCCACGTCCTGCATCACGACCACTTGGAAATTCACATTGTACATGATCATTTTTAAGGCTCTGAGAAGTCTCACAGTACGAAATTGTTTAACTCCGTCCACTCAGCATATCCAACGCTTCCTTTACTATCAGACAGAAACTTGCTAACATTCTGTAGAACTTGTGTGTCAGGCCTCGAACCTTGGGAAAATGCTGAGTGGGTTGACAGCATCATAGGCAAGAAATCCAGAGAAATGTGTTCCAGTGTTGAGGCTGGCTTTGTTTGTGCAACCTTAGACAAGGCAGTTAACCTCTCTGTTCCCTAGGTTTCCCATTTATAAAATGGTGATAACAACAGGCCCTCCTAGGCTTGCTTCAGGTTTTACTCAGTACCTCTAAATGTATAAAACATGAAATGAAAGCACTTTGCACAAGTCTAAATGAAAGTACTTTGTATGAGTTTAAATAATGTAGTTTTAAATCTTATTTTTGTGTCTCTTCAAACATTTAATTTCTATCTCATGCATAGTCTGAAGTAATACTTATTTTTAACTTATATAGTAATTTTATTTCCAAGTTTCTCTTACCAACAGTCTAATTTGTATATGCTTTGATCCAGGCTAAGTGTAAACTATCTCTTCCTATAGGAAGTCATCCTCAATTTGGCCTTCTCTCATTTGTCCCCCTTTACTCCTTTGGTCATTTATTGAGAAAGTCTGCCTCTCCTCTGGTTTGTAGCTCTGCAAGGGCACAGACCACATCTTCAGTACCTGGCCCATAGTAGGGGTTCCATTTATTGAGCTGAATCCTAGATTGTTCCATTTTTAAGAATTACATCATCCTGTTTTCAATTATGGTACCCACAAAGTTGGGGGAGGGGTATACTCTTTCCTTCATCTTGAGTGTGTTTATCATCAGGATTCCCACAACATAATCCTTCACTGACTTTGCTTTGGTTCTAGTTCTGAGAACAAATTGTCCTGTGGTTCAGGGCATTGCCTGCTTCCCCACCGGGATTTGGGATGTTCTTTCTCTCTCATCCCTAACTTTTGCTTAGTGAAGTCAATCGCTCATCAGTAGAAGTAGTAACAACTCCAAAGCTTCCTTCTTTCTTCTTTCATTTGAATTAACAGCTCTTCATTTTGAACCTTTTTATCCGCTTTTCATATACTCTGTATTTGTCACCACATTTCTGTTTGAAGACACTTTTAGGAGACAGAGCCCATGGCTTTGTCATTTCACCTGAGTCTTAATAAAATGCTTACTTCTTGGCTAATTTCTGACCTTGTTCTCTCTCTTTAATCCCACTGTTTTCTCTTTTATTTCTTCACATGGTTGTTTTGGTTTCATTGCTTGTAAGTTCTCCACAATGCCATTTCCTCATACAGGCAGCAGTCTGTGAGAACTTAAGGAGAAGAGAGCAAACATCCTAACAGTATAAAGGAGGAGTAGGATGTACATAGCCAATGTGACTAATCAACTTCTATTCATTGCTCACAACAATGTATTATTATCCACATTTGCCACATGAGGAAATGGAGTCACAAAATAGTTAAGTAATTTGCCCAAGCCAGAATATAAAGAATCCAGGCTTTGAAACCTGGGCATCTGGCTCCAGAGGCCTGTCTTTTAACCACTGTATTATCCACTGTTATCATATATAGTATGTCAGTAATATCTGATGCTGAGTATCTGTGAGGACCTAATTGAGGCTGGGTATGGCTTCGATATTATGATCAAGTGAAGCAGATAACTAAGACAATGAAATATAGTAGACCAGATGTAGGTTAGCTGAACAAGAATACTAGGTACAGAGATTTCTGATATTAATGAAGACATTAACCAAGAGATGACACAAGGGATGTGATCGACTGCGAGGGCAGAGAGAGTGGAAGCAGCTATAGCAATAACAGAAACATAGAGTGGTTGGCAAGGTAGTACCATAGAATGGTGAAGAACTTTTGGAGGCATAGGTTGGAAACCAGGCTTTCCCAGTTTTAGTTGACTTTGTAGGTGGCCTACCTACAGTAATGCTCAAAATGCAGTGGTTGAACAACATATTGAACCTATATGTTGAACAAGATCTGAACAACATGTTGACTGTATATCATATATTACTTCTTAAGAGATTTTTCCAAGTGTTTAGAGTCTCTATGCAATTTTCTGATATACTTGGCAAGTATATCAGTGTATTTAGGACAGGATCATAAGCTAATAAAGCATCTCAGTTCCTGATGAGGAGGAAAGAGGTTTGGCATGGTTTGTAGTAGCTGGCATGGAACCTACATAAAAGTAAGTATCCTGTGTTCCTGTTCATAGTCCTACTCCAGGCAAATAGTCTCAAAATCTGACATTTAAGACATATTCTTTCTGTAGGTTTCAGCTCAATAAATACAAGTCTTTTAATGCTGTGTATGGCTCTAGTTTGCCTTTGGCTTGAGGTTTTTTTTTTTTTTTCTTATTCAAAGAGATGTATAAATTCTCTGCATATCTAAATCTCTGAGATAACAGATTACATGAATGAAGAGAAAAATCTGAAACAGGTTTTCAGATTTTACAAGAGGCATATGATGTAGGAACCATTTCACTCCCACCTGTCTCAAATTATAAAAGTGAAGTGGACTTGAAGGAAAAATAATTTAAAATATCAAAAGCTGGACTGAGAGCAGGAGCAGTTAGATAGCTATTCAGGGCACCAACACATGACTCTGTGTAGTAGTGTGGTCACGTCTATGAATAAGTTGCTTAAGGGGTGATCACAAAAGGTATGCAACAATAGCAGCAGACAGTTGCCATACAGCTTCCAAGGACAGTGGGTCCTATTCTCTGCAGGCCTTTGGTGTACAGATGGGGATCTGGTGGTCCTCCTTACCACCCTGCCCCACTGCCTCCTCATCTTCCTCTTCTTGCATCCCCCATATTTAGTTTACAACAGTGTTAGGCGAATAAATAGCATCAGTTTGAAGGGGCCAAATTATTAGCCTGCCTTGGGAATCCAGTGTCTTGGTCAGAGCTGTGCACTATTTAAGGGAATATATTAAATGAAAATGTTTATGTATTAACTTGATATTGCAAAAATGTAAAACTGAACAGCTTGGCTCTTTATTATGACAAATTATGAAAAGGCAGCATCACACAGACAAGAAAATATGATGAATAGTCAAGAGATTCAGGTTCAACTCCAGAGTCTGTCTCTAACCAACACTGAGCATTGGGCTCATGATCTGAACATTTCATCAAATGCATTTTTTCATTTTAGTTTCTTTATCTCACTTACAATGCCTTCCTTAAGAAATCCTAATGTCAGGAATATTAAGCAAATCAGTTTCTTTGGAACACCCTGAAAAGACATACACTTCCGGTAGAATATATACCGAAGAAGAATATAATGCTACAAAAACTCACAGACTTAACTAAAGCAGATTTTTATTTTTTTTTTGAAAATTTGAAGAATTTTATTGCCAAAAAGAATCTCTCAGTCCAATGTGCTTACTACACTGAGGCCTAGAGAAGTTACTAAAGGCCACAGAGCTTTGCCTTGATATTTAAAATTGCTGAATGTTTGGAAACCACCTTCTCAGAAAAGAAAATTGCTCGTGAAATAGCAAATGGGAGCAGAAGGAGAAAGTTTTATTCCTTTTGCCTAAAGTAGCCCTTTAGTTGTTTCCAGCTCCTTTTCTTTAAATATGAACTGAAGGAATGTGTTTCTGAGTTTTACTGCCCGAATTTTGCCTCAGTGTTTATTTCAAGTGAAATGTTGCAATCACAATTGTAATTCTCGCTACATGTTTTTTCCCCAATGAGCTTGGCTCAAAAACCTACACTACTTCTTACACATTATATGTGTAATTGTTATTTATTGTTATGTTATTTATTGGAGAAAAGGGAAACCTCAACACTGAACAAAAATAATTAGCTTGAACCAATAAAATTAATTTAAAAATTGTATCAGAGGCTTGGAAAGCAGGTTGAAACTATATGACTTCCACTTAACTTGATCACAGCCAGATTTGATGCCCAAAGCAACTATAGGGGAATTGTGCTAGAATGTCCTCTTAGTAAGCATTCTCTGAACAGACACCAAACTGGGATTATATTATATATGCAAGGATTTTACCAGAAGACACTAGGGCCAGCCTCAGGGGGAAGGGGAGGAGCTACCTAGCAGCTGCACAAGACCTTCCATTTTAGAACAATTAATTCAATGCTCTGCTCTGCTGGTCTTAAAATTCATGATTTTTGAATAGAGTGCTCCACATTTTGATTTTGTACTCAAAATGATGTGGTTGGTCCTGGAGGAAACTGGTGTGAAAGTAAATGGGAAGGAAGCCGGGAGAGACCAGAGCAGCTCTGTCTGACCTCTCTGCAGAGCTGGCCTTTGAGGCAGGTGGAAGGAAGGGAAGGTGGTGGAAGCCTTTCAGCTTGCAGTGCAGTCTACAAGGAATGTTCGGTAAAATCGTCACAAAATGGAGCCTCGCAATAGGCAGGCAGAGCAGCTCGTTGTCTTCCGGAAGCCACCTTCCTCAGCATGGCTGCCGGCCCTGTCGTGCATCTCACAGACCTCCAACTCCTTGGAGCCTGAACGACCTCTGCTGCTGCTCTGCACTCCGGTGTGGTATTGTGTAGAGGCCATGCTCCCCACCACCCTACAGCTGCTCCTGGCTCATGACAGGGCCAGCAGCCATGCTGCGGAAGGCGGGTTCCAGAAGGCACCAATGATCAATTTGCATTTTTAGAAAACTGGAAGGTAAATAATGCTTTTGTCCATATTATCTCTTCCAAAACCTTTACTATTACAGAAAACTAAAGGCCTTAGGAACAAAATAACTAACAGACCAATCAGATATTAAAATTGCACAAAGTAGGAAAATAATTCACAAATGGAAAATTTAGAATAAGCATGTATATAATCCATAATTACAATTAAGAAACTGTGAGATATTTACTCTTTAGTAAAAGTTAGTGTTAAATTTCTAAGATCTTAAGATTTGCCAGCCACTATTACTTTAAGTTGAATTAAATAGCACACTTCAACACACTTTGGGAAGTATAATGAGACATCAAAAAAAAGAGATCCGAACAGAAGACCCAGGACTGACCTTCGAGAGTATCATTTCAGACAAACTTGAGAAGCCATTTACCCAGCATTAGGGAAAATGGAAGGAGAACTTCAGTCATTTGCTTATGTAACTATTTTTAAAGACCTAATTAGTTCTATTGAATTATTGTGGTGGAGGAAGGATAGAAATATGAGAACTGGTACAAACTAAGAGGGAGAATAAAGGCAATAGTGACTCAATTTGAAAATTTCAAGAGCTACATAATGCTCAACACAAGGACCACTTGGTTTAATGGCTTGTTTCCTTTTATTTATTGCTGAACACTAAGCAGGAGGCCCATGGGCCCGTGTATGGAAGAGGTACTGGTAGGTTTGGTGTACCTGCCTTCACAGACCCGGTGCTGCTCAGGGTCAGCTGCAAGCAGATCTAGACAGGTAGGAGAGTGCTGGTCTCTGTGTCTGTTCTCAGACGATTCACCTTATGCCCCAGGCTCACGTTCTGCCTCTTGTAAGGTGGATTTACACCTTGTTTCCAGTGTGTAAAGCTGCTTGGTCAGAGAACAGCGGGGATGAGTCAACTGCAGACAGAATGTGGATACTTATCGTGTCCTCTTCAATGAACATGCACATGAAGAAACGAAATTCATTCTCCAACCGTTTTATTGACTTCTTCACAAATTTCCAAGTTCCTTAGTAAGGACCAGTGAAAGGGAAATGTCTGGTTATTTCCCCCATTCTCGCAAAGAAATTGATTCCTCCCTTTCTCTGTGCCTTTTGTGCTTCCTTCCTCTCCTGAAGGAAATTAACAGAACAAGATGTGGAATCTTTGGGACCACCTTTAAGATATAATGCATTTTATTTTTCTGAACTTCTTTCCAACCTGAGAAGCAGGTAACCTAACTTGGTTTGGAGAACAACATCTCCTCCACCAGGAAATGTCTGACCACTCAGGCTTAATTTATCAGTCAGTCATCACTCAGGGTGTAACTAAGAGAAATCAGTTATTAGAAACTGAAATGTCCTCTTTGAACATAGCTTGTTATCTCTGAGGTTACTAATATTGTGTATGTCTCATTCATTATTATGTGTAAGTGAAAAGCTCTTCTGTTTACCAATTCAATGCAAAAACTCACCTCCTTCCAGTAAATGAAATGTTTTCCTTGTAGGCTTATTTTGTTGTTGTAATTCTCATGGACCGTAGTCATTTTCTGGGCTTACCGTAAACTTAGGTGAAAGATTGTCAAGTGGTCACATTTGGGGGATTGATGAAGTGTTCCTGTTCTTCCTGACAAATTCACCTAGAGGGACACAAGTTTTCCAGGGAATGTTCTTTTTCATATAGAGAGTTGTATTAGTCCCACATTAGTTAGTATTTTTGATGAAAATGATAAAATTTATTGTCTGGAAATGAAAATATCAATCTTTCATACCCAATTTGTCCGTTGTGCTTTGGTACAACCTCAATCAAAATGGAGTTAATCAGGAGTGACCTCATAGGGTCACTAACTCTAAAATTAATTCTGGTTTTAATGATATATGTCTCTAATTTATACCTAAAAAGTGTGGACCACCTGTGTTGTTGACTGGTTGTGATCATCTTGAGACCTAAGGGATTTGTATCAGGAGAAAATCCAGACATGCAGGATACATGTTTCTTTAAAGTGATGCTATAAAAATTATTTTCTCAATTAAATCTGTGATTCACTTTTTATTTTGTAAAGCCATAAAACATGGCTTTGAAATGATTGAATGTATGTTTGTGATTTGTTTTCACTACCCTCTTTCCTTATTACCCTTCTCCAATGACACCATTCATGTAGCATAACCACAAGCCTTTTAAAGTATATTTCGTAGCCAGGGCCACATTTGGCACTGGGCTGTAGCTTGCAGTGACACAATTTTATAGAAAATAGCAGTATTAATTAGATATATTCTGGTGAGCTTGAAGTAAATGTTTCTGATTGTTGTCTGAAGCCAAACAGGAAAATGTAAGAGCAATAATAAGTATGTTCTCCCTCATTCTGATATACCAGCATAGGCAAATTTTTGGCTGGAAAAGCATAAGTGAGTAATTAGATAATTGCTGCCTTGATTGAGCTTAATAGGAAACATTTCAATTAGGCTAAAACTACATAGAAAGGAAGTGGGTTTTTTACAAAGGGAAACATTCCTTGTCATGCAACTGTCAGCTTGTGCCCACACTAAGAGATGGGATTAAGTGGATCTCTGCAAAGGAAACAAAAAAGAAATGATTGCGGTAATTAGACCTATACTTAAACATTGTGTCTTCTGATAGAATTTCTTGATGATTCTAGCTTCGATAACGCAGCCCCTAGAAATGTCTTGCCTGTAACAAATTACTGCCTTAAATCTGTGGCAAAACAAGTTCCTGGAAAAAAAAAAAGTTATGATTTTCTCATACTACAAAAACTAACATTCTAGAATTGCAGTCCTCTTCTCCAAGCCACCTGCATGCTAGCAAGTAATCAGAAAAGCCATTTGGGGCTAGTTTGCATGGTTAATGGTTTCTCCTTAGCATACCTTGAGCTTATATAGCCAGTTGCTGACTCAGGGCTTGAACCAGATGTAAAAAAAAAAAAAAAGGCTCCTTTCTCAGAGTGTGACCAAGGAACAGAGCTATTCTTAATACCCTGGGAATAGAGGATATGACATCTCTGGCCCATCAACATAGGGGTTTTATCCATGCGGAGGTAGATGGTTCCACCCACAGGTGGTTAGGTTTGTGAGGATCATATAATTATTGATGCCATTTCATTCCCCCAGTCTAAGGCCTCACGCATACATATGCTTAATAAATTGTCAATGTTTTCATATTGCTTTATATGAAAAAGAATCACTTGATCTCTTGCTACATGAGAAATGGAGAAACCACTGACAGAACACTCAACTACTATACCACTTCTGTAGAAATGGGATATGTTGCCTAGATCTTATAAGGATCTTGTCAAGTCAAACATAGGCCCCACTGAGTCCTGGGCACTGATGTTACTGAAACAACCCCCAAAGCAGTTGATTCTTTCTGTCTTTCCTGAGTGGGCATCCTTCTGTCTCAGTGTTTCTGCTGTATGAGGGAAGAGCCCAGGGTAGGAGACAGCACCTTGAAGAGACCGTTAACTTCCTTGTACTGTGTGGTGGTTAAGAGCCTGGACTTTGAAATAAGGTATGCCCAGTTTTAAATTCGAAGAAGGCAATGGCACCCCACTCCAGTACTCTTGCCTGGAAAATCCCATGGATGGAAGAGCCTGGTAGGCTGCAGTCAATGGGGTCACTAAGAGTCAGATATGACTGCGCAACTTCACTTTCACTTTTCACTTTTCACTTTCATGCATTGGAGAAGGAAATGGCAACCCACTCCAATGTTCTTGCCTGGAGAATCCCAGGGACTGGGGAGCCTGGTGGGCTGCCAACTATGGGGTCGCACAGAGTTGGACACGACTGATGTGACTTAGCAGTAGTAGCAGCAGTTTTAAATTTGAGCCCTTCTGGCTGTGTGATCTTGGGGTATGCTATTTAACTTTTTCAAACCTTAGTTTCTTCCTCTGTAATAGTATTACTATTACTACTACTACTACTACTACTAAGTCACTTCAGTCGTATCTGACTCTGTGTGACCCCAGAGACGGCAGCCCACCAGGCTCCCCTGTCCCTGGGATTCTCCAGGCAAGAACACTGGAGTGGGTTGCCATTTCCTTCTCCAATGCGTGAAAGTGAAGTCGCTCAGTCATGTCTGACCCTCAGCAACCCCATGGACTGCAGCCTTCCAGGCTTCTCCATCTATGGGATTTTCCAGGCAAGAGTACTGGAGTGGGGAATTACTATTACTATTAGGGAATAATAGTATTACTTCCCTTCCAGGGTGCTGTGATGAGGAATTAACGAAGTAATGCTGGTAAGGCCTTAGCACAATGAAGCACTCAAAAATTCTTGGTTCTTTTTATTACTAGAGGGTGAAGATTGTCATAATAGAGCAAAGTGCTTAAGAAATGCTTTCTGAAGTCAGTGGTGGCAAGGCATTGCTTCCATGTACCCTTCTCCAAACCAGCAGCCAAGGTCATAATGCCTTGTGTCAGGGCCACCTCTTGCCTGCTTCAGTCTCACAAACTACAAAGCTGGGTGTGAAGATGAGGAGCCAAAACTGAGATGAGCTGCAGCGTTGCATCAAGCAGTCCCCATTAACAGTCTTCCCACTTCTGGTCAGTGTTGTTCAGCCATCTGATAGATGGCCTAACTCTCCAATTGTGGTCAACCTCTCTGTATAGAAAGTAACCCTCCTTGCTCATACCCAGGTAAAGCTGGCAGGTGTGTGATATTTTTTCAGTGCTAACAACTAAAAATGCTCATTTGACTGTTTACATTATTAGGACTTTTACATAAAACAGGCTTCAGATGGAGTTAGCTTTTTAAAAGAGTCCATTTGAAGGGAAAACTGTATGCTGTTGTATAGAGTGATTTGCACTGACTTGTTTTCCAGCACATGGGGATGGGAACTCCCATCCTACTGACCATAAAGTTAAAAAGCTTGGGACATGGCTGACTTTCGAGTCTTACAAATCAGTACTTTGCAGTTTGTATAGTGGCCATGGTAGGGAAGACTTCTTGGGGGATGAATCTGTAAGCATGTTGTGCCAAATACAGAATTATTTCTGTTTCATTTTTCTCCTTCCTCAAAACCAACCATGATCGGTTAAACAGAAAAGAATTTCAGGCTCTCATTTAGTGTGTAAAGCCTTAATTAGTTTTTCTTTCTTTATGAAGGTGGCCTGCTAAATAAGTAAATAGAAAAGGGTCCACTGATCGGTTCCATGGAGAGAACTGGAGAGTGCTGAAGACAGTGCACTTGGGGCTGGGAGGGCTTGTGTAGTTGGACAGGGCTTTGCTTTTCTTAAAGAATTGATAGTGATTTTCAGTGTCCCCATTGTTCTTAGACTGTTTATGAACAGTTTTCCTATGGGGAAGTGCCAGCCTGGAATCTCAGGTAACAAATTCCAGTTTTGTGACAAGACTCAGGTGCTGTGTGCCCTACCAGACAGAAACTGCTTGTCTTTTCTATTATACTTTCTCCTGTGTGGTTCTGCATGCAGTACTGTGCCCTTTCTCTAAGAACCCCTTTCACTGAGAGTTCTATTTTATGACAGCAGTTTGACTTGCTGCCAAAGAAGCTGGAAATGAAGGAAGTTTAAGATAAATATCAACGGTGATTTTTTTTCTTGGTCACTCTCTCTTGCTTTTTTTTTTTTTTTTATTTAAAGGAGAGTCATATGCTCATATCCTAACTTGTCCCAGTAGAGGGTCAATTACAACCAGTTGGCTGTAAATCCAATCCAAGAAAAACACTGCAAGGGGGAACTGTAGCACTAGATACCAAGGGTCTCTAGAATCACTCTAAATGTTAAGAACATGTCAGCTGTAAACTCAGGGCCTTTAAGCAATATTTTAGGACCCAGCTCTTCCCCACATGGCCCCAGAGGAATAAAAATTAGCAAGGCATTTTTGTATGGTTAGATGTTTTTTCTGCAAACTGTTAAAAGTTAAAACAAAGCCATAGTTAAGACTTCATTAATGATGTGATTAAAAGTTCATTAGTAGGCTGTCCATAGTCAAAATTAAACTGTAAAAAAAAACTGGTTTGTTTAAGGCCTTTTACCGCCCAAGTTCTTTAAGATCATCATACCTCCACTATTGCTGACCTAAGCAACAGTAAACATTCACCCTTTTCCCAATATCTAAAGAAGAAACTGTAAAGGGAAAGAGTCTTTACAGTGTTCATGGCAATAATAGCAATTACATTTTAGAAATTAAAATGAGTTTTGGAAATGGCAGCTCAAAGAGAACTTTTCTGACAACAGTTACACCTCAACCATTACAGTTTCAGCTTTAAAAAACGAACAGTTAAGAGAACTTAGTGCACTGAGAACTAACAAAGATTCTGCATTGCAGCAACCATTGCTCACTTCCTGGGGGAGAGCAAATGGCAAGGCAAGTGTTTTTTGGCCCTCTATCCAGGTGAGAACTGAGATCCAATTTCTTCATCCTGCACATACGTACAGTATGAAATATGATAATTTAAAAATGAGAGCAGTAACGACCCCTTGCCAAATGGCAGTAATTGCTTTCAAAAATTGATTTTTGTATTTTATGAGATGTTTGTCTTCTATCTAATAAGCTTCTTTAAGACATTCTGGCAATGTGCTAGAATTCTACATTTTCGTCCTGTTATTACCAAACTATGTGATATTTAGCAAGTAATTGAACCTCTGTAGGCCTTAGTTCCTAATCTATAAATCAAGGGTGTTTAATTAAAGGTTTAGATGACTATTTCCAGTTCTTTCATTCCAGAATCTATGAACCACGTTATCCATTAAACCTCAAGCTTGGCAGTGAATCAGAATCAGCTTAGGAGCTTTAAAAAAATGCAGATACCTGGGCTCCATCCCACAAAGTTCCACTTTAGTAGGTCTGGGTGAAGCTCTTAAAGCTTAAAAATAGTAGATGTACAACCATGGGTGAGATTGCAAAAACTAGTTAACTGCTTGCCATGTACTTCTGTATTTCTGGGTAGAGCAACCTGATCTGATCATTTAAAACATGATCAAGTATCTTGTGAAACCTTTCTATTTTGGCTTCTGTATCCTGGCTGCCTTCTCTCCTAGGCCAGTCCTTTCAAAGTTCCATGATTTCATGCTGTTACATTATAAAATGTAAGCATCCCATATATAAACTCACCTGTCATATATGTGGTAGAACGCTAGGTATACTAACTGATGTGTGGAGACTGTGACCTGTATAAGAAGCTTGTTCTATTTTATCTAGCTCATGAAATCGTCTTAAGGGTAGATATTCAAACTTGATGGGAAGGCATAATTGGGGGATAAAGAAGTATCAGGCAAATTTACCTTTAATCCTTGTAATCAGAAAGGCATCGATAGTCCATTCTACAGATAAGGAAAATAAGTCTCATTCAGGTTTTATCTCTCTTAAGATTACACAGGTAGTAGGAATGGGACAGGTATGTCTAACTCCAGAGCCTGTGGTCTCCCCATAAGATCTTGCTGCTGCTAAGAAGGGAAGAAGGCCATTCTGCATAAGCAGTGCTTTTCAGGTGCTCCAAGGTCATTCTTGCAAGGTATATCTAGTTGGAGGGCTATCCATGGTATCCCCAGGCTCCACTCCATAATTCAAGAACCCTTTAACTTGGAACTTTAGGAGAGTAATGAAAAAGAATGCTTGAAAATGGTCAAACCCATATGGAAGAACCATGGTTACGGACGTGATAAGACCAGCTTTCTTAAACCCATAATTTGTAGTACAAATTGTTACTGTCTTTTTAGAAAGTAATTTGGCAGTATATATCAGGAATCTTAGTTACATTCACATCCTTTGACCTAGAACATCTGCTTCTAGGAATCCGTTTTTAGGGAATAATTATCGGTGTGAACTAATATTGAATAAAAATAATGTTCTTTAGAACATTATATATAATAGGAAAAAGGGGGACAATCTAAATATTTAGTGAAGGTGAATAGTTCACTGTACTTAAGTACATCCGTATGATGAAATATTATGTAGCATCAAAAATAATGCTTATGAGGAGATTTTAATGAGGTGAGGAAATTTTAATGATATGTGAAAAAAAGATGCAAAACTATATGGTATGATCTCAGCTATGAAAATAAAGGATGTAAGTATTAAAAACCCCTAAATGTTAACAGTATTTATCTCCAGGCAGTAGGATTATAAATAAGGTTTGAAATACTTTTTATGCATTTAATTTTTTTCTAAAATGATCATGTATTATTTTAGTAAGTGGGAAGCACATTAAAATATACTTTCAAAAATAATCGTAGAGTTTCATTAAAAAAATTGGACAGAAATAGATTAAAGATAGTAGACCAGAGTCCTGAGTTCCAAATAAGTCTAAGCAAACTCACCAAAATGTCATTTCAGTTCAGTTCAGTTCAGTTGCTCAGTCGTGTCTGACTCTTTGCGACCCCATGGACTGCAGCATGCCAGGCTTCCCTGTCCAACACCAGCTCCTGGAGCTTACTCAAACTCATGTCCATCAAGTCTCTGATGCCATCCAACCATCTCATTCTCTGTTGTCCCCTTCTCCTGTCTTCAATCTTTCCCAGCATCAGGGTCCTTTCCAGTGAGTAAGTTCTTTGCATCTTATTGCAAAGATTGGAGTATTGGAGTTTCAGCTTCAGCATCAGTCCTTCCAATGAATATCAGGACTGATTTCCTTTAGGATGGACTGGTTTGGTCTCCTTGCAGTCCAAGGGATTCTCAAGAGTCTTCTCCAACACCACAGTTCCAAAGCATTAATTCTTTGGTGCCCAGCTTTCTTTATAGTCCAGCTCTCACATCCATACATGACCACAGGAAAAACCATAGCCTTGACTAGATGAACCTTTGTTGGCAAAGTAATGTCTCTGCTTTTTAATATGCTGTCTAGGTTGGTCATAACTTTTCTTCCAAGGAGAAAGCATCTTTTAATTTCATGGCTGCAGTCACCATCTACCATGATTTTGGAGCCCCCCAAAATAAAGTTTCTCACTGTTTCCATGGTTTCTCCATCTATTTGCCATGAAGTAATGGGACCAGATGCCATGATCTTAGTTTTTTGAATGTTGAGTGTTAAGCCAACTTTTTCACTTTCCTCTTTCACTTCCATCAAGAGGCTCTTTAGTTCTTTCACTTTCTGCCATAAGGGTGGTGTCGTCTGCGTGTCTGAGGTTATTGATATTTCTCCCAGCAATCTTGATTCCAGCTTGTGCTTCATCCAGACTGGCGTTTTGCATGATGTACTCTACATATAAGTTAAATAAGCAAGGTGACAATATACTTTGGTAGAAATTCTACCTGTCTATTTGGGCTACATTTTCCCTTTGTGTCAAATTAGGGGAATAGATCAAAGTAATGTTAATAATCTTTTTATCTTTAAGATTTAATAAAAGACATTCTCATCATAACCTTGCTGTAAAGAATCTCTGTTTTCTAATATGAACAAAAATAAAAGTGTTACCCAATAATTTCTCTTGTCTCACTTTTTTTTTCGGCACTGAAATAATAATTAGGCTATAGCAGAGATTCCCAAGGTGTTTCAAGGGCATTAATGGTTTTGAAACACAGGAAACGATCAACCCAGATAAGCATATGGACACATAAAGACAAATTATAGCTAAATGGAAACTCTGAAAGGCTCTACTACTTAGTACACCTGAATTTGGATAAACTAGAAGGCTAACTTTGAAAGCATTCCTGAGATTGCAAGGAGCCAGTGGAAGTCTTTAAGGGCGAAAACAAAAGAGAAGAAACAAAGATCATCTGAACAAACAAAAAGACAAATAACACAAAAACAAAACAAAAAATAAAATCAAAACAGCAAAGAGTCCCGTACCCTCCAAAAGTCTTCCACCAAATACTCAGAGAACTGAAATTGGAAAGGAGAGCAGTAAATGGTGGGATAAGGAGACTTGGACTGAGGCTTGCTGCAGTATGAGATTGCTAACCTAAAGTTTCTGAATTAGCCAGGATTCTCAGTAGGGGAGTTTACATGATCTCACACTGGTTGTGCCCTAGGCTCCTGGGAGAAGTAAGTGCAAATCTTCTGTATAGGAAAGCAACCTCACTGTTGCCTTTAGGATTCCCACAAATTAAGTCCAATTAGATGTGAGATTATAAGGATCAACCAAGCAGATAAATGGGGGTATAGGCCCAGGAGGGTCAGGACATTGGCTACATACAGGGGGAAATGAGCACATAAGTGGATGGATTGAGGATAATGGGAATAAAATGTCTTACTTTTGGAGATGGTTGTTATTAATATAAAAAGGGAGAATACAAAGTAAACCTTGTAGCATTGAGTTGAAACTGCAAATATTGATGTGAACTCATGACTTTCTATATTTATATAGATATAGGAATAAATATAAATCTAAAACCGTATGTATATAGATAAGTGTGTATACATACACATGCATATATGTGGTTGCTCTGTCCACCTGAGAGTGCCTGAGAGGTCTCAGTAGTAAAGAGCACTGTGCTGTGTGCTTAGTTGCTGTCATGTCTGACTCTTTGTGACCCCATGGACTGTAGCCCACCAGGCTCCTCTGTCCATGGGGATGCTCCAGGTAAGAATGCTGGAGTGGGTTGCCATGCCGTCCTCCAGGGGATCTTCCCAACACAGGGATCAAACCCAGGCCTCCCACATTGCAGGCAGATTCTTTACCATCTGAGCCACCAAGTAAAGAGCACACCTAATACCTAAATCTTGGTTTCTAAGTACTGCTCTCCACTAAAAGGAACTAGGGTTCTCTGGAGAAATGGTGCATTTTCAGGGCATGGGGCAGGGATAGTATAAGAAAAGATTAGAATGTCTTATATCAAAAAGTAAGGACACACTCAAAGAATGATGGGGACATGTGAAAGGGACATATAACACAGTTTGAAGGGGCTCTCACTGGCCAAATCTGGGACAATTTGAGTGTTAAAATAATGATACTAATGAATTTTATCACATTGAATTGAATAGGAAGCCTGAGTCCCCACTGATATAAATGAATGAATAAATACATAGAGATGAGAGAAATTTCTTTTTTATAGTAGAATGCTGACTATTAAGTGTATAAGAAGTAATGCAATTATAAAATTATAGCAACCATTATAGTAATAATTAATTCAGTCAAGAAATATCAATATATGTTAAAATTTGACATCAAGTGCCTCTTGATCTCTTTCCTTGAAGTAATGACATATTCAGAATCTGAGTCTTATCATGAGTAAGCATCATAAAAATCACAATTGATATACAGTCTACAAACTCACCTTTAATCTTAAAAAATGATATATCATAAAGGTCAAGGAAGGACTGAAGAACTGCTTGAGATTGAAGGAGACTGGAGAGAGATAGGAATTAAGTGCATTGTGATCCTTGATTGTCTTCTTTGCTGTAGAGTGTGTAACTGGGGCACTTGGAGAAACTACTGGGATCTCTGGGTGAAGTGTGTAAGGAAATTCTTTGTACTATTCTTGCTATCCCTTCCTAAATTTGAACTTATTTCAAAATAAAACACTTTAAAAAAATCACATTGAAAAAATCATCAAATGAGGACTGAGACTCAGTAGTAACAAAAAAAAGAGACAAATCTACAAAGTATTTAGGCATTTGAATTATAAAGATAAAAATATAAAGTACTGTTATAAAATACTTAAAGAACTAAAAAGTGAAATTTAAGAAGTACATAAGGAAAAAAAGTCTTTCAAAGAACCATTAGGCATAAGAAGTTTTAGAGGAGAACTAAATTTAACTTGTAAAAATGAAAGAAAAAAAAGTGTTCAATGCACAGGCCAAACAGAAGATGAAAGAGTTTAAAAGGATATTAGTTAGTAAAGAAATCATTAGAACGTAACTCAAAGAGGATTGGGAGTAGAATTGAGAAGTTAAGAGATTTGGAGAATGCAATGCCAAGGTCCCCTATACATTTAATAGAATCTCCAGATGATAGAGGAGCAGCAATACTTTTTTTTAAAAAAGTAATATTTAAAATAATATTTAGATAGCATCACTGACCCAATGGACATGAACTTGAGCAAACTCCGGGAGGTAGTGGAGGACAGAGGAGCCTGGAGTGCTACAGTCCATGAAGTTGCAAAGAATTGGACACAGCTTAGTGACTGAACAACAACAATATTTAAAACATGAAATACATTACAAATAAAGGTTGGCAGTACTGTATACCAAGCAGAAAAAAATTTAAAGTCTATGCGTGGACATATCATAAAACTACTAAACACCAAAGACAAAGAGAAGAACTTACAAACAACCATAGAGAAAAGACAAATCATCTAAAAAGAAATGAAAGTTAGATAACAGTAGATTTCTCAATAGCAACAATGGAAGCCAAGAAATAGTAGAATAACATTTTTATAGTGTTGTTGTGTATGGAGATAAGGCCTTTAAAGAGGTAATTAAGTTAAAATTACGTCTTTAGAATGGACCCTAATCCAAACTGTCTGGTGTCCTTAGATGAAGAGGGCACTGAAGCATACAAAAAGACACCAGGGGTGCATATATATATACACATAGGGACAACCATGTGAGGACAAAACAGCCAGAAAGTAGCCATCTATCAGACAAGGAGAGACACTTCAGGAGATAGAGACATTGCCAGTACCTTGACTTTGAACTGCAAGCCTCTAGAACTGTGAGGTAATATTGATTGATACATTTGTGTTGCTTAAGCAACCTGTTCTTGGGCATTTTGTTATGGTAACTCTAGAAAATTAATAGAGTTAGTCTTCCCATTTATCAAAAGCAATGTTAGGCAATGTTACTCTTTCTCTCACCTCTCTTTGATCTTGAACTATAGGTAAATGGGATCATTTCCACAGGACAAGTTGCAATTGGGCATAGGCAAGCATAGTTTCTTTGAATATATAAGGATAGTCATCGTCATGCATGTTTTAACTCCATAGTCATCACTTGTTTGTGTAGGAGTTAAAATGCCTGGGTAGCATTTTAATTCTTGCCCAGTTAAAATGCCTGGGTAAGACCCAGAGATAAAAGGAAATTTTAAAATGTGACAGTACCTTCCTTTGGGGGGCACATTATGTCATACTTTTTAGTTGGCATACTGTTTAGTTTCTATCTTTCAAACAATATTGTAAGCAGTTTCACATAATACCAGTCACTGTAGTTCCTTGTTTACACCATGGTCCCTTAAATAGCCTTGATGAGGCAAATAAAAAAAGAGATAATATTACAGAATCCAATTAATTTTGCCACTTTTCTGAGATTACTTGGAATGTATTACCCTTAAGTATATGGGATTAGAAAGGCAGAGGTAATATAAACCTATGAGGATTTTTGTCTGTTTTATTTACTGCTTTATATTAGCACCTATGCCAATGCCTGTAGTATAGTAGGCATCCCAAAATATTTGTAAAATAAATAAATTAGAGCCATACCAAGCAGACTATGTTTTTTTCCTCCAATGTCTAATTTTAGATTAAAAATAAGGGAAAGATGCAAAGTTATGAAAGTGAAACCGGCAATACAGACTATTCACTAAAAATCACTCAATAAGTATAAGCCATCTAGAAGACTTTTATACCATGTTTCAGAGTCTTATATTCAAGACTTTTAAATATCAACTGAAGAGCAAAATATCTTTCTTTTTAAAACTTTATAGATATTAAAGTAAGGATATTTAGTATCAGATATTTATTTTGGAGCATATTCAGCCATAATTTATGATGGTTATTAGCCTTTCCTTTGGCCTATTTTGAAGAAAATTCAAAAGGAATTAATGTCTTTAATGCAGGCTTGGAAAAGTAAACAAAATATGTTTCCTTAAATATGTGTGTGTGTGTGCTCAGTTTTGTCCGACTTTTTGGGACCCATGGACTGTACCCTGCCGGGCTCCTATCTCTGTCCATGGAATTTTCCAGGCAAGAATACCTGCTGCTGCTGCTGCTAAGTCGGTTCAGTTGTGTCCGGCTCTGTGCGACCCCATAGACAGCAGCCCACCAGGCTCCCCCCTCCCTGGGATCCTCCAGGCAAGAACATTGGAGTGGGGTGCCATTTCCTTCTCCAATGCATGAAAGTGAAAAGTGAAAACGAAGCCAGCTGCTCAGTCATGTCCGAATCTTAGTGACCCCAGGAACTGCAGCCTACCAGGCTCCTCCATCCATGGGATTTTCCAGGCAAGAGTACTGGAGTGGGGTGCCATTTAATTTTCCAAGGGATCTTCTGGACCTAGGGATTGAACCTGCACCACTTGTGTCTCCTGCATTGGCAGGCAGATTCTTACCACTGCGCCGCCTGGGAAGTTCTTCCTTAAATAAGCGGAATGTTATTTAGTAAACTATATCTATATTAATCAATTTAAAATATCAATCTACTTTAAAATGTGCTAGACTCTAATGCCATTATTCATGTATTCCTGTGCTTTGTTTGTGTGTTAGCTTTTCCCCCCATGCTTCTTTTTAAAATTTTACTTTTAGTTTCATGTGTGCAAGCTCAACAAGATGAAAATAGAGTTACTGTGTTGTGATATTTGAGTAACATTTTCCTATTTTGGGACACTGGAAGTTTATTCACTCAGGAGTATTCACACTAAGAATGATACTATGAATAATACACAAAGAATAATTAAAATTCTTAAATGAGTCACGCTTTCTGTGATGTGTAACTATGTATTTGTGTGATATGTGATGTATATTTGTTTTGTTTTGTTTTGTTTTTTCCCTTTGGCCCTATCTCAGAGCATGTGGGATCTTAGTTCCGTGATCAGGGATGGAACACATGCGTCCTGCAGTCGAAGTGGGGCTCTTAACCACTGGACTGCCGAGGAAGTCCCTGTGATGGTATATTTTAAGAGATCTTCCTATATGATATACAGTCTTTAAAAATGAGTTTAAAAGATTCCAAAATCAGTTCTAGGCTCAATTGGTGTTGAACTTTTACTGTTTTCTATAAGCACTAAGATTACATAATGTTGGCAGTAAGACATTCTCCATGTTTTACAAGCACTTTTCAGAATATTTGACTGTACTCTAAAAAGCACAAAATCATAAAGGTGGTCAGTAGAAAACGCAGAGTGTTGTTTTGTTGATTTTATTATTTAGTCGCTACGTTGTGCCTGACTTCTTGTGACCCCATGGACTGTAGCCCGCCAGGCTCCTTTGTTCATGGGATTTCCCAGGCAAGAATGCTGGAGAGGGTTGCCATTTCCTTCTCCAGGGTATCTTCCCGACCCAGGGATGGAACTTGCATCTCCTGCCTTAGCAGGCGGATTCTTTATCTCTGAGCCACTACCACGGAAGCCCCAGGGTGTTCTTTACCTGACACCAGAACAATCGTTCAGTTCATGAAAAATGCAAAGAGTAAATTCAATTATAAAGAAGCCTGTTAGGTATTAAGTGAAGTAAATACTTAGCTCCGGAGAAGGCAATGGCAACCCACTCCAGTACTCTTGCCTAGAAAATCCCATGGATGGAGGAGCCTGGTAGGCTGCAGTCCATGGGGTCGCGAAGAGTTGGACATGACTGAGCGACTTTACTTTCACTTTTCACTTTCATGCACTGGAGAAGGAAATGGCAACCCACTCCAGTGTTCTTGCCTGGAGAATCCCAGGGACTGTGGAGCCTGGTGGTCTGCCGTCTATGGGGTCGCACAGAGTCGGACATGACTGACATGACTTAGCGTGACTTAGCAAATACTTAGCTCAGTATTTTTTTCTTTATAAGTAGTTGTTTTTCACTCTATATACCGAGCATGCTGCTGCTGCTGCTGCTAAGTCACATCAGTCATGTCCGACTCTGTGCGACCCCATGGACTGCAGCCTACCAGGCTCCTCCATCCATGGGATTTTCCAGGCAAGAACACTGGAGAGGGTTGCCATTTCCTTCTCCAATGCATGAAAGTGAAAAGTGAAAAGTGAAAGTGAAGTCACTCAGTCGTGTCCGACTCTTCACAACCCCATGGACTGCAGCCTACCAGGCTCCTCCATCCATGGGATTTTCCAGGCAAGAGCACTGGAGTGGGGTGCCATTGCCATCTCCGATATACCCAGCATACATTTTAGTAAATAAATAGAAGGTAAAGAATAACCCCTTCTTCTGTGATGGTCTCATCCTTCAAGCCAGAAAAGAATGTCAGTGACCTTCCAATTGCTCCATAGATAACTACTGTGGGGTTAAAGCACTGGACTAGATCTCCATGCAGGGTCCTCTTGTCCATGGGATTATCCCAACAAAAATACTGGAGTGGATTGCTATTTCTTTCTCCAGGGTTTCTTCCTGGCCCAGGGATCCAGTCTGTGTCTCCTGCAGCTCCTGCATTGGCAGATGGATTCTTGACCATTGAACCACCTGGGAAGCCCATAGAGTAGGCCTGGAAGGAATATAATCAGAGCATACACTGTCTCTGCTGACCAGGATAGAGGCTATTTTTGAAAAGGAAATCTCATAGTTTAATGGAGAAATAGTTTCCAGGCCACAGGTTAGGAATTTTTGCTTTCTTTATTGAATCACTGTAGCCTTCAGTTCAGTCAGTTCAGTCACTCAGTTGTGTCGGACTCTTTGCGACCCCATGGACTGCAGCACGCCAGGCCTCCCTGTCCATCACCAACTCCCGGAGTTTACTCAAACTTATATCTGTGGCCTTAGAGCTTGCTGGATTATAGGTTTGTATAAGCAAGTTTTAAAAAGTACTACCTCAGCAGGTTTTCAGATTATCTCACAATATCCTGTATTAATTTTTACTGAAATTTTTGGTTGATTGTTTTCCAAAATAGTAATATAAGCTCTAAGGTAAAAGACTCCATGTTCTACTTAGTTTGAATACCTCAGAGGACCAGGTGCTTGGCACATTCTTGGGTTTTGAGGGTACCAGAATCATGATGTCTAACCTGGTAATGGCATAGTGCCGTCTTATGGGAAACTGTCTTCTAAAGACTAAGAATAGCTGCTTAATAGCAGTGACCAGTAAGTTAGCTAACAAGGTGAGGATCCTAGCACTGATGAATGGTTTAGGCACTGATATCCTCTAACTCTTTGGGGAAGGGACATTCACTTCCAGTCTAGTGGAGAATAACTAAGGAAATGATGTACAATACACAAAACTCAATCTTTCAAGCCAAATAATTGTAATATTCTAGAGCATACTGCAAAGAAATAGAGGAACAATAGAATGGGAAAGACTAGAGATCTGTTCAAGAAAATTAGATATTCCAAGGGAACTTTTCATGCAAAGATGGGCACAATAAAGGACAGAAATGATAGGGACCTAACAGAAGCAGAAGATATTAAGGAAAGATATAAGCATCTGAATGCAGAGTTCCAAAGAATAGCAAGAAGAGATAAGAAGGCCTTCTTCAGTGATCAATGCAAAGAAATAGAGGAAAACAACAGAATGGGAAAGACGAGAGATCTCTTCAAGAAAATGAGAGATACCAAGGGGACATTTCATGCAAAGATGGGCTCGATAGAGGACAGAAATGGTATGCACCTAACAGAAGCAGAAGATATTAAGAAGAGGTGGCAAGAATACACAGAAGAACTGTACAAAAAAGATCTTCATGACCCAGATAATCATGATGGTGTGATCACTGACCTAGAGCCAGACATCCTGGAATGTGAAGTCAAGTGGGCCTCAGAAAGCATCACTACGAACAAAGCTAGTGGATGTGATGGAATTCCAGATAAGCTGTTTCAAATCCTGAAGGATGATGCCGTGAAAGTGCTGCGTTCAATATGCCAGCAAATTTGGAAAAGTCAGCAGTGGCCGCAGGACTGGAAAAGGTCAGTTTTCATTCCAATCCCAAAGAAAGGCAATGCCAAAGAATGCTCAAACTACCGCACAATTGCACTCATCTCACATGCTAGTAAAGTAATGCTCAAAATTCTCCAAGCCAGGCTTCAACAGTACATGAACCATGAACTTCCAGATGTTCAAGCTTGATGTAGGAAAGACAGAATAACCAGAGATCAAATTGCCAACATTCATTGGATCATTGAAAAAGCAAAAGAGTTCCAGAAAATTGTCTACTTCTGCTTTATTGACTACCCCAAAGCCTTTGACTGTGTGGATCACAACAAACTGTGGAAAATTCTTAAAGAGATGGGAATACCAGACCACCTGACCTGCCTCCTGAGAAATCTGTATGTAGGTCAAGAAGCAACAGTTAGAACTGGACATGGAACAACAGACTGGTTCCAAATAGGAAAAGGAGTACGTCAAGGCTGTATTTTGTCACCCTGCTTATTTAACTTCTATGCAGAATACATCATGAGAAACGCTGGGCTGGATAAAGCACAAGCTGGGATCAAGATTGTGGGGAGAAATATCAATAACCTCAGATATGCAGATGACACCACCCTTATGGCAGAAAGAGAAGAAGAACTAAAGAGCCTCTTGATGAAAGTGAAAGAGGAGAATAAAAAATTTGGCTTAAAACTCAACATTCAGGAAACTAAAATCAGGTCCCATCACTTCATGAGAAATAGATGGGGAAACAGTGGAAACAGTGACAGACTTTATTTGGGGGGGCTCCAAAATCACTGCAGATGGTGACTGTAGCCATGAAATTAAAAGACCTCTGCTCCTTGGAAGAAAAGTTATGACCAACCTAGACAGCATATTAAAAAGCAGAGACATGACTTTCCAACAGAGGTCCATCTAGTCAAAGCTATGGCTTTTCCAGTAGTCATGTATGGATGTGAGAGTTGGACTGTGAAGAAAGTTGAGCCCTGAAGAATTGATGCTTTTGACCTGTGGTGAGAAAACTCTTGAGAGTCCCTTGGACTGCAACGAGATCCAACCGGTCCATCCTAAAGAAAATCAGTCCTGATATTCATTGGAAGGACTGATGCTGAAGCTGAAACTCCAATACTTTGGCCACCTGATACAAAGAACTGACTCATTTGAAAAGACCCAGATGCTGGGAAAGATTGAAGGCGGGAAGAGAAGGGGACAACAGAGGATGAGATGGTTGGATGGCATCACTGACTCAATGGACATGAGTTTGGGTAAACTCCAGGAGTTGGTGACAGACAGGGAGGCCTGGTGTGCTGCAGTCCATGGGGTCGCAAAGAGTTGGACACAACTGATGACTGAACTGAATTGAACTGAGAGTGTACTGTAAGAGGGGGGTATTATATTTTATAATTTTATATTACATTAGATTTTATACTCTATTTTGGGGCATGAGCATCATCATGAAATATAATTTATTGATTTATGTATATGGATGAAAAATGCTGCCTGCTCTACCAGTAAAGAATCAGACACAATTGAGCAACTGACACACAGGTATCAGTAAACACAGGATGTTGTAGCCTTTAAGCCATCAGCCATTGCAGCCACCCCCGCTGTGCACCCTTAGGGGATTCAGGATAAGATACAGGGCGGCAGATAGTTACGGTGCGTGTCAAAGGAATGATTTCGATCACCTCAGACTCTTTCATCCTCCCAAACTTACAAAAGCACTAAATTCATGAACTTGAGATTTCTTGTTTTCTTTAATTAATAGTAATCTTTTGATATTCTGATTACCTGGTTTTTTATTGCCAAACTTTTCTGTATCCTAGGCTCCTCCCTTATCTCTTCAGAGCAGTCCCTCAGAGCTATCTGAGAAGCTGTCTTCCAGATTTAAGTTCTTAGTTTTGTCTGCCAAATAAAACATAATTCTCAACTTTTAGGTTGTGCATTTTTTTTTTCAGTTGACATATACAGGTATTTTTTCATATACATGTATGTACATTGATTATTTACATACAGATTAAATATTATCCATCTAAATTGTCATATTAGAATTGTTGCTGCAGTTCTGCCACTGCTCAAAAGATTTGTTATACTCTTGGAGTCAGGTTGAGTCACAGAAGACAACTAATCACTCATATAATACTTTACAGGCACACCTTGATTTTAACCAAATGGTAGCCAGCTTGACCATGTTATTGCCCATCATTGCCTCCAAATTTGAATATTTTAAAAATTCAAATTAATTCCCAAAAGAAAAACTTTATGACCACTGAGGTGAATTGGAAAATTAAAAAGGAGAAGGAAAGAAAAAGTTTTGAAAACATTCCTAAGAGAACTCTTAAAGTGCCCTGTGCAAAGGGAATGTTCATGATATGCATCTGCCTTAAGAAGACAACATCTTTGAAGGAGACAAAATCTATTTTACGTTTTGAAAATTAAATATTACCTTTATCTTTTAAGTAATGTCTTCTTTCCCTCTTTGGGAATGATGTGTGATATAAGTAATACTGTCGTATGCTGCTGCTGCCGTATAATTGATGGTATCTAAGAAAACAAACTTTATTAAAAGATCCCACTTGCATTAGAACATATAGAAAATCATTTTGTTTTAACATTTTCCTCCAAAAGCTGTCTTGCTGTAAGAGAGGAGAGCTATCAAAAAATATTCTCTTTTCTCAAGAATTTGGGAGGAGGTGGAGAAGGCAATGGCACCTCACTCTAGCACTCTTGCCTGGCAAATCCCATGGACAGAGGAGCCTGGTAGGCTGCAGTCACGGGGTCATGAAGAGTCGGACACGACTGAGTGACTTCACTTTCATGCATTGGAGAAGGACATGGCAATCCACTTGTGTTCTTGCCTGGAGAATCTCAGGGATGGCAGAGCCTGGTGGGCTGCTGTCTATGGGGTTGCACAGAGTCGGACACGACTGAAGCGACTTAGCAGCAGCAGCAGCAGCAGTGATAGCTATTCTAGACTTTAAGGTCCCCACCGGGGTCTAGACTTTAAGGTGTTTATGTTTCATTTTTAGGGAGAATATATTATTTCCAGTGGTTTTATTATATAGCAGACATTTTCAGTAAGCCCTCTCCTGGAAATCTTTTTTTTTTTTTTTTTTTAATTTATCTAAGCACTTAGCATTTACCATATGCCAGTAGGTCTGCAGAGGAAAGAAAATAAGACTGAATCCTCCTTCTCTGATCAGTCAAAATGCCTTATTTATATCAAGAAAAAGAAGAGAAAATGTTCATTTAAAAATGAGCCAAATCTTCTCCTCCCCAAATGACAAAACCCAAACCTAAACTGTTGAGGAGAGATTAGGCAATCAATCACTAGGTCAGAAAAATAAACTAAGGAAAGAGAATGGAACAAATACTTAAATGAAAGTAGAAAAAAATTGGTGCCTTGAAAGCTAAGTCCTAAATACAAAAGTGTTACATGTTTGAGACGAAATACAGGTCATGTAAACATTTTGTCCTCCATGTGCACAAAGGGAAAATTTACAATTTTGAAAAATTGTGGATAACATTGAGTCCCAAGTACATGTGATCTGGTAAACAATTTGAGCAGCTGCATGATGATTAGCTGCTGGGGAAATGGCATGCAGGGCCTTGCATCCAGCAGGGAGGCAGGAAGAGATGACTGGTGCTTTTCACGCAAGGCTCTCAAAGCAAGAGGATGAACTGGGCTAGGTAGCAGGTGTGGCCACAAACCAAGGGGAGCACACCTGAGGTGCAAATCCTCAATGAAACTTGCTTCCTCCTGAAGCTGAGCCTCCTCTGTCCCACCTGGTGCCTGGCAAGTGACTCAGCAATTTCCAAGAGTCCTGGTTTGAATCAGCCTCACCCTGAGGGTGAGGTCCCTCTGGAGCTTGGGCTAGCAGGAGAGGTAAGATGCAAATCCTCTCACCATATCCTGACCCCACTTTTCACGGGCACTTTGCATTTGATTTTTTTTTTTTTTTTTCCATCTACAGGCCATGGCTTGTTCTTAAGGAGCTGCTAGTCATTTAATTTCAGTGATGCCTAAAATGTGGGCTAAACAAAATCAAATGATATTGTAGGCAACAGCAGAGAGAAGTCTGGGGGGTAGCTGTGTAGCTATGAGCCTTGTGAAGATACTCTAAATAGGTTAGGCTTTGCCACTGGAGTTCCTCAGGGCCCTGGGGGACATTGCAGCCACTTCTTGCCCAATACTGATCTCACTTTTAGATGTTCTCATATGACATTTACACAAGGGAGCCCCCACCACTTGTTGGGGACCTGCCTACTATCATTTCATGGGCTCCATGCATGTTCCTTCTCTCCTGTGCTGCACGATTGGTGGTCTGCTGTAACTGTGCAGATGTTCTCCTGTGCTATTTCATGATTATTTTTCAAGTGGCCTCTTAGTCAAAGGATGGCAGGTCAGCACATGAAAACATCTGCTCTTACCATTTTTCTAAGCAAACAGCAGATGGCATTGCTGCTGTCCTTTTGATCTGGAGCAAAAATTCCCAAGGCTAAGGTGCTGGTTTACACTGACACTGCCTGGTAAGGGACGGCCCAAGGGTCTGCCTCCCCCAACAGTAGCACTGCCTTCAGCTGTCTTCTCTGCAACAGTTCTATTTAGTTTATTTCTTCCTGGGACTCTACTTCAGCAGGCTGTCTTAATCTTTGATTCTTCTTCCTGTGATTGTTGCCTGATCACCTCACTGGTATCAGCCACGGTCCCCAGGTTTCTTCCCGTTTGTCACCTGTTGGGGTTCTACTCCTGTTGCCAGTGAGGAGACAGTCTGGATCCCCTCAGGATTTGGACACTGGATATGTATGTGCCATGGACCAAACAAGGTTATCTGGGAAATCAGTTCAGTTGCTCAGTCATGTCTGACTCTTTGTTACACGGTGGACCGCAGCATGCCAGGCTTCCCTGTCTATCATCAAGCTTGCTCAAACTCATGTCCATTAAGCCTCTGATGCCATCCAACCATCTGATCATCTGTCGTCCCCTTCTCCTCCTGCCTTCAATCTTTCCCAGCATCAGGTGGCCAAAGTACTGGCCAAAGTATCTGGGAAATAGCTGAACCTAAAACACCTAAGCTTTTTCTAGGTGTTTGTTAAGCCAAACAGACCATCTTAAAATTACATTTTTAACAGTTGGACTTGTAAAACTTTAATGTATATGTTCCTTTAAGTTTGTAACCCATTGAAGAACTGTTATCTTTACAGTGCAAAGATACAAAAGAAATTTCTTCTTCAACTTTATTTTCTAGATTGAGTGCTAATATGTTGGAAGAAAACAACCTTGCACTTTTTCCTTATTAAATTGGATTTTCAATATATATTTCATTGTAATATAACCTTAAGTCATCTGCTTCCTCATTCTCTAGCATCTTTCTTTGGTAGGGGTGTTTCTTCTTTGATGTCATCAGTCAAGTTCTTTATGTATGTCTTTACTTCTTCTTCCTAATCTTTTATATCCTGCCAAGAGTTCCGGGAAGCTTCGATTTCCTCATCTGTAAAATGGGGATAATTAAAGTATTTTCCTTATAGAATTATGAGGATTAAATGAGATAATGTACGCCTAGAGAGTGCTTTCAAAGTGGCACTCGTCATCATCTTCATCATCATTACATTATTAGTAGGTCAAGGTGTCAGAAGACTCAGCTTGAGCGTTTCCTTGCTGAAATGTTGGGCACTATTATTATCTCTTTTTTCTCAATGTAGGAGCCCATTTGATTGCCTTTTACTACTTGATATCTTATGTATTCCAGCTCTGCATTAATTGTTTTATATCTCTAGAGAACTATACTCAGATACAGTTCTTGAGCTGTTTTTGGTCTTATTTGATATAAATATTTATAGCTTTTTGAGTTAAGCATCCCCAGGTTTATATTATAATTTTAACATGGTATAGTAATTATCACATTTAAAGATTTATTTTGATCTTTGCCTTTGGTTGTTCACAAAAGAAAAAACTACAGTCACACGGTTAAACCCTCACAGAGAGAGTGAAATATATTGAAACATGCTGAAGAGGGATCCCATGCCTTTCCATCTATTTCCAGTTTGCTACTTTCTCCTCAGAGTTCCACCCTCTCTGATCTGCACAGCCTGTGATGATTCAAAATGGCAGGTGTGCACGCATGCTTCATTGCTTCTCATGTGTCAGATGGCCAGGTTGTAGTAGCTCCATTCAATTTAAATTTTATGCAGCTATGCAGCTACCAATGTCTGTTATGGGCTTCCATTATGGCTCTGCGGTAAAGACTCTGCCTGCAATGCAGGAGACCCAGGTTTGATCCCTGAGTTGGAAAGATCCCCTGGAGGAGGGCATGGCAACCCACTCCAGTATTCCTGCCTGGAGAATCCCATGGACAGAGGAGCCTGGTGGGCTGCAGTCCATAAGGTTGCACAGAATCAGACACGATTGAAACAACTAAACAGCAGCACCAATGTCTATTGTATTCTTGCAGATCAGACTTTAGAATGGCCCAGGCTTTTAGGATATGTACTTTTTCACAGCAAAGTATTTGGAGGCTCAGGAAGTAAAACCTTTTAGAATACTTGGCAGGCACCTGAAGTGATTAGAAAAAAGAAATAATACATGTGCCTACTTTTCTTTTCTTTTTTTTTTTTTTTAAGACAAGTTCTCAAAAGTAGAAGAGTTGTCAAAAATGAAGGTCTTGGTACATGCTACTCTTTCAGAATTATATTAGCAAATAAAAAGGGAGGAGTAGAGGGGATATTTAAGAGAAAGTATGAGTCATGTTCCTAACAAGAAAAGGCAGTCACCAACTTTGTGTGGAAACAGTCCAAAAGCACGTCTGTTAACGTCTAAGTCATTCTAGAAGTTGGGATTACCAAGTCAGTAAAGTTTAAATACCAGTGATTAGTTTACGTAACACTGGAAAAACAAATCTCCTTCTATCTTTCAAACAAATATTTCTGGTGAGCCCATCCCAGTGTCCTTTTATTTCACTTCCACTCAACTCTTTTGAAATTTGTCAAATCTTCTTATTCAAATGTTGCTCTTTTTTCCCCTCATGTGTAGCCTTAGGAATAAGGCTGTCCCCCAAAGAGGTTTACCTATTCTCAGCTAACTTCTTTCTTAATTTAGTGCCACATTCGACTTTGTCCTTGCTAATTCTGATTTGAAAATTCGATTTGCCACACTTCCTTCTCTTGCCCGAGTTAGGCCTGATCTTCATCCTTTAAAGGAGTTCTCTTGTGCTGTTTCCTTTCCCCTTTCCCCTGAGCGCTTTCAGTTCATTTCTTCATTTACTTTGTTTCCTTCCAGCTTTACAACTTATTTTACAGTCCAGTTGGATCAATTTAACTACCTGTTACAATTTATTGTACTTTTAGTTTAATTTTCATGGTAAAAAAAAAAAAAACTTTTCCTCTTATTAGTTATGTAATATTTCCTGCATCTACAAATTGTCAATTTTCTACTCAAGGAGGTTGACTCCAAAACTGACCCTGGCCTCTCCCTCAAACTCAAATCTGTCTTCCTCCTCGGCTACCTAACCTCAGTTGTATTGGTGTCCCTCTAGTGCTATAAGCTCATCATGTTCCTGTGTTTGTTAACAGAGCCACTCAGTTAGCCTAAACCACAGATTTGGTGTTTTCTTTATCTTAGGCTCCCTTTTCTTGTTTTGCATTCAACTGGGTACCACATCCTATAAGTCAGCTTCCGGTGTGTTTCTCTCATTGATGTGCTCAGTTCCATGCTTATATCATTGAGTTCCCTCGACCTTCACTGCTTTTATCCTCCCACATTTCTCCCAACTTACAACTCATGCCCCTGCCATTGCCACCACCCAACCACATGTCCCACCCTCAGCTTTCCTGCTTCCCGCCACTTCCAATCCATCATACACACAGCTACCAGACTTCCTAATATGTGGCTCTAGTAGTTTATTTTTGCCCCAGACCTTTCAATGCCTCTCTGCTGCCTACTACCTCCCTTCCCAATCCCTACTGCAAGGACACTGGTCATTTCTTCAAGACTTGCTCCAGGAAGCCATCCTTGGTTCTGCTATATTGCTTCCCAAGCCTGCTGGCCAGTCTCACTTTACTTATTCCTCTTTCCTCATCTGTCAACTTCTATCTCCTGTTATAGCCTACTGTATTTCTTTCTTTTTGACTAGAATTTAATACCCACAAAGGTGACAACCATTGCCTTAATTAGTTTTGTATTCTTCATGGTGCCCAGCATGCTTGGTACTTGATAAATATATGTTGAAAATATATATATGTGTGTGTGTGTATAATTAAATATAATCTCCAATATCTTCATTTACTTGTTTCTTTTTTTTTAACATAATCTTCACAACTAGTGTGTCTTTACTGTTGTGATACTCCAAAATTCAAGACTTCTCCTTTCCAACCAGTACTTGTACTTTACAGAAGAAAGTGGGAAAGAATAAAAAACCAATTATTATCACATTTGGATAAATGCTGAAGGAACTCAGAAAGTTCATTTCAGTTTGCCTTGCCTGGCAAGCTTACATATTTACCTGAACTTTAAAAATCTTGAAGAGCATTATTTGCTTATAAATTTATCTCCTCTACTAAGAAACCTTTGAATCCCTACAGGCAGGGACTGATTGAATATATTCAATGTGTAAATGTTGAATATACAGATGAATGTATAAATATAAAAGAAGCTGGATGTTCTCACATTACTTCTTTTAAGAGCGCTTCAGAGTAAAAGATTAGCAATGACTAATCTGTAGTTATTAGTTACCTTTATTTTTAGTCCAGCACAGGATAGCTGCATGAAAATATCAGTTTGAATTGTATGAAACTAGAGATGTTCGAGCGTTTTAACAAAAACAGCAATTTCACATGGCTTAACTTATGTAGGTGTGGATTGGGACAAGTCTAGAATCTATAGAACTTAATGTTAGTACCTTGGGTCTGTATGTATCTGGTTCTTTCTTCACTCTAAATTGATTTGTTACTTTACTTTTGACTCAGCCTATGGAGATAAAGTGCTAATTAGTAATGCTAGTTGTTAGTCATTACTGGTAATTATTGGCTTAATTCTCTAGTTACAGGTTCATATTCATAATTAGTTGGTTTTATTATACTAGTAATTAAAATATAAAATTAATTGAGTATTTTCTTTTCTTTCATGTTGGCCTAAAGGTATATACATGCCATGTCATGACTCTGACTCAGTAACTTTCATGTATGTTGGTGAATTATACTCTTAGGCTCATCCATTCATTGACTATTCCATCAGCAAGTGTTTCTTGAGCATCTACTCTGGGCATGCCTTCTCAAATAACATAGGGTTCCTGGCCTCAAGGAGAGATGGTATGAACAGTGCATGGCCTATAATCTTTGCTCACTGAACAGTTGCTGTGATAATCATTATTATGACAATGGTCATAATCTCAAGTGATAGCAAGCTATACTTTAAGAATGGTTCTTCATAATAATAAAAAATTACTGTCATACTTTTTTTTTTTCCTTCTGACATTTTTGTGACTAAGGAGAGTGAGAAGAATCTAGAGGTGTCATCATTAAGTAAATGTTCTATTGTGACAACTTTATAGAAGTTTATTTGGATCTTTGCTCAATGTCAGCAGAGACAATGGGATCTGAAGCCTCACTCCTCTTTCTGCTTTTCCCCTGTTGGGAGCTAAAGCACTGAGAAGCATTTCCCCTGCGAGACCATGGCTCAAAACCTGTACCGCCAAAACAGCCCTGCTTGCATGAGCCTCTATCGCCTGCCTGGGATAGGCCGTCGGAAGTACAAAAGTGAGTGTCTAGGGCTTCTTTGGACTCTACTACTCAGCTTGGTTGGTGGTAATAAAAACTAGAGTGTGATTTCAGGCCCTCGAGTGTAAAGTAGTTTCAGTGTGATTCAGCCCTTCTTTGCACAACAGTCTTCCATAGCCCACAGAGGAAACCAGACTGTGAAACAGGATAGCGGGATCTAAACAAACCTATTCCCACTCCTGGAAAAGCAGCTCAGCCCACAAGCCCTAGAACAGGACCCTGGAACTTCAACCTTGGGCCTCAGAGGCCACATATTTTTTATTTCATTAATTAGTTTCTGCTTTGTACATAAGTCATGCTTCCCAAAATTTAATTGTAATTGTTCTGAGATTATTCAGAAGAAAAATGAAAGTGTTAGTCACTCAGTCATGTCCGACTTTTTGCGACTGTAGCCCGCTAGGCTCCTCTGCCCATGGGGATTCTCCAGGCAAGAATACTGGAGTGGGATGCCATTTCCTTCTCCAGGGGATCTTCCCTACCCAGGGACTGAACCCAGGTCTCCCACATAGCAGGCAGATTCTTTACCACTAAGCCACCAGGGAAGCACTCTTCAGAAGAGGAAAAAGCTAAATTTTTTTCTGATATGCTTTCTTATTTTTCATATTTTTTTTCTGATGCCATCCTTTGATTTTTATGTCTCTGCCACTTCATAATTTAAAAAAATCAAAACCAAATGAACTCTAAAAGCATGTGTTCTTATTAGACTTATTATTTCTGCTTTATTGAGAAGACTTGACCCCTTGGCTGCTTTATCTTGGGATCAGGCTGTATTTCACTGTATTTTCTTTGATATATGTACAGTAAAATACCAGATCCTAAAATAAAATCCCTTGCTGGGCTTCTTCTCCCTGGGAAAGAATACACTTTCTGGCCAGATGGAATGGCATCATGTCTCACTGTTGGGGTAGCACAGAAAAGACAACATCACTGAACGCTATCCATTCTCATTCGGCGGAGGCTCCTTAGTTTTGTCAGGTGCTGTAACTTGGACCCAACACTGAGCTGCAGCTCAGGAGACAAAACAGTTGGAAAACTTGGGGAAAGGCTCTAAGGGTCAGTGAAATTTACTGTGGGCAGCTGCTGCTTCAAAGCCACTCTCTGTGCAGAAGCCTATTAAGAAGTAGTAGGTTACGTTTCTGCCGTTTCCCCCAGCATGATGGATGATGCTCTGAAAAGAGAAAAGACTTCCTGTTCCATGGAGGTGGCTTTCCTCGAGGCTGCCTCGCCACGTTTCTCAGGCTCTCTCCGTTCCATTTCTAACCATTGAATTCACTGCTCCACTACATTTAATAATAACCGGGGTTTGTCAGGAATGACTGACTGTGACTCACCAGTGACTGCTTGTCCATCAGCAGGACCTCCCACTCTCAGACGAGGGGCTTAGCTGTGCTGTTGGTGCAGGGGAGAAGCTCTGTGAGGGAAAAGAACCAGGTTGCCAATGGTCAAATAACAGAAGTGACTTCAGAGTTTGCTTGACCTTTTTTGCCTTCAGAAGCATTTTCACTTTACCTCATGTTAAGACATTATTCCTCCCTGACTTTCTCTCAGGCCCTGGGACTTGCTAGCTCCCTCCTGCCACAGAGCTTCTGTACGTGCTGTTCCTTTGACTGTGCAGGCTTTTTCCTCCTTGCTTTATTTCTTTCTTAACTCCTGCTCATCTTTCTATTCTCAGATTGTGAGAGAAACACCCTCCTTACTTCCGGAACCCCTGCACTTCTTGCTTAAGTCAGAGCTTCCTGCTTGCGATGTCCTTAGGACAATGTCCCTTCTTTGGCAGCACAGTTTCAGTGACCATTCAATGGATGTCTTTCTCACATTCTACATTATTAAGTACCCTGTCTGTCTGTGTATCTCTCTGTCTCTCTCTCTCTCACACACACACACACACATGCACACGATTGCACAATGAATGCCTGTTCTCCTTGCTCCAGCTTCAGGTTTCTCAAGGACAGGAATTGTGGCTGTCAGTCTCCATTGTTGTACTTCCATTGCCCACTACTCAGTGCATATTTGTTACTGCTGGATATAGTGATGTTTAATTTCTCTATCATTAGGAAAGCAGAAACTTGTCATTATATCCTTTTTATAGGCATAAACAGATACACAACATTCATGGTATGAGGTACCTTTTAAGAGCAAAGCTGAGTTGTTTACTTAGTAACAAGTGTAACAACCCCTCTTTTTTGTGAATGAAGAGTCCAGTATTTTCAGATCAAATGAATATATATATTTTCAAATAAAGTTCTCTCTTATTGACCCTATCAAACAATGGTCATCAAGTTCTGGTTATTATTCAGGACAGTCCTTTGCTCTTTTGACTGATATAGACAAAATGCCTGCTCTTTGAGGCTTATTATCTAAATAAGAAACAGCAGATAAATACCAGGGGAGAAAAAGTTCACTTGTGGAAATGTGAAAGTGAAGTCGCTCAGTCGTGTCCAACTCTTTGTGACCCCGTGGACTATAGCCCTCCAGGCTCCTCTGTCCATGGGATTCTCCAGGCAAGAATACTGGAGTAGGTTGCCATTTCCTTCTCCAGGGGATCTTCCCAACCCAGGGATCAAACCCAGGTCTCCTGCATTGCTGGTAGACGCTTTATCCTCTGAGCCACCAAGGACGACCTGGTGGAAATGTGAGAGAATCACAAATATGAAGAAAGTTGAATTCTCTCTCCTTTTACATGGTCAGATCTGTGGACTCAAGAAAGATAAAAATGTAACTGACCCTAGGTTAGTGGTGATTTGTTCAGATCTGCAACCCATAAATCTTGTGATTTCATTCTGAAATTAACCTGATATTCAAAAGGAAAAAAAAAAATCAAGATTCTTCCAAGATTTTCGGGGTGGCAGCAGGTGTATTTTGTTGATGGTTGTGTTTTGACAGAGCAAAGGCATTAAGTATTTAGGGAAATAAAAATTCTCTTGGAGGTTTCCTCTTGCTGTCTAATTTAGAGGCTTTTCATTCCCTGAGAAGTCCCTGCAGAGGCTTCTGAAGGAGAGGTCAGGAAGGGAGGAACTCAAGGGATAAAGGTCTTGTCCCCCTGCCTCCCCCCACCAACAGTCCTTCAACCAGAAGGGCTCTGTGTTGAGACCTTCTTTTTAGAATTTTAAAATCTCATTAGAAGAAAGAGTTCTGCTGCCATGATTTGCGGACTTTTGTTTAAACTGCAGAATTCAAGAATTCTTGCTCAGGGCAGATGACAAAAGTCAGTGAATTTGAATGATGGAGGAGAACAATGTTAGCAGGGAAGTGTGAGTATAATGTGTCCACAAAGAGAGACATAGTCACATATCCTGTAAGAAAAGCAAGGAATTGATAAGATCGTAACACTGATCCACTGATCAGTGAGGACATTAGGTCAGGCTGTGCTGAATCTGCTCCAGGACACACAAGGGCTCTTCTTTGAGGTATCTGAGTTGACTAGAAAGAGACTCTTGAGCAATTCCTTTGATCAACTCAGGAATTTCCTCTAGCATGCCTTCATATTGCTTAGAGGTTCATTCTCTTTGCTGGAAATAGTGGGAAGTTGTTGGAATGTCTGTAAAGTCGTAGATCGCTGTGCTGATGGGAAACTCCCCTCTTCCCTTTCATGGACACTTTCTTGAAATGTTTCTTTAGAGATAGCAAATGAGGCAGAGAGCAGAGGAAAGAGAGAGGTCACTTTGAAAATGGAGATTCAGCTCTTTCTCATGACTGTGACACCCCCGTGCCATCCACTTTCTTGCTCTACGTGGTTCCTATCCCAAACCAAAAGCATATTTACAAATTGTTTTCAGATGATTAGGGCTGTCTTAGATACTCTGATTTATTTTTATGTTTAAATATTATATTAACTAGAAATTGAATTAAATGAAAATATATTTTAATAAAATGTTAATATAGTATTTTCATAAGAATATGAAATTTATTTGTCATAATTCATGAGAATCTGTTAGAGTGAGAAATAAATTCAGAAGGAAAATATTTCTGGGGTAGTGTACTCCAAAAAATATTGGACTTTCTCCAGAACATTTTGCTTTTATTTTTGATAGGAATAAATAGGAATGCTATAGTTCTTACTTGGAAAGTATGTCTATATATAGTTCATGTGTATTTATATACCAAAACCAAGTGAGATTATTCAAACATTGGAATGTTAGAGATTATAAAATTCTCTGTAAATTTCCGTATCTCATGGGGGTCTTTGTTCTTTGTAAAAAATTGAGAAATTTAATGTTCTATTGACAGTCTTTAAAAATAACAAATGTTTGAGTCTTAAACATCAAAAATCATAACCAAGATTCAGCAATCTGGTTGAGGAGAGATTATTTTAAAAAGAATGAAGCCTAAGCTTTTAAATTTAGTGGAGTGGAAAAGATGGATAACTGTGGAATTATGAATTTATTATGTTTACATAATCATGGTGATTATGATATGAAATAATGATTTTTTATTTTTGATTAAAGCATAGATCTATTCCATAGGCCAGGATCAAAAGGGAGCATTTTCACCTTCAAATTAATAAATTCTGAGGACTCCAAAGGACCTTCCCTGGTGGCTCAGATAGTAAAGAATCTGCCTGCAATGTGAGAGACCCAGGTTCGACCCCTGGGTTGGGAAGATCCTCTGGAGAAGGAAATGGCTACCCACTCCAGTATTCTTGCCTGGAGAATTCCATGAACAGAGGAGCCTTGAAGGCCTGTAGTCCATGGGGTCACAAAAAGTCAGATTCCAAAGGTGAATATAAATATAACAAACATTTGCAAAAATAAAAAAATCAAATGAGCACATCTACTGAAAGTAACTATGAACATTTAAAACGGACTGAATATGGAGTAGGTAACTGGAAGACAAAGTCTGATCCAACCAGAACCATTCCTTTAGGTAACTTAGAAAAGCCTTTTCTCCATCTATAGAACTATCCACATGGATAGAAAAAACTCACCTAGTCATACAAATCAGAACTAAATTGATGAGACAGATATAAGCAAACTGTTACCCTCTCCATCACAAGCAAGTCTGTAATTCTGATATTGGAATAGATATGTCCATATAAATAGTTTATCTTCTTGAAGTGCACTGCTAAATTATAGTTCTAGGTAAGTATACTGGGTGGGATTATGTGATTATACTGCAGGCACTGATTCTACTTATATTTATATTCACTTTTACTTAATACCTGAGTGCATTGTTTGAGTGTTGACAAGGTACCAATAATGTTACTTTGTCCTTTTACTGCACCTCTCAAGAGAGGATCTTTAAGAGCTTTACTCACATTAGTGTGTTATTCCCAGGATTATTCTTCCTGGTTTATAACTGAGGAAACTGCTTCCCATGGATATAAGTAACTTGTTCAAAGTCTGCAAAAGAAGTCTCTAATGTAGCTACAAAGCCGCTCCTGATTCCAGGGCTTGACTGTTCCACCCTCGAGATTAACACTTGAAGGAGGCGTTCTGTGATGGCTCTCACCCAGAGAATGGTCATGTGGACTCCATTAAATTAATCAGCATTTGTGAACATGCACAAGTGATCCACTTTGTAGAGTCCATGCAGAAGGGGTTTGCTGAGCAAACAAATAGAAATGTAAAGAAAAAATGGTTAACTTGCTGCACCAAGAGGTTGCCAAGCACTTCATCTGCACTGGCTTATTCTCAATATGCTGATTATAAACAAGCTATTGATTCATAAATTAAATGCCTATTCTTAGAAACATTTTATTGGCATTTGGTTTGAGTCTATCATAATTAGTATTTATGAGAAGGTGGAAAAGCTATATTAATTTAAAAATATATTTACTCGTGTTGGTTTTTCATGAATTTATTTAGACTAAGAAATTATGTATTTACATAAGAAGTCTTAGAAAACAAAAGCACTAAATAGTGTTTACAAATATAGCAAAAGTACAATTTCTAAGAGTGGTTTCAAGGGAGAGATGTGGAAGAGTATTGTGGAATTGTGAATGCAAGCGATCCTGATAGACAAGAAAAGCCATTTTTCACTGAGTATTTTGAGTGTCCCTCCACTTTAGCTAGCAGCTTTCTTCACAAACAAAAAATTGGTGATGTTCTATCTATGATCCTTTAGGGTTGTGCCGTATAATGGGAGGTCACCAGGTGCTCCTGGCACTCTTAGAGCAGGCTTGCAGAGTTGGAGCAAGATTGGCCTGGCTTGAAATGGGTGTAGATGCACTTCTGTGCATATACCTTTGGCAGCTCATTTTGCAGGCAGGGTTAAAGTTTGTAGCAGCTCAATTTTCCACTGGTGAAGAGTCAAAACATGCCTTCTAATCAAGAGGGTGCAGAATACCAGGGAGAATGGCCTGCTTGGTCGTGCACATTAATTCAACTCTTTATTTTGATCACAGACTCATACGTGGTCTTGTATCTTTGTGCTGAAGGCAGATAGAGTTATTATGGTCCCTGCATGAATAATCTATTATTTTCAAATATAAGTTTTCCCATTACTCTGTCAGCCATAAATACCTTCTTTGCTAACATGCTGTTCAGAATCACCGTAATCTGGGGAGGGCCATTTTATAACCTCTGTTCACATGATCTAAGCAGCATTTTTGCGTGACTTAGGGGAATAAAACAGGAAAAGGGGGAAATTTTAAAAATAGAATAAGCTTAATGGCTTTTTCACTTATCGTTTCTTTAACAAGTTTAATATACTATGGGGGGATATGCACTAACCTTTGGTTGAGAGGGGGCCTATATTGTAACCAAAAGAAAGTGGAAAATATTTCTGGAACATTTTGACTTTCTTTCAACCTCTTAAATGACTCAAAAGAAATATGGAATAATAAAATAAAAACTTGAAGACTGCCAACTCAGGTCTCACAATAACTTTTCTGCCAAAAACTAAAATTACTGCTATTCATATTAATAGTTGTACCCCAATACAGAAAGAAAATTTCTGGCTCAGTCAAAACTGCATATCTACTACCTCCAACTCAAATCCTAGAATCAAGGGAAGCAGTAAAATTATAAATTTTTAGAAATGAGTTTCATTGTGTTTATGTCTGACCCCTAAATGAGATTCATCCTTAGAGGCACAAGTGTACCTATGGCCAATTCATGTTGATGAGTGGCAAAACCATCACAATATTGTAAAGTAATTCAGTTCAGTTCAGTTCGGTTCAGCTCACTCAATCATGTCCGACTCTTTGCGACCCCATGAACTGCAGCAAGCCAGGTCTGCCTGTCCATCACCAACTCCTGGAGTTTACCTAAACTCATGTCCATTGAGTCGGTGATGCCGTCTAACCATCTCATCCTCCATTATCCCCTTCTTCTCATGCCTTCAATCTTTCCCAACATCAGGGTCTTTTCAAATGAGTCAGCTCTTCGCGTCAGGTGGCCAAAGTATTGGAGCTTCAGCTTCAGCACCAGTCCTTCCAATAAATATTCAGGGTTGATTTCCTTTAGGATGGACTGGTTGGATCTCCTTGCAGTCCAAGGGACTCTCAAGAGTCTTCTCCAACACCACAGTTCAAAAGCATCAATTCTGCTGTGCTCAGCTTTCTTCACAGTCCAACTCTCACATCCATACATGACTACTGGAAAAAACATAGCCTTGACTAGATGGACCTTTGTTGGAAAGTAATGTCTCTGCTTTTGAATATGCTATCGAGGTTGGTCATAACTTTCCTTCCAAGGAGTAAGCATTTTTTAATTTCATGGCTGCAATCACCATCTGCAGTGATTTTGGAGCCCAGAAAGATTAAGTCTGACACTGTTTCCACTGTTTCCCCATCTATTTCCCATGAAGTGATGGGACCAGATGCCATGATCTTTGTTTTCTGAATGTTGAGCTTTAAGCCAACTTTTTCACTCTCCTCTTTCACTTTCATCAAGAGGCTTTTTAGTTCCTCTTCACTTTCTGCCATAAGGGTGGTGTCATCTGCATATCTGAGGTTATTGATATTTCTCCCGGCAATCTTGATTCCAGCTTGTGTTTCTTCCAGCCCAGCGTTTCTCATGATGTACTCTGCATAGAAGTTAAATAAGCAGGGTGACAATATACAGCCTTGACATACTCCTTTTCCTATTTGGAACCAGTCTGTTGTTCTATGTCCAGTTCTAACTGTTGCTTCCTGACCTATATACAGGTTTCTCAAGAGGCATGTCAGGTGGTCTGGGATTCCCATCTCTTTCAGAATTTTCCACAGTTTATTGTGATCCACACAGTCAAAGGCTTTGGTATAGTCAATAAAGCAGAAATAGATGTTTTTCTGGAACTCTCTTGCTTTTTCCACGATCCAGCGAATGTTGGCAATTTGATCTCTGGTTCCTCTGCCTTTTCTAAAACCAGTTTGACCATCTGGAAGTTCATGGTTCACATATTGTTGAAGCCTGGCTTGGAGAATTTTGAGCATTACTTTACTAGCATGTGAAATGAGTGCAATTGTGCGGTAGTTTGAGCATTCTTTGGAATTGCCTTTCTTTGAGATTGGAATGAAAACACCTTTTCCAGGCCTGTGGCCACTGCTGAGTTTTCCAAATTTGCTGGCATATTGAGTGCAGCACTTTCACAGCATCATCTTTTAGGATTTGAAATAGGTCAACTGGAATTCCATCACTTCCTTCAATTTAAATAAATTTAATTTTAAAAAGGTTGGATAGTTACATGGTAATCTATGATCTTTAATTCAACTTTCAAATAATTTCTTGATTCATTTCTGCATAAAACATATGCTATAGCTACCTTTTGTGGTTATTTTCTGTATATTTCTGTTACTTATTTAAATTTGATGCTATTTGATTGTGTTTTAAAAACATTACACCAAGGAATAGCATGGAGCCTAATAGCCCGAAGCAAAATATTAACACTAGTAACAATTTTTATGTGAGACCAATAACTTTGATAGAAAAATAGAGAAAGGACGAGTGGTAGAGACAGGGGAGGCAGTGAGCCACCTTGAAAGTGGCTGCAATTGTCCAGACAAAGATGAGGAGATCTCACATCCAGACTGTGGAACTGGAGTTGAAATACTTCCAAGATGTGGCATCGTTTATAGGCTGACCGGGGTCTCCAATTCTCCTCTTTCATTGTTTGTATGGGAAATTATGTTTTAAGACATACAGGAAGGAGGAAGCGTGTCTGTCCTGAAGGGAGCTCTCACAGTTGTTGCAGCATTTAGAGTAGGGATTCAGGGAATACCTCTTACCTGCCCAGCTCCAGGGAGACGATGCACCTCTTCACTTCTTATGCAGCATTTGTGTGCTAAGGCATTTGTAAAACTCTTTTCCATCACTTGGAAGGACCTGTATTTCCTTTGCTCTTCCCCTGCACAGCTATAGCTTGGGAGTCCACTGGAGAGCCCACCTGCCTCTCTGTTCCTCATCAGCATTGGAGTGGGGATGGCAGGAAGAGGAATGACCCTGAGCTTGTGGGTCAAGACTGAGACTAAGGACAGTAAGGGATCAGCACCAGGCCTGGAGCCAAAGTGACCCTCTTAAAAAATTTCCAGGCCTCATATAATAGTGGCCACTTTCTCAGCAAAGCCTTAGAACAATGTTTTTCGAAGTGTGGCCATTGGATGTTCTTTATCAGAACGACTAGGAAAGGCATGCTAAAGCTGTAATTTCCAGGCCTTATCTCAAACCTTCAGCATCAGACTTCCTGGGGGTGGATTTTTTCAAGCTCACTTGGATAGTTCTGCACCTGAAAGTTTGAGAACCATCGTCTAAAATTTGCTCGCCTTAACAGATTGTGGTTACGGGGAGGACAGCAGCACTGTTGCTGTCAGAATTCCATTTGAGCAATTAGGCCATCATGTTCTATGTTGTGTGAACCCTCCTTTTTCTGATTATTGGCAAAAAGCAAGAGTTACATATAATGAGAGTGGCTCCATGCGTGGGGTGGCTTGGAGAGCGGAATCACTGCTGCTGTTTAGATAGGTGTTCCCACGGACTTTCTTGCTTGTTTTGGCTGTGACTGTGTTTGGTGCTGCTGAGCAGGGCTGTGCATAGAACTGCAGCCCATCGCTCTACATTTCTCACTCAAGAGAGATTTGTTGGAAAGGTACAGGCCAGCAAAGGAACCAAATAATGGTGAGGCCATATTCAGGGAGAGTGGGTCAGAGAGCGAGGGAAGGAAAGGACTGAGGTGGCAGGTTGGGGCAAGGAGGAAAAAGGACAAAAGGAAAGAGACGGTGAGAGCGTGACATTACAGAATCTGCATTGTAAGATAGGAAATTTATATGAGAAAGGCATTCTCACTCTTGCCCGGAGAATTCCATGGAGCTGGGCAGGCTACAGTCCATGGGATTGCAGAGTCAGACATGACTGTGCAACTAACTTTCACTTTTTTTTTTCATTCTCAATAAAAGAAATATTGATATTTTATGCTTTAAAAAACATAGTAGTTTATGTAATATTATCTCTATCCTCTTCTCTCTCTACTCTTTATCACATGAAGCCCTGAACATGAAAATCTAGTTCTGTTTTATGAAAACAGATTTTCTCAATCCTGGTTTATTCACCATTTTTATCCTAGAAATTCCACATAACTTTATTTTATTTTTCCTTTGCCTATTTTTTAAAAAAAAAAATCTATTTAGCTGTGCTGTGTCTTAGTTGCTGCACATGGGATCTTTGATCTTTGTTGAAGCATGCAGGATCTTTTTTAGTTGCAGTACATGGGATCTAGTTCCCCAACCAGGATTGAATCCTGGCCCCCTGCATCGGGAGCTCAGAATCTTTGCCATTGGACCACCAGCGAAGTCCTCCATATGGCTTTCTCAGTCACATGTCTATGTGTGGATAAGTGGTCAAACTACTAAAACGAAAAAGGTGGAATTAGATAGGAATAAGATTCACAAGACTAGAAGTAGGAATGGCATTAATTGGCCTGTGAAAATAGATCTTGGTTGTGTAAACAGCTTTGTGTATTTTGGATTAAATGATTAGATTCCCATTTTCCCATTTAAATTAAGAAAAAAATAAATTAAAGATAAGATAAAGATAAAAAATAAATTAAAATTAAGAAAAAAAAATTAAATAAAGAAATCTATATAAAACATGCTTAAAAGAAAACCTGGCATTCTTCAAGTACTCAGTACGTTGTAGTCATTATTAGTTGTGGTCCCCCCACCCCCTACCTCTACAATAAGATCCCTACTGTCAAATTATGACAAATATGCAGTCTTGGGATTCAGAATGGATTCTAAACAAAACAAGCTAAGAAGCAAAAGGAAAGATTAGGTCTCAAGAAATTTCAAAATAGAAATTATCCTTCATGCCCCTGATAGTTACTAGAAATTGAAAAGGTCAAGGAATTGACATTCCTCTTGGGCAGTGGTTCTCAAACTTTTCACGCCCAGAATCTCTTGGTAAGCTTATGAAAATATGGGAGATTCAGTACGTTTGAAGTGGAGCCCTATACAGTGTGTTTAAACAAAGTCTCAAAAGAGTGAATGATGTAAACAGCCTACTAATTGCATTTTGGAAAACTCTTCTTGATTTTGGTAAGTTACTACCACCTTTCTCTCTCATGTACCTTCATTCATTCGATATATGTTTTGAGCACTTGCTCTGTGAAAAAAAATTGTCTTGGTGCTTTGAGGGATCCAAGATGAGTTAAAAACTACTTCTGTTTTTTTCAAGAAACCAAAAATATACTAAGGAAGCTATGTCCTGTAAAGATATTTTAATTTTGAAAAGAAATATTAATAAAAATACTCTATATTGTTAAAAAAAAAATTAAAAAAAAAAATAAATTAAGAAAAAAAAAAAAAAGACTACCCATGAATCTCTCCACATTAGGCTTTTGTGGGTTCCATACCCATCTCATCTCATTAATGCTCTGAACAGTCTGCAGAGAAGCAGGAAGTGAATTCTTGCCCAAATTAGAGAGATGGAGAACCTAACAGCTAGAGAGCTTACGTGACCTGCTGGATATTTTATGATCAGCTTGTGGCCAAGGAGGACTCAAATCCATTTCTTCTGGCTCTGAGTTCAATGATCTTTCCAATGTGCTGCCTTCTCTTTTAAGATAGGTGTTAAGACTGCTTCTTGGCCACTGATTAAATTATTGCTAAATAGGTACTGCAACATCCATCATGAGTTGATCTGTTTATTAGGATCAGACTGAGGAATTGGGATCTAAATTGTGCAATCCAGCTTTAGGAAATTCAAACAAAGAGGTGAAGGTGGAAATGAGCCAAAAATTGGGTTGCCCTTCTTTCCTTTCATTGTTTTCTATATGTGTTTCAGGTCAGCTGGTGGCCTGTGCCCTTTCTTCTCCATCTCTTTGGCTTTGTGGAGAGCTTTCCTTTCTAAAGGCCCTTAGAAACATAGGCAAAACTGGCCATGCTCGTGTTCAGATACCTTTTTCTCAGGTTGTAAAAGCAGGTGAAACACCACCTCCTCCACCTGCGGTCAGTGGGGAATTACAGGGAATTAGAACACTTAAGAGACATTTCTCGGGGTTTGTTTTTAGAGACAGTAAAGAGAAGAATGTCCTGGTTTCAGCGAGTAGGATCAGATACAAAGGGCTTGGGATCTAGCAATTAAATCAGTTGACTTCGCTTGCCCTCACTTCATCATAGGATTCCTGATGGAGGAGAGGAAGGGAGGAGTACAAGCTCCTGCACTGCTTGCTCCTACAAGTCCGCTGCCCCCATGCTGTGTGTCCCAGCAGCGTGGGGCACATCTGTTGCAGCAGCAACACTGACTAATAGCAAAACTAAGCCTTAAGCTCATGCCACATACTCTGAACACCCTCGTAAGACATTTTCAACTTATAGTCAAAGCAACCACAAGAAGTACATGACAGTGTTTACCCCACTCCATGTTTGTGTATGGCAGATTCATTTATTTATTGGTAACCTAAGAATTTGTGGGGTCAATATGCACTGTCTAGCAAGAAAGTTTAAACAAAGAAGCCTGAAGCAGCGTGTTGTCAAATCTACCAAGAAGCTGGTTGCAGAAGCCAGGTTTGGAGTGTGGTCTTGTCTTTGGCGGCATCCTTCAGGTGGGTTTGGCCCTTTCCACTCCATTCTGACTCGCTTGTGTGGCAGCCCTGTGTAAACTCTTGAAAACCAAGTGGCTGCACTCTGTGTCCTCCCTCTGGCTCCTTTGTACACGCACGCGTGCGTACGTGTCTATGCACATGCGTGTGTGAGTCTGACAGTGTTATGTGGGTGGAGATTGTCAGTCTCCCATATCTGGGTAAGGCCTCAACACCTAGTAACAAGGCTAGTTTCCACACGGCACACTTAATGACTCTTAATATCTCCAATGTCAGGACGATTGTCTCTGAACTAGTGCTGGGTGTTCATTGCATAAAGGATCATAATGAAACATACCTGCAGGAAGACTTCAAAGGAGTTTAATCCTGGAGATTCCTAAGAGGAAAATTTCTTGAATGGTTTCCTAATGATGAAACTTTGTTCAGACTTATTTTAAATTTCATTATGTGAAATAAATGTGTGTGCTGATTACATAAGACAGAATGTAAAACTGAATGTTGCCTGAGCCGGAGTTGTCTGTGCTTCTGAATGTTTTCTGTCTCAGGCAGGAGAGCTGAGGAAGGTGGGCCTGGTTACTCACTTGTGCCTGTGGCTCACAGGCAGTTAGGCAGAGTCGGGCAGTGGAGGAGTTTCGGCAGTTTGGCTGTTCTGAGCACATACACCTGGAAGTGGCCTAGTTGCATTATCCTCAGGAGTCATACATGTGTATGACAGTAGCCTAATGGCTGGCTGAAATGAGCCTTAAAGAGTAATTTTCTGAAGACCTTCTTCATTTATTTTCTGATAGCATGTAACCCAGTCATGACCTATGCTATTATGTATGTTCAGGTCAGTCAATACTGTATTTTATCACTTCCAATGGAAAGAGTAGACTCTTACCTAGAGTCACCCAGAAAAAAAATTATATATATATATATATATATATATATACATACACACACACACACACACACACACACACAAACAATGAGACATAAACAAAATTGAATAGAAATGAATATCCTTAAAGAACAAGTTCTGTATATTAAATCCATTTTTCCTGACCTGGTCAGAAGTCTCTAATGCTAAGTGTTAGAGTGAACTTAATGCATTAATGTTGAAAGAGAAATCAATTAGCAGGCACATTTTTCTCAACAGAAATATGCTGTTTCAGTGGGTATTTATACCGGCAGCTGTGTTTGAAATGCCAATCAAAGTTAAATTTTGTTTAGGCAATGTGATTGGTTTATAAGATTTGGAAATTTTATGTCATTTTAGTTGGGGCTGATGCAGGAGGCTTTCTGACTGTTGGTGGTTGTCTGGGAGTGGGGCATAGAACTGTGGAGCTGGAAGGATCTGTAAAGATTACCTGTGGTACCCCCACTGCCATACCCAACCGCCTTATCTTGTGAGGAAATTAAAACCCATTGAGGTGTCCCTTATATGGAATAGTAGCAGCATAGTAGTGACTGAGCTAGGACAGGAACTCAGGATCCAGCCACAATCAGCCTGGTTCTCCCCTGCATCAGTTTTGAACACTTCCCTTAGGCATCCCAGTGAACACTGAAGAAGGCCCCTCTTATTCCCAAGGGCCTCTGCAGGTTGCTGCCCTTCTTTGAGTTTCTGAATCTCTGCCAGCATCAGCAGCAGGCCTGGGAATGAGGAGGAAGCAAGAAATAAGAGGAGAAAAGAGGGAGGGGGAAGATGACCATAGAAGAGTGTCCCTGTTTCTAAACTAATAAGATGGACTTTCTCTAGTGACTGAAAAGGGTGTCTGATGGCCAAATCCAAGACAAGAGCCAGAAATTATTTGAACAGTTGATAGCATCACTTGACTCTTCATCCAGCCTTTCAGTGTAGTGCCTTTCAAAAACAACAGAAATTTGGATGAAAACCTTTTATTTCATTTCTATTTGTTTGCATACACAGTCATGAACTTAGGGGTACCTAATAATTTTTTTGCATTATTTGTACGTGTTGCTATGTCCATGACCAAACCATGTGACATGATCTATAAATAAAGGTGTTTGTTTTTGGCCACTCGAAAAATAGTTGTTAGATGATGGGCATTTAGCACAAAAATTTTATAGGTTTCAGGGCTTTTTTGCTTTCAGCTTCAGCGGATATCCCTATGATTAGTGACTTACTTCAGCTGAGACCCTTAGAGAACACGTAAATATTGATAAAAATGGTTTGAGTTTCCATATATTTAAAAACTAACATAATTCCTCTCCAGCCACATAAAATAGGTATGTGATAAATATTTTCTTTGTTGAAAGAATGAATGAATGAGGCAATGCTAGGGAACTAAAAGTGGCTGACTAAATTAGAGATTGGACTGCTTAAAAAATTTTTTTGGCAACATTAGCTTAATGTTATTTGGTAGACACAGTAAGGTACAGTATGCATTGCTAACCTCATTAAGTTCCAAATAAAACTCTATCCTTTACACCATTTCTACAAGAGGTTTTATTAGATTTCCTTAACTGGTGTCATATTTTTTTGGCCAGGGCATTTTTAACCAGCTTCACATAAATAAAGTTCTATTTTGTCACCATGTCATAGTAAAATAAACTGCTTGTACTATGCATCCCTGCCAAAGCCAGAGCAGACGGGGCAGGGATATAAATGTGTCAGTATTCGGGGAGAGAAAACACATAAATGCACATGGCGACTCTCTTAACTCCAAGGCTCAGCGTGATACTAATTCATTTGGGTGACATTTAGAAAGCTACTCCCAACATAAATAATAGGTATATGGTGGGGGGTATCTCTGACAGACACACAGTTGAAAAAAAATGGCCTGAAAGAATGCACATCGGATTTTACAGGTGCTCAGAACATTAATGTACAGTGATGGATGATCTTTTTGCTGAAGGTTGACATAATGTTGAATGGAATGTTTTGTTTATATCTGGTACCAAGTTTATTGACCAGCACCAAAGGGTAGGACCAGGCTGGGATTTGAACAGTCCCCCCACCCACCTTTTTTTGGGGGGAAACTATTTTCTATGTCCCACCCCCTCACAGGCAATAGTTCTTAAGTTGTTTCACAGATATCATTCCACAAGATGGATTACTCTCTAAAAAAAAATCTTAAGCCTAAGTATTCATTACCAAAGGTGAAATTTTTGATGAGTAAATATGAAAAATTAGGCAGAGAAGATTTTTAACACATTCATCATACATCTTTAATCTGTTTGTCATCTCTAACGTGTCCATGTTAAAATTCCCATGATTAATAGTGAGTTGCTACCGAGAGTGCCTGTAGCTAAAATCACGAGACCAACAAGTCAACCAGGCCATTTGAATGACAGCATAGACTTGTCCCCATGGTGCCCTTTCCCATATGGATGAAAACAGAATTAGAATAAAAAATAGGAAAAACTTTTAGTATCAGTCCAAGTGATAATTTCCTTTCACCACCAAGTAGGAAATTATCACTATACAAAAGTAATCCCTTTGGGAAAATTTTCCAAGTGCTTAGCATAAATTATTTCTTTCATGATGTCAGCCATTATACTAGTTATTATAACCTCTTGAGCAATGCGGTACATTCTTTTTTCTTGATGGTTGCACCTTTAAAGTTAATTTTACCATGACCATCTTTAGTCACTTTTAGTTTGTTTGCTCATTTGTTCATTCTTTCATTTATTCATTTTATTCAGTAAATATTTCTGAAGCCTATCCTGTGCCAGGTTTTTAGGAGGAAGAAAAATGCATCAGACAAGGGACTTCCATTGGTTTAAAAAGCAGTAGAGTAAATAAGACAGGTGTGAAAATGCTCCAAATATAAGTTAGAACATGATACACATCCTTAGATTGTTGCTGGCAGCACTGGGAGGTGAAGATGCTGGAATGACCATTAGTTCTTTCTGGAGGGCTCTGGAAAAACTTCCTAGAAATGGCAGTATTTGAGGTGGGCTTTAAAGGTTGCCTAGAATTTGCACCTCCAGAGAACAGGAAAGCCACAACAGATACAAGGAAAATGACGAAAGGTGCAGAGGAAAGGAAGGGAGGGAAAAGTGAAGAAACCAAAGAATGATGGGAACAGAAGATGGGACCAGATCACCAAGGACCTTGAGAGGCCAACTAAAGGGTTCAGGCCTTCTTCCTTAGTCAGTGGGGAGGAATTCAAAGTCTTTAGCAGAAACAAACTTGATTAGCACTGTGCTTAGAAAAGCACTCTCCAGAATGGTGGTGGCTGTTTTTTAGTCACTAAGTCTTGACCTACTCTTGGCAACACCATGGATTGTAGCCCACCAGACTCCTTTGTCCATGGGATTTCCCAGGCAAGAGTACTGGATTGGGTTGCCATTTCTTTCCCCGGGGGGCGGGGGGGGGGTCTTCCTGACCCAGGGATTGAACCCGCATCTCCTGCATCTCCTACATTGGCAGGCAGATTCTTTATTGCTGAGCCTCCAGAATGGGGTGGAGGACAAAGAGAAGAAAGGTGAGGAGGCTAGTTTGATGAGTGGGAAAGAATTCCTGTGAAAGAACATGGAGAGAAAGAGGGGGGCAGTGGAGTGGAAATATGAGGCAGATGTCACATCAGAGGGTCAGAGACATGTTTAGGGGACTGATGCATCAAGATCAACTTTCAGATTTCAGCTGAGGACTAGGAAAGTCAGTAAAAATGGGGGCAGGTTTCAGTTCAGTTCAGTTCAGTTGCTTAGTTGTGTCAGACTCTTTGCGACCCCATAAATTGCAGCACGCCAGGCCTCCTTGTCCATCACTGACTCCCGGAGTTCACTCAGACTCACGTCCATCAAGTCGGTGATGCCATCCAGCCATCTCATCCTCTGTTATCTCCTTCTACTCCTGCCCCTAATCCCTCCCAGCATCAGAGTCTTTTCCAATGAGTCAACACTTCGTATGAGGTGGCCAAAGTACTGGAGTTTCAGCTTTAGCATCATTCCTTCCAAAGAAATCCCAGGGCTGATCTCCTTCAGAATGGACTGTTGGATCTCCTTGCAACCAGTGGATCTCCTTGCAACCTTGGATCTCCAAGGGACTCTCAAGAGTCTTCTCCAACACCACAGTTCAAAAGCATCAATTCTTCGGGGCTCAGCTTTCTTCACAGTCCAACTCTCACATCCATACATGACTACTGGAAAAACCATAGCCTTGACTAGATGGACCTTTGTTGGCAAAGTAATGTCTCTGCTTTTCAACATGCTATCTAGGTTGGTCATAACTTTTCTTCCAAGGCGTAAGAGTCTTTTAATTTCATGGCTGCAGTCACCATCTGCAGTGATTTTGGAACCCCCAAAAATAAAGTCTGACAGTGTTTCCACTGTTTCCCCATCTATTTCCCATGAAGTGATGGAACCAGATGCCATGATCTTCGTTTTCTGAATGTTGAGCTTTAAGCCAACTTTTTCACTCTCCACTTTCACTTTCATCAAGAGGCTTTTTATTTCATCTTCACTTTCTGCCATAAGGGTGGTGTCATCTGTATATCTGAGGTTATTGATATCTCTCCTGGCAATCTTGATTCCAGTTTGTGCTTCTTCCAGCCTAGCGTTTCTCATGATGTACTCTGCATAGAAGTTAAATAAGCAGGGTGACAATATACAGCCTTGACGTACTCCTTTTCCTATTTGGAACCAGTCTGTTGTTCCATGTCCAGTTCTAACTGTTGCTTCCTGACCTGCATATAGGTTTCTCAAGAGGGAGGTCAGGTGGTCTGGTATTCCCATCTCTTTCAGAATTTTCCAGTTTATTGTGATCCACACAGTCAAAGGCTTTGACATAGTCAATAAAGCAGAGGTAGGTGTTTTTCTGGAACGCTCTTGCTTTTTCGATGATCCAGTGAATGTTGGCAATTTGATCTCTGGTTCCTCTGCCTTTCTAAAACCAGCTTGAACATCTGGAAGTTCACGGTTCACGTATTGCTGAAGCCTGGCTTGGAGAATTTTGAGCATTACTTTACTAGTGTGTGAGATGAGTGCAATTGTGCAGTAGTTTGAGCATTCTTTGGCATTGCCTTTCTTTGGGATTGGAATGAAAACTGACCTTTTCCAGTCCTGTAGCCACTGCAGAGGTAGGTTTAAAAGCAGTAAAATGCCAAGTTCATATCTGGCACCAGTATGATAATCTGGATCTACAGAATCATAGTATATGTATCTTTGAATCCCCAATTTCTAACAAACAGTGGATGCTGAATGAAGTTGAAATATTATTTGACACACAGATTATCTCATGTGAAGATGTCCAGTAGACAGTTGGAAAATCAGGCAAGTCATAATTTATTTTCTCTATTCACAGTGCCTGGCTGTAGGATACAGTTAAATTATCTAGTAGGTTTTATTTCTTAACCAGGAGAGTGGCTAAAATACATAAACAGTAAATAAATATTTTTGAATGTTTCTTTCTTATTGTGTTAATTTCAAAAATGATATGTATACCCTTTTCCCAGTTAATACAAATCACAATATTTGAAATATGTGGTCTTATGCTGAGAATAATTTTATGTCAAAAAACTTGGTGCCAATAGTGAAGTGTTCTCTACTCTGGCAATAAAGGACACTTCTAGCCATTTGCTTGCAAAACAAAGAAAATTATTCAAAAGTTTTCACCTCTGTTTGTTTTGCCATCTATTGAATATTAATTTTGGCAGGCATGGATTTATATTTTTCAGTTTGGAGCTAACCACTTACAAACTTTTATATCCTATTTTGTTCCATCTTGATTTTTTCCTTGGTATTCCATATCCCCAACTTTACATATACTTTAAGATTTCCAACTTGATTTTGCACACCGTTTATGCTGTTTTCATGTTACAAACCTTATGGGTTACAAAATAGAAATATTAGTGCAATCTTTGTTATTTAGCCCAGCCTTCCATTTACACAAAGTAGCCCAAAAGTATCCCACTGTATTTATATTAAATTCAAGAGTTGATGATTAAGAAACCTCTTAAAGTTCAAGCACATTGCTGATTAGCAATAGCTTATATGTAGTATGTCATGTTATCATTAACCAAATATTTTCTGACATTCAACCCCTGATAACCAAAAGCAGTGTTTAGACATGGGCCATAATGCAGGCAATTGATACTTCAAAAGTAAATAAGTAGAGGTGGAGATAGAATAGCAAAATGATAAAAATCAAATTCCACAACACTGCTGAAGGGTTCAGTGAAGACTGGGTGGCCACAGCTTGATGATAGATGAGTAACCAGATCTAAATGTTCTGTAAATACCCAGCCATTTGAGAGAAGTCTTCTTGAATATCCCATTCTTCATACCTGAAACACAACAACTTGTAGACTAAGCCCAAACTCTAGAAGGTGTAGTCTTTTTTTCCAAGACCCCAGTCCCGTATACTGGATAAAAATGGGATTTGTTTGTATCGTGCTTTGGGGGTTTGTCTTTTTAGGATTTATTGTTATGATGTTAAGGCATCACTGTTTTTTGTTTTGTTTTTACACTTTATTGTGTAAAACACAGAAAAGGCACAGACTTCCCAAGAATTGTCTGTTTGAACTCTAAATATCTGGAAATTGGTGAGACTTTATGAGATCTAGACTTCGTTGGTTTATGAGTTGCTTCTAATCCTGATGTCACTTATTGTTACTGGGTCTTCCCTTGTAGCTCAGTCAGTAAAGAATCTGCCTGCAATGCAGGAGACGTGGGTTCGATCCCTGGGTTGAGAAGATCCCCTGGAGAAGGAAATGGCAATGCACTCCAGTATTCTTGCCTGGAGAATCCCATGAACAGAGGAGCCTGGCAGGCTACAGTCCTAGGGGTCGCAAGCGTCAGACACGACTTAGTGACTAAACCACCACATAAAAATTTCACTACTTATTTAGGGAACAGTGGTATGTGATATATAGTAATAAAATTGAGAAAATAATTCCACCTTTCAAGAAATTTATCCACAGAGATAATAATAGTCATGGACACATATAAATTTTCAGAACATAAAATAATAGACACCCTCCCCCCTAAAAATTGATATATTGTTTCCTGCTTCAATAGCTGTACTGCCAGGAACTGAAAAGAAGAAGATAATTTTTCATTCTACTGTGATTCTTTTTTTTTTTTTGGTTCAAGTTTACCCTGCATTCATTGTACCTGAAGCAAGACTATCTGAAGCATGAGCAAAACGAAGCTTTTGCAGGATTCCTCTGCTTAGGGTGTATGTAACCAGTGAATCATTCTGTGGGGTTCCAGAATACAAAGTCTTAAACTGGTGAAATCTCTGGAAAACCCCAAAGATTGTAATCAAAGCTCTGAATTGATTCGATGTATTTGAGTGAAACTGTGCTATACATCCACACTGGCAGATCAAGATTGCTGTCTTAGTGATGTAGGAAATAGCAGGATCTCTCAGCCATCTATTTCTCTAGTGGGAAAAACAGGCTAACCCATGGAATTGAGAAAGTGTCTTTGGTGTGCCTGACTTTCATCCATTCATTTGTTTATTCCTTTACTGGTTTATTCTCTTTTTCATTCACTCAATCATTTGTTCATTTATAAAAAGACATCCAGAATGTGTTATCTTAGGCATTGAAGTCAGAAGATGAATAAAATGATTCTTAACTTTGTCTAGTGGGACACTCAGAAATTAACAACTATATATTACAGTGTAACAACTATTACCATACACTATAGTCTGATTACTTCTTTTAATATAATAGAACTAATATGAGCACATTCTTAAGGGAAATGGAGAAAGAAGATACCCTAATACAGTAGAAATAAGGAAAGGCTTTACAGTATGAATCAGTGATTCCCAAATAATTTTTTCCTAAAAGCATACCAATCCATAATGGAGTTGTTGTTGGTTTGTGTGAAATAAGAAAAGTAAATAATACATCTTCATAATTAATTTAATCAGTTTAAAGAACTGTCACTTTTAAGATTCTGCCCTTTTCTACTTTTGTGCTATTAAAATGTCCTTTCTGTTTTGTGAAATAATGGTAAGAGTTGGTGATGGTAATCTAAAAATTTTTCTTGCTTTGCAAAGTGAAAACTTGGCAACCCAGTTATTCCTTAAATTTTTTTTTTTTTTTAATGTACTGGTTTGTGAAGTCTGGTCACTTAAGAACCATGTGGACAATATTTGAGGTTAGCTTTTGCCTAGGTTTACCTATTGTCCAAATCCTGACAATAGTTCAGATCAGATCAGATCAGATCAGTCGCTCAGTCGTGTCCGACTCTTTGCGACCCCATGAATCGCAGCACGCCAGGCCTCCCTGTCCATCACCAACTCCTAGAGTTCAGTCAGACTCACGTCCATCGAGTCAGTGATGCCATCCAGCCATCTCATCCTCTGTCGTCCCCTTCTCCTCCTGCCTCCAATCTCTCCCAGCATCAGAGTCTTTTCCAATGAGTCAACCCTTCGCATGAGGTGGCCAAAGTACTGGAGTTTCAGCTTTAGCATCATTCCTTCCAAAGAAATCTCAGGGATGATCTCCTTCAGAATGGACTGGCTGGCTCTCCTTGCAGTCCAAGGGACCCCCAAGAGCCTTCTCCAACACCACAGTTCAAAAGCATCAATTCTTCGGTGCTCAGCCTTCTTCACAGTCCAACTCTCACATCCATACATGACCACAGGAAAAACCATAGCCAAATCCAGAGGTATTATATTTCTAATGGCAAGAGAATCTGAAAAGATAATTAGTTTCAAAGAGTGTAAAATGTCCTCATGGGCAGTTCAAAAGAGACAGAGCCATCATTGAATAAGCTTTGTCCAGTGTTCTTTTTCTTGTCATTTTGTGAACTCATGGTTGTCAACCGTACTTTACCACAAAATTGACCCTGGTTCCATGTCAGAGACAGAAAATTCTGTAGCATGGACCAATGTCTGTTTCAGTGAGATATAGTCTTATAATAACTGGATATGTTTATGTTTCCACTATAATTATAAACACTCCAGATTTATCTGCTTCACTGATAAAGAACCGCTGAATTGGATGAGATTTCCTAACACCTACCACTTATCTGAAAAGCTTAGAGTTTTCCTCACTGTGATCTGCACCCGTAGCAGAACTCTGGAGACACAACCAAATGGTTACGAGTCTTACATCCACAGCCTTGGTTTGTGCAGATAATAAATGCTCAAACAGAAGGGCCAGGCCCCATAGCCCTACTTCTCTGAGTCCTGGGCATGTCCAGTATGGAACACTGGACAGAACAGGGGTTAAGAGCAGTTAATGTATCCTGAATGTAATCATTTTACTTGGTCTGCATTGATACCAAATTGCCAATTCTTATGCAATCACAAGACAGAGTATTTTAAAACAATGTGAGTATGTACAATAATATACAAAAATATATTAGCCATTTCTTGTAGAAGCACACCGGAGAAGGCAATGGCAACCCACTCCAGTACTCTTGCCTGGAAAATCCCATGGACAGAGGGGCCTGGAAGGCTGCAGTCCATGGGGTCGCTAGGAGTTGGACACAACTAACCGACTTCACTTTCACTTTTCACTTTCATGCATCGGAGAAGGAGATGGCAACCCACTCCAGTGTTCTTGCCTGGAGAATCCCAGGGACGGGGGAGCCTGGTGGGCTGCCGTCTATGGGGTCGCACAGAGTCGGACACGACTGAAGCGACTTAGCAGCAGCAGCATACAAGCACACACATAATTAGCTTGCACAAATCTCATACTCATTTCTCCCAAGAGATTGGCCTTGTCTCTATGCCTAGACAGAAAATAGAAGCATACAGTTAGCATTGTTTTGCTTTTTCTTGCTATTTAAATACAAACCAGCTCAATTGGATAGTTTTGCAATGGCTAAAAGTTAAGTAGAGCTAGCCTATTTTTTTAGAGAATCATGAGTTGGCTAAAATTTAGCACTGCAAAATATAAAAGGAATGGAGTCCTAAAGATAGCTCTTACAGTTAATTTTTTTCAAGAAATCATTTTTTATTCACTAATGGCATTTGGGAATATTTTAGAGATCAAATAAACTTTTCCTTTCATTTTGAGTTTGAGGGAGCAGGCTCAGAGAGGATAAGTGACTTTTTCAAGAAGGATAGTCAGAGCTAAGCTAGGTCATTTTAATACCAATTGGCTTGTTTGAATATTACTATTAGGTTGGTGTAAGTGTAATTGCAGTTTTTCCATCTTGAAATTTGCTGTTTAATATTGGAATACATTCTTAATAAATGTGGTTATGTTATACATCATATTTTAATGTGCATTTCTTGTTTTATGTTTTTTGCTAATGACTTACTACTTGCTGTTTATCATATTTTTTTTGGACTATGGAAATGATGTTAGACAAAAAGCAAATTCAAATAATTTTCTTATCCGAGTTCAAAATGTGTCGTAAAGCAGTGGAGACAGCTCACAACATCAACAACACATTTGGCCCAGGAACTGCTAACAAATATACAGTGCAGCAGTGGTTCAAGAAGTTTTGCAAAGGAGAAGAAAGCCTTGAAGATGAGGAGCAGAGTGGCTGGCCATCAGAAGCTGATAATGACCAGTTTGAGAGCCATCATCGTGGCTGATCCTCTTACAGCTACACGAGAAGTTGCCGAAGAACTCAACGTCAACCATTCTATGGTTGTTCAGCATTTGCAGCAAACTGGAAAGGTGAAAAAGCTCGATAAGTGGGTGCCTCATGAGCTGACCACAAATCAAAAGACTCATCACTTTGAATTGTCATCTTCTCTTATTCTGCACAGCAACAACAAACCATTTCTTGATTGGATTGTATCATGAAACAGAAAGTAGATTTTATATGACAACCAGAGATGACCAGCTCAGTGATTGGACCAAGAAGAAGCTCCAAAGCACTTCCCAAAGCCAAACTTGCACCAGAAAAAGGTCATGGTCACTGTTTGGTAGTGTCTGATCCACTACAGCTTTCTGAATCCTGGCAAAACCATTATCTCTGAGAAGTATGCTCAGCAAATTGATGGGATGCACCAAAAACTGCAATGACTGCAGCTAGCATTGATCAACAGAAAGGGCCCAATTCTTCCCCATGACAACGTCAGACTGCATGTTGCACAACCAACACTGCAAAAGTTGAACCAATTGGGCTACAAAGTTTTGCCTCATCTGTCATATTCACCTGACCTTTCGCCAACTGTCTACCACTTCTTCAAGCTTCTCGACAACTTTTTGCAGGGAAAATCCTTCCACAACCAGCAGGATGTGGAAAATGCTTCCACCACCAGAAGGATGAACTTTCCAAGAGTTCGTTGAATCCTAAAGCATGGATTTTTATGCTACAGGAATAAATCAACTTATTTCTTTTTGGCAAAAATGTGTTGATTTTAATCATTCCTATTTTGATTAATAAAGATGGTTTTAGTCTATTTGTAATAACCTAAAATTCACGGTTTGATACTGGAATTACTTTTGGACCAACCTAATCATTTACTGTTGTAGTCCATGGATTGCAAACAGTCAGACGCGACTTAGTGACTGAACAACAATACATTTTAATTGTTTGTTTATATTTTTGAAAAACAATTCTTTGCAAAAAAATCTATTTCCTATACAAATATTTAAACAAAATAATTAACTCTGTCTGATGGATAGGTCTGTAGATAAAGGAAAGTCCTATTTCTTTTATTTGCTCCCGTCTCATAACTAGAGGGATTGACAAGGTCTGTGCATTGGTTAGTAAGGAGCTTGGCACTTGAGATGCAGAGAGTTGCAAGGATTCAGAGCAGTGCAGTGGAAAACGTGGTAGAAATAGTGTAACTAATCAGTGGTCCCCAAATTTCCTAAGTTACATATTTTTGAATGTTATCACTATTTTAAGTTACTATGTTGTTTACACCATGTTTTGGAACACCATTATTGATTCCTCAAAAATAGGCTATTTGTCTTGGTAACTGCTAGGGGTTCTTTGCTTTGTTTCTTTGTTTTGTGATGACAAGAGAAAAGTCAAATTATTTCTCTTTTTATGTAATTTTAAAGAAGGACATAGTTCATAGTGTGTGACTTGGTTACCAAAACTTTTCCCCTGAGACAGATAGAGAAGGCTGCATCTGTAGGGTGTGGATAGATGTGGTTGGCTTCAGATTGCCTCTTTTTTACTTTGTAGAGTCAAGGCAGAGAGTATCAACAATGTGATTTCAGCAACCATGGTGGAGGAAATCTTGGTGTTAGGATATGGAGCCTAGTGTTTGGTTTCTTAGAGAGCTGTTGAACGGTGGGGTGGGAAGCATGGAATGTATATTCCTGGCTGCCTAGTTGAAATATCCTTCCATACTCCAAGACAAGGGTGCAGGGACTTAGGCTTTGATTCTTGAGATTCCAGGTTTTTCCAGAAAATGAGAGGGAATAAGAGGTCCAGTTGGCCCATTTCTTCAAGTAATAATTTATAAAACAAATCATTTGATTATCCCTTGAAATGAGAATGTGAGTTGGAGGTTGGGCTGTGGGGCAAGTTTTTGCTGACGCCAAGTCAAGTAATTGACTAGAAGGCAATGGCACCCCACTCCAGTACTTTTGCCTGGAAAATCCCATGGACGGAGGAGCCTGGTAGGCTGCAGTCCATGGGGTCGCTAAGAGTCAGACACAACTGAGTGACTTCACTTTCACTTTTCCCTTTCATGCATTGGAGAAGGAAATGGCAACCCACTCCAGTGTTCTTGCCTTGAGAATCCCACGGATGGGGGAGCCTGGTGGGCTGCTGTCTATGGGGTCGCACAGAGTTGGACACGACTGAAGCGACTTAGCAGCAGCAGCAACACCAGAAAGATCCTCAGTGTTTCCCACACTGCCCTTTAACTAGAATGCAGACTTCCAGTGGCCAGGGACTATGCCTATTTATTCACCATGTGCACTTTCTAAAACATGGTAGGAGCTATGATTAGTCTGCTAAGGTGGCAGTAATAAAAAAAACCACAGACTGGTGACTTGAACAAGAGAAATTTATTTCCTACAGTTCTAGAGACCAGAAGTTCATCAACAAGGTGCAGCAGAGGGGGTTTCTGGTGGGACATGACTTCCCAGCTTGTAGACAGCTGTGCCCTGGCTGTGTCCTCACATGGCATTTGGAAAGAGAAAGGGATCTCTGGTATCTCTTCTCCTTTTTATAAGGACATTAATCCCATCAGATGAGGAGCCCTCTTTATGAATTCATTTAACCTTAAAGAATCTTCCTGCAGTGCAGGAGACGTGGGTTCAGTCCCTGGGTCAGGAAGATCCTCTGGAGAAGGAAATGGTAACCCACGCCTATATTCTTGCCTGGGAAATCCCATGGTCAGAGGAGCCTGGTGGTCTACAGTCCACAGGGTCATAAAAGAGTCGGACACGACTGAGTGACTGAACAACAGCAACAACTTCTTTTTTTTTTTTTTTCCAAACTTTACAATATTGTATTAGTTTTGCCAAACATCGAAATGAATCCACCACAGGTATACCCGTGCTCCCCATCCTGAACCCTCCTCCCTCCTCCCTCCCCATACCATCCCTCTGGGTCGTCCCAGTGCACCAGCCCCAAGCATCCAGTATCGTGCATCAAACCTGGACTGGCGACTCGTTTCATACATGATATTATACATGTTTCAATGCCATTCTCCCAAATCTCCCCACCCTCTCCCTCTCCCACAGAGTGCATAAGACTGACCTATTATACAGAGTGAAGTAAGCCAGAAAGAAAAACACCAATACAGTATACTAACACATATATATGGAATTTAGAAAGATGGTAACAATAACCCTGTGTACAAGACAGCAACAACTTCTTAATGTCCTTGTCTCCAAATATGATCGCATTGGGGATTAGGTTTCAATATATGAATTTGGAGGGGGATGTAATTCAACCCATAACAAGGTAATAAAAGTTTATCAGATAAATGAATTGATAAAACAAATGGTAGTTATTCAGCAATAATACAAAGGTTAAGGGTGATATGTGATTTTGTAAAGTATCTTGCAGCAAATTCCATGGTGCAGGGTTTCCTCAAATGCATTCTATGGGATTATAGTCTCTCAAGATGCTCTCTGAGAATAGGATTTACATGGTTTAACCACATTTGGAGAACTCTGTATATTATATCCCTCTCTTGGAGAGTCAGATTATACTTTAGCATAGTAAAACCTCTTCTATGTCAGAAAAGAAAACTGTTAACTGTATTTAGCCCAGACTTTCCTTCCACATATTGGATACAGAACCTTTCCTCCAATTTTTTTTTAAACTAGTGCTATTTATTGCCTATTTTGAAAATGCCTCAAACCCTGCTGAAGGGTAATATCTGTAGGCTCAGAATTGGAAGGGGAGGGGCAAATGGAGATTTCTAGTCTATCCTGTTTTCCATTTACCATTTCAACTCAACTTCAGACTCTCAGGACATTGGAATCTAGAAATAGATATTAATATATAAACTTTGTATCATGGTAATAAAAATAAAAATTGTTTTATTAAGATAAAAAAATTATCTCCTAAATATGGGAGTGACTGTGGAAAAGAGAAGGCCCTTTGTATGGGTGTGTGACCTGGAGGGATGGTAGAGGGGGGCGAGGGTACATGTGGGCATGTTCAGTCACTTCAGTCGTGTCTGACTAATTGCAGCCCCATGGACTGCAGCCCGCCAGCCTCCTCTGTCCATGGAATTCTCCAGACAAGAATACTGGAGTGGGTTGCCATGACCTCCTCCAGGGGATCTTCCCAACCCAGGGGTCGAACCTGTGTCTCTTGTTTCCTGTGTCTCCTGCATTGGCAGGTAGATTCTTTACCACTGAGTCATCTGGGAATCCCCTGACGTAATTTTTATTATGCTTTAAAGACAAGTTTAAAGTATATTTTTAATTGGTTTGGCTTACAAACTTCTAAACTTCTAGTTAATTTATGTTAGTTTATGACATGAATTAAAAATCTTCAGTGAAATGCATACTAATAATAATACGTAAAAGGTATGTCTTTGGGTAAGTATAATTTAAAGTTCTTATATCATAGCTCAAAAAAATGAGAAAAGGGTTTTGAACCTGTGTGAAAGCACTTTTGATTGAGAGACAAGTCAAGTTGTTATCTCTCCTTCATGATACTCTCATGAAGAGAATACTGGCCTGTGAAAGAATCTACAGCTCAATTTGGACTTAACCAGAACCCATCACTCTATCTAAGCCTTGGTTTTCTTGTTTGTAAAATATGGGGATTTGAACTAGGTGATTTGTAATTTCTCAGCCAATATTCACATTTTGTAACTTTATCCTTTAGATAGTTGTTGCAAACCACATATGTAAGTTCAAATTTTTCAGTAGCCACATTCTAAAAAGAAATTTACTTATTTACTTTTATTCTGGCCTCACTGGGTCTGTTTTGCCCTGCAACGTGTGGGATCTTAGCTCTCCTACCAGAGATCGAACCTCTGTCCCCTGGTGAATCCATAACCGCTGGACCAGCAGGGAAGTCCCGAGTAGCCACATTTTAAAAAAGTCAAAAGAAACTGATGAGATTGGTTATATTATTTAATGTAATTAATTCAAAACATTAACCTATCAACATGAAATCCATTAAAAACATTATTGAGATTTTACATTATGTTTTTAGTACTGAATCTTTGAAACCTATGTGCATTCTACACTCACAGCACATCTCAGCTCAGACTAGCCATATTTCACAGGCTCAGTTGCCACTTGGGCCTAGTGGCTCTCGTATTTGGCTGCACAGCTGTAGACTCAGAGCATTAGAAAGACAAACTTTTCATCATTGTTTGGAACCAGAGAGTAACTTTTTCTGCTTCTCAATGTTTGTTGTTTTTTTATGTGCTTCTAGATGTCTAGTTACTGCCATTATCTTCAAGGAGGTTTTCATTAAATTATTGCTTACTAGGTTTTTCTCCTGCCTCTTTTCTGTTTTTCACTATGGAACAGTTTTATTTGAGTGAAAACTTGTCGTTTATGCTAGACTCTGTGTTGGGTTTGTAACTTACCACTGCTGAGGATGACAAGCTTAACTGAATCCATTCATATGCTAATTTAGCGTCAGAACTCAAGCTTATGTAAATATCTTAGGAAAGTATATAAATCTATATGTATATAGTTAATTTAAAAAAAATTATTGTTTTCTGACTTATATTATTATACCAACTAATTAGGGTGGCAATTTTAACAAACTGGAGCCTATGACTTAGCTATTCTACATGCCTACATATGTCATACATAAGGCAGTACTTATAACTGTGTATGTAGTTGAATGTATGTATGATGTAGATTTAAAGTCATGATTGCACACTTAGGAACTGGCATTTCTAAAGTGGTGTGTCCAAACTTCCATCAGAGTTAAAGCTCCTTCTTATTAATACTATATATTTTTCTGTGCTCTTATAAAATATTCATACTTTAGAGTAATGATGGTCCCTTCTTAGAGGAGAAATAAATATCTAGTTACTAATCCAACGTTCCCTGAGAAGCATTTGCTATTTATTTCCACATACACATCATTTAAAATAGAGTAATGCCTTAAATGTGTTTTGAGTGCAGTACTTCTAAGTCTTAAAAATAGTCCCTTCTAAAAGGAAAAATGAATCTCAGGTTACTAACCCAATAAAACCTGAGATGCTTTTGCTGTGTATGTTCACATATATATCGCTTAAAATAAAGTACACCCTAAAATTTGTTTTGAGTGTCACATTTGAGAGTGAAAATGTGTGCAGGTGACCAAAACTCTGGCTTTAGTGACACAAAAGTAAATCAGACCTGAAATACCATCAGATGTGTGTGTCTGTATATGAGAGAGACCTTTCTGGAACAGTCTGTGTCATGCATTTCAGAGCAGACATGCTAAATCATCATAAGCTGAGGACCACCACTGTGTTTATGGAGCAAAAACCCAGCTTTTCTTTGCTGGATAATAAATGATCGCAGGGCTGGAAAGGAGTCATGTGCTTCAGACTGACCAAAGACAAACTATCTTTGAGTCTAGTCTTCTTAATTCACCTGTACACATCTCACATTATTACTCAGGTGCTAAGCAGAAGTGCTTTTTGTCTTCAAGGCTGAAAGACCCTTTAGTTTAAATTATGAACCTTCTCTGGTTTTCTTTGAGAAAGTAAAATAAATGCTATAGTGGTTGCTAGTTGTAAAAAGTTGTTAAAATACACAAGTTCTGCCCCATTTCCAGTGAAATGCTGTGACTTAAGAATGCCTGTTTATTGTTACTTGGTGTGCAGCTGAGCTATGCAGGTAGATGTAATTGGATTCTCTTTCTCGTTCCTTTATGCATTTCATTATCACTTATGGGCTGTTTCAAAAGGCAAGAGTTGAAACAGCCTAAAGATTAGAGAACTAAATCACTTTTAGAAACTTTTGCTGAGCATGTGGGGTGGAGTGAGGAGGGTTGGAGGATATAGAATTAAGAAACTTCTCAGTATTAACAAATTTTTTACAAAAGAGAAATAGTTTCCAGAATGGGTTTGCTCCAAGACAGTCTAGAGAAAAGTTGTAATTTTATGCCAAATAAACACATATAAAATACTAAAACATGGTCTGAGCATAGGTTGGTTTGTGTTAATAGCTCATTTCCATTATCTGTCAAGTTAGATTTCATGCTCGGGCCATGACGCACTGACAGCCTAGAGGTATTAGTAAGATTATAGGGGTGGCCATCTTTCATAGGACTGCTAGGCCGGGCAGTTGTTGAGCAAAACCAACTGTTACTTGGATTTTAATTAATTGGACTTTTGAGAATTGTGACAACACATTTGAAGTCATGATTTATGGAAGAAAAATTTCACCTACTCGGTATTTAGAAGGTCTTTTTCTTAATGTTGATTGTATCAGACAGGCAGATGCGTGTATAACATAAAAGTTTGAGGAGGCACATGTTAATGTTATTGAAAGATTTAAAAATGCAGACACTTAGCTTTTGTTAGAATTACCATTGCTGTTATTTACCTATGACCCTATATATTTGTTGGCATTAATAACTGACAAAATATGAGTTTATTTATGGTATACATAGTTAAATTCAATGAATTACATTTAAAGTAACCACACATGCTTCTTTCTTTTGCTTTGCTAATGGCTAGTAAAGGACTTCCCTGGTGGCTTGGACAGTAAAAAAATCTGCCTGCAATGCAGGAGACCTGGGTTCAATCCCTGGGTCTGGAAGATCCCCTGGAGAAGGGAATGACTACCAAATCCAGTATTCTTACCTGGAGAATTCCATGGACAGAGGATCCTAGTGGGTTACAGTCCATGGGGTTGCAGAGTTAGACACGACTAAGTGACTAACACTTATTTAATGGCTTTAGTAAATACAGAATTTAGAAGGGAGAGGACTTAATTCTTGAATGCACTATAGTTTTAGAGTTGCCAAAGATTTTAACATTGTATTTTAATAATAAACTTTTACTATATTAGTACAATGTGAAACACAGGAGTAAATTAGCATTTGCAAATGTGTTTCATTGTGTTATTTATAATTATTTATAATAATAATTATATTTATTTATAATAATAAATCAGAGAAGGCAATGGCACCCCACTCCAGTACTCTTGCCTGGAAAATCCCATGGACGGAGGAGCCTGGTGGGCTGCAGTCCATGGGGTCACTAGGAGTCAGACACAACTGAGCAACTTCACTTTCACTTTTCACTTTCATGCATTGGAGAAGGAAATGGCAACCCACTCCAGTGTTCTTGCCTGGAGAATCCCAGGGACTCAGGAGCCTGGTGGGCTGCTGTCTATGGGGTCACACAGAGTCAGACACAACTGAAGCAACTTAGCAGCAGCATAATAATAAATGTATTATTTATAATAATAACATCATTCTCTTTATTTCTTGTTCTGAATCTAGTATTATCTGTATATTCACAACATTCTTGAGGTATTCGATCATTTGTCTGATGCCTTTATCTTGTTCTCACAGAAGTTTGAGTATCATCACTCTCAGCATGCATACATCACAGGAGTAGAGTGTTTGGCTAGCTTGCTTACATACATATGTTCAAACTCCTCGAGTTTGAATGGTGAAACTTTTTTTGCCAGCTTTTAAAATTTAGGTATGTTCTTCACTATGATAAAATACATAACATAAAATTTGCCATCAGTAGCATTAATAATATATTCACATTGTTTTGCAATCATCACTACCATTCATGTCTAAAATTCTTCTTGTCTTACAAAACTGAAACTCTGTGTGCATTAAATAATTATTCATCATTCATTCCCCTCCTCCCAGCCCTGGGCAACCATCACTCTGCTCTCTATCTCTAGGAATTGAACTACTCTAGGTACCTCATATAAGTGTAATCGTGTATCGTTTGTCCTTTTGTGCCTGGCTTGTTTCATTTAGTGCAGTGTCCTCAAAGTTTATCCGTGTTGTAGCGTGTATCAGAATTTCCTTCCTTTTTAAGGCTGCTGCTGCTAAGTCACTTCAGTTGCATTTGACTCTGTGCGACCCCATAGACGGCAGCCCACCAGGCTCCTATGTCCCTGGGATTCTCCAGGCAAGAATACTGGAGTGGGTTGCCATTTCCTTCTCCAATGCATGCATGCATGCATGCTAAGTCGCTTCAGTCGTGTCTGACTCTGTGCAACCCGATGGACAGCAGCCCAGGCTCCTCTGTCCACAGGATTCTCTAGGCAAGAATATTGGAGTGGGTTGCCATTTCCTTCTCCATTTTAAGGCTGAATAAGATCCCATTGTATGTATATACTACATTTTGTTCATCCATTCATCTGTTGATGAACAGTTGGGTTGTTTCCACCTTTTGGCTGCTGTGAATAGTGCTGCTGTGAACATGGATATAGAAATATTTCTTCTACTCCATGCTTTCAGTTCTTTGGGGCCTGTGCCCAGAAGTGGATTCACTGGATCATACTGTTGAAGTTTGTTTTGAATAGGCTACAAATGAGATATTATCACTTGAGTACATGGTACCAATTCACATTTCTACTTCCTTTTGTAGCAATATTCTTAACTTCAAAGTTTCACTTTCTTCTTTAAATAAAGATAACTGTCCTCATTACCCAGTAGTTTTGAGATGATTATGGAAACATTTTAGAGGCAGAATGAATAACCATCTCCTCTTACACTCACATGTAGTCCTTAAAAACTAAAAATAGTAATCTGGATCAAAAGGGAGAAGTTTTATTATTTGGCTTGATTTTGGTTGTCCTAAGAAGGTTGGCTGGGAAAGGCACTCCTGGAGGAAGGAACCTGGAGAAACAAACATGATTTGGCATGTTCATGACAAAGCATGATATATTTCAGTTTGAAAATTAGAATTGATTCACACAGCAAAAATGAACAACGATGGGATAATCAGCTGCAGGCAATGGACCTCATTTTAGGACACTCAATTTTGGTTCTCTGTTTTGGCTTCTGAAGTAATGTTCATTATACTTGAAAATGATAGGAGATGCAATGGCCTGAAAAAGAGAAAAATGGAATTTATCATTGCTGTTAAGGCCACCGGTCAACTCAGTGGGCTTAGAAGTACGTTACCAATATGCAGTGGTTTTCTTGTGGATTAACTAGGGAGGCTGTAGTCACTTGTCCATGCCTGTGTCCGGGTGGGCTGCTGGGAGCCCCACCCTTCTGATGTTGGAACAGATGGCTTTCTCCTCAGGCTGTCTGTCTGAGAGAGAAAGAAAATCCTGTCATCATCTGCCATGTAGCTTCAAACAAAGTGTGCGTTTCTCCACCATGATGGTTTCCCAAGTCCTAACCATATCTCATATCTCAGCCACTTCCTTCAGGAAGTCTTCCTTGATACCATCTTCCTCAAATCCCCTTCTTGAGCTGGAGGCAGGTTCCTTCCTCTGAATTTCTATGATAGACTATCTGCGCCCACTGTGGCTATTGCTTTTTTTCTACTACTTGTCCCCATATCCTTCCCTCGCATTCGTGGCAGGCTCTTGATCTTTCATCCTTGTCCTTGTCACACAGCTGGGCCAAGATCCCAAATGTGGACAGGCTTCAGGACATGATCCTGGTAACTGATCTCTGGGGACAGAAACCTTTACCTCTGGTCACTCTTAGGCAAAGTCACCTGAAAAAGTACAGAGATGGCCACAAGACATGGTTCTGTGATGTGACTGGAGCAGGGTTAGGGAAGAAGTTGAATTTAGAATTTCTAAGGGATTTGGGGTGTCCATCACAGGAAACTTTCCCTTGCCAGTGAACTTGACCATCCATGTGTCCTTTTGGGGTCTGTCTGTCCATTCCCCTGTTGGCACTGTGCCCTTGGCTATCCCAGAGAGAAGCAGGACTCTACTGTAGCTCCACCAATAAACTTGTGTCTACCTGCAAAAAATTTACAATGAATTTCTTATTTTTCTCATAAATTTAGTAGTGATCATATCAAACTTCGTATAAAGAGTCAATGACTATTTATTTTCTCAATCAATTAATCACATTTGTTGCAAAGAGATTTCCTAGTCAACCAAAGGACACTTGCTCACTGCAAGGCCATGTCGTATGGTCCAGAACATGAGTTCGGTTCTATGTTTTGAGAAACCACCCTGACCTGATGTGGCAGAGCTCTGAGGTTAGGTAGTGTATCTGTCGTATGGAGCCAGGGGAGTAATGCTGCTCTGAATGTGGATTATCCAGCAGTTCCCTGCAATTTCAGGAGACCCAGAGTCGCAATGGGGTCACTGATCTTGTTCTCTCTAGTGTTGCAGCAGGGCAGAGAATGCCAGGGCAGTACCAACCCTCCAATAGTGTGATACACAGAATAGTTCATCCATGTGCTCTGAAATAAACTTCTAGATGCCTAAGACATAAGACAAACCAATTATGTTAGCCAAAGTATCAGTTTTTAAAGTTGAGCATCAGTACAGTAATATAGGATAAGCCTTAGCACCTCATTAGGTGCAAGATGTCATCAGGTTAATATAACAGGATGAAAATGGGTTGTTCTCCATGATTAAAAATGAGGGAAAAAGGTTATTAATAAGAAAGACTGTGTATATAAATCTCTCTCATCATGTATTAGTTAAAAATTAAAATAGCTTCCTTAAACAGTATAAAACAAGGGCTTCCCTTGTGGCTCAGCGGGTAAAGAATCCACCTGCAGTGTAAGAGACCTGGGTTTGATCCCTGGGTTGGGAAGATCCCCTGAAAGAAGGGAAAGGCTACCCACTCCAGTATTCTGGCCTGGAGAATTCCATGGACTGTATAATCCACGGGGTTGCAAAGAGTCGGACATGACTGAATGACTTTCACAAAACAGTGTAGCTGCTTGATAAAGCAAAGCCGACCTGGAGTAAATCATGGAGTACTTGCACTTTAGTAACCTAAGTTATGCAATTATGAAAAAGTTGACTCCTCACATACTGTAAGATCAGTCTTGATTTGAGTTTAGTATGATTTGATCATTCTTTGTCTTCATCATAAAATAATTACCAACCATTCCAAGAATAACAAAAAATAAGGAGATCAATGCAGTCCTTGGAATACTGATAGGGACAGTGAACTAAAATGAATTTCCTAGTGTAGAAAAATATAAGAAAATGTCTCCTTTTGGAAATCATAGAATCTCCCAACTGGAAGAGATCGTTGATTCACTTGGGGAACTTAATTGATGTCTTACACTCCCCGTTAAGTTTTAGGAATTCTGCCTTTACTTGCTTGCATTGGATTGGGGAGCACATTGCCTTCTAAGGCAGAAGTTCTCCACCAGAAACATGCCGTACCTAGTTCCAAAAAATAAGAGAAGGTAGGACTCAAATTTAAATATGTCCTTCCCCTAAACATGCTGAGAAGGAAACATAATTATAACTCTGCATGTAATACTGACATTTGAAAATTCCACATTTAATGTTAAGTAGTGTTTGGTGACTTATGTCCCAAATACAGACAGAACTTCACAAACAGCCTGTCACTTGAGTTCATAAAAATTCTTTGCTTGACAGAGAATAGACTAGTGTGACCAGGTTTGGCAGAATTTATCAAGGGAGAAGAAAATTGCACAATCCTTGTTTTTACTATGTTATATTTTTCACCACAGCTAGTCATATTCCATCCCGCCTCTCAAAAATTTTTTTAGTCCTTGCAGAAAATTAAAATTGTAACTTTTGGCTGTATACTTAAGTTGAATTACCCCAGATACTTTTCATTTGTCTTCTTTTCAGAGGTGTGTGATAGAAGGCATAGATTGAAATAATTAACATGTGTTCTTTTCTCAGCCTGGTAAATGACTCTTCTCCTGCCTTCTCCACTAGGTGCCAGCACAGCACCGCTCCCTGCTTATGTTCGTTTCTGGTTATTTCAGCGAATCCTCCAGACTCCTGAATAACGTGGATTTTGCATGTACGGTGTACTCTTGTTTGGTTTGGTTTAGGTAATTTTGACTAAATTGAATCAAAAAGAGTCTCATTAGATTGGTTTTCTAAGCCCTAAGAATTTCACTTTCAAAAATTATTCAAGGTATGATGAATTTAAGTTGATACTAGCAGCAAGATCTTTTATTTTTAGTCTGAGCTCTTGCTTACAATCTCAGTATTAATTGTGGGAGAATAAATAATGGTCAAAATAATTAAAAACTAAGCAATCATATAATAAATAATTTTAAAGCTGGGTAGTACATATCTAAAGTAATACAAATAAAATTTTAGATGGTTACTGGTTTTGTTATTCAAGAAGTAGTTTTTAATTTGCTACAGTTATTCCTCTCTCAATATTGTGTATGTAATTTAATGTGTCATTTGTTTTCTTTCATCCAATTACATGTTTAAAATTTATTTGAAGTAATTCTTACACATTCAGAATGAAGATAACACCATATTTACACTCATTCTTTTAAAGTAGTCTATGTATGTAACAAGCTTCAAAATTATGTATTTAAGCACATTATTGTTCACCTACTATCATAGATTTCATTATTTTAAATTAATTAAAAAAATAACCTTGAATTTTTCAATAATTAGCAACTGTAATAATAGAAAGTAAAAATTATTCTATGAACAGAAGCAGTTATATTTAATTTTGTATATCCTAAGCTATGGAAGGAAGCACAATAAAAAATTCCATGCCATAACTAAATATATACCACAGATCTTCTATCTAGAAAATATCATCAAAAGTGCACATTTTTAAAAATTTTATTTTTTATTGAAATATAGTTGATTTATAGTATAGTATTAGTTTCTGGTGTATAACAAAATGATTCAGTACTATATATGTGTGTGTGTATGTACATATGTATGTACATACACTTCTTTTTCAGGTTTTTTTCTGTTATAGGTTATTATGAAATATTGAGTATAATTCCCTGTACTGTATAATAGGTCCTCACTGGTTATCTATAAAATGCAAATTAATGTGGTGAAAATATTTATTTAAATGTTGGAAACTATATGATTCAAGATTTATATCAAAATTATATTAATTTCAAATTTATTTGATGTAGTTATCTTGATAATGTAAGTTTAAGCTATAGTCAATACTATTGTTGCCATCATTCTTACTTTTTTCTAAATGTCAAATATATAGTCAAAACATTCTCTGTACAATTTTTTGCAACATAATGTTTGAAAATAATGAAAACCATAAAATGTTGACTGCCTACACTGTGTATTTAGGCTAATGGGGCAGTTGCATTTCTAAAATGTGAGATGATTTTTTTCCCTCCTGTTTTATGGTATATTATAGGATAGGATCACTGCTGTTACTGATCACACACATTGTAGAAAAGACCACTGTGTGATCCCAGAGTTTGGTTTGATACTGCTTAGTATCAATATTTCGAGTAAAGCTTGAATTATTCAAACAAATATCAGGAAGCTTCCGGACCTATGTAGGTATAATACATCCTGCATAATTCTGTTTCTCCATTCTGATGGTTTCTTTTAATCTGTAGAAGTACTTTTGTGACAAGAAAAAAAGGAAAAGAAACGCAATGAAATACTGTTTAATCTGAAACAGAGGTTCTTAAGTTCAGTCTCAGAAGCAAGATCAAATGTCCTATCCAGTCATTCTATATCTGTAATTCTTTCACAGTACTTTTCTTGAGTTTCTCAGATCAGCCCAAATCCTGGTTGGAATACTGTATTGTGTCCTTTTTTAGTATCAGACAATCATAGTATGGTCAGCGTCCTATCCAACTTCAAACATGGTCATCTGTAAGTTTGAAGTTCTTTGTTCCTGTGAAGTTCAATAAAAGATTTCAGTGTTGAATTCAACCCAGACCACAGAATGATTAAATTCATTGTTTTTGATATGTTTTTTTTGCATGGGAAGATATTATGTAATTGAGTTGCTTCCATCTTTGCAATTTATTTTCTTTAAAAAAAAAAAAAAGATTAGGCTATTAACTATATATGGCAATTAAAGGAAAGTGTACTGAATGTCCTGGCAACCCAGCACTTTTTTCTGTGTTTGATTTAGGCATCTGTAAAAGGACACCACTCATGCCTTTATAGTTAAAATGCTGTCATTTCCACCATAAACTCCTATTTTTAGGAGTTTTGGTTTATAACTCAACCGTTTTAAAAAAAAAACTACATTCAGATTCATGTATTTCTTCTTTTAATCTGAGAGAAAATTTTACTAAAAACTTGAAATCATGGCAGTTTCATCATTTTAAATTTGGAAGAAACCAAATGAAAAAAATGTCAGTGGTTTTGAATGCATTTTTTTTTGTTCTTTTTCATTAGTTATATGGGAAAATATGTTTTAATATATTCATTCAAAGAGACTGCCAGGGTTAGTTTTTTTAAAGTTGTAAATCTGAATTCTCTATCAAGCACATTTCCTTCTGTGAAGGGTTTCATGGCAATATGACTGAAAAGAATATATTCACATACGTTGATTTTAAAGTTTAAAAAATTTTTTAAATACTGAATTTGAGTATAATTATGAAACTTTTACAATAAATATTTTTGAGTACACATTTAAAAATTTCCTGTTAGATTCTCTTTTTATAAAACCATGTGGGAAGGTAGGTATCTACAGAGCTAAGGTAATTTTTAAAGTCTGCTTGTGTACCCTGTGGAGAGCTACTGTAGATGACCCAGATTTCTTCAGGAAAGTCTGAAGTACAAAATGATACTAAGCATAAAAAAAGAAAACACAATAATCAGAAACTAGATTTCCTTATTTCGTACAGTTCACGTTCTTAGTCACTAAAAGTGTCCATGTTTTCTGTTTATTCATTTACAATTCTAGGTAAGTGTTGCTAACAGTGGCTGATCCTTTAAATTTCCTTGTGTCTTCTAAATCTGTTTTTTCCCTTTTGCTAAATCCATAAGCAAAGCTGTACGTATACAACTTATTTATGTGTGTATGTAAATACTGAATATTTCCCCCTTGAGGAACCTATTAATCTATTTGCTATAAAATACATTTTCTTAAAACAGCTTCTTCTTCACATACAATAGTGGGAGGCAGATTATCGTGAAAGTGAGAGAAAGGAGAGAGACTGGATTGGTTTTGAAAGATCTGACAAAGCTCAGGTAACCTGGCAATAGTATGTCAGAAAGATTTAGGTGGACAACAAGAAGATTATGGAGATGAGAAAGAGGGGCATAAGTCATATTTACTCAACAGAACCACTTAACAAAAATGCTGTCCTAACAATCAATGTACGTGAATATATTCTTTTCAATCAGATTGCCATGAAACCCCTCACAGAAGGAAATGTGCTTGATAGAGAATTCATATTTACATTTTCCTCCTCTGGATCCAACTTACTGGTTTAGGAAGAAACAAGCCGCCTTCCTTCACTTCTTTGAAACACAGAAACATGGTTTTCTTATGTTTTTCCATAAATGAATCTGACAAATTTAGATATACTAAAAATTGTTACAAGTTATCTGGGAAACAGAATTTTGCAACCAAACTCACTATTAAGCAAACTCTGTTATATGAAATTCCACCTCTACACAAGAGATGTGTTTAAAGGAATTTCATTGATTATACACAGATTCAAAATTTAAGTAGTAAATTCTGTTAATGTATTTAAAACATGATTAGATTTGCAAAAACTTGGTTTACATAAAATTTTAGAAATCTAAAAGTAGTGAACAAATCTATTAGTATCTAAGCACAAGAACATTAAATCTGAATATAATATAGGTTGATCTATTTCCATGATGCAGTGAAAGAAATAAATTTATGTTTAAATAAATTTGTTTAACTCATCACATAAGCCATCTATATATGTATGTGTGTGTGTGTGTGTGTGTATACACACAACCCAACTTGACTGTTTTTCATCAGGTTCTTGTTTAGAAGTTTATGAGATTAACTGATTGTTTAAAGAGCCAAAAATTTCTTCATGGTTGATCCTGTTTGATCATTAAAATGAGTAAAATAACCAGATGTGATCTTTGTGATTAAATTGGATTGGCTGTGCAATGATCCCATTGATTGTTGGCAATCATTTATTATTATGTATTGAAAAATAAAAATCAATCAAGCAGAAGAAAGCCAATGTGATACCAAATTTAGACAAATGTTGAGTAGGATGCAGAATAGCAGGGGATGACACAGAGATGCCGGGGATCCAACCCTCTGCTCCTCTAACACTATCCAGAGTCTGACAGTCTCCAATAAAGTACTTTGCCCCAATGCACAAACAAGGTGGTCTTGCCCTTGTGAAGAGATGTATCATCTGGTATCAAGCAAACCTGGCTAATTAGAATCCTACATCAATAGACTCCTGTGGAGTCAAAGCCCAGGGCACCATCCACCCTGTGCATGAAGATCTGATTTGTTGCCATCAATCTTTAAATCAGCTTGTAGGTGTTGCCAGGAGAAGGCTTCTGTAAGAAAGATAAAGTAAAAAAAAAAAACAAAAAAACAAAAAAAACAATTTAACAGTCAGACCTATATATACAGTTTAACAACATGTTTTCAGGGGTGTTTGAGAAAATAAATCAGGAATAGAAGTATAGACTGCTCAGGCCTCATCACAGCAGTTTCCTGGGCTCTCAAAGGAAACAACAAGCCAGACATAATTGGTCCCTGGGGAAAAAAATAAATTCAAATAATCATAATAATAAAGTGTTCTCTCCAGAAAATGTTTGAAATAATAGGTTAATTTTAAACATAAACATGTTAGTTAACCCATGCTTGGTTAGTATATAGTTTTATTTCTTGGCCAGGCATTAGAAACTCAGCCATTAAAACAATAACAAGAAAAAGTCTTTTTCCTCTGTGCCGAGTTTTCTGTTCTTTCTGACCGCATGGCCATTGGATTTGCTTTGCTCTCTGCCCGGATCGCTCCTCTGGCTCCTTGCATGACTAGCTCTTTTTCCATTTAATAGAGTGTTTTTATCTATGATAGTCTGTCCTCTCTCTGCCCCATTACTTTGTCATTTGTTTTTTGTTTGTTTTCTTCATGATTCAAAATGAAGTTGACATGGTTTCCTTTATTTTTTCCTACTCTCCACACCTGTCCACTCCCAATTAGCTCAAGTGGGAATCCCACTTCTTGGGAGGGGGGCTCTTCGGTGGCCCTGTCCTTCCTAGAAGCCCCCTACACTGTGGGATGGTGTGGGGCAAGGTGGGACAGTTGTGCCTTCAGCATCCACCCAGTTTACTCAGACAGAGCAGTTTTTACAGTGCCACTGCAGGGTTTTGTTCAGCAACAGGCATTCAGTCAACTAGCAAAAGAAAACTTAGCAGTGCTCTGAGAAGGAAGCAAATATTTAGCAAATTCTCCTTGCCTTTTTTTTTTTTTTTTTTTTGTCTCTCAAGCTGAAATGTAATACCTATCTGTCCTTGTTGTACCAGAGAAAGAGTTCTGACTATGTCCTTGTACCTCCAGTTACACTGATATAAATGAACCCCAGGCAGCATGAAAATGCATGCAGCAGGGCGGAGGGGAAGCATTATGTTTTGATCTCCCCCTCCTTTAAGCATTTATTTTGTTTCTACAGGAAAATCAAAGTTTGTAATTCTTCTAGGATACCAGACTGAGAAATTGTATGATTTTTCTTTTGGATAATCTAAAAGGAGAAAGTGGAAAAAATAAAAGTGATATGAAAACTATCATATTGACCCCCCCCCAAAAAAAAAACCTCATATGTATACCTTTATTACTATTGCTGGTATTTCTGCTGATTAAAGAACAAGAAAAATAGATCTTGCCTTCCACATGTGCTTTGGACAGACCTATGGCTAAAAATCCTTAGGAAAAGATTCCCAGAGAGTCTTTGGGTCATTTCCATTTATTCTGAGAAGTTCTGGTTTGTGATTGAGTTATCGCCTTACATTGTCAACACGTCTATCACAAAGCAATTCTCAAACATGGAAAAATTGTCAGAGGCTTTGGAAGCTAATGCAGAGTGGTAGTAATCATTTAAAGGGCTTATCTATCTGCCTTGAGCAACACAGAAACTGAGAAAAGGCAAACAGTACAAACGGTGGCCAGGGTATGGGAAATGGAGATGGGACATGGGAGGGGGGATCATGAAAAGCATTCCAGTCTGCTTGGTCCTTCACAAATCCTAATGAGATAATAGCTCATCCAGTCAAGCCCATTCCTTACTTTCAGGAAATGCCACACAGGTAAATGAAGAAATTATTTGAAGAGGGATCATGATGGGTGTGGACTGTTTGTGATTCAGCTTGGAAGAAATGTAGATGCTAAAGATTTCTTTAAGCCTGACTAGGATTGATTTCCCCTGATGGGCTTCTCTCAACTTCTGTGATTGTTGGCCTGAGGTTTGCAAAACTGATGGTACCCATAGATAAAAACCCAGTACCAGTAGCTGAAGGAAATTTGGAATAATTTACCCTAGAGTTACTATTCCACCATTTAGAGACAAATTGTCCCTTTTTTGATATCCAAACCAGGCAGAATTCTACTCTTTAAACTCTTAGGACTCTCTAAGGTGGCCCTTTTAAAAACAGAGGATCTAAATGTATTTGTCTTTTAAAAGGAAAGCTTAAAAGTGTTATTTTACAGACAGTCTGAAATTTAAAAATGAGAAAGATAAAAAATCTATGACCGTACTTTTTTCGGAGGGGCGTGGTTGGGAGCAGAATCTCAGAATTAAATATGAACCACATTTATTCTGATAGTACTTGAAGGGTGTCCTCCTGCTACTTCCAGGTTTCTTTACTAGGTTTGCAAACAGTGCTTTATTCTGTTTCAAAAATACTGTAGTCTGATCTATTGCAGGGGATGGCAGTGAGGAAAGAAAGTGAAGGTCGCTTAGTCGTGTCTGACTCTGCAATGCCATGGACTATACAATCCATGGAATTCTCCAGACCAGAATACTGGAGTGGGTAGCCTTTCTTTTCTCCAGGGGATCTTCCCAACCCAGGAATCAAACCCAGGTCTCCTGCTTTGTAGGCAGATTCTTTACCAGTTGAGCCACAAGGGAAGCCCAAGAATACTGGAGTGGGTAGCCTATCCCTTCTCCAGCAGATACCCCAGCCCAGGAATTGAACCAGGGTCTCCTGCATTGCAGGCAGATTCTTTACTGAGTTATGAGGGAAGCCCACAGTGAGGAAATTTGGAGTTAAATCCTCTAACTAATCAGACATTAAAGAATGACAATAATGAAATAATGTGGATTTATTTCACTAAGATGTTGTGATGAATGTAGATATTAGATGCCTCCCATATGAGTCTGTTTGTGTTTACAAAATAATTTAGTTCTCAGGACTAACTGAGAAAGAAAATCATAGTGTGCACAGAGGCATCATCTTTCACATAGTCCAGGTGAGAGAATCCTTTGAAAACAGTTACCATATTAGACTCAGGGTTGGGGAACAGAGGGCCCTCTCAAGTCGGGCTCTCCTTTAGGTCCCACCTCCCACCATTTGGCAACAGTTTGCTCCGTGTCTGGATGAGTTGAAATGGAAAGATGTGAGGAACTGAAATTTAATTATGATTCAAAATTATCCTGTTAGGAGATATCTGTGAAACATTAAGGTGCTTAGCAAGAACATCATTTGAAATACTATGTAGGCAGCTAGAAAGTCTACACTAGTTCAAGACTTTAGGATCCTGAAAAGTTGTTTGGAGGTGTCGGTGGCAGAATATGGATTTTAGACTGAATTGAGAGCCTTCTGGGATCTCTTGAATTATCTTCCCTATTTAAAATTTGCTGATAGAGTAGAGTCTTGGTGATAGCATTCAGGAGAAAGAGGGGGGAGAACCATGAGGTTTTAGCTGCTGATATTTATTTATTCAGGCCTCCCTGTGGCTCAGATGGTAAAGAATCTGCCCACCCGGGTTTCATTCTTTCGTCAGGGGTAGTGCTAGGTATGGTATGTTGTTTGAAGTATCTTGTGGAATGAAGCTCATAAAAGTGAAAAAGTAGCAAGGCTACTAAGATGGAAATAGTGCCAAGAAAATGTAGGAGGTGCTTTTGTTGTTGTTTAGTCACTAAGTTGTGTCCAACTCTTTTGTGATCAAATGGACTATAGCCCACCAGGCTCCTCTGTCCATGGGATTTCCCAGGCAAGAATACTGGAATGGGTTGCCATTTCCCTCTCCAGGAAATCTTCCTTACCCAGGGATAAAACCTGTTGTCTCCTGGATTGCAGGCAGATTCTTTACCACTGAGCCACATAATAAATGTTAAATAAATCTTAAAGTTTTGGGGATAAAAGACACTAAGCATACAAAAAGTTTCAAAATCTTAGCTCCTCTAATGTGTGTGTGTGTGTGTGTGTGTGTGTTTGTGTAAAATCTAATTAGAGTGCAAGAGTGAGAATTTTAACAATTGTATTTTGTAAACTAAAAGCCAAATTGTGCTATCTTCTTTTCACCTTATAAGTCTTGGAGAATTAGAAGTTAAGTGGAAATGGCATAGGGACTAATATCATTAATTTCAGTCAGTGGTTGGTAGCTGGTGATTTATAGCTTTAATATAGATGAAGAGTTAATTCCCAAGGGATTTTATACTTTTAATATTTTTTATCTCCCAAGATAAAATAGATACAGATTTGTTGTAAGGGAGAATTTGAGTTTAAGAATTTTAAGACTCTAAGACTCTTTTTGTTACTCAGAAAGTTGTGCAACTCACTAGAATTTGTGGACTTGCTTTTGCTTAGATACTTTAATTATTAGAGAATCACGTTTCTTAAGAGATTTATTCACTTTTGAAATAAAGTATGTGAGGTTCCCTGGATTATATTTAATATAAAAGGTATAGTTTTGCCTGAGATTTAGTCAGTGGTTCTCTACTTATTTCCTTAAAGATTAATGGCAGTGTAATTTCCACTTTTTATCCAAATAAGCCTCTTTTTAAAACAATTTTGGTTTAAACAAATATGAATTTGAAAAATACTCTTTTGACGCTTAAAAAAATCTAGTTAAACTTTGGTATTTTTCTAACTAATATTTTCCCTTTATTTATTTTCCTGGAAAGCTAGCTTGTAGTCAAAAGCCATTTCTGAAGATTTGCTTTAAACATTCAGCCATTCTTAGCATCAGAGAACCTAATGATGCTAAAATCTTAGGATCTAAATATCTCCTCACCCATCTCTTCTATTCATTTCCTCTTTAGGAAACTAAAAGAATTGTTGTAAGTAAGGTTAAAAGAAACTCCACTTCGCTCTCTTTCATCCTCTTATCTACAGCACAGAAGCAGAAAGAGAAAGAAATACTATGGTATTGCTACGTCCGTTATTTCCCTATTCATGAAGCTTTCCATCTTGGGACTTGAGGAGGGTACTGAATTGCATTCTGATTCCTCTTATTGAGCTTGAAGATAGTTCTAATGTGGAGGTGGATGAAGGTTTTATTAGTTTAGCTTCTCTGTTTGGCATTAGTGCCTACCTTAGCTTTGGGTGTGTGCTAAGTTGCTTCAGTCATGTCTGACTCTATGCAACCCTATGGATCGTAGCCTGCCAGGCTCCTCTGTCCATGGGATTCTCAAGGCAAGAATACTGGAGTGGGTTGCCATTCCCTTCTCCAGGGGATCTTCTCAACCCTTGGAGCAAACTTGCATCTCTTATATCTCCTGCACTGGCAAGTGGGTTCTTTACCACTAGTGCCACATGGGAAGTTCTTAGCTTTGGGTATATTAGCCAAAAAATGTTCATGAGAAATTGTCTTCTTCTAGGGCCTGGTGACTCAGATGGTAAAGAATCTGCCTGCAGTGCAGGACACCCAGGTTTGATCCCTGGGTTGGGAAGATCCCCTGGAGATGGGAATGGCAACCCACTCCAGTATTTCTGCCTGGACAATTCCATGAACGGAAGAGCCTACAGTCCATTGGGTCGCAAAAGAGTCGGACACAGCTGAGCGACTAACACACCTCCTAGGGCCTGGATATTTTATAATAGAACTTTTGAACAAAACCTAAGTACGGCTTTTGAGCAGAGACAACTGATTTCCATTACAGTCAACCTCTCAAGATTAACAACTGGTTCTGCTGTTGAAGTTGACACACATCAAATACCCTGGTGTGCAGGTGTCCCTGTTTTGTCATGGAGAGCTGGTAGCATAATCTTCAGGGGATGCGTGATCCCCAACAATGAGGAGTTTCTCTGAAAGCTGCCACCAGTCGAAGATTCATTTTTAAAATTCAAGAGTGGTCATCCCAGGGTAGGGCTCATGCTTTCCTCCCCTGCTTTATAGGCACAAAGTAAACATCTTGTAAGCTCTGTCCTGTGCAAGAAACCATCTTTTATTAGTCATGCACTTTTAATTCCAGTTTTAATTTTAGTTTTTAACTATATCTGATTAGGGGTGTGTCCTGATTTTAGTTATTCAATTCACCTTGCTTTCATTTTGGGATTTAAACTTCCATTAGAATAACTACAGTAGGCTTTTAACTTTAATGTAATTTTATGTAATGCTACCAAATAACAATACCTAATATTTATTTAGTGCTCTTTCTTAAGGCTTGAAGTATTTAATGTGCTTTTACTTATTTAATCCTTATCCTGTGAAGAATATTAGAAGTAGGCCTTATTATCTCCATTTTATAGGTAAAGAAATGGAGTCATGAAGTATTCAGGGAGTTTGTGGATGTTCTGAGTTCCAAGTGCACTTATGATGATTTTTCAGTTTCCCTGCCTTCCCTTCTCAGGGGACCTTGTTGCCTTGCAATATACTATAAATACATTATACAGTGTATAGTTTTACTATTCTCAGGCCCATCAAGTTTAATGGGGTAGCCTGGCATGGTTCCTAGAGCAGGATCGTGTACATGATAAATATTACTTTAGAAGTTGATGGATTTTGGCTTGAACATGCTTTACAGTTAACAAATGTAACAAAAGGGAACATGTGCCATTTTGTTTTATTTCTCTAGCACCTAATGTGGTGCCTGGCACATAGTAGGCACTCAACAAATATTTGTTAAATGAAAACACCTCATTAAAAAAGTAGCACGATAAAGAACCAGACTATTAAGACAAATAAAAGGAAGTACTACTTTACTCAGCAGGGAGTGCTTAAATAGGACAACCTATCTCCACCATAAATCCTTTGGTTCTTGTTGAGGATCAGCTGCTGATCTGGGTAGAATGTAGCTCCAACCAAGTGTTTTGACTTACGGAGTTATTGATCTTCGAGCTGAAAGGGCCATTTGAAATCATTTAAGCCTTCTCTTCAAAAAAAATTTTTAATAGAGGAGGAAATTGAGGTTGTATTTCATTTTGCCTTTTAGAAACAGAAATTACCAGACAAATTTACTTTTAAATTGTTTCATTGAGTTATCTGGGAGGCATATATTTTTTCTTACTTATATGGAAACTTTTGCCAGATTGAGGTGCAGAAAGTTTAATGACTCTTTGGGATTACATGGAGACTCTATGGCATAATCCAAAGGAATTCTATTTCTTGGCTATTTCATAACAAATGGAGACTATTGTCAGAAACATCTCTTTCAAAATATCATGTCTCATATTACAAAACGTCTCTAATTAACTCAAAATGCATGGTAAAATTCTCAAAAATCCTTGAAAATTAGTTTAACTTTAATTTGCCACCACCACAGAATGACACAGAGCAAAATTCTGAGAGCATTCTAGTTGCCACTCGTTATATACAGTTAACCAACCTTGTGAATTCTAATTCCATGTCTTTTAAATTTATCTGAATTACTGCATTAGACTCTTAGCCACACCTCTCTCCTTTCTACTTCCCTCCTTTAAACAATTTCCCACAACTAAGGTTTCTAACATATAACCCCAGTGTTTCTTTTCTGGTTTATATCTTGTGATGACTCCCCATTGCCTACACAATTCAGTATAATGTCCTCTCAGAGCCTCCCATCTTCTGGCTTTTGACCATCATACCAGCCTCACATTCTGCTATTCAGAGTGTGAAGCATTCACCACGTTGATTTATGTATGCTTCCTGAACGCTCTACTTCTACATTTTTGCCAAAGCTTATCCATCTGCTAAGATACTTTTCTCTCCACTCTGCCTGCCGGATCATCCTCATACTTGTTATGGTGACCTCTGACAAGCTTCTCATTGCCTCTAGTTTGAACTGTGTGCCCCTCCTCAGAGAAACAGCTTTATACTCACAGTTGGAAGTAATATTTATGATTTTCACTGCATAAATGAAAATATCATGGCTTTCAATAACCCATTTATTTCCCTCTAGGAATGTGTTATTGAGGGCTGATATGTGTCAGGTGTCATCTCAGTCTCCCTTGCTTTACATAAGGGACTCAGGAAATTAACTCAAGTGCACTGAACTCACAAGTGGAAAAGCAAATGAGTCCATGGGAGTCTGAAGGAGAGATGTTAAAATTAGAAAGACAAAGTGGCTGAGTCCCTTTGCTGTTCACCTGAAACTATCACAACATTGTTCATCAGCCATATTCCAACACAAAATAAAAAGTTTAATAAAAAAACAACAACAAAAATTCAAAATGATGAGAAAAATTAGATAGGCCAGTTCAGGGAAACCTTCCTAAAAAGAGGTGATTTTTGAGCTGAATTTCAAAGACCAAGTAGGAGTTAGACAGCAGAGGGATGCATGTTATAAGCAGAATGCAAAGCATTTGGATAAATCAATGCAGAGGTACCTAACTCCCTCTGATGGCTACAAGAGGTTTAATTTGATAGGAGGGACATATGAGGAGATGGTAGGGGATGAGACTTGAGAGGCAGGAGGATGCCTGAACATAAAGACCCTCATGTGTTAGACTGAGGAATTTAAAATCCATATAACTGTTAGTAAGAGCCATTGAAGGATTTTAGATAGAAAGATGAGAGGACTTTGCTGTAAAAAGATTATTAGGATAATAATATGAAAGATAGATAGCTATGAAATGGGTTTAGAGGGTCTGAGGGAAGTGATATTGTGTCATTTAGACGAAAAGTTCAAATGTCATATAAGGCAATGACAATGTGGATGAGGAGGCGTACTTAGAATCAGGTGATATTAGGAAGGTAAATTGGAGAACTTGGTGATTGGATGAGGGGCCTGAAAGAATGGGGAAGGTTAACAAGACTTGGTCTTCTGATTTTAGCAACTTGTGGAAAGGTGACCATTAGTTTGGTTCCCACTTTATTCTAAAATCTCACTGTTTCTTTAAATGTTCAACAATAGAATAATGTTAAATGTTTTTCTGAAAACTTGACTATTGGTGGTTTTATGCTGTGTTTTTTAGCTTGCCAGAACTGAATGGCTTAAGACAACAATTTATTAACATTTATTCTGTTGGCAATGGTTTGATAAACTCAGCAAGGTGTTTCTCACTTGGGGTGCAGCTAGATGCAGGTAGGGCTAGAGTCATCTGAAGGCTTCTTAACTTGCATATCTGGTTCCAGGCTGTAAGGACTGGTTGGACATTTCTCTCTCAAGAGGCCTCTGTGCGTGGCTGTGTTGGGTTTCTACACAGCATGGTACTCTGAACTTCTTACAGAGTGGTTGCTTCCCCCAGAAGTGATTGTTCCAAGAAGCCAAGTGAGAGCTGCAAGTCTTCTTAGAACCTAATCTGAGAAGTTATATAGTGTTATATTCTATTGATCATGGTAGTTATAGACCAGCTGAGATTCAAGAGCATAGAAGAATTGACTCCAACTTTCAAAGAAGTAATGGTTACACATACATGGTTACCCATCTTGGAGAAAAGCTATGTTATAACCTCTTGTCATAGTTCTTTTTAAGTGAATCAAGGCTTTCCCTTGATTCACTTTCACCATTTCCCCTTAAATATTTTTTTTTCTCTGTCCTAATGGTAAAGGAATTACAGAACCATTTTTTATTTAGAAACACAAAATGTTTTCCAGCACCCAGTGTTTACATGATGTTTATTCTGTTCAACATGATAGCCAAGCCTGCTAATTCTAACCTATACAATTCCTATCACTTTTCCATAGCCACACACCCCCAAATCTTCTTTTATCTAATATTCTCTAATTAGAAACAGACTTACCTTTTAAGAAGAAAAAAAAATAATTGCAATGTTTACTTTTCCCATTTTTCTCCAAGATAGGGATAGTGAATGAACTAAAGAAATGAAAAACACATTGAAAACAGAATATCTCTATAAAAGGCTCTGTTTTAGCTACTTAAGGTGGGAGTCTAATTCTCTACCATTTTAATAGGAACAAAAGTCCCATGAACTGTGAGTGGAATATTTTGGTATTCATTTGACAAATATTTATTATAGGCCACTGTGTCCAGGCATCTTGTTTGGTAGAATTGCTTACTCTAACAAGAATATTCAGAGAAGGTGATGGCACCCCACTCCAGTACTCTTGCCTGGAAAATCCCATGGATGGAGGAGCCTGGTGGGCTCCAGTCCATGGGGTCGCTAAGAGTCGTGCACGACTGAGTGACTTCACTTTCACTTTTCCCTTTCATGCATTGGAGAAGGAAATGGCAACCCACTCCAGTGTTCTTGCCTGGAGAATCCCAGGGACGGGGGAGCCTGGTGGGCTGCCATCTATGGGTTCGCACAGAGTTGGACACAACTGAAGTGATACAGCCGCAGCAGCAGCAGCACAAGAATATTATTGCTTGTTTAGAGCAGTTTTTATTTTTTATGAAGACCTTACATGGTGTTAGGTACTAAATTACCATTACTTTGAAGTTTTTATAAAACATAATGATGCTAATATAGCTACTCCTGATATGTCAGTGGAGTCATATGAGACTGTTTTATGGTGACTTCACATTTTGAAAAAATGCTCCAAAATAATAAATCCCATTTCCATTTTCTCTGTATAATTATTTCTAACAAACCTGCCATTATGCAGGATGAGGGAATTCTTTCTTCACTTCCATTTAAGTGCTGTTGATATTTATAGTGTTAGTTTTTCCTGCAAATAAACTCCTTGAACAACTGGGCAAACTGTTCACATTTCTCCAGAATGATTCTTAGCCAGGAAAATGGGGTACATTTTAAGAAGAGGATTTTCTTTGCAGGGATTTTGTTCTGATTGAATAACCAGATGGAGAGTCACGGATTTGAAAATGTTTAGCTGAGTAGTTCAGCATTCTCGACTGGGTTCCACAGTAGGATGCCAAATAAAAATCACAATTTAAGCTGTTATGAATTAATGAGAGTCTGCAATACACATACCTACTCATTCTAACCCAGACCCTAAACACGCATGCATTGTGGATAAATACATTGGAGGATAAGCACGGATCCATAATGTACAACATTATCCTCCCATTAGTTAACCATGGTGAAGTTTGGAAAAGTGCTTCCATTATTTTTTAAAAAACACAACACTCTACTTACAAGCTTAATCCTACCATAAAAGTTGATTGAAATCTGGCAAAAAATAAAATAAATAGTAATCAAATTAACTGCATTTTATTTAAAAGCAAAACCATCACATTTAATGTTTCTGGCATTATTCCGTAAGTAAATTAGTCCTCTTTGGAGTACCTGTTTATTTTTCACATGTGACTATTATAAATTCTTATGCTGTGACTGTTTCCAGGACTTAGGAATTACTCTGAGTTGTTTTAAAGATAAGGGTATCAACTCAATGTTGTCATAATGAGGCAAACTCTATCAGGAGGGAAAACTGCTCCCTGGGAAAGATTAGATGCTTTAGGAAGTCAGCATTAATGCTTCTGGGTCTCTGAGGTGTCATTAAGAAGTCAGTGTTTTAGGACCTTAGCTTCAATTGCCTCAAGTTGTGTGCTGGGTCCCAATAATTCCTAATGAAGGCTGGTTTCTACACAATAGAAAAGAAACAAAAAGAAAATAGGAAGATTCGCCCGCCCCAAATATTTGCTCATACACCACTCCTGAGGCTATTAGCTGTTGAATCTGTGACTTCAGACACCAGAGAGTTCATTATTAATATTTTGGGGGACAGGCACAAAGCTGGATTCAAGTCAGTTTTGGTTGCTATTTCCACGATTAAGTAAGGATACTGTGGATACTGGAGAAGGAAATGGCAACCCACTCCAGTATCCTTGCCTGGAAAACCCGCTGGGCAGAGGAGCCTGGCAAGTTACAGTCCCTGGGGTCCCAGAGTCAGATTCAACTTAGTGACTGAACAATGACTGTGGATATAGAGAATTTGTTTTAAAAGGTTAAGTTTTTCTCCACATAAACTGTATCCTGGGCTGGTTCTCCATGCTACTAGAGTCGCCTGTTTCCTGATCATCTAGCTAGAGGTAGCATCAGAATCTATCTATAAACAGAGACACAGTCAAACATTTCAAGTGAATGCTGTTGCTGCAGACTCCAATGGGAAATTCCTAGTCTTGCTGCAGAATTGTCAATTTCCTTCATGCTGTCCAGGAAAGTAAAATAGAAAGAAACCCCTCTGTTTTCACCTACCCATCTTTAGACCTCCGGACATAAAGATGACCCTTGGAAGAGAGAATATGTGATTAAAAAAAAACAAACAAACATTTGGGCTGTTTCTGGATTGATAGGGCTAAAGAGCTATTGAAAATCTTCTAATTTATTCAAATGTCTAAAATACTTTTTAATTCAATAATTTTACATGCTTTAAAAAAAAAGTTGTTAGTGGCATCAATACAACCTAGGGATTTCTCTAATGTGTCAAACTGGAGAACTGAGGCATTCCATAAGGGATTGGTTACTATAACTTTTCAGTTATATGGAATTACTACACAAGTATCCTCTTTAGATTTAGTTGAAAGCAGCAGATAGTCTTTATAGTTCACTTTTTTTTTGTAGGTGGGGGCACTACACAAACATTATGACTGTATTCCAAAATATTTAATATATGAGTACCAGTGTAGTAAAGTATCTGCGCTGCTCTAGGAGCCAGTGTTCTAAGCCGTGATCTCTTCCAAGTCCACACTCTTGGTTCTCAGCCGGGTGCTCCTGCTCTTTCATGTGCTAATCTTAATGCATTTCATAACTAAGTTGCCCTTTCTGCTTTCTCTTTTACCTGACTTCTTGGTTTTATTATTTGGCATCTCAAGATAAATGTCACTCCATCTGTATCCTTAGGTAGTTCTGAGAAGTTCCCTCCTACCGTCCGGCTTACCACCACTGGCTTAATCTTCTCCCTCTTCCAAGGGTTTTCTTTTGTTCTCCCTCAAATGTCTTTGTTTAAATTTGTTACCTTTTGTGTGTGTGTGTGTGTCCTAGCTAAGAAATTGTTGCCTATCCAAGGTCAAGTTTTGATACATTGTGTTTTTGTTTTCATTGGGATAAAAATATTTCTAATTTCTGTTATGGTTTCTTCTTTGTGACATATTTTGAATGGTGTTCTTTAATTCTATAATTAGGAATTTTCTGGATATTTATCAATCACTCATTTTTATTTTAATTCAGTCCTGGTCAGAGAATGTACTCTTTTTTATTTCAATTTCATCAAAATTATTGAAACTAATTTTTATGGCCCAGCAAATAGGCCATTTAGTAATGTTTCTCATACACTTAAAAGACTATATATCCTGCAGTTGTTGAAATGGAGGGGTTTACAAATGTTAGTACAGTCAAGTTGGTTGATGATATTCACCTCATCAATATACTTACTGATTTCCTGTCTTCAGCTAACAAGTACATTTGTGAATTTGTCTGTTTCTTTTTTCAATTTTGTCTGTCATTGCTTCATGCATTTTGAAGCTCTGTTATTAGGTGAATGCACATTTAGGATTCCTATGGGAGTTTTTTGTTGACTCTTCTATCATTATAGAATGTCTTTCTTTATTCTGATGATAGTCTTAAGTCTATATTGTCTAATATTATTAACATAGTCATTTCTGGTTTTTTGTAATAATTAGTGTTTGCATAATATATCTTTTTTGGTTTCTTTAACCTATCAGTGTTATTATATTTAAAGTTAACCTACCAGACAGCATATAATTGGGACTTACATTTTAATTTACTCTAAGTGGATAAAATCTACCATGTAATAGTTTAAACCTTCTGCATTTAATGTAATTGTTGATGTAGTTGGATTGAAGATTACTATTCTACTTGTTTTCTTTTTGTTTCAATTTAATTTGTTCCTTTATCTCTCTATCCTTTCCTCATTAGGATTATTTTTTACTATTGTACTGTATCATCTTTATCACCTCATTAGCTTTTCATTCTTATTTTTATAGCTTTATTTGGTTTTAACTGATATAAACCACATATTTAATGCATACAATTTGATGGGTTTGGACATATACATATACCCATGCTATCATCACCATGGTATTAAATATATCCATAACCTCCAAAAGTTTCCTTGTGTGTGTGTAGTAAGAACACTTAACATGAGATCTACACTATTAACAAATTTCTGAGTGCACAATACCACACTGTTAACTATAGGCACTAGGTTATTTAGCACATGTCTAGAACTTTTTCATTTAGCTAAACTGAAACTTTATTCCCACTGAACAACAACTCCCCGCTTCCCTCACCTGCCATTCCCTGACAACTACCAATCTATTTTCTGTTTCTATAAGGAAAAGATACTTTTTTAGATATTTCAGATACTTTGACTATTTTAGATCCTTCATATAAGTGGATCATGTGCTATTTATCCTTAGGTGATTGACTTGTTTCACTGATCATAATGTCTTTCAGTTCCATGCAGGTTCTCACAAATGGTAGATTTTCTTCTTTTTGAAGGCAGAATAAATAGTCTATTGTACATGTGTACTGCATTTCTTTATTCATCTGTCTCTTGATGGACTGTTGGGTTGTTTGCATATTCTTGGCTATTGAGAATAATGGTAGAATGAGTATGTGAGTGCAGATAATCTCTTCGAGATCCTGATACTCAGAAGTGGGATTGCTGGATCATGTGGTAGTTCTATTTTTAATTTTCTGATGAACCTCCATACTGTTTTCCATAGCTGCTACACCATTTTATATTCCCACCAACAGTATATAAGGGATTTAGTTCCTCTACAATCTTGCCAACACTTACCTTTTTTTTTAAATAATAGCCATTCTAACAGGTAGGAAGTGTTATCTCACTATGGTTTTGGTTTGCATTCCCAACATGATTAGTGACTTTCAGCACCTTTTCATATACCTACTGGCCATTTGCATATTTTCTTTGGAGAAATACCTATTCAAAGTCCTTTGCTAATTTTTAAATTGGGGGTTAATTTTTTTTTTTTTTTTTTTTTGGTTCTTGAATTGTATGAGTTCCTTATATATTTTGGAAATTAACCTCTTATCAGATACATGGTTTATAAATGTTTTCTCTCATTTTGTAGGTTGTCTTGCACTCTGTTGCTGGTCCTTGGCTGTGCAGAAACTTTTCAGTTTGTTTTAGTCCCATTTGACTATTTTTGCCTTCTGTTGCTGAACTTTTGGTGTCATATTTGTGAAGTCATTGCCAAAATCAATGTCATAAAGCTTTTCCACTATGTTTTCTTCTAGGAGTTTTATAATTTTAAGTCTTTTATTTAAATCTGTAATCTATTTTGAGTTGATTTTTTGTGTATGGTGTAAGAAAAGTGTTCCATTTCATCCTTTTGCATTTGGATATCCAGTTTTTCCAATACCATTTGTTGAAGAAACTTATCTTTTCCTAATCATATATTCTTGGCACCTTTGTTGAAGTTATATGAATGGATTTCTTTCTTGACTCTCTATTCTATTCCATTAGTCTATATGTCTGTCTTTATGCCAACACCATAATTTTTCATTACTATAACTTTGTAATAGTTTGAAATCAGAATATATGGTGTTTCCAGTTTTGGTCACTTTCTAAAGACCACTGGATCTTTTGTTGTTCCACATAAATTTCAGGACGTTTTTTCTATTTCTGTAAAAAAATGTCATCAGGAGTTTGGGAATAGCATTGAAATTGTAGATTGCTTCAATTTTTTTTTTTTTGATAGCTTCAAGTGGTATGGACATTTTAACAATATTAAGTCTTCCAATTCATGAACTTGGGATGTCATCCCGTTTATATGTGTCTTCCTTAATTTCTGTAATCAATCCAAAGTCAAATAAGAACAGTTACAAAAAAGATTACAAGCAATATTCCTCATGAATATAGATATAAAAATCCTCACCAAAATACTAGCAAACCAAATTCAACACTACAATGAAAGCATCAAACATCATGATCAAGATGAGTTTATGCCTGGGATGCTAGAATGGCATAACATACACAAATCAGTAAATATGATACATCACATTAACAGAATGAAGGGAAAAAATCATATAGTCACCTCAATAGATGCAGAAAATGCATTTGACAAGATTTTATACCCTTCTTGATAAAAATGATGAACAAATTAGCTATTAAAGGAATGTCCTTCAACATAACAAAGGTAGTACATGACAAGCCTACAGCTTGTGAAAAGCTGAAGGATTTTTCTCTAAATCATAAACAAAACAAGGATACTCACTGTTGGCAGTTCTATTACATGTAATACTGGAAGTACTAGCCAGAGTAAGGAAAAGAAATAAAAGGCATCCAGATCTGAAAGACAGAAGTAAATTATCTCTGTTTTCAGTTGACATGATCTTTTATAAACAAACTCTAAAGACTATACCCCAAACTGTTAGAACTAATAAACAAATTCAGCAAAGTTTCAGGATACAAAGTCAACATATAAAAATCACTAACAATGAACAATTTGAAAAGGACATTAAGAAAAAAAATCCCATTTACAATAGCATTAAAAGGATAAAAATACATATGAATAAACTTTTTTTAACGTATGAATAAACTTAACAAAAAAGGTGAAAGATTTACACACTGAAAACTATAATACATTGATGAAAGAAATTAACAAGACACAGATAAATAAAAAGGCATCCTATGTTTATGAATTTGCTTTATTTTTTAAGTGCTTGCTTAAGGGTTTACAATATGTATTTTTTATCTTAATTTAGTCCACCTTCAAATAATATTGTACCACATTCCATATGAACCTCACTACAGAATGTTTCCACTTTTTGTGTTCTGTTCTTTCTGCTATTGTCATGCACCTTAATTCTGCATATGTTATAAACCCCACAGGGCCTCCCCAGTGACTCAGTGGTAAAGAATACATCTGATATGCAGGAACTGCCAGAGATGATGGTTCGATCTCTGGGTTGGGAAGATCCTCTGGAGGCAGGCATGGCAGCCCACTCCAGTATTCTTGCCTGGAGAATCCCATGGACACAGGAGCCTGGCAGGCTACAGCCTATAGGGTTGAAAAGAGTCCAACATAACTGAAGTGGCACGCACACATAAACCCCACAATACATTTAAACAGTCTGCTGCTGCTGCTGCTGCTAAGTCGCTTCAGTCGTGTCCGACTCTGTGCGACCCCAGAGACGGCAGCCCACCAGGCTCCCCTGTCCCTGGGATTCTCCAGGCAAGAACACTGGAGTGGGTTGCCATTTCCTTCTCCAATGCATGAAAGTGAAAAGTGAAAGTGAAGTTGCTCAGTTGTGTCAGACTCTTCGAGACCCCATGGACCACAGCCTACCAGGCTCCTCCATCCATGGGATTCTCCAGGCAAGAGTACTGGAGTGCCATTGCCTTAAGCTTTTAAACAGTCTACTGTTGTTTAAATAAATAAGAAAGTTTTTTAAATTCATTTTTAAAAAGTTTAAAAATAAGAAAAATTATTTTACATTTACTCACACATTTATCATTTCTGATGTTCTTCATTTCCTTGTGGAATTCCAAATTTCCATCTGGTATCATTTTCTTCCTGCCTATAGGACTTCATTAATATTTCTTATAGTACAAAGAGGTGCAGGTAATGAATGCTCTAAAATTTTGTTTGGAAAAAATATTTACTTTACTTTTGCTTTTTAAAGATGTTTTTCTCTGGATGTGGAAAGCTAGGTTGTCATTTTTTTCTATCATTTTTTATCTTTGTTCTTCTTTATATAATGTCTTTTTTGGGAGATAAAGATTTTCTCTGTCATTGCTTTACAGGAATTTGAATATAATTTATCTTTGAATGATTTTTCTCTTTAGCCTACTTGAGATTTTTTGTGCTTCTTAAATACACAATTTATAGTTTTCCTTTAACCCTTGATGTGTTTATTATAACTGCTTTAAATTTTTGCTTATTTCATCATCTCTGTCATTTCTAGGTCTGTCTCTGTGGACTAATTTTTCTCCTGGATATGGGTCATATTTTCCCAGCCTCTTTGTTATTTTTGATGGGACAGTGAACATTGTAAATGTTACATTGTTGAGTGTCTGGATTTCACTGTACTCCATTAAAGTGTTTTTAGTTTGTTTTTCAAGTAGTTAAGTTACTTGTGGATCATCTTGATTCTTTCAAAGCTTGCTTTTAAATTACTTAGAATGAATCTAGAGTATCTTTTATCTTACCACTATTTTAGCCCTGCTACAAAGTTGTGACCCTTCTGGAGTCTGTACTCAATGTTCCCTGCTTTCAGTGCTATCTCACCATTCTGGCTATTTAAAACATGTGAATATCTTCCAGCCCTATGTGAGCTCTAAAAATATTTTAGCTCCAGTTCCCTCATTGGAATTTGCTTGGTCTTGTAGAATTTTATTATGCATATATGCTTGCTGTGCTGAGTGTTAGTCTCTCAGTCATGTCCGACTTTTTGTGACCTCATGGCCTGGAGCTCTCCAGGCTGCTCTGTCCATGGGGATTCTCCAGGCAAGAATACTGGAGTGGGTTGCCATGCCCTCCTCCAGGGGATCTTCCCAACCCAGGGATAGAACCCATGCCCTCCTGCAGGGGGATCTTCCAAACCCAGGGATTGAACCCAGGTCTCCTACATTGCAGGTGGATTCTTTACCAGCTGAGCTACCAGAGAAGCCCATATTCATCCTACATTTGGCAAAAAAAAAAAAAAAAAAAAGGCAACAGAACGGACCCTCATGATGATTTTCAGAGCTCCTTCGCTGTGTAGCTGATTCCTCTCTGGCTGTGTCTTCCAAATTAGAGCTGCCTTGGTCTTCCTGAGTTCTAACCTCTGTCTCCTCAATTGAAGAAACTACTGTACTTTGGTTGGATTGCCCTTTCCTACACTGCTGTCTAGAAATTATTTCCAAGAGGAATGCAGAGGCAATCATAGAGATAATTTGTTTCCCTTCTTTTAGGGAAAACAGCCCTGCACTGCTACTCATCTGTTTTCTGAAAACAGCTGCCCTGTATTTTGTCCAGTTTTCTTGTTTTTGGTAGGAGGGCAAGTTCATTTGTTTGTGGTGGGAGACCAAAATCACAGCCAGAATTGAAAGTTTTCATATTGCAATTTTTTAAATTGACTTTTAAAGTATGGTATGCATACAAGAAGTGTACAAATCATAAATATTTAGCCTAATAAAACTTTCACAAAGTGAACACACCTATATATCACAAAACATAATCAGCACCCAACTAGTCCCCCCTTTTCCCCTTCAAGATATTACTTTCTCCCAAGAAAGGGTATCCACTATTCCAGAAGCTATTAATACCACCCTAGGTTAGTTTTGCCTTCTTTTGAACTTTACTGAAGTGGACTCATACAGTATGTATGGGTCTGTATTCTTTAATTCAATCTATTTAGAAGACTTATCCATTGTGTTTTACATAGCTATCATTCATTCATTTTAATTGCAGTGTACTATTATAAAATAATTTTACTCGTAATGGTCTAATTTAAAGATGCTACATTTATGAACATTCTTATACTCAGCATTTGGTGAATATTTATCTTTCTGTTGGAAATATTCCTAGAATGGAACAGTTATGTCTTAAAGTATGTCCATATTTGGCCATAGCAGATCCTGTCAGTTTTCCAAACTAGTTTTACCAGTTAATAGTCCAGCAATATATGGGAACTTCAGTTGTCCCACATCCTCAATGACACTTGGTAATGTTTGTGTGTGTGTTTATTCATTTTAGCCATTCCAATGGGTGTATTGTGGGTCTAATTTGCATTTTCATGATGAATAATTACAGTGGAGAACTTTTTCATGTATTTGTTTATATGAAATAACTTGTAAGTCTGCACCCTTTTTGTCCCCTGGCTTTTTGTTGATATATATTCTGCAAATATCTTCCCACACCTTGTGACTTTCCTTTTCACTCTTATGATTAATCTTTTGGTAAAAATTATATAACAATTAATGTAGCCTAACTTATTCTTTCTTATATAACACTTTCCATAACTTGTTTAATCTTATGTCCATCCCAAATTTCTAAAAATGATCTCCTATGGTTTTCCTTTAAAGTTTTATTGTTTTACTTTTGATGCTTAGATGTCCAATCCATCTGGAGTTGATTTTTGTATTTAATGTGTTATAAGAATCAAGATTCCTTTTTTTTCCTGTATGGATATCCAATTGTCCCAGTACCATTTATGAAAAAGACCTTCTTTTCCTTACAGTTCTTCACTGGTACATTAATTATAAATCCTGTGATCCTTTATGCATAGATGTCCTTGTGGATTTTAAAATTCTGTTCCATTGGTCTATTTGTTTACTCTTTCGCAAGTGTCACATTATCTTACTATAGCTTTATCATACATCTTTATATGTGGTGGTATAAGTCCTCTGACTTTGTGTCTTATCACAGTAGATTAGCTATTCTAAGCTTTTGCATTTTCATGTAAATTTTGCATCTTCGGGACAAGAATTAGCGTGTCAATTTCCATAAACAAACTGTAATTTTTTCTACTATATTGTCATTTCATTGAGGGTAAAGGATTCTATTTACTTTTGTAACTTTAGAACCCAGTATGTGCCTTGCATGTAGACAGTGCTCAGTGTATGTTCATTGAATGAACAAATGAAATATCACCCTCCTTAATGGAAAAATCGTTAGTACCACTATTGTCTCCTTTGAGTATGGTCCAGACTATGGCTAGGTGAATTTCACATAGAACAAGGGCAATTCACTGTTAGTCTAGGGCAAAATTCATTGGGCTACAGTTTCTAGCTTGTATGTTACTATCTAAGCAACCTTAAAGGAGAACTCATTAGACCTAAAAGTCTATAAGCTGTTTTGTGGAACAGTTGAAAGCGAACAGATCTACTTTCCTGTATGACTGACCGTAAATCATGAGTCAGTAATTATCAATGTAATTTGTTTTCCTAATACATAGGTAGTATGTAACCATATTTATTGAACAAAAATGAGCAAATAACTTTGGTTAATTTTAGAATTCCTTTTGGGTTGCTAGGTGCCATAATATTTCACATTAGAGCTATGAAATTGCTAGTGCTTCTCTTTTTCTACTTTTGTAACTTTTAACTACTATAATTGAAACCCAGACTGAAAAATGGAGGTGAAATACTAAATTTTTCATTTGGTATAGCATTACTACATAAAACATGTTGGTCTTTTCTCTCTCTTGGAGCACTTCTTCCAGGGACGCTTAAAGGAGGTGTGATGAAGTCACTCCTTGAGAATGGCCCAAATCTTTTTAAGATATATGATGCCTTCTCAGCATGTGGAGCCTCTCAAATAATATTTACATTAGTTTGTTTAGAGATTCTATTAGGGTAGCTTTCCTGAATATAAAGAATATTTAACCTGCCATGATTTTAAACTTATGTAAATATAAACATAGTTAAACTGACTTAAATTACAATATTAAGATATTATATCACATTTCTATAACATATGTGAACATAAAATTTTACAGGGAGCCTGTTTTATAATTCTAAATTTTCTTTGAAAATAAAGCTATAATTGATACCAAGAATTAGTTTACCTGAACCAATAGATTTTTCCCACATGTATCTCTGTAAGAGGATAGATATATTGTTAAAGAACACTTTTTTACTGCCATAAATGTAACTAGAAAAAAATTTCTTAAAATTAACACAGTATCTAGAAGAAAGGTTATCTGGTTTACTTGTCAAATACACAAAAACTTCTAAACTCGCTTCTTCAACTGCATTTTATGTATTTGTTTCTATTTATTTGACTGATTTCCAGGGTTAAAATTAGTAATCAGAAAAGAAGGGGTTAGAGAACTGACAAAACAAAATATCTTCAGGACATCTATACAGAATAAGAACTTTTCATGGTGGTGTAATTTCATTTACAGAGAATGAAATTCATTTGGCAAGATCTTTACTTTCATTCATCACCATTATTTGTCTTTGTGTTTAAATATGTGATATAATAATATGGTCTGTGGTCTTTATTAGGGAAACATTTTGATTGCAAATCAAGTGAGTGTATATCTCTGATTCAATCAAAATTCCTACTATCTGTTCTCCTGAATTACTACAAAAAATTTGGCCCTATGATATTTCAAGTCTTTGGGCTGAAGTATATATATATATATATATATATATATATATATATATATATATATATATATACACACACACATATATATACACACACACACATGTGTGTATATATGTATTAATATATATGTATGTATTGATGTATGTATGTATGTGTATATATGTACACATACATATATTTCTCCCATTCTGTGAAACAAATGTCAAGGAGAAACATCTTTATTTCAGGAGGTAGAAAAATTGCTTTGGACATAGAAAGTGCCATTATGAAGTTCTAACTTTGGGGTAATATGTTGTCCCAATGTCAATTTGCTATACCTTTCAACAAGCATTCATACAAAGATTAAATTGTACTCAGAAATAATTCAGTGCTTCTAAAGATGGATTAGGAGTTTTTAACCTAAAAAGATGACTCCATAAACAAATCATATTCAAACATGGATAAACAAACCTAATGAAGATATAACCTAATAAGCAGTTTCCTAATTCCTAGCATGGAATTAGGTTTAAATCTCATTGTGAAGCAGTTTAAAGTATTTCATCTGATGCCAAAGTGGATTTGGTAAAGAATTTTGGTTTCAAAAGATTTAGAGAGAACTATAGCATCTAAGGTTATAAGAATAAATTTATCTTATCTTTTGAGGGTGAATATTTCTAGGAGCGATGGGAAGAACATGAGCTCTGTTTTGGTTTCCATGGTTGGGCACTAACTCTTTTTACTGTCTTTTTCTCTCTGCTTTAGTTACTATCTAGACGTTCTGACTGATCACATGAAACCTCCCCCCTCATCCCCTCCCACAGAAGAGGGCTGTTAAAAAAAGAGAAAAAGAAAAATTTATGTGTTTTACACTTAAAAGGATCTTGTGGGCTTTTCCTTTTACAGCTTCTCTCTTTTTTACCCCCATTTGATTTTTGTGTGTGTGTTACTGTTTTTAATTAGTTATTTTTAAAGGTAATAAAGATGTGTGACAAAGTTATAGCTTCTGCATTTTTTTCTACATTCAATGTTGTATTGGTTTCTGATCATTTATAATGAGAAAGTATGAAATTTATATTAAATTGAAGATAATTTCTAAAAATGGCTCTAGATTTACACAGTATTGTGGACAGTATTTCCATGCCCTTGATGAAATCCCTTTAAAGCCCTCTGTGTTGGACTTTCTCATCCTGCAGTTCTGAAAACAATTCTGATTCAAGTCCAGCCAATTCCCTAGGTCCAAATCAGGAGTCTGTGGTAAATTTTGTTTTTCAGGAAGGATTTAAATCAGCTTGAGGATGACAGCTTTTCAATAAGTTATTTAGGAAACTGGGGATATTTGAGAAATACTTGCTTATCTTGTTGAGTGTGGCATTTTGGAGGAAAATCATGGCATCCCACAATTGTCCCTTGATCTCTGTAAAGACATGTGATTCTGGGATGGGTGACCCATGGGTCTGACTCAGTGTAACAGGGCTGTTTGTGGACATCTGGAGCTCAAAGTATTGTCTAACATCTGCTATACTGATGTTAAGATTTTCTGCAACTTTTTCAGCTCAATCTTTGTAGTAAGTCTTATGCAATAATAAAGCTGGCCTGAGCTAAGGAACTTATGGGGCTTTCCATTTTATATTCCTTTTTAGGGAATGTACTTCTGCATCACAGTCACTTAAGAAGTCTTTGTCCCTTTCCTGAGGCCTAATGCCTTGATCGCTTTAGGTATTCATACACAAAAAGTGATGCTAAGCCACAGACTTTGATGATAACACCTAATCATGAAATGATTAAAAAAAAAGTAATAGGATTATGATGCCAATTTTTAGTTTTTCAGTTGAGAACTTTTAATTTGCCCTTAGGTTGTAGTTGACTGAAAATGAAATTCAGATTTCCTAAAACTTCACCTTTATCTGTAAATGTTTTTACTCTTTTCTACTAATGTTACAATACAAATGTAAAGTACCTCCTGGATTTTTATGTAATTAGCATTATGTTTCTTAATTAAGGAAACTTTATTTTCTTCCTTACAAATAATATTTCACTAATGTTTGATTGGGAACTATCAAATGCCATCAGTTTGCCTCTATATTTTCTGCCTTATTTATATAGCTTTGAATCCAATAATTTAAGCATTTTTCAGTACAAGCATTTATTTATCTACTCAACATTATTAAGTTTCCTCCTATGCACCATATATTGTGATAGATGCTAAGACAGAAATATGGGCAGTACATGGATTCTGTTTTCTGAGGAGTTCACAATTTGGTGGGGAAAGGAATAGATATGTACAAAATTATTATAAGAAGCAAGGCATAAACAAGGAACTGTGGGAATGGGATTCACTGTCTTTGGAGGTGCCTCAGTGGCATTCAGAAGGCAGACAAATAACTCAGGGCATTTGAACCCTTGATGTTCAGAGGACCAGGGTCAAACAGGACCTGCAGTTACTTTCTAGAGCCAAAACCAGAAAGCCCGCTGAGGAGAGAGAGTTGAAGATTATAGGCCAAGTCCCAGACAAAGAAATAGCATTTGGATGAGTCTTCATCCTGTGAGTGGTGGGTAACCCCTGAGGTCATAGAATAGTAACATTAGAAATGCCTGAGGAGTAAAGAGAAACTTGAAGCAGAAAGAGCCATAGTAGAGGATGTTGTTAAAGTCCAGTCAAGAAATAATGAAGGCCTGGCATTTGGTAAAGACAGTAGAAATGGAGAGAAAGGAAGAGATTTGAGAGAAGTCAAAGAAATCCTAGGACTTAAAGCCTGCTTGGAAATGAGAGGTAAAGGTATCTAGTATGAAGTTCAGTTTCTGATTTGAATTACTGCATGTAGAATACATGGGAAAGTCAAAGGAAGAGCAGATTGATGGTGGACTGGGAAGAGAGCTGAAGAATGTGTTCTGGTCACATGGGGATTTGGGGGCTCCAGAGATATCTAGGTGGAGCTTGCTCAGGAGGCAATTTAAAAGTTGGGTCTGGGCCTTAGAGAGATCCAGTCTGTCAATAAATATTATAATATAGATCTGGAAATCAACAGTTCAAAGACAGTAGTTATAAGCTAATTATTTTAATAATTCCTATAATTCTATCAGGGTCTGTGTCCATTTTATCAAACCTAATTTAACTTTAAACCTATACTAGTTAAACAAAATCAACAATGTACATCATATAGCCTGCAAGTGAATAGCATCTTTTTCAATGTTTTGATCAACTCACCAGCATATTCACATTGTGTGCATGCATGCTAAGTCACTTCACTCTGTGTGATTCTAAGGACTGTAGCCCACCTGGCTCCTCTGTCCATGGGATTCTCCAGGCAAGAATACTGGAGTGGGTTACCATGCCCTCCTCCAGGGGATATTCATGATCCAAGGATCAAAACTGCATCTGTTACATCTGTCTCTTGCATTGGCAGGTTATTTCTTTACCACTCATGCCACCTGGGAACCCCATATTTACATAATCCATAGTTAAAAAGTGAATTTAAATGAAACCTCAACCAAAACTAGGTTGGAAATACATTGTTTTGTGCTAAAACAGCATGAGTAGCTCTGAACTATATGAGCACAAGAGAGAATGAGAAATATTTATATTTATTCTCCTTGACAGTGAGGTGTTAAATTAGTTTTTGAGAGGACACAGGATAAATAGCCAAAATGAGAAGTGAACTCCTCAAGATATAACGTCTGATATCTTTTCCATGTCATTTTATGATTCCTGGGATGCTGTTAGCATTGTCAGAGACCATTTGTTTTGAAGACAATCCAGATCTTTAGATCTCTGTTCTCTTCTCGGTGAAATTTTCTGTTGTTTACAATCCAGGAAACGCTTTAGTAGATTTTTTAAAAGTCGGAAAATGACCTTTTACTTCTTTGTTTTCTCAAATGTTTAAAAGTTTTGAACATTTCTTGTTTCTATGATCTTTCCACAGAAATCTTTATGGATCTGCTTATCTGAGAAAGGTTTCAGATATGTGGGCAGCAAAGTCCCCCTAGGATATGACTCTCAACTTGACAGATTATTTAGAGATGCTGATTAGGTTACATGGGGGCCATGACCTTCAGGAGCTTGGCCGATTTGTCCTGTGGCTGCTGGTCATTTTTCAAGGTCAACAGGCATGGGGCAGTACTAAGAGGAGCCATCATATAGTGTGTAACTTGGCTAGGGGATAGAATGTTGACCTCTTGTCATTAAAGGGGACATGGGGCAGATCACAGCCAAGGCTGATGCTTGAAAGTGTGATGATGCCTCTAGGATGTCACAGCAGGAACCTCAATAGCTGTTCAATTAGAGTCAGATGTTCCACAGAGGAAAGGATGTGGCATGCATCACAATAAGCTGAAGGGCATGATCCTTTCACTTTGGAGGGATCAAGACTCTTACTCAGATAGCAATGTGGTTCTTAATTAGAAGAGTTTGTTCCCTGACGAGACAAACAGTATTGTTTTCTAGTTTCATAGTTAAAGGTTCATGGTGGATTTTGCATGATTATCTTACCTTTTGGTTATAGAAGTGGCTAGCCTCTCCTCATCCAACCCTCTCCACTCCTTTCTGCTGCACTTGTGTTGTAATTAAGTTCTGAGAGAGAAGAAAGAGTGTGGGAGTTTGCCCCAGCTAAAGACAGGTTAATTCTAGACATGGCTTTACATGTTGACATTTCCCAGTTAGCTCACAGCTCATAGTAGAATTCTGTTGAAACTGTGCCATGATATACTGCCAGCAAGTGGGAGTGGTGAAAAATACTAGGAAGGCTGGTGACGGCTAAAATAACACAAAATAGTACTGCTGTCATCACCTGTTCCGACAACACAGATCTTAGCAAAAGTGCAACAAGAAGACCCCAACGTATCTGATAGTATTTTAAGAAGGAATAGTTAGCTTGCATCATCCTGATCATTTTTTGAGTGAAAAAAATAGTACATTTTTTTTAAAGGAAACGAAATCATCTTATATTAAACAAGCTGGCCACCGGATGGTTTACCTACCCCCTTTATTTATTTTTATTTAAAATGCTTTGTCTCTATTACTCCATGCAGTCTGAAATCAACTTTCAGTTTCTTTCCTTCAGGGAAAAGACAATCATTTAGTCCTTTAAAGTTCTTGCTTTGTGTAATAGCCAAATTTTAGGGAAATATAAATTAAAACCACTTGCTATGATTAAATCTGAAGCTAACAAATACTTTCATGCATGCAACATAACCACTTTTTTTACTGACATGATTATTTGGTGCAAGATACCCTATTTGTAAAATGTTTGCATTTGGCTCATCATAAAAGGTGTTTTCTTTTTTTTTTTCTCTGAAAAATACCAATTAGCCCTGATTATGTGTTGTCACTCACTTTATGTTCTTTTTCCAATGCAAAAAAAAAATAAACAAAACACAGAAGTTGGTCTTAAATATCAAAGATCAAACAAGATGAAGAAAAAAAAAATCCATTACCCTATGGACTCTTGGAAATTAAAATATAAAAGTCTCCTGAAATAGCACTGCTTTATGTAATGTTGCTGTGAAGCACAGGCAAAAGTCTGTTTATATTAATCATCCTTTCCTGTAGCTTCCATTGGTAATCAACTGCTGCATTTCATCTGTAAGAGCTTACCTTACCAATGTTTTCTGTCACTGGGTAGTACTGGAAAATGTTTTCACAAGCCTTGCGTATACCAGATGGAGACTATACTGTCTCCTAGAGCACTGACAAATCATTTATTAATTATCATTATGGTGATTAAAACCAGTCAAGTATAAGGGATCTGGAAGCAAATTAAATATATTTATTCTAAGTTGGAAGATTTCCTTAAAGTCTTCCTGAGTTTTAGAAAGTTTATGTTCATTTGTTCCTATTCATCTTCCACCAACTGATGTTAATGTATTTAGCTTATAGGTCAAAGATCTGCCTTGGAGAAGTTGCTTGTTAAGGGGAATCCTTATAGAATTGCAACTGTACCATATTATGACTTGTTATTACATGACTTAGCAATAATCACATGTTGTAAAAGCCTAATATTTCTTGGAGTCTTTTGATCCTTCTTAGAAGACTCCTCAAACTTTGCTTTGCTGTGATAATGCAGAATATTATGATTTATCTGATTCCGAATTCCCATGTCTATCAAAGACATACTCATGTGCCACTTTTCATTCATGTTTAAACATTTAACTTGGTATATAAGATAATTAATGTTTAACATTTGCTGTGATTAATTTACTCTGATGACAATTAAATGATCCATAAAAGGTTCTTTGGACAACATACAATTTATTGTAGACTAGAGAAAGGACAAGGCAATGGCACCCCACTCCAGTACTCTTGCCTGGAAAATCCCGTGGATAGAGGAGCCTGGTAGGCTGCAGTCCATGGGGTCGTGAAGAGTCGGACACGACTGAGCGACTTCACTTTCACTTTTCACTTCCATGCATTGGAGAAGGAAATGGTAACCCATTCCAGTGTTCTTGCCTGGAGAATCCCAGGGATGGCGGAGCCTGGTGGGCTGCCATCTGTGGGGTCACACAGAGTTGGACACGACTGAAGCGACTTAGCAGCAGCAGAGAAAGGACAAAGAGGGCAACAGAGGATGAGATGGTTGGATGGCATCACTGTCTCAATGGACATGAATTTGAGCAAACTCCAGAAGATAGTGAAGGACAAGGAAGCCTGGCATGCTGCAGTCCATGGGGTTGCAAAGAGTCAGACACAACTTAGCAACTGAACAACAACAAAAGAAATCTCTTCTCTTATACTTTCAAACCTTGGTTCTTCTATGGTGGAAGGGATTGTAAACATCGACTCATACAATTAACTCAATCTTGTCCTCTAAACATTCTTGTCCTTTGAACAGTATGAAAAGGCAAAAAGATAGGACACTGAAAGATGAACTCCCTGGGTGGGTAGGTGCCCAATATGTTACTGGAGATCAGTGGAGAAATAACTCCAGAAAGAATGAAGAGACGGAGCCAAAGCAAAAACAACACCCAGTTGTGGATGTGACTGGTGATAGAAACAAGGTCTGATGCTGTAAAGAGCAATATTGCACAGGAACCCGAAATGTTAGGTCCATGAATAATGGCAAATTGGAAGTGGTCAAACAGGAGATGGCAAGAGTGAACATTGACATTTCAGGAATCAGTGACTAAAATGGACTGGAATGGGTTAACTTAACTCAGATGACCATTATATCTACTACTGTGGGAAAGAATCCCTTAGAAGAAATGGAGTAGCCATCATGGTCAACAAAAGAGTCCAAAATGCAGAACTTGGATGCAATCTCAAAAGCAACAGAATGATCTCTGTTCATTTCCAAGGCGAACCATTCAATATCACAGTAATCCAAGTCTATGCCCCTTCAGTAATGCTGAAGAAGCTGAAGTTGAATGGTTCTATGAAGACCTAAAAGACCTTCTAGAACTAACACCCCAAAAAGATGTCCTTTTCATCATAGGAGACTGGAATGCAAAAGTAGGAAGTCAAGAGATATCTAGAGTGACAGGCAAATTTGGCCTTGGAGTACAAAATCAGGCAGGGCAAAGGCTAACAGAGTTTGGTGAAGAGAATGCACTGGTCATAGCAAACACCCTCTTCCAACAACACAAGAGAAGATGCTACACATGGACATCACCAGATGGTCAATACTGGAGTCACATTGATTATATTCTTCCCAGCCAAAGATGGAGAAGCTCTATTCAGTCAGCAAAAACAAGACGGGCAGCTGACTGTGGCTCAGATAATGAACTCCTTATTGCCAAGTTCAGACTTAAATTGAAGAAAGTAGGGAAAACCACTAGACCATACAGGTATGACCTAAATCAAACCCCTTATGATTATACAGTGGAAGTGAGAAATAGATTTAAGGACTAGATCTGATAGAGTGCATGATGAACTATGGACAGAGGTTCATGACATTATACAGGAGACAGGGAACAAGACCATCCCCAAGAAAAAGAAATGCAAAAAAGCAAAATGGCTGTCTGAGGAGGCCTTACAAATAGCTGTGAAAAGAAGAGAGGCAAAAAGCAAAGGAGAAAAGGAAAGATATACCCATTTGAATGCAGAGTTCCAAAGAATAGCAAGGAGAGATAAGAAAGCCTTTGTCAGTGATCAGTGCAAAGAAATAGAGGAAAGCAATAGAATGGGAAAGACTAGAGATCTCTTCAAGAGAATTAGAGATATCAAGGGAACATTTCATGCAAAGAGAGGCTCAATAAAGGACAGAAATGGTATGGATCTAACAGAAGCAAAAGATATTAAGAGGAAGTGGCAAGAATACACAGAAGAATCATACAAAAAAGATCTTCATGACCCAGATAACCACGATGGTGTGATCACTCACCTAGAGCCAGACATCCTGGAATTTGAAGTCAAGTGGGCCTTAGGAAGCATCACTATGAACAAAGCTAGTGGAGGTGATGGAATTCCAGTTGAGCTATTTCAAGTCCTAAAAGATGATGCTGTGAAAGTGTTGCACACAATATGTGAGCAACTTTGGAAAACTCAGCAGTGGCCACAAGACTGGAAAAGGTCAGTTTTCATTCTAATCCCAAAGAAAGGCAATGCCAAAGAATTCTCAAACTACTGCACAGTTGCACTCATTTCACATGCTAGCAAAGTAATGCTCAAAATTCTCCAAGCCAAGCTTCAACAATACATGAACCATGAACTTTCAGATCTTCAAGCTGGATTTAGAAAAGGCAGAGAAACCAGAGACCAAATTGCCAACATCCACTGTATCATCAAAAATGCGAGAGTTCCAGAAAAACATCTACTTCTGCTTTATTGACTATGCCAAAGCCTTTGACTGTGTGAATCACAATAAACTGTGGGAAATTCTTCAAGAGATGGGAATAGCAGACCACATGACCTGCCTCTTGAGAAATCTGTATGCAGGTCAGGCAGCAACAGTTAGAACTGGACATGGAACAACAGACTGGTTCCAAATAGGAAAAGGAGTATGTCAAGGCTGTATATTGTCACCCTGCTTATTTAACTTCTATGCAGAGTACATCATGAGAAATGCTGGGCTGGAAGAAGCACAAGCTGGAATGAAGATTGCCAGGAGAAATATCAATAACCTCAGATATGCAGATGACACCACCCTTATGGCAGAAAGTGAAGAGGAACTAAAAAGCCTCTTGATAAAAGTGAAAGAGGAGAGTGAAAAAGTTGGCTTAAAGCTAAACATTCAGATAACTAAGATCATGGCATCTGGTCCCATCACTTCATGACAAATAGATGGGGAAACAGTGGTAAGATTGGCAGACTTTATCTTTTTGGGCTCCAAAATCACTGCAGATGGTGACTGCAGCCATGAAATTAAAATACACTTACTCGAGTTGGACTGTGAAGAAAGCTGAGCGCTGAAGAATTGATGCTTTTGAACTGTGGTGTTGGAGAAGACTTTTGAGAGTCCCCTGGACTGCAAGGAGGTCCAACCAGTCCATTCTAAAGGAGATCAGTCCCAGATGTTCATTGGAAGGACTGATGCTGAAGCTGAAACTCCAGTACTTTGGCCACCTCATGCGAAGAGTTGACTCATTGGAAAAGACCCTGATGCTGGGAGGGATTGGGAGCAGGAGGAGAAGGGGATGACAGAGGATGAGATGGCTGGATGGCATCACTGACTTGATGGACATGAGTTTGAGTAGACTCCAGGAGTTGGTGATGGACAAGGAGGCCTGGTGTGCTGTGATTCATGGGGTCGCAAAGAGTCAGACACGACTGAGCGACTGAACTGAACTCCTTGGAAGGAAAGTTATGACCAACCTAGACAGTATATTAAAAAGTAGAGACATTACTTTGCCAACAAAGGTCCATCTGGTCAAGGCTATGGTTTTTCCAGTAGTCATGTATCGATGTGAGAGTTGGACTATAAAGAAATCTGAGCACCGAAGAATTGATGCTTTTGAACTGTGGTGTTGGAGAAGACTCTTGAGAGTCCCTTGGACTGCAAGGAGATCCAACCAGTCCATCCTAAAGGAGATCAGTCCTAAGTGTGCATTGGAAGGACTGATGGTGAAGCTGAAACTCCAATACTTTGCCACCTGATGTGAAGAGCTGACTCATTGGAAAAGACTCTGATGCTGGGAAAGATTGAAGGCAGGAGAAGGGGATGAAAGAGGATGAGATGGTAGAATGGCATCACTGACTCAATGGCCATGAGTTAGGGTAAACTCCGGGAGTTGGTGATAGACAGGGAGGCCTGGTGTGCTGCAGTCCACGGGTTCACAAAAAGTCCGACGTGACTGAGCACTGAACTGAACTGAACTGAACTGTCCTTTAAAATTCAGTTCAAACATTACTATTCTACCTTTGCCTTAAGGTGTTTTCCTTTACAGGATATGTTTTGGATTTTAATTATCTAAATACAGAGGCTCACACAGTAGCCTTTGTTAGGAATTTTCCTTTTTTTTTTCTTTTTAATATATCATTTTCTGAATATTAAACTCAAACTGTATAAGTTAAAATGTCTTTTGAAATGGATAGGAAAAAAGTGATTTAAAATAATGAAATCTTTGTTTCATTATTACTTGAAGTTATGTTACTAACTGTTATTTCTCAATTAAATGAACAGATTTCCTCAACTGCTGGCCAGTAGAAGGGCAGCCCCAGTGGGTGGCTGCTGGGGAGAGGAATGGGAAATGGAGGAAGCCCTCTTTCTACCCTGGGATTTATTCTTTCACCAAAGATACTATGATAACATAGATTAAATATATATATATATATATTTCTTATTCTCAAAGTCCTCACAGTCCAATGTGAGTGGGAGAGAATTAGCAAGTAGATTGGTGAATAGAGCACTAGAATTCACTATAAAACTACACATGACAAATAAGATTGCATCTGACTTGACTGGGGTAATCCAAATTAGTTAGTTGCCTAAGTAGGAGAGGGTGAGCTAATAATTTAAGCATTGATGTTAGCTGGGCAAAGAAAGTAGGGAAAACCACTAGACCATTCAGGTATGACCTAAATCAAATCCCTTATGATTATACAGTGGAAGTGAGAAATAGATTTAAGGGACTAGATCTGATAGATAGAGTGCCTGATGAGCTATGGAATGAGGTTCGTGACATTATACAGGAGACGGGGGTCAAGACCATCCCCATGGAAAAGAAATACAAAAAAGCAAAATGGCTGTCTGGGGAGGCCTTACAAATAGCTGTGAAAAGAAGACAAGCGAAAAACAAAGGAGAAAAGGGAAGATATAAACATCTGAATGCAGAGTTCCAAAGAATAGCAAGAAGAGATAAGAAAGCCTTCTTCAGCGATCAATGTAAAGAAATAGAGGAAAACAACAGAATGGGAAAAACTAGGGATCTCTTCAAGAAAATCAGAGATACCAAAGGAACATTTCATGCAAAGATGGGCTTGATAAAGGACAGAAATGGTATGGACCTAACAGAAGCAGAAGATATTAAGAAGAGATGGCAAGAATACACAGAAGAATGGTACAAAAAAGATCTTCACGACCCAGATAATCACGATGGTGTGATCACTGACCTAGAGCCAGACAACCTGGAATGTGAAGTCAGGTGGGCCTTAGAAAGCATCACTATGAACAAAGCTAGTGGAGGTGATAGAATTCCAGTTGAGCTATTCCAAATCCTGAAAGATGATGCTGTGAAAGTGCTGCACTCAATATGCCAGCAAATTTGGAAAACTCAGCAGTGGCCACAGGACTGGAAAAGGTCAGTTTTCATTCCAATCCCAAAGAAAGGGAATGCCAAAGAATGCTCAAACTACTGCACAATTGCACTCATCTCACACGCTAGTAAAGTAATGCTTAAAATTCTCCAAGCTAGGCTTCAGCAATATGTGAACCGTGAACTTCCTGATGTTCAAGCTGGTTTTAGAAAAGGCAGAGGAACCAGAGATCAAACTGCCAACATCTGCTGGATCATGGAAAAAGCAAGAGAGTTCCAGAAAAAATCTATTTCTGCTTTATTGACTATGCCAAAACCTTTGACTGTGTGGATCACAATAAACTGTGGAAAATTCTGAAAGAGTTGGGAGTACCAGACCACCTGATCTTCCTTTTGAGAAATTTGTATGCAGGTCAGGAAGCAACAGTTAGAACCAGACATGGAACAACAGACTCGTTCCAAATAGGAAAAGGAGCACATCAAGGCTGTATATTGTCACCCTGTTTATTTAACTTATATGCAGAGTACATCATGAGAAACGCTGGACTGGAAGAAACACAAGCTGGAATCAAGATTGCCGGGAGAAATATCTATAACCTCAGATGTGCAGATGACACCACCCTTATGGCAGAAAGTGAAGAGGAACTAAAAAGCCTCTTGATGAACGTGAAAGTGGAGAGTGAAAAAGTTGGCTTAAAGCTCAACATTCAGAAAACAAAGATCATGGCATCCGGTCCCATCACTTCATGGGAAATAGATGGGGAAACAGTGGAAACAGTGTCAGACTTTATTTTTCTGGGCTCCAAAATCACTACAGATGGTGACTGCAGCCATGAAATTAAAAGACGCTTACTCCTTGGAAGGAAAGTTATGACCAACCTAGATAGCATATTCAAAAGCAGAGACATTACTTTGCCAACAAAGGTTCATCTAGGCTATGGTTTTTCCTTTGGTCATGTATGGATGTGAAAGTTGGACTGTGAAGAAGGCTGAGCGCTGAAGAATTGATGCTTTTGAACTGTGGTGTTGGAGAAGACTCTTGAGAGTCCCTTGGACTGCAAGGAGATCCAACCAGTCCATTCTGAAGGAGATCAGCCCTGGGGTTTCTTTGGAAGGAATAATGCTGAAGCTGAAACTCCAGTACTTTGGCTACCTCATGCGAAGTGTTGACTCATTGGAAAAGACTCTGATGCTGGGAGGAATTGGGGGCAAGAGGAGAAGGGGACGCCAGAGGATGAGATGGCTGGATGGCATCACTGACTCATGGACGTGAGTCTGAGTGAACTCCGGGAGTTGGTGATGGACAGGGAGGCCTGGCATGCTGCGATTCATGGGGTCGCAAAGAGTCGGACACAACTGAGCGACTGATCTGGGCAAAGTCTTAAAATCTTAGCAAATTAACATGTGAGTAAACTGTTACCCAGGAATAAGAGTTTTATGCGTCAAACACTCAGCGATAAAGAATCCACCTTCCAATGCAGGAGATTTGGGTTTGATCCCTGGATGCGGAAGATTCCATGGAGAAGGAAATGGCCACCCACTCCAGTATGCTTGCCTGGGAAATCCCATGGACAGAAGAGCCTAGGGGGCTACTGTCCATGAGGTTGCAGAGAGTTGGATATGACTTAGCAATTAAACAACAATAGTAAAAACAAATATTAATTTGAAGATAATCTGTTGACTTGTCTTAAATTATAGACTATATAATTTAAATGGAAGCTAAGAATAGGAACTTTTGAATGCTTTTCTCTTTTTTTAGCTGCACTGTATAGCATGAAGATCTTCCCCAACCAGGGATTGAACCTGGGCCCCCTGCATTAGGAGTGCAGGGAATTAGATATTTTTAATGAAACTGGTTATTCAGTGATGCTTTCAGTCAGATTCTTAGTTGTCAGAATTTACAGTGCCTGTATGGCCGCGTAAAGTACAACAAAATGTGAGAGAAGAGCTTGGACTCTAAAGTTAGATGGACTTGAGCCTTGACCCAGGCTCTGCCGCCTACCGGCTGTGACTTCAGACAGGGTTCCTGGTACCCTCCCAGTTCTTGAACAACCTCATGGTTGTGAGGAGCGAATCTATGTAGACTGCTTAGCATGGTTACCAGCACATAGTATTTGTGCAATAAATGTTAACTATTTGTTGAATGATTGAATATATGAGTGAATATTATGGTTATAAATTCTTAGAAGAGTTAGTGAAATAGATCTAATCCTTTCTGCAAATTAGTTCTTTTGGTAAAACTGAATGTTCTTGACAATGGACAGGTAGGTTGTTAGGTTTAATTCCCAGGATACATTTTGGATTTAAGATAGAAATTTATAATAAGTAATATAGTAAAACACAGAGAAAACAAATTTTATAAATGTGGATTTTAAATAAGTAGTTATGATAAGCATACAGTAAATACTCAAGTTTTTTACATATATAATATATATTATGTACATTTATGTCTTTAAATATATATTCATATATTTTAAATGATTATTTAGGAACTTCAGCTCAGGATAGCAAAGTGGTTAAGAGCACAGATTTGGAGCCAAACTTGATTGGATTTTGCTTTGTCTTTCTATTACTGTATAAAAAGTCACCCTAAGATTTAGTAGCTTAAAACAACCATTGTTATCATCTCTCACCATTCAGTGGGTTGTGTGAACCCACATGGGCGGTGCTGCTGGTCTTGATTGAGTATTTCGTGCAGTTACAGTCAGGTGGAGATTGGGGCTGCAGTGGCTGGGATGACTTCCTCACACTGCCGGCAGTTGGTTTAGGCTGTTGGCTGGGACTGGAGAGGCTCTATCCTCTGCCAAGTGGCTGGGCTTTTCGGCACAAGGCAGTCCCAAAAAGAAGTATACCAGCTGAGCAAACACCGCACCAATGTGCAGGCGGTTTATCAGACCCCGGTTGCATAACACATGGTAATGCCTCATTGTTCAAAGCAAGTCACGTGACCAAGCTTGGCGTCAGTGCTAGAGGGCATTCCACCAGGGCAGGAATCCCTCGAGATGTGGTTATTGGTGACCATCAAAGTAACAGTCTCCAACTGGGTTGCCCCTTACTAGCTGTGTGACTTTGGGCAAGGTATTTCTCCTCCCTGTGCCTCAGTTTTCTCATTAATAAAATAGGGAAAATAGCCCTACTGTCTTCAGAGTACTGTTGTATTAGCAATGAGTTAATGAAGTAATACATGTAAAATTCATACAGCAGTTCCTGGTACATAGAAGCACTTAAAGTAAGCCAGTTTTAGTAGTGATGGTGATGAGAGTAGTAGTTATAAAAGGAGTAATAATAGCATTAGTAGTAGTAGTAGTGGCAATAATAGGAGTATAGAAGAAATATCATCTTAGGAATCTTCTTGACAGCTGCTGATTTAGTTTTACTAGAGCTTTAAAAATATCTGATATGTTGTGCTGATTTATTTACACTACAGCTTAAAAAATATCTGATACGTTGATACTTAGAAAACTAACAGGTTGAGTTCAGTTCCACTGGATCATATTAAAGACTAATGAAATTTCTTCACAGTACAGGGAATAGAAAATACACCCTGACAGATAGGTACAATTCATTTAGAGAAGCAAATCAGAATATAGAAAATACAATGAAAGGATCTTTGGTTTAAAGAATTAATTTAAAGAACTCTTCCTGGTTCAGTTAAGAGTTTTACAGATCATTAACTTCTTAACAGGCTGTTTAGTGAAGAAATAACTATAATTCCAAAATAAGTCACTAATGAGTGCTTAGCACTTCCATGCTACCCCTAGGGGAGTACCAAAAATAATTAATATCTCTAGAGATACTTCCTGGGATCAAAAACATCTACACAATCCTCCCATATAATAACCTCAGAATTATTTCTCAATTTCCAAATCAACTTCTAAGTATCTTTCTGATTAATTTCTTTCTCCCCATCCCCTCTGCCATACCCCTTTCTCAGTTTCAGGTATCAATCTTTTCTTATCCAAGTTAATGTAAAAACCTCCAGTCAGGAGGCTCACGAGGCAGTCTCTCTGCCCTAATTCTGCTCCCAGTGCTCTCTCTCTGAGAACATGATTGAGAGCCTATCACTGCCACACGATGCCTCATCTCCCAACACTCTGATGCCTTCTTTTCTCATAGCCGTGAAGTCTAAACTGTTCAACATAATGCTCAAAACCGCTATACATACTAAATGCTTAATAAGAGGTTGCTAGATGAAATAGCCCAACATGGGATCTGTCATGATTTATTTATAATGTCAGTTGGGTTCTTGAAATAAGAATGACTCATAATAGTCCCAAGACTTATACTAAGTATACGTTTAGGAGAAACAGGACTGTAGTCCTGAAGGGCTGTTTTTATGTGGGAGCATCCGTATGTAGCCTGCCTGAATCTAGTATTTTTGGTGTGAGGGCAGTTTTTAGTATGGATTCCTGTCGTGTCTTTCCTCCGTGTGTGCTAGCCATTGTCCCATTGATGGGGGCTGTGACTGGTGTGGTGGTGACCAGAGCCTACACTAAATGTCCAGCGGGGCCTCCTCTTCCCTCTGTGGTTGTCACAGTCCTGTTGGGGGCAGGGTCTGCTCTCTGGTTGTTAGAGTAAAAGCCCCCAGATCTGTTTATAAGTTGTGGTGTGAGGTAGGCAGGATTGGAATTCTCTCGCTGGGAGAGGAGCTGCTGAGTATTCCTCCACAGGAGCTGTGTGAGGTTGCCTGCCACCTCTTGTGTAGGCTCAGAAACACACTGTTGTTGGCACTGCCCCCCGCCCCTCCTCAATTGTGGGAATGCAGGCGATCAGCCTGGATGTCCCACAGGTGCTGTGCTTGCAATGCCACCAGCGTGGATTCGCTGGCACAGATCTGCTGAAGTCAGGCACTGGATAGCCATAGCTGAGCACCTGGACCCGCTGTTGGAACTACAGCCCAGACTCCGGCTCTGCCTCCAAGAGTGACAAAGCCCACAGCTACTAACCTGGACCTGCCCTGTCCACAGGAGCACCAGTAATCCGCTCAGATGTCCGACAGGCAGGCACTGAGGTCACAGAGCCCTGGGAGGCACGTAAATCTGGGAGTAGCACAGCTGCTGGGAGATGGCTCATCGGCTCAGATTTCAGTCCCATCTCAGCATGTGGGCAACCATGTCAGTGCCTGTGGGCTCCCAGAGCTCATATAGGCAGAGCCCTGTCCACTGTGAACACACCAGGAACGAGGCTGCTATGGCGGTCGCCCCGCCTCCATTTGCATGCGCCGAGCATCACTGCATACACCCGGGTTGCCGCTCGGTGTGCTTCCACTTTTAAAAATCAGTACATTCCCACAATTAGTTGTTTGTGCTTTATTTGATGGCTCGCCAGATATGGGAAGGGCACTTTACATTTGCTTAATAATAAATGTACAGGAGAGGGAAACACTTGTGGATTTTATTTTTTAAATAAAATTTTAATTTTAGAATAATTTTAGGTTTACAGAAAACTTCAAAGATACTACATATATCCCTAAAGTTATTACCTTACCAGAGCACAACTAAGAAATCAACACTAGTGCATCACTATTAACTAAATTCCAGATTTTATTCATATTTCACTAGTTTTTTGTGTATTTTATTTTTGATGAATATATTACTAGCTTCTTTTAAAATATGGCTTAACTACGAAGAATATAGTCTTTTTTTACCAGTAATTTTTTTTCTTTTACTAGTAGTTTATTTTCTTTTCACGTTAGCATTCACTTTTTTTTTCTTTTTTGGGGATTTACTTTTTTTTAAATATCAATTTTTAAAATTTAATTGCAGGCTAATTACTTTGGGTTTTGCCATACATCAACTTGAATCCGCCATGGGTGTACATGTGTTCCCCATCCTGAACCCCCCTCCTACATTCCTCCCCATCCCATCCCTCTGGGCCATCCCAGTGCACAGGCCCTGAGCACCCTGTATCACGTGTCGAACCTGGACTGGTGATTCGTTTCACATATGATAACATACATGTTTCAATGCCATTCTCCCAAATCGTCCCACCCTTGCCCTCTCCCACAGAGTCCAAAAGACTGTTCTATACATCTGTGTCTCTTTTGCTGTCTCGCATACAGGGTTATCGTTACCATCTTTCTAAATTTCATATATATGTGTTGCTGCTGCTGCTGCTAAGTCACTTCAGTCGTGTCCAACTCTGTGTGACCCCATAGACATCAGCCCACGAGGCTCCCCCATCCCTGGAATTCTCCAGGCAAGAACACTGGAGTGGGTTGCCATTTCCTTCTCCAATGCAGGAAAGTGAAAAGTGAGAGTGAAGTCGCTCAGTCGTGTCCGACTCTTAGCAACCCCATGGCCTGCAGCCCACCAGGCTCCTCTGTCCATGGGATTTTCCAGGCAAGAGTACTGGAGTGGGTTGCCATTGCCTTCTCCAATATATGCATTAGTATACTGTATTGGTGTTTTTCTTTCTGGCTTACTTCACTCTGTGTAATAGGCTCCAGTTTCATCCACCTCATTAGAACTGATTCAAATGTATTCTTTTTAGTGGCTGAGTAATACTCCATTGTGTATATGTACCACAGCTTTCTTAGCCATTCATCTGCTGATGGACATCTAGGTTGCTTCCATGTCCTGGCTATTATAAACAGTGCTGCGATGAACATTGGGGTACACGTGTCTCTTTCAATTCTGGTTTCCTCAGTGTGTATGCCCAGCAGTGGGATTGCTGGGTCATATGGCAGTTCTATTTTCAGTTTTTTAAGGAATCTCCACACTGTTCTCCATAGTGGCTGTACTAGTTTGCATTCCCACCAACAGTGCAAGAGGATTCCCTTTTCTCCACACCCTCTCCAGCATTTATTGCTTGTAGACTTTTGGATCGCAGCCATTCTGACTGGCGGGAAATGGTAACTCATTGTGGTTTTGATTTGCATTTCTCTGATAATGAGTGATGAGCATCTTTTCATGTGTTTGTTAGACATCTGTATGTCTTCTTTGGAGAAATGTCTGTTTAGTTCTTTGGCCCATTTTTTGATTGGGTCGTTTATTTTTCTGGAATTGAGCTGCAGGAGTTGCTTGTGTATTTTTGAGATTAGTTGTTTGTCAGTTGCTTCATTTACTATTATTTTCTCCCATTCTGAAAGCTGTCTTTTCACCTTGCTTATAGTTTCCTTTGTTGTGCAGAAGCTTTTAATTTTAATTAGGTCCCATTTGTTTATTTTTGCTTTTATTTCCAATATTCTGGGAGGTGGGTCATAGAGGATCCTGCTGTGATTTATGTTGGAGAATGTTTTGCCTATGTTCTCCTCTAGGAGTTTTATAGTTTCTGGTCTTATGTTTAGATCTTTAATCCATTTTAAGTTTATTTTTGTGTATGATGTTAGAAAGTGTTCTAGTTTCATTCTTTTATAAGTGGTTGACCAGTTTCCCTAGCACCACTTGTTAAAGAGATTATCTTTTCTCCATTGTATATTCTTTCCTCCTTTGTCAAAGATAAGGTGTCCATAGGTGCATGGATTTATCTCTGGGCTTTCTGTTTTGTTCCATTGATCTATATTTCTGTCTTTGTGCCAGTACCATACTGTCTTGATGACTGTGGCTTTATAGTAGAGCCTGAAGTCAGGCAGGTTGATTCCTCCAGTTCCATTCTTCTTTTGGGGATTTACTTTTTTCAATCTGAAATTGTGTTCTGAATGAAACAAAAAATGAATTTAAGATAATACTTTTCATATGTCAGTGTGTCCTAAAAGGGGGGTTTTGGGGAGAAAGAATCTCAACCTGTTGAGAGAGCTGTGGAGTGCTGAGAGTGAGTGAGGGTTTTTATTTAAAACACTCACAAGTACAGAGTAATATGGTTCACTACAGTATATAGGAATGAATAGGCAACTGACTTAAAGGAGAAGAATCACATCAGGGTATTGGTATTGTTGGGGTTTTGTCCCAGGCCACTCTTCTCACTTTCAGACTCATTCTGGATGGTCATATTCCCTCCCATGGCTTCTATCTGCATTTACATGCCTCCCAAATGTGTATCATCCTGTTTGGGTGCCTAGCAGACCCCTCACTCAATATGTCTCTACCTGGATTCATCTCCAAATCATGGCACCACCATCTACCATTCTTTTTTTGAAAAATAATAGTTGTTGGTATTTTACTTGTTTATTTATGGCTGTGCTGGGTCTTTGTTGTGGCAAGGTCTTCATTGCTGTATGCTGGCTTTCTCTAGTTGCATTGAGTGGGGGCTACTCATTGCTGTGGCTTCTCTTGTTGCAGAGCATAGGCTCTAGGGTACATGGGCTTCGGTATTTGTGGCACACAGGCTTAGTTGCCCCATAGGCAGGTAGAATCTTAGTTCCTGCAACTAAGGATGGAACCTGTGTTCCTTGCATTGGCAGGCAGATTCTTAACCACTGGACTACCAGGGAAGTCCCTCCATCTTCCATTCTTAAGCCTCATATATCCATTCCTCCACCACTAATCCATCCTTTCCTCCACCTCTCAAATGTCCCTCAAGTCCCTCTATTTCTACCATTTTGTGTCATGACATCTCTTGCTTGGATTATCCAATAGCCTTTTCCCTGGTACCTTGCCTCCTAGGGAAATCATCATCCCAACCCTAATCTGTTCTTTTGCCTGTAGTTTGAGATCAGAAAGCAAATAATTTGATCATGTTAGTTGCCACCTCTCTTAAATCTTTTCACTGGCTTCTCATGTTCCTTAAGATGAATTTAATACTCTAACATAGCTGGAAGATCCTCTGGTATCTAGTAATTTCATATATAATTCCTATATATCTTCTATATAACTCTCCTCTTTATCCTCCATATAGTTGTCCATCCGAGTTTCGCAGGACCGTCACTCCATGCTCTATCTCATGCTATTCAGTGTATCTGTGACCAATGTATGGCTATTTAGATTTAAATTAATTAAAAGTAAGTAAAAACAGAATGTCATTTCTTCAGTCTTACTAGCCACATTTCATGTGCTCGGTAGCTACATGAAGCTAGTGGCTACCATACTCGACAGCCCAGATTATAAAATATTTCCATCATTGCAGAAAGTTCTGTTGGATAGGAATATGCATATTGAAATCCTTTTGTTTCCTGGAACTTTGCCTTTTTCTCTCATTTATCTTCTTTAAGGGGCTTCCCTCGGAGAAAGCAATGGCACCCACTCCAGTACTTTTGCGTGGAAAATTCCATGGACGGAGGAGCCTGGTGGGCTGCAGTCCATGGGGTCGCTAAGAGACTGACACGACTGAGTGACTTCACTTTCACTTTTCCCTTTCATGCATTGGAGAAGGAAATGGCAACCCACTCCAGTGTTCTTGCCTGGAGAATCCCAAGGACGGGGGAGCCTGGTGTGCTGCTGTCTATGCGGTCACACAGAGTTGGACACAACTGAAGTGACTTAGCAGCAGCAGCAGCAGCAGCAGGGGCTTCCCTGGTGGCTCAGATGGTAAAGCATCTGTCTGCAATGCAGGAGACCCGGGTTCGATCCCTGGGTTGGGAAGATCCCCTGGAGAAGGAAATGGCAGCCCACTCCAGTATTCTTGCCTAGAAAATCCCGTGGACAGTGGAGCCTGGTAGGCTACCATCCATGGGGTTGCAAAGACTCGGACATGACTGAGCAACTTCACTTTCACTTTCATAGTCTTTTATCCTTTCCTTGGAATCCTTTCTAATTCATCTTTCCTCACATTCCCCATTAATGCCTTGTGCTTTCCCACCATCATTTTTAAAACAGATTTTATGTTTTAGAGTATAAATGAGGAGAAAACATATAGGATTCGCATATGTCTTCTGCCCATACACACACACAACACTTTCCACTTATCAACACACTCACCAGAGTGGTGTATTTGTTATGATTTGGTGATCCTACACTGACACATCATTATCATCCAAAGCCCATATTTATATTAGGTGGTGTACATCTGTGGTTTTTGACAAATGTATAAGGACGTGTATCCATCATTGTTATATTATAAGGAATAGTTTCACTGCCACAAGAATCCTCTGTACCCACCATCAATTTTTATACACCATTCCACCTCCCTGAGATTCACACTTCATCCACTCTCCCAATAATATCTTGTCTATCCTTCAGTAACATCAAACCCAAATTAGACTGTAAAGCTTTTCTATATCTTTCTCTTCTAAAGTCCTGTGCAACTGCAGAGTATAACTATAATTTTGGTTTTTTTAATGAAGAAGAAATCACTGTTCACAATCATTTCATTTAATCCTGCCCTTGTAACCAGTAGCTTATTTTACGGCTATGGCTAAGTCACTTCAGTTGTGTCCGACTCTGTGCGACCCCATAGACAGCAGCCCACCAGTCTCCCCCATCCCTGGGATTCTCTAGGCAAGAACACTGGAGTGGGTTGCCATTTCCTTCTCCAATGCATGAAAAGGAAAAGTGAAAGTGAAGTCGCTCAGTCCTGTCCGACTCTTAGCGACCCCATGGACTGCAGCCTACCAGGCTCTTCCGCCCATGGGATTTTTCAGGCAAGAGTACTGGAGTAGGGTGCCATTGCTTTAATCAAAATACTTTTTGAGACAGATACTCTAGGAATACTCTTCAGAAATACTATATCTTACATACAGTGATTAATTTCATTATTCTGTGGCCACCTGTTTTTGCTATCCAAGGTGGTATGATTTAGTGGTATGATAATTGATCACCTCTGCGTTCACCACTCTTGGTTCTGAATAATGCTTGGTTCTTTCCAGTAATTGGATCTATCTTCAAAATTATCATTTTAGGTTTTTAAAGGTTATATACCATAAGTTCAAGGGAATCTCATAAAGTTCAGAAACATTTCAGTAGCAATACTTTCTTAGTATACTTGTGGATGAAGGTGGTGGCTTCAAAAAGAAAAATTCATTTGTGTTGGTTAGTACTGATGTTTGTTTTAGAAATAAAATCCAAAACCCATACTTGATTATCCCATCTCAGATTTTTACACTTCATTTGATGATTATCTGGCACATTGTAAGTTGAACCTATGTGCAAATTTTAACTAATATTTTATTTGTTTATATATTGCACCTCTAGATATGTGATAAAAATTCCTAGAAGGTAAGTTCTTATTTATTTTTAGTGTTGTCCACCACACTTCAATTACTATTAATAATAGTTAATAAATAGTACTTTGCAATTCTGAATGCATTCCTGGAGATATGATCTCTTCTTTACATGACCTTTCCTGGTGGCTCAGAGGTAAAGAATTTGCCTGCCAATTCAGGAGACTCAGGTTCGATCCCTGAGTTGGGAAGATCCCCTGGAGAAGAAAATGGCAACTCACTCCAGTATTCATGCCTGGGAAATCCCATGGACAGAGAAGCCTGGCAGGCTACAGTCCATGAGGTCGCACAGAGTCAGACACAACTTAGTGACTAAACAACAACACGTGTCTTTATGTAGTACTATGAAGTAGACATTTTCTCTATGATCTTTAATCTTCAGTTGAGAGAAAGTGGGAGTCAGGGTATGAAGCTTGCCATTCTGGGCCTATCACATGTATGCTAACAGGCAGACCTAAAAGCTATCCAATCATTTTGGGGATTATAGAGGATACAGTGGCTTTTCTTTTATCCATGCTGGAGATGGACTTTTAAGGGATCAATGCGGACCCTCACAGCCATTTTTCTAGTGTTGCTAGAGGTTAATGACTTGCCAGAACCCAAAGTTTCACTTCGTCATCCATGCTTTGTAGCCATCTCGGCCATCTACAAACACAGGTACTGTGCAACTTGACTGCAGCTTTTTATTAGTAGTATTCAATTTTTTTTCCTCTTGATTTAAATATAAATCATAATGAAATTCTCCCCGAGACTGTGTTTGGGGAGAATTTCATTTTCTTTCTTCCATGTGTCTGGGATTTTCTGAGTATATAGAGTAAATATACATTGCTTTCAAAAGTATAGAAATTAATTTTGTTCTATAATATAGAAATTATTGTTCTACTTGACCAATTTAGATTTTATAATGTTTAAAAAACTCAGAACAATTGTAATTTTTTAAAAAATTTAAATCCTTATTTAAACTTATTTAAACTTAAATAAGTATCAGAGGTATCAGAGTGTTATTAGTTCATTTTCTTTCAAATCATAGCAGAATAGCTATCACATGTCAAATGTTATCTTTTATAATCTGATTTATCTACCACTACCTTTTTATAACAAACCGATTTATTTTTACTGGGGCAAAGATTCTCTGCTTTCCGATGGAAACTCAGGTGACTTTTGCATATTTCAGTTAACTTCACTTCCCTTTGTATTCTTCTTCCATATTACTTCCTCTTTCTTAAGCCACTCCCTGAACATTCCTCTCATTTTTCCATTTGTATATAATTTGAGAGGTATCCATTTCTCAGGTTTGGCGACAGTTCAGGACCAAGGGACAAGGTCACAGAGATTATAGACTGTTGAATGTGTGACAAGGCGGCTCATAAAGAATCTGGTCAGATGTCCTTCATTTGCCTTTAATTAACTACAGCTGCTTTTTATGTTGCACGCTGATCTTTGATCTGCTTTCCCCTTCAGACCTCTGCACACAAGGTAGTTAAAAACAAACTAGGAGGCCATTTTAAAGACAAAAAAAAAAAAGAAAAAGAAAATCCCTCCGGGGTAATCAAGTGACAGTGGAAGCAGCCATAAGCTGTTAGCTTTATTCATTAGAGAACTTTAAACATGTCAAGAAATAGAATAATGTTCCTGCTGTTAGATCAGCCTCAACAATGAAGATTACAACAGCTTTGGGATGCATGAGTGGGCAAACTTCTTGTGAAAACAGATTTATTGAGGGGCATTTTACTACAGTGGCTCAGAATCTAGCTTACACAGTTTCATAGCAGGAATATTGGTTCAGTATGCATTGAGAATGTTGGTCCTCTAAGAATGGAAGATTTACAATGCACCTTTGCTCTAACCCAAATGGCCCCTGCAATTAGGTTTAGAAAAACTTCCTATGCTCTATACGGATGGAATGGATGGCCTCTGTTATTCCATATCATCACTTTTGCTGAAGCATCTACTATGTATTAAGTAGAACATGATCCAACATAAATTTTACTTTGGTAGTGACTGTATAAATCTTGAAATCTTTCACAAGTCAAGCTGATTGATGTAATCTTCATTGGAATGAAAATGCCAATATCAGCAGTTTTTTTAAAAGTAGAGTGTTCCTTAGAGTCAATAATCTTGAACAAGAGCTTAAGAACTATTCTGGAAAGGAGTCCATTCTAACCATCAGATCAGATCAGATCAGTCGCTCAGTCGTGTCCGACTCTTTGCGACCCCATGAATCGCAGCACGCCAGGCCTCCCTGTCCATCACCAACTCCCGGAGTTCACTCAGACTCACGTCCATCGAGTCAGTGATGCCATCCAGCCATCTCATCTTCTGTCATCCCCTTCTCCTCCTGCCCCCAGTCCCTCCCAGCATCAGAGTCTTTTCCAATGAGTCAACTCTTCGCATGAGGTGGCCAAAGTACTGGAGTTTCAGCTTTAGCATCATTCCTTCCAAAGAAATCCCAGGGCTGATCTCCTTCACAATGGACTGGTTGGATCTCCTTGCAGTCCAAGGGACTCTCAAGAGTCTTCTCCAACACCACAGTTCAAAAGCATCAATTCTTCGGCACTCAGCCTTCTTCACAGTCCAACTCTCACATCCGTACATGACCACAGTATAAACCATAGCCTTGACTAGACGAACCTGTTGTCATTTTTTCTTCTTTATTATAAATAATGGTAGCATCATTATTTGGGGGTCCTTGATAACATGAGAGAACATTTGATTTGAGAAAAGAAAACCAAGGACTTCCCAACCCTTCATTTTTCACTATGCATGTTCAATTTTTATAGGCGCTCTTCCTCCTTATGTTTCAGAGAAAAGTCAGCCTTATGCAATCTCTTGTAACCTATGAAATTTGAGAAAAACACTATCCTATATTTCACAATTCTCTTACTTTAAAAAGTAACAATTTTCACTCAGAATAAAACTAGGAGGCTCTCTTGAGTTGCTGATTCACTTTGAGTTTTCCCAAATAATATGTCAACAATCTATTTCTCTGTACCTATTGACTTGTGTATGGCCAAATTATGAGTCATGGTCCAAACTTCCCCTTGGCTAAAATGGCTTTTCCTCAGTTGCATCACTTGCCTCTTTTTTCTGGATCTTTTAATCACATCATGGGTCTTGCCCTTCAATATTCCTGTTAGAGCCCATTCTTTCAAAGGACAAGAATTCACTAATAGAAAAAGCAGTGTGTTTGGAAATTATAGACATTTTGTCTTCAACTACCTGAATGTCTATCCTGACTATTCTATACTTGAAGTTTGAAAGGACTTTATAAGAACAAAAAAGGGAGCAGGAGGCACCTTATATATTTTCAAAGCAGAATGATTATGCTTGGTTAAGATTTAGAGTTAACATCTAAAGCCTAGGGATATTTATGATGTGGCCAGTCAGTCCAAAGAGAGGAACAGGAGAGCCAGATTCAACTCTGGGAGTGGTATGGGGTGGTGGCACATATCCCTGTACTCAGCTCCAGCCACTTGCAGCCTTGCAGAAAGATGATTCAGGGCTGCCAGATATTTCAGTTTCTCAAATCACCTGGAAGTCTGATTTTCTTATATGTGAAAACTTCTGATAGGTACATGTTGGCAACCCAATTCATTTTAAGAAAGAACACTATGTGAACTGAACAAGGCACATCTGTAGACTATTTTATGGAGGTAGTGCCTCAATCTTCTTTTCAGCGCTTACTGCTTGGGCAAGCTATGACATGGCTTTCAAAAAGTACACGGAAGATTTTGAGTGGGTGACACCGTGTCATCAGAAATGGTAGCACAAACTGATTTAAAAAATAGTGACAGCAAAGTTAGGAAGAACAAATGCTTGTATGGTGATATCTTACTGTGTGCTTGCATACTCTCATTTAGAGGAGTGCTCAGGACAACCCTGCTGGGCTATAAGGACTATTATTTTTATTTCCATTTTACAGAGGAGGGTATTGAAGCTCAATGAGAGGTTCTTAATCATTTAAGGATGAAGAATCTTTGGAGAAATTGTTGAAAGTCACAGACTTCTCTTGCTATAAAATTGAACATTAAAATAAAAACTTAGCTCATAATTTCTGGGAGGTCATGCACACCTTCCTCATTCCAAAGTCCAACCACAGAACCCCTGGAATAAGTGTTCTGTGAAACTTGATACACAGTTCAAACCTAGGTCTTCAGAGCGCTGTGTGTGTCTGTCTTTTTCTATTACCTGATGCTTCCTTCCTTAGAGAAGCAAATAATTGAGAGAGCAGCCCCCAGAGTAGAGCCTGCCCAGGCTGAAGAATCAGTTGCAAGCCACCACCGCTGGAATGTTTGGACTCTGAGATGAGGCTGGGACTGGGGAGGAAGACACCAGCAGTTAGAACCCTCCTCACCATAGTCTCTGGAAAACTTCTCAGTGTTCTCTAAGACATCTCAGAGTTACAAATAGTAACAGCAACAGTAAGAGTGGCCACTACTCACCCCATGCTTGTGATATGCCAGGCACTGTGCTGAGTGATGAAGTCAGTACAGTTTTTACCTCCATCACACAGATTAAAGAAACTGCTAAAACAAGACGATCATCCTGACTCTGGCTCTGACACCATTAACGTCTCTGCTGTACTGCTGTTCATTGTAGAGTGAGCATATGAGGGAGTGGAAGGTGCAGGGGAGGATGCTTTATTCTGTCATCATTCTTTAGATACGTGTGTGTGTTAGTTGCTCAGTCGTGTCTGACTCTTTGCAGCCCCATGGACTGTAGCCCACCAGGCTCCTCTGTCCATGGAATTCTCTAGGCAAGAATATTGGAGTGGGTTGCCATTTCCTCATCCAAAGGGTCTTCCCAACCCTTCATCTCCTGCATTGCAGGCAGATTCTTTACTGAGTCATCAGGGAACCCCTCTTGAGATATATGACCATACAAAAATTCCTGAAAGGTTGTTTTTCCTTTTAAGACACAATGATTTTTTTCCAGATAGCATGGGCTTAAAGAAAAATATTGTGCATTTAAGAAGATAAAGGAAAAACTTTAATTATACCCAGTCTGGTGGGAATTTTCATACACACACACACACACACACACACACACTGCTGTTCAGTCACTCAGTCATGTCCAGCTATTTGTGACCCCATGACTGCAGTACGCCAGGCTTCCCTGTTCTTCACCATCTCTCAGAGCTTGCTCAAACTCATGTCTATTGAGTCAGTGATGCCATCCAACCATCTCATCCTCTGTCATTCCCCTGACATATATATAATCAGTCATTGCTAAACCCTGTTCAGCTGCCAAAATCAGTGATAAACTGTATTATCTTCAGTGTCCCTTAAAGGCCAGTGGTACCAAATTCATTTACAACTGAACTGAGTATCCAGTATTTCTAAACATTTGGGGAAATAATGCATATTAGATTTAATTTATTCCATTTTCATATATAGCATTATATGAGTCATGTAAAATGGGATACTTGCCAAATTAAAGTGAGGAGATGCCAAGAATAAATAACTTACACAAGATACAGAGTTAATCATGTTTTTATGTGGAAAACTTCATTACTCAAGAGTACATCACCTTAAAAGAAGTGCATAGCTTTTACTGAGTTATATAAACCCCTGTTAAATGGATAATCTTGGAGTTTATGTAACTAGAATGATATTTGTTACACACAGAGTATATAGATTAATTTGCTATGTGGATGATATTTGAAATAGCAACTTAAGCTTCAAATAAACATCCAAAATGGAGAATTTGAATTAAAAAAAAATCTTTTATTGTTATTTAAATGATGGGAAACATAGTCAAATTTTTTGTACCTTTATATACTTAGGAGTAATTTTCACTTAAAAAATTTAGACTTAAAAGCAAGATTTTATATTGGGAATCCAGTTTAAGTTCAGCTAACTCTCTATTGACAATTGTTAAATATTACAATTCCCCATTAACTGGTACTCTAGTATTCAAAACTAAAATAAAAATGGATATTTTATGGTTTCTTAAAACCTAGTGAGATTCTAAAAGTATGTGGTTTATCTTAGTAGTAATAGTAATATTTTATAAAATTCTATTTATTTTTAAATACACAACTATGTGCAATGTATATGTTTATGAAATTAGTTTTAACAGTACATCTCATCCCCTAACCTTTCTAGATAATATTTTACTATGATTCAAGTTAGCTCAAATACATCATTGTATTGCCTTTGTCCCGTATTAGTTAAGATTACTAATCCTGTGTAATTTACACCACTATAAATGTTTGTTAGCCCTCACTTCTTACTTTTCACGTTTATTTAACTTCTGCTGCTTTTATGTTTATCCAACTTCCTTTGGATCATATAAAAGATTATCTCAATCTCAATTTTTTATGAGAGAAAAGGCATGCGATGTGTCTTTAGCTTATCACAGATCCATTTCTAAAACTTGCAAATTAATCTGTTTCCTTTCTTGTCATTCTTTCCTCTTCTCCCTGTTTCCTGCCTTAGTGGTCAGTGCCGCCTGAGTTTTTCTTTGGATTTCCATCTCATGATCTAATGCCTTAGGTGCTTTCTTTTTTCCATGAGGCAATGTTTGCACACAGCTGCTCTGTAATGTATAGCATATATTGGCTTGAGAATGGAAATTTCACTTCTGTAAAGTGGTTTGGGATACACTTTTGTGCAAGATGCTATGCCAAACTGAATTGTGGATTGTAACATGCAGCCAAAGTTACCTCTGTTTGCCCCTCCAGGAAGCAGTGTGCAGTTTTAATAACCATGATGCCCTATTGCAATGACTTCCAGAGTTATTATGTAAACCTTTCAAGCAGGGCTTATGTCTTCCCTATTTCTTCACAACTTTCCTATACAAAAAATACTTTCTAAATGACAGGTTTAGGTGAGCTGGGCCTTATCCACAAGTTAACATCTTATGCGGTATATGTATATTAAAACTTGAGCCATTTCATTTTCTTTCCAAGTTTGCTAATCTCACAGGAATATAGAATAACCAAACCATAAACCTGGGCTCCTAATAGAAAAGTGTTTTTTGAAATGAAGTGCAATTAATTAGTCCCAGTACTGTTGTTACTGGATGGTCAGCAGTGTGGAAAATAAGTCAGTTAATTAGGATTAAAACTTAATTATTTAGATAAGGAAGCAGCTAGAGTGTTGTTTAAACATTCCAAACCCACTCTTATTTTCCAAAGCACAAATAAAAAGATGTTACAAAGAGATTTTAAAACTCTGAAATTCTCTTTTCTATAGCCCTCCATCCAGGGGTTCACATGTGACCAGATCCCCACCAATCAGATGTCCAAACCTCCTTCCCACAGCTATTGGCCCAGGGACTCACATGTGACCGAAGTGAGGTCTATCAGAGCCCTCCCTGGACCTTTCTGTTGAGCCAGCAGGGAAGTGTCCTGCTTGCTTCCTGCATCTGAAAGGTGACAGGATGGGAATCAGGGGCTCTCAGAGGCAGTATACCTCTCTGTGTTAGGAAACCTCTGTAGCAGGAGTGAATAAAGACAAGCAGAGGCAAGCAGATGAGGGAAGGGGAGAGAAAGTCTTAGAGCCAAGCATCCCTGCCATTGCCGTCATTTCAATTATGAGCCAATGAATTCCCTTTTTGTGTTTAAGCTGATTTATGTTGAATTTTGACTTAAACAACCAAAAGAGCCCTGACAAATGATTTTGGTTGGAACTGACTACCTGCATGAATAAAAAGCATTGTTTCTCTCACACCAACTCTCCTGCCTTTTCACTGGTAAGGTAAAATGGAAAATGTGAACTCTGTGTTTGTTCATCCTGGAAAACACCACTTTAAAACACAAATGACTCCTTGTAGGAGTATCTTTCAAACTGCGTGAAACAAATATTGAATAAATTAAACTGCAATGGAGAAAACAGTATTGCTTCATTTATTGAACAATGGCATTTTAGATTCTGTGCTCATTTTAATAATTGTACTGTGGTCTAATTGGACCCATATCTTCCATATTAACTTTTAATCTCATGCTCTTAAATTCATTTTCAATGATGAGTGCTCCAAAACCCATTCCAAGGCAAGAGAAAGCCTTAGGTGTAGCCTGAGTAAACCTGTAATTTCACTTGGCTTCCCAGGTGGCACAGTGGTAAGAATCTCCCTGACAGTGAAGGAGATGAGGGTTCAATTCCTGCTTTGGGAAGATCCCCTGGTGTAGCAAATGGCAACCCATTCCAATATTTTTGACTGGAAAATTCCATGGACAGAGGAACCTGATGGGCTACAGTCCATGGGATTGCAAAGAGTCAGACACAACTTAGCATGGGCATGTGCGCACACACACACAGACACACACATACACACACTCTGTAATTTCACAGTGTTGGTCTTGACACACTTCATAATATCATTTTTCGTCTTCCTTGGAAACAGGGGAATCCTCTCTCCTCATTGGTTGTAAGCTGAATTTAGTTCAGAAAAGGTGCCATTTATGAATTCATAATATAGCTAGCAACTATATTGATGTTGATGCTATTTGATTTGGCATTTGTATGTGTCAGGGCTTCCCCAGTGGCTGAGTGATAAAAAATCCGCCTGTAGTGCAAAAGATGCCAGAGACTCAGATTTGATCCTTGGGTTGCGAAGATCCTCTGGAGCAGAAAATAGCAATGCACTCCAGTATTCTTGCCTGGAAAATCCCATGGACAGAGGAGCCTGCTGGGCTGCAGTTCATGGAGTCACGATTCAGACGTGACTGAGTGACTTAAACCACCACAACCATATGTCAGGGTAAAGCTTAACTGCTGTATCAGAGAGACCCAACCATTCAGCAGCTTAAAGAATGAACTATTTCTCTTTCATGTGACAGTTCTGATGGTAATAGTTCAGTTCATCAGGGAGTCTTTGCTCCTCATAGTCACTCTGGGACACGGGTCCCTTCCAGTGGTTGCTCTGCCATCCCCTAGGGCACTGTCTGGTCATCTGTAAGGTATAACTTCAGTTACTACCACCCTGAAGTTCTAATTAGTGGGAAGAGGAAATTAGATAGGAGAGAGGCATACTCATGGTCTTATGCACTCTGCTTCTCACATGCCATGGATGAAGAATTTAGTCACATGGTCACACACAAAAGATGCTGGGAACTGCCATATTTATGAGATATCATGGATCATGGTATCAAGAAAGAGAAATTGGATTTTGGTGGAGCTTAGGTATTGTTTCCAGAGATCTTTTACGCTTTTAGATTGTGCCACTGTTTCACATGTCCACTTATCACATGCATTACTTTGGTGCATAAGAAAAACAAATAAGGACATTGATCCTTGGAGCACCAAAGTAGCACATGAAGAAATTTTATTTGTCTGTTTTCAGACTTTTTAGACAACCTGAGAATTCCAGGGTAGATTGTCATGGTTTTAATTTTCATCCATCAAGAGATTCTTTTAGTGAGGATGCATTTTAAATTGCTTGGCAAAAAGTTAGGGACTGCCTTCTCTAAAAAAGATGATTCATTTTAAAAATCTTTCATTAATTGCTATGTAACTTTGCTTTTGAACTGTGGTGTTGGAGAAGACTCTTGAGAGTCCCTTGGACTGCAAGGAGATCCAACCAGTCCATCCTAAAGGAAATCAGTCCTAAATATTCATTGGAAGGATTGACACTGAAGCTGAAACTCCAGTACTCTGGCCACCTGATGCAAAGAACTGACTCATTGGAAAAGATCCTGATGCTGGGAAAGATTGAAGGCAGGAGGAGAAGGGGACGACAGAGGATGAGATGGTTGGATGGCATCACTGACTCGATGGACATGAGTTTGAGTAAGCTCTGGGAGTTGGTGTTGGACAGGGAAGCCTGGCATGCTGCAGTCCATGGGGTCACAAAGAGTCGGACATGACTTAGCGACTGAACTGAACTGAACTTTGCTTAAGAATAAGAATATGAATGTGTCCTTTTACTTTCTTTTTTTACTTTTTGTCCATTTTTACTTGAGGACTTAATACTGCAGATTCAAAATTTCTTAAAGTAGTTTCATTGGGTTCGTGACCCATCTTTAGAGGCCTATGTTTATTTGTATAATTATTTTAGTTGATGTTTCCAATTTTCTACGTTTCTATATGATGTAATTTGGCCATTAAGTATATTAACTGCTTAAGGTATACACATTTTGGTACATTATCAGATCTTAGTTAAATATTTGCCAAACCATAAACCCAAGGAAACCTTGAAGATTAAAACTAAACAAAGAGAATATCTGCTGAATCTAGTTCAGGGAATAGTGAACATCCTTCAGTGTATTTGTTCTTTACATACTTGGTATTACTCAATAATATGACCAACAGTTTGTTCATTCAACATTTTTATTCTGTATATAGATGGTATACTGTAACTTGTGCTAGATACTGGAGACACTGAGGAAGAAAAACAAGCTATTTAGTTACTATGTATTCATAAAAACAGGAACTTAGTAGTTATCTCAGTGTTAACTCCACCTCTTATCCCTCTAACGCTTTCCTCTAGTATCCTGACTCCAACAGGACTAGCAAGCCTATGCTCTTTCCACCATATCCTCATCCCCATTCATCTTCACTTCCCTCTACTCAGCTTAAGTTCCAGAGTCAACCATTATAATCAATTCCTGGCACACATTCTTTTCGTTGCCCTGTCACTTCCTCATATTCACTTGACAAAACCTCATTCTGGTTTGCCTATTCTGCCTGCACACACACAGCCAAAACATGGCTACCGAAAATGACACTAAGTCATGACCTCTGACCTCAAGCATACCCTCAGTGCTGCCTCGTAATCATACTACTCTATGTTTCCCCATCCATCCCTTTCCTCACTCCTACTGACAACTATCTCATACCTTCTCTCTGCTTTCTCCAACATCCCCTTCCTTATTCTCACTCTCGGTTGATGACCTTGCTTCCTGAGAAAATGGAAAACGGAAGCGAGCAGAAGAGAACCAACACCTAGAACTATGCTAGGATAACTAACACAGTATGCACTCAGAAAAATTTGATGAATGAAAACCCTCCTGATCGTGTACTTGTCTGGCTCCCAGAAAACTGGGGTTAAGCGCATTTAATGTTATACAGTAGCAAAGACACATACCACAGTGCTTGTTTGGATGGAAGCCATGGAGGCAGATATTGTTTCTAGTGAGTTAGTAAGTTAAGCATATTAGCTGATATCAAACATTGATTATTATTTAGATTATATTTTTGTGAGTAGTAATATATTCAGTGCTATTACAATTAAATATTTGTGTTATAAAATCTATCTGCCATCATGTTTATGTAATGTCTCACACTTCAGAATCTAAATATTGTTTTTCAGTTGATACTTATTTTGCTTGAAGGGCAGTTTCATTTTTGCAAGTTTTTCATGTGGAAGTAAAGATTAGCTTAACCCATACTTAGTGAAAATTCTGTGTGATTGAACTGTATGGCTGACTACATAACTGAAAATGAATAACCTTTTTCTTTGTTCCCCATAAGCCAGACCTTGATAAAGCACATGGGCTTCCCTTGTGGCTCAGATGGTAAAAAATCTGCCTGCAATGTGGGAGACTTGGGTTTGATCCCCAGGTTGGGAAGATTCGCTAAAGAAGAGCATGGCAACCCACTCCAGTATTCTTGCCTGGAGAATCCCCATGGACAGAGGAGAGTGGCGGGCTGCAGTCCATGGGGTCACAAAGAGTTGGACATGACTGAGTGACTAAGCACATAGAGGGATTTATCTAAAATAAATCCCAGTAAGCTGGATTTCATAAAAGCATGGTACCAAGGCTGGTATGGAATAGAAGTTCAAAATAAATAATTTCTATAGCTATGGTTCTAGGTCATTTGGCAAATAAAAAGTTAAGAGCTATTACATAAAGGCAAGTGTAATTAAGTGCAAAACACTTGGCTATATATTAATTAAGGTAATAGTGGCGCATATTTTGACAGTTCTAAGTCTCTTACTCTATCAAGATGAGCAATGAGATTGCAAGAAGTAGTACTAATTCTTCCTGTTTCTGGACTCCTATCCAGTGACTGAGGTGAAACTGTCTTTAAAGTAACATTTTCCCTTCTCTCTTTTAAGATGCTCATACCCTTGGAAGAGGGCAGGGGAAGGAAGCGGAAGCTGTTTTCCTGAAAGACTGTTGCACTCATTACGAAATCTCTATGTGGCCTAAGTATTGGGAAAACAGCATTGTGAATCACATGTGTGGTCAGTTTGGTGGGTTGGATGGTTTTCTTGGGTATCAATTCCTAAGGATTTCTTTAAAAATTCTGGCATAATATCATAATTTTATTGTTAAATTATCATGAACAGAGAATATGGGCTAAAGGATGGAACCCTTGGAAATTTGTGACAAGCAGAGTTAAAGAAGTTGTTGCTGTTGTTTAGTCCCTAAGTCATGTCCGACTCTTTGCAACCCCATGGACTGTAACCCACCAGGCTTCTCTGTCCATGGGGTTTCCCAGGCAAGAATATTGGAGTGGGTTGCCCTTTCTTCCTCCAGAGGATCTTCCCGACCCAAGGATCAAATCCAAGTCTCCTGCATTGGCGAGCAGATTCTTTACCATTGAGCCACCAGGGAAGCCCCTGAGTTAAAGAAGTACTGGTAATTAAAAACTCTCCATATACTATACTTTTAAAATTATTTGAACCTAATATAGATAACATTGGAGAAGGAAATGGCCGCCCACCCCAGTGTTCTTGCCTGGAGAATCCCATGGACTGAGGAGCCTCAAGGGCTGCAGTCCCTGGGGTCACAAGGAATTGGACACAACTGACCAACTAGGCAATAAAGGTAACAGACTTTGTAGTTGGATTTGGGCAGTGTTGGTCTGGTAAGTGTTTAATAACTGGCTCTCTAGAAAACAAACAAAAACTCTGATTTGTACCTTTTGGTATTTTCCTTAGTGTAAATACTCCTACCATGGGCAGTTTCATGCTACCACCATGATGCCACTGAATGCGTGGTTGGGAAGAGAGGCTTAGCATCTGGCTGGTAAGGGCCAGCTTTACTACAGAACTGGAGGAGTGAGCAGGGAGGGCCTGAGCTCTGTTGCTGAGTCTTGTGACAAATAGAAAGATCCTTCTTTCCAGGCAGTTCAATAATAGAAGGAAGGAAGACCAACTGTGAGGAAGTTATCAAACTTTTGAAGAGGCTGGAATTTAATTATTTCAACCACTAAAAATAAAGGATAATTATGTGATGTAAGTGCTAATTGTTGCTACAATGGCAGCCATATTAATTATAGTACATAAATGTATTAAATCAACATGCTGTACACCTTAAATTTACATAATGTCATATGTCAAATATATTTCAATTTCAAGAAAAAAGAAATTCTGAGGCAAAGCAATATGTCTTCTTTGTGACTGATAGAGAAGTCCCCAGAATTGGTCAAGTCTCTTCTGAATGAAAAGAGAGGTCCTGGCACTCAGCAGATAGAGTGGAGTCCTAATTTCTACAACTACCCTTCTGCATGTTGATAGACTTCCAATGTTGAAATGCTAGTCACAGTGAACATTTTTTTCACTCTGGATACACAAAATACATTGCAACTTTTTCCGAAGTGTATATATATTATATACACATGCAATCGTGAAACAAGTGATACGTCTGTTTCTCTTCACATTTCCTTCACTTTAAAGACATTTTGTGTGTATGTGTGTGCTCAGTCACTTCAGTTGTGCCCAACTCTTTGCAACCCTACGGACTGTAGCGTACCCTGGTCCTTTGTCCACGGGATTATCCAGGCAAAAATATTGGAGCGGGTTGCCATGCCCTCCTCCCAGGGATCGTCCCAACCCAGGGATTGAACCTCTTGTATCTACTGCATTAGCAGGTGGGCTCTTTACAACTAGCACCACCTGAGAAGCCCTTAAAGGCATTTAATACACTTCTTGAGGAATTTCTGAGAAATAACTCCAGAAAGAATAAAGAGACAGAGCCAAGGCAAAAACAATACCCAGTTGTGGATGTGGCTGGTGATAGAAGTAAAGTCCAATGCTGTAAAGAGCAATATTGCATAGGAACCTACAGGTTATATCCATGAATCAAGGAATTGGAAGTGGTCAAACAGAAGATGGCAAGAGTAAACGTTGACATTTTAGGAATCAGCTAACTAAAATGGACTGGAATGGGTGAATTTAAGTCAGATGACCATTATATCTACTACTGTGGGCAAGAATCCCTTAGAAGAAATGGAGTAGACATCATAGTCAACAAAAGAGTCCAAAATGCAGTACTTGGATGCAATCTCAAAAGCAACAGAATGATCTCTGTTCATTTCCAAGGTAAACAATTCAATATCACAGTAATCCAAGCCTATCCCCCTTCAGTAATGCTGAAGAAGCTGAAGTTGAATGGTTCTATGAAGACCTAAAAGATGTTCTAGAACTAACACCGCCAAAAGATGTCCTTTTCATCATACGGGACTGGAATGCAAAAGTAGGAAGTCAAGAGATATCTGGAGTGACAGGCAAATTTGGCCTTGGAGTACAAAATCAAGCAGGGCAAAGGCTAACAGAGTTTGGTGAAGAGAATGCACTGGTCATAGCAAACACCCTCTTCCAACAACACAAGAGAAGACTCCACACATCGACATCACCAGATGGTCGATACTGGAGTCACATTGATTATATTCTTTCCAGCCAAAGATGGAGAAGCTCTATCCAGTCAGCAGAAACAAAACTGGCAGCTGACTGTGGCTCAGATCATGAACTCCTTATTGCCAAATTCAGACTTAAATTGAAGAAATTAGGAGAAACCACTAGACCTCTCAGGTATGACCTAAATCAAATCCCTTACGATTGTGCAGTGGAAGTGACAAATAGATTCAAGGGATTAAATCTGATAGAATGCCTGATGAACTATGGATGGAGTTTCATGACATTGTACAGGAGGCAGTGATCAAGACCATCCCCCAAGAAAAAGAAATGCAAAAAGGCAAAATGGTTGTCTGAGTAGGTCTTACAAATAGCTGTGAAAAGAAGAGAAACTAAAGGCAAAGAAGAAATAAAAAGATATACCCATTTGAATGCAGAGTTCCAAAGCATAGCAAGGAGAGAAAGAAAAGCCTTTGTCAGTGATCAGTGCAAAGAAATAGAGGAAAACAATAGAATGGTAAAGATGAGAGATCTTTTCAAGAAAATTAGAGATACCAAGAGAACATTTCATGGAAGATGGGCACAATAAAAGACAGAAATGGTATGGACCTAACAGAAGCCAAAGATATTAAGAAGAGGTGGCAGGAATACACAGAAGAACTGTACAAAAAAGATCTTCATGACCCAGAAACCACAATGCTGTGATCACTCACCTAGAGCCAGACATCCTGAAATGTGAAGTCAAGTGGGCCTTAGGAAGCATCACTACGAACAAAGCTTAGTGGAGGTGATGGAATTCCGGTTGAGCTATTTCAAATCCTAAAAGATGATGCTGTGAAAGTGCTACACTCAATATGCCAGCAAATTTGGAAAAGTCAGCAGTGGCCACAGGACTAGAAAAGGTCAGTCTTCATTCCAATCCCAAAGAAAAGCCATGCCAAAGAATGCTCAAACTACCGCACAATTGCACTCATCACACGCTAACAAAGTAATGCTCAGAATTCTCCAAGCCAGGCTTCAGCAGTATGTGAACTATGAGCTTCCAGATGTTCAAGCTGGATTTAGAAAAGGCAGAGGAACCAGAGATCAAATTGCCAACATCCGTTGGATCATCGAAAAAGCAAGAGAGTTCCAGAAAAACATCTACTTCTGCTTTATTGACTACACCAAAGCCTTTGACTGTGTGGGTCACAACAAATTGCAGGAAACTCTTTAAGAGATGGGAGTACCAGACCACCTAACCTGCCTCCTGAGAAATCTGTATGTAGGTCAAGAAGCAACAGTTAGAAGTGGACATAGAAAAACAGACTGGTTCCAAATCAGGAAAGGAGTACGTCAAGGCTGCATATTGTAACCCTGCTTATTTAACTTATATATAGAGTACATCATGCAAAATGCCAGGCTGGATGAAGCACAAGCTGGAATCAAGATTGCCAGGATAAATATTAACCCCAGATATGCAGATGGCACCACCCTTATGGCAGAAAGCAAAAAAGAACTAAAGAGCCTCTTGATGAAAGTGAAAGAGAGTGAAAAAATTGGCTTAAAACTCAACATTCAGGAAACTAAAATCATGGCATCCGTTCCAATCACTTCATGGCAAATAGATGGGAATTAGTGGAAACAGTGGCAGACTTTATTTTGGGGGGCTCCAAAATCACTGCAGATGGTGACTGCAGCCATTAAAAGATGCTTGCTCCTTGAAAGAAAAGCTATGACCAACCTAGACAGCATATTAAAAAGCAGAGACTACTTTGCCGACAAAGGCTCATCTAGTCAAAGCTAAGTTTTTTCCAGTAGTCATGTATGGATATAAGAGTTGGACCATAAAGAAAGCTGAGCACTGAAGAATTAATGCTTTTGAACTGTGGTGTTGGAGAAGACTCTTGAGAGTCCCTCAGACTGCAAGGAGATCTAATCCATCCATCCTAAAGGAAATCAGTCCTGAATATTGGAAGGACTGATGTTGAAGCTGAAATTCCAATACTTTGGCCACCTGATGCAAGGAACTGACTCACTAGAAAAGACCCTGATGCTGGGAAAGATTGAAGGTGGGAGGAGAAGACAACAGAGGATGAGATGGTTGGATGGCTTGAGATGAGATGGCCATCACTGACTTGATGGCCATGAGTTGAGTAAGCTCTGGAAGTTGGTAATGGACAGGGAGGCCTGGCGTGCTGCAGTCCATGGGGCCACAGAGTTGGAGAAGACTGAGCGACTGAACTGAACTGAACTGGGGTATTTTACCATCTGCCAGCCTAATCCACAGCTTGCTTTTCCCCTGGTGTTTCTCATTGCATTACTCATTGTATTAAGGCCCATATATAGCAGTTAACTTTCCATAAAAGACCAACAACATATCTGAAAATTGAACCACTTACCTAAGTGCACTTGGAGCTTACTTGGGGTCTAATATAAAGTTTAATAGCAAGTAAAGGAAAATAAAAGGATAGCTTCCATTGAATTAAAAAAGCAAACAATAATTTTAAAATATATTACATTGAGCTGAAATTGAGTTTAGTAAAAACTTTGCTTACAAGTGAGATTTTCATTAGTTTAATAATTCTCAGCTTTTCTGTCCTTTCATTCAAAGTGTGCTTTTTAAAAACCCACTTGTTTTTAAGCTCTGCCTCAACTTTTCTTCCTTCCTTGTACATTCTCTATCATAATTTCATATAATGTATGTATATGTTTATAACTCTGAAATATATTTTCCTATATTCTGAAGTCGATGAAATAATAAACTTTATGAGAGCAAGAAGTTTATGCCAAGGAAGTTACTGCACTCCCTTTAGATTTGTGCTAATGACCATTGCTTGGAGTTAGTTTCTTTAGAAAAATACAAACTAATAGTAAACTTCCATGATAATATTTGCTCAGAATTTTCAAGGAAGTCTGTGGCTTGCCCAAAAGCTTAACTTTTAACAACATCTTTCAAACCTGCGAAATTACATTGCCTATTTAGCCAATTCAGTGTGCATAATATTAATTTACTATGCCACAAAGGTAGTACGCTTTAACTGTTATTAGGGGAAAGTATTTATTTGATTTCCCTTTATGAGTCTCACATTGCTTATAATTCAGTATGGCTACCACATTTTCTGGGCAGGCTATCAAATAGGATGTTGTAATGATTTGCTTGACTAGTAAAATAGATGAAAAAATATTAGTTCTGTCTGTAGCTGTTCTCTTTTTGAATTTCAGATTTGCACAGTTTGAGACCATTTATTCCTCGTGGTTTTCTTTAAATTTTTTTTTAAATTCTTTTATATTTTAAAGAGTTAAAGATGTCACACAAAATCAGGGTAATGGTTAGGGTACTATGATTTCAGAGGACAAAATAGAAGACAAATTTTATTTTAAAATGCTTGGGCTATAGTACAATGCAAAATTTTTGGCTTTGGTAAAAGGAAAACATAGGTCTTACTTGTAACTGACATCTTGGGATGCTTGAATGCTTCAGTTCTCTCTCTGCAGTACTATCCCTTTTCATCTTCATGAAGATGTTAAGATGTTTTCTGATTCATAAAAAGTTACTTAACAAAATTATCTTTGGAATAATCCATTCTACTTAGAGGATACATACAAACTCAGAGTGTTTCAGTAGACTAACTTTCTATATTATACATTATCATGGATTTCTTGAATAACGGGATGAAGTTCTCTTTATGTACACTAAATTCTTAAAACTTCATCGTCTACATATTGTTGTAAAGGAGACCCATCATTGTGGCGGTTTATTATTTTATATAATCCGTTTCTTTTTTCAACAAATCTTTATCAAGCAACTACTAGGTTTCAGGTATATTTTAGGTACTTAATGCATATTGGTGGACAATGCAGACAAAGATATCTGCCCTGGTGAATCTTATATTCTACTGGAAAAGACAGGAAACAATAAATATAAAAAAAGAAGTAAATAATGTATTATGTTCAAAGTTGATAAGTACTTTGGCAAGAGGAAAAAACAGAGCAGCAAGACGTGTTTTTTTGTTTGTTTGTTTTTTGATGCTGGGATAGGAAGGAGCAGACCTCTGTATTAGAGTGGTCAGATTACTCAGTGACCACGTGAAGGAAGTTGGCCACATAGAATCTGAGGGAGGAGCATTCCAGGCAGAGGGAATGGCTAGCACAAAGGCTGAAAGCTGAGACTGTCTTGGCATGTTTGGGAAACAGCAGAGGCCACTGTGGCCAGAGTAGAATTAGTGAGGGGAGAATAGTAGGAGAGTTGCTGAGGGAAGTAGTGCAGGCCTGGATTATGCATGGCCTTTCTGTGAGTGAGATGGGAGTCGTTGCTGACCAGAGGGATGACATGAAATGACTTACATGTTAAAAAGGATCACTCGGTCTGTTGGGTGAGAACAGATGGAAGGGGTCAAAGGTAGATGAAGGGAAACCTGTTAATGAGGTGCTGCAGTTAATCAGCTGAGAATTGATGACCATAACTTAACTAGAAAAGGGTCAAGAGTACAGGCAGTAGAGGAAGTGAGAGATGGTAGAAGTCTGTTTGTATTTTGAAGTAGAGCCAATGGATTAGAAGAGAATTTTGAGAGAAAGAGGAGTCCACAGTGATTCTAAGGTTGAACAGGTTGGTTTTTGTTTTGTTTATTTTATTTTGTTTTATTGAATAGGGGTGTTGGGGAAGGAGTTCAGTTTTACTCATGTGAATTTTGAGAAAGTTGTTAGATATCTAAACAGAGACATCAGATAGACAATCAGATACTTAAGTCTAGACTTTGAAAGAGAAGTCTGTACTGGACATGTATTGGGCAAGTTGTTAGCATATAGATGATAATTAAAACCATGAATTAGAATGAGATCACCAAGGGAGTGAGTGTAGATGGAGAACTTATGAGTGAATTTCATGTATTTGACATGATTTACTCAGTGGGCTTGTGAAGTTAAATACACCCTCTTCTCAAAGAACTCATGATTTGTATTTGACTGTACATTTTCATAAATGCAGGAGATGCTATTCATATAGACAGTAGTGTCTGGAGATGAATATTGCAATGGCCAATATGGGGATGCAGGGAGCAGTGTGGAGAGTCAGTTCTGTATTTCTGTATGTTAGTGGCCATCAGTTCAGTTCAGTTCAGTCGCTCAGTCGCGTCCAACTCTTTGTGACCCCATGAACCACAGCATGCCAGGCCTCCCTGTCCATCACCAACTCCTGGAGTTTACCCATACTCATGTCCATTGAGTCAATGATGCCATCCAACCATCTCATCCTCTGTCATCCCTGTCTCGTCCTGCCCTCAATCTTTTCCAGCATCAGGGTCTTTTCCAATGAGTCAGCTCTTCACATCAGGTGGCCAAAGTATTGGAGTTTCAGCTTCAGCATCAGCCCTTCCAATGAACACCCAGGACTGATCTCCTTTAGGATGGACTGGTTGGATCTCCTTGCAGTCCAAGGGACTCTCAAGAGTCTTCTCCAACACCACAGTTCAAAAGCATCAATTCTTCAGTGCTCAGCTTTCTTTATAGTCCAACTCTCACATCCATACATGACCACTGGAAAAACCATAGCCTTGACTAGACATGTTAATGGCCATAACATGATACAATAAATGCTATTCTTGATATATGTAGTAGAGTTGTAATATAATATAATATTAATAATGTAAAATGTAATAGAATTGGTATATGTCATGGGATTGTAGAGAAAGGAAATGTGATTTGACTCAATGATAAGAAGGTGGAGTTAAATTTAGAAGACTCTGTTCTCAAACAATGTATCTTAGAACAGATTAATATATAGTAACATTGTGTGTAGTTAAAATCAAAATTAAGGCCTGAACTGATGGATCACTTGACATTATCTTTTAATAACCTACATTCAGGTCCACCTTTGGGCACCTAGTTTGTCTTCCGAGATCCCCTATCCTATTGCTAAAAAGGCTACCAAAGCCCGTTGTAGCACTGTTCATGGCTGAAGGCAGAGGTGGACGAGGAAGGAAGGCACAGGAATGACAACAGGACCACAGCATTCTAGCTTTCTATACGTGAGGATTCTGTTAGGAGTTAGTAGGGGTGCTGTGTCCCATAATCAGTCCATCCATGTGGTCTTGCCCTCTCCATTGTCTCTTTTCTGTGGCTTAGGTTATAAAGGAATGGTTTTAAAAAGTGGATTTTCTACTTTCTGTTTTAAGCATTATAATCTCAAAAAAAAAAAAAAAAAAGAACAAAAAAGCCACATCTTTTCTGTGAAGTGATGCCTTTCTTTAATGTGATTTTCTGTTCCCAGCTCTAAGAATACTATTGAGTCATCCACCAGTAGTTACTGGCCAAGTAGGTGAGAATTCTAAAAAATGCTTCCAGGTGAAATACACACACACACACACACACACACATATGTGAAGTGAGTGAAGTGAAAGTTGCTCAGTCATGTTTGACTCTTTATGACCCGATGGACTATACAGTTCATGGACTTCTCCAGACCAGAATACTGGAGTGGGTAGCCTTTACCTTCTCCAGGGGATCTTCCCAACCCAGAGATCAAACCCAGGTCTCCTGCATTGCAGGCAGACTCTTTACCAGCTGAGCCACAAGAGAAGCCCATATATATATATACATATTCACACACATGTATATCTTTAACATTTTTAAGTGGTCTTTACCTCATGACATCAGCCCTGTATCCTACAAATAATCTCAGTTATAAAGCACATCTAAGCCACAACTGAATTAAAATTTTACTTAAAAATTGTAAATATTTGGGACTGCCCTGGTGGTCTGGTGGCTCAGACTCCACACTCCCAATGCAGAGGGCCTGGGTTCAATGGAACAGTGATGGGGGTGTAAAGTGAATAAGGCAGATGGAATCTCTGTCCTTATGGATCTTTTTGACAAGCAAACAGTTGCAGTGCCATGTAATAACACAAGTCCAGGGTACTGCAGGAGTGCATCAAAGGGCACCTGTATCTGTTAGAATTAGGTTCAAGGACAAGTGGCACAAAACCCAAATAGCAATAGTTTAAAAGAAATAGAAAAATTTTAACATGAATATCTCGAGGTAGACCAGAACTCCATGATGTCAGACCTACTTCTGTCTTGTTGCTGTGCTCTGCGTGACCTCCAGGGCCCAAATCACCTCATTGTGCAAGGTGACTTCTCCTGCCCCAAGTCCACATTCCACCAGAAGGAAGTAGGAAACGAGAGGGGAGGAGCAGTCTCTAACTTTAAAAGACTTCCTAGAAATTGCTCAAACCACTTTCACTTACATTCCCATTGGCCAGAACTTGGTCATGTGGTGATCTAGCAGCAAGGGAGGCTGGGAAATGATGTATTTATTCTGGGCAACCAGGAAGAAAAAGAGGGTGAATGCTAGGGGACAACTAACAGTCTCTGCCTTAGGATTTCTGGGAAAATAATTGTCCAAATTGAGATCTGGGGTAAGTAGGATTCTCAGAAGTATATGTGTGTGTATCCTGACAGGAGGACAACATTCCAGAGAGAAGGAAAAGCTCAGGGAATTGAACACTGAAGAAACTGTTCTTTCACCAATCACAGTTAATCCTTGCATGATAGTGTTTGTGCTCTTCTTCTAGTTGGGCATTGGCTTTTCAGACTTAGAGGTGCTTGGCACTCCAGAACTTCCATGCTGTGATGAGAGAGATGGTGTATTTACCAAGGGGAGAGGATTGGAGCATCACCACTCATGTGTTGGCATGTTAATAAATGTGATTGGGAGCAGTGGAAGGGTTACTGGACAGATGATCAGATTGATAGGAGAACATAGTAATAGAAGTTAGTATCACTCCTCTATTTAAAATCTCTGCTTGTGCCAGAGCACTTATAAAAATGTAGCTCAATGCTCTGTGATGACCTGGAGGGAGGCTCAAGGGGAAGGGATATATGCATACATAGTCCTGTTGTACATAAAGCAACACTATTGTACAGTAGAAACTAAGACAACATTGTAAAGCAATTATACTCCATTTTTTAAAAAACGTAGTCACATATCTTACTTCCATTGAAATAAAATTTTGTTGTACTTTAGCCTTTTGCTATTAGCCTCTGTTACCTGTCATGTCCAAAGTTCCAAGTGTTTTATTTGAATCTTCATACTTGAGAAACCAATAGGGTCAAGAAAATAGGAGCCAGTCTTTGCATAAGTGTTTATTGGGCTTTTCTTTATCATCTTTCAGGTCTTGTAGAAATTTGCCTGATGCACCCTCTCGATGTGGTGAAAACCAGGTAAGGTTCTGCATGAACAAGTTTTATTGACTTTGGCTGATATCCAAATTAAGATCTGTCAGAACACTAAATGCTAGAACTTGTCCTAGACCGGTAGCTTCTCCCAATAATGGCATTTATATTTACTTCTTAAAGAAAATACTATTTGACAGATAAAATGTGAGCAGTGAAAAGCATTTCTCGATAGAGGTCATCTGAAGGTATATAATATTTTACTGCCGTCACATGACAACCATAAGGAATGATTTGTGACTTAACTGGTGAGCAAAGGAAATTTATCAAAATGATGTAAAAACATAACTCTGTCTAGTAAATTATGACAGCAGACTTCCACTTGGCATTGCATATAGCAGATTGCTATTTAATAGTTAGCATTTTGGTGTGAAACTCCAAAATTTCAAGTAAACTTCTTTAATGGTGCTTAAAGAATTTATTCCTACATCTGTTTGCCAGTGCAGAGTGCCATATTTCCTGGAAAATGCATTTGCTCTTAAAGGGAGATACAAATCAGGGCAATGTATTAAGTCTGTTTACCAAGAGAAAACAAAACTTGTGGGTTTTAATATGATTTGGAGCATTTTTTTAAAAAAAAATTAAATCTGTGACTAAATTACTGAACTCTATTTTTTTCAAATTAAAAGCTCTGCAACTGTAGTGAAAGTTTCCATTTATTTGCATTGTGTCAATCCCAACAACGTGCCTAGGATGGAGCTTAATAGCGGAAGTGCCATCCAACAGTGATGGTCAAGAAAACCCTTACAACCACAGTTAGGGAATACTTGATGAGTGAGGCTGGTCATTGAATAGACATGTTGCTTAATTTACCTGAAGAGGCAACCAAATCTAGGCTGGTGGCTGAAAGCAAGGGAAGGTGTCTGTGACATGCAAATAATACTACATTTCTGATAGAGAAGATGAGAATGTGGCCTCTTTCATAGTCAGCTTTTGCACCTATAACAAAATTACATAGACCAGAGGCTGTTTTGGAGGTTGGAAAGCTCAAGATCAAGATGCCAGTCAATTTGATTCTTGGTGAGAACCCTCTTCCTGATTTGTAGACACTCACATTCTTGCTGTATCCTTTCTTGGTGATGGAGAGAGGAAACACCCATGTCTTTCTTCTTATAAGAACACAAATTTCATCATCATGGGATCCCCCATGACTTCATCTAAACCTATTTCCTCCCCACCCCCACCAAAGACCTCACCTCCAAATACAATCATACTGGGGGTTAGGGCCTCAATATGTGAATTTCAGGGGAGCCACAAACATTCAGTCTATAACAACCTCAAGTCACCAAATCCAAACACAGAAAGAAGGAAATCCAACTTATATTCAAATGTAAGGTATGTGTAGGCTCCCTGCTGACTCAGTGGTGAAGAATCCACCTGCCAATGCAGGAGACGTAGGTTCAATCCCTGGGTCAGAAAGATCCGCTGGAGAAGGAAATGGCAACCCTCTCCGATATTTTTGCCTGGGAAATCCCATGGACAGAGGAGCTTGAGGGGGCATGGGTGGCTACAGTCCACAGAGTCACAAAGAATCAGACACGACTGAGCAACTAAACAATAAGGTGTGTGCACTCCCTGGACCATCTTTTACATAGAGTTCAGAAACTGAAGCAAAACTCGTTGTCCTTTCCTTCCTAATTTTTATATTAACCTTCTTTGAAAAGCCAGAGTATTGTTATTAAACTCTCTGAGGAATATATAGTCTTTTTCATTTAATGCTAATTTCCTGAATTAGCATTGTGTTCAAATGAGCAAGGAGAAGTAAGAATGATTTAAATGAGACATGATATTGACATTATGGTTACTCATTCATTCCTGCAACCCTTCATTCATTCATTTAGCAAAGTATATTAAGCATCTGGTGCATGTGGGTTCTAGGTTAGTTCTGCCCTCGAAGAGCTCACAATTTGATGAGTTAATAGGAATCTCATCACAGTGAATTAAAAATGTCATTTCATGGAACTGGATTTGACTAGGATATTTATTGAAATGTACCAATTCATTAGAACTTTGTCTTCTTTTTATATAGATATTTTTATGGAAAGGGAATTCACTGATTTAAATTTGTCAAGTGCTCCTACCTAACTTCCAGGGACCCGGAAAGAGAAGTCAGTGGGATAGTGGATGGTATTTGACCTACATGACAATAAAAACTATACTGAATACAGACTCACAATCATGAAATAAACTGAAAGCCCCAAACTCTTGCAGTTGACTGAATCAAAGTGGAATACGCAAGATTGGAACCATGTGTCAGGGGGGCACTAACACACAAGTGGCAGGGAGGGCACAGGACAGACTAAATTATTGCTGAAATCGTCACTGTTATATTGCACAGGAGATGACTATGCTTCTGAATAAGACAGACTGTAAACTATAAAGGATAAAACGTGAAACCACAGAGCATTACTGATTTTACCAGGTTACTTTCCTTGATGAGAGTCAAGGGCATTGGGTTCTAAGTTGTTGCAAGCATTGTCAAAATGGGCATGGGTTACACCAGGCCAAACCTCATGGCTTCAGTTTTTTGTGGGCTGTTTTTGCCTCTCATAGGATATTATTGCTCGAAGAATGGTACAGTGAATTAATCTGAGCATGGAAAGGCCTCATTTTCCCCAACATCTCATGTGTTGTGAGTGAAGTCGCTGAGTCGTGTCTGACTCTTTGCGACCCCATAGACTGTAGCCTAACAGGCTCCTCCGTCCATGGGATTTTTCAGGCCAGGGTACTGGAGTGGGTTGCCATTTCCTTCTCCAGGGGATCTTCCTGACCCAGGGATCGAATCCAGGTCTCCTGCATAGTAGGCAGACGCTTTACCGTCTGGGATGTGGCAAAATCAGTAAGTCTAGTTCTTTCTTTTTGGGTTCTGTTTGTACCTAATCCTTTTCTTTGTTGAATGAAAGATGACATATTCTAAAAATGTATTTCCAAGTTCTTTCTTCACAGGAATTTTTTTCATTTTTTTTTCACTCTGTAAATTACTGATTCTGTTACCCCTGGCTGGAGGGACGGGGGAGGTGGTAGTATGACCTAAGCCCAAGGGTCAGAACCAGAGTATATCCGTCTAGTGGTAGCTGGTCTCAGAGGAGCCCCAACCACTGCCAGATTACCTGTCTGAGGCAGACAGGGAGAGGGAAGGTCCTCTGGCTTCTCTCTTCTCTCTACTGTCTCCTATCAGTGCTCCTAGATGCTAGACCCATGGAAGCCTGGGAGGCCCAGCTCAGCAGAAGGTGGTCCCTCTGAATAATAGAGCAGAGGACAAGGGAAGAGTGAGAAATGGTCTGCAGACAAACATTCAGAACTGACACACTGTCATTTTAGTGGGATTTGGAGAAAGAGCTGACATAAACATGCATTTTCTTCTTTTAAATTGAGATGTAATTGGCATATTAGTTTCAGGTGTACATAATGATTCAATGTTTGCATGTTTTGCAAAATAATCACAATAAGTCTAGTTAACATCCATTGCCACACACAGTCACAATTTTCTTTTTATTGAGATGAGAACTTTTAAGATCTACTCTCTTAGCATCTTTCAAATGTACAATATAGTGTCCAGTTCAGTTCAGTCACTCAGTAGTGTCCGATCTTTGCAACCCCATGAATTGCAGCACTCGAGGCCTCCCTGTCCATCACCAACTCCCAGAGTTCACTCAAACTCATGTCCATTGAGTCTGTGATGCCATCCAGCCATCTCTCCCTCTGTTGTCCCCTTCTCCTCGTGCCCCCAATCGCTCCCAGCATCAGGGTCTTTTCCAATGAGTCAACTCTTCACATGAGGTGGCCAAAGTACTGGAGTTTCAGCTTCAGGATCAGTCCTTCCAATGAACACCCAGGACTGATCTCCTTTAGAATGGACTGGTTGGATCTCCTTGCAGTCCAAGGGACTCTCAAGAATCTTCTCCAATACCACACTTCAAAAGCATCAATTCTTCGGTGCTCAGCTTTCTTCACAGTCCAACTCTCACATCCATACATGACTACTGGAAAAACCATAGCCTTGACTAGACGGCCTTTGTTCACAAAGTAATATCTCTGCTTTTGAATATGCTATCTAGGTTGGTCATAACTTTCCTTCCAAGGAGTACGCGTCTTTTAATTTCATGGCTGCAGTCACCATCTGCAGTGATTTTGGAGCCCAAAAAACTGAAGTCTGACAGTGTTTCCACTGTTTCCCCATCTATTTCCCATGAAATGATGGGACCAGATGTCATGATCTTTGTTTTCTGAATATTGAGCTTTAAGCCAACTTTTTCACTCTCCACTTTCACTTTCATCAAGAGGCTTTTTAGTTCCTCATCACTTTCTGCCATAAGGGTAGTGTCATCTGCATATCTGAGGTTATTGATATTTCTCCTGGCAATCTTGATTCCAGCTTGTGCTTCTTCCAGCCCAGCATTTCTCATGATGTACTCTGCATGTAAGTTAAATAAGCAGAGTGACAATATACAGCCTTGACGTACTCCTTTTCCTATTTGGAACCAGTCTGTTGTTCCATGTCCAGTTCGAACTGTTGCTTCCTGACCTGCATATAGGTTTCTCAAGAGGCAGTTCAGGTGGTCTGGTATTCCTATCTCTTTCAGAATTTCCCACAGTTTATTGTGATCCACACAGTCAAAGGCTTTGGCATAGTCAATAAAGCAGAAATAGATGTTTTTCTGGAACTCTCTTGCTTTTTCCATGATCCAGTGGATGTTGGCAATTTGATCTCTGGTTCCTCTGCCTTTTCTGAAACCAGCTTGAACATCAGGAAGTTCATGGTTCACATATTGTTGAAGCCTGGCTTGGAGAATTTTGAGCATTACTTTACTAGCGTGTGAGATGAGTGCAATTGTGTGGTAGTTTGAGCATTCTTTGGCATTGCCTTTCTTTGGGATTGGAATGAAAACTGACCTTTTCCAGTCCTGTGGCCACTGCTGAGTTTTCCAAATTTGCTGGCATATTGAGTGCAGCACTTTCACAGCATCATCGTTCAGGATTTGACATAGCTCAACTGGAATTCCATCACCTCCACTAGCTTGGTTCATAGTGATGCTTTCTAAGGCCCACTTGACTTCACATTCCAGGATGTCTGGCTCCAGGTGACTGATCACACCATCATGATTATCTGGGTCGTGAAGCTCTTTTTTGTACTGAGGGTTGGACACGACTGAGCGAACTTCACTTTCACTTTTCACTTTCATGCACTGGAGAAGGAAATGGCAACCCACTCCAGTGTTCTTGCCTGGAGAATCCCAGGGACGGGGGAACCTGGTGGGCTGCCGTCTATGGGGTCACACAGAGTCAGACACGACTGAAGTGACTAAGCAGCAGCAGCAGCAGCAGCATTCCATTGTATATATATATGATGTATCACATTTTCTCCATCCACTGTCCAGTCATCCACTGATGGACCCTTAGGTTGCAAGCATGCATTTTCAATTCTGTTATGTTTAACAGAAACATGCTTTGCATTTTGAAAGATGATTAGAAATTGTAAGTAATAAATCCTTTATGGAAAGATTTTAGGCACTGTAGCACTTGGCTTTATGAGAAATCATTCATTTTCCTCCATATAAGTGTAGCTCTAGGGATAGACCTAATGTGAGCATAGGCTATCACACGAAAACAACCTTATTCTAAGAGTCCCCACCTGATCTGGCAGAGGAGATTTGGCTAAGATGCTGTAAGCACAGCAGTTAAGTAGAATCAAGGTCTCCTTTGAGATTCTCCCCAGAGACATGCATGTACATTGTTTCATAGTTCTGTTTTTATACAAAGAACTTTGTGTACAATTGTTGCTGGACTCCCAGTTAAGAACCCGTAGCTACAAATGAGGAAGACTTTATTTACTTGTATAACTAGGAAGACTAAAGGTAGTTTCTGGCTTCTTATCCTCGAGATTTATATAAATAAAATAAAATAAGTAAAAATAAAATAATCAGTAATATCTCATACATTTCTCATGTTGTCTCTCAGTCTCTGTCTCTCCCTCTTTTCCTTGAGCTTTCCTTTCCCTACATGGGCTTCATTTTTGGTGTGGCTTTTCTCACTTGGCACCAGCTGGCCTCACCAGCTTCAAGCTTACATGTTCCTTGGTGCTTGTTTGTATTCTCTCCGATACAGGATTACCTAGTATTTAAGAACTCTGGCTCTAGAGTTAGGCTGCCTGGGTTTAAATTCTGCTTCTTTATTATCCATGTAACATCAGTTACTTCCCTGTGCCTCAGTTTTTCATATCTTCACATAGAAACAGTAATAGTACCTACCTTACTGTAGGATATAAATGACTATACATATGCATAGTCTTATGTATAACATACATATTTATGTATATGGGGCTTCCCCGGTGGCGCTAGTGGTGCAGGAGACGTAAGAGATGTGGGTTCAATCCCTGGGTTGGCAAGTTCCCCTGGAGGAGGGCACGGCAACCCACTCCAGTATTCTTGCCTGGAGAATCCCATGGACAGAGGAGCCTGGCAGACTACAGTCCATAGGGTTGCAAAGAGACAGACACAACTGAAGTGACTTAGCACACACTCATGCATATATGTATATTTATTTATATGAAAGCATGGTGTTTCATACTGTGTCAGCAGAGGAAATGGGAACTGCAAAGACAAATGGAGTTTATAAGGTAGTCAGGGAAACACTATGGAGAATACAAAATGTGAGAGAGGGAAAATGTTTAATAGGGAGTCAGGAGGTTTCAGGTTTCCAAGTTGAAGACTTGTGTTACATGAGCACTGCATTTAAATCCTTCCTCAGAAGGGTGTTTGCAAGTGGAGAGTCCTCCTGGGTCTGAGGACAGGAGAGCATCAGTTTTATCTGTGAGTTCCTGTTGACGTTACTCTGCTCATCACCTTGGGTCTGTGCACTGACATCTTTAGGTAACCCCTGTGGGATGCACAGTGCCTGGCCTCCAGGAGGGGCCCAGTGAACGCCGTTGAACAAACAAATGAATGAGTGTTGGGAAACAATCAGAAATGAGAGCCCTATGAGTTCTGTGGCCAAATTGGAATGTCTAGAAGTGAATAATACGCACCTGTTTTCTTCATTGAAAAACTGATGATTTCATGAAAGAGATATGGGAAATAAGGATCTGTTGAAATAAAAAAGGAGAGATTACTTGATAAGGGTGGTGGGCAAAACGTTTCAAGCTTGTAGTGAAGGTTTGGAGATGGGACCGGATAACAGTGAGATGAGAGGGTTTCCAGGAGGCATGTCACGATGAGAGGTGGGTGGAGTGAGCCCGCTCACAGCACTGAAGGCGCCGCTGGAGGACGGGTGACAAGCTTTGAGATGACAAGTAATTTCTTGGACTTCACCTGGGACAGCGCTGGCTACTTGAAATAAAATACATTCTAAAAGCTATATTTTTTAAAGTAAAACATTTTATAGAATTAATTTTAACAGTATATCTCATCTAACTATATCTCATCTGGAGAAGGCAATGGCACCATACTCTAGTACTCTTGCCTGGAAAATCCCATGGATGGAGGAGCCTGGTAGGCTGCAGTCCATGGGGTCGCTAAGAGTCGGACACGACTGAGCGACTTCACTTTCTCTTTTCACTTTCATGCATTAGAGAAGGAAATGGCAACCCACTCCGGTGTTCTTGCCTGGAGAATCCCAGGGGTGGGGGAGCCTGGTGGGCTGCCGTCCATGGGGTCGCACAGAGTCAGACACGACTAAAGTGACTTAGCATAGCAACTATATTTTATTTGACCTCATATATCTAAAACATTATCATAGCAATCATGTTAGTCTCTGGAAAAATGATTGAAATGTTTTGCATTCTTTTTTTTATACTCAGTCCTTGAAATCTGATATCTGTTTTACACTTAGAATACATCTATTTATTGACAGTCACATTTCAAATGCTCAATAGCCATACATGGTTAGTGGTTATGGGATTAGACAGCACAAGCCTAGAGGGCAATGGGGAAAGGACTTCTTTATGGGGAAAGAGAGATGGTCTGGTGGTTCCTTAGTAAGAAAAATACTCTTGCTTAAAATAGGTTGACAGTTGCAAATAAGCAAGACCCTAGGTAGGAGGGAATTTTACTACATGTGCATTTGATGGTCTATACTGCTGTGGAAAGCGTGATATTCAAAACCCCACAGATTTATCGAAGTTACACTCCACGGGGGTTTTAGCTTACATCCCCTTCACACTTTTATTCCCAGGAAGGGAAATGGCTCATTGTGCTTCAGGAAGACAGAATTACTGAGATGTTCATTCTATTTTGCCCAGAGTCATTTTTCATCGTTTTTGTTTTGTTTCATTTTTGAACGGGACATAAATCAGTTGCAAATGAACTGAATTGGCCATCCTATAAAGACTGATCTTTGCAAACATGTCCTGTCAAAGAGATGTGCGGCACATCTTTTGGGGGGTGCTGGGGAAGGTGGGGAGAAGTAGGGGTGAGGTGGTGTCCTCACAGTTTATTGCACAGGCACAGGTACAGGCTGCCGGTGAGTGGACAGGCCGATACACACCTCAGCTTTCATCCTCCTCACGTCAGGACTTAACTTGCACTGAGAAGTCTTATCATACTTCTCCTCAAACATATTAATCACTGTGTGAATTCTAAGGCCTCACATGGCTTGAAAATTTGGCAGCCATGTGTTGTTATATATGTGCTTATGGGGCTTTTACTCAAGCTGCTGAGATTGATTTACATTCTGTCTCTCTCTGAGGCTCCCAAACCTCAGACCCGCTGAATCTGAAACTCTGGGGGTGGGGCCTATGGATATTTATGTTTAACACCCTCCTGGGTGAATCTTAAGCCTGACTGGTCACTGGGTCAGCCTTTGGGAACCATGGCTGAACACCCTACAGGCAGTTCTGTAAAAAAAGTCTTTATGTAAATAATTCTTTGTGTGTGTGTGTGTATGTGTGAACTCTCTCATTAACCTGTGGTTCTCATTGGTTTTATGTCTGTAAACTGCTTTGTTAGCAATGACGGGAAGTGGAAGGGCAGTTTCCTTGCGGAGCTCATTCTGTGGTTTGTGAGAGTGATATGGGAATATATTATCTCCAGCCAGAGAAAACACACTCTGTCCTACTGAGAGAGGTTACAGGGGCAAAAAATCAGTGCCAGGCAATGGGAGGGGAGTGAGTGTCGGTTGTTACAGAGGGAAGGTAAGCGGCCCTGATGAGTAAAAATGATTTAGAGGTATAAGCCCACCATAAACTTTATTAAAAAGAGAAATCTGAGGACAGGCTCTGGTGAGAGGCTGCTTGGTGGGGAGCCCAGCGGAGAGCGAGGGACTGGGCTGGGGACCATCCACAGCCTTCCTTTACAGGGGGAGGGGAGAACAGCAGTGAACTTGAAAATGAACACTTAATTTAGAGGTTGGAGAGGGGACGTTGAGCAGCCACTGAGGCCAACAGAACAGCAGGGTGGAAACAAGGAATGAAATTTTTTTTCTCCCCAATAGATCCTTACAAAAAAAGAAAAAGAAAGAAAGAAAAGAAAATCCTTTTATAATTGGGAGAGAACAGTGGAAAAAATTCAAGATGGAGTTTAAAGTCGAGGCAGTAGAGTCTATAGATCTAAAAAAAATTATGGAGCAGCTGAGAGGGTTATTTCCATATGTTAATGATTTGTCCGTGGTATAAAACATTAAGATCACATTCAGGGTTAGACCATGGTTATGCCTGATTTCTCACCATGCATAGAAATCTGGGGCTAGACCACTGTCATGGCTTGTTTCTAACCATGGAGAGAATGTGTCTGAAGTAAAGCAAGCAAGGAGTAGAACCACATTTTTATAAACTGTATTTTTGTTTCATCTTTGTCCTTTAGCTAAATCAATCAATGGCAACTTATAATAGCACAAAATGGTTACAGAATCCTGAAAGGATCCTGAAAGTTGTGAGTAACTTCAACTTTGCTTTTGAAGTTGCATGAGCATATCAGGATTTTTCTGGGATTTGTTTTATTTAATTGAAATGTCTTTCTGTACTTCCTGAGCCAAAGCCAGAAAGTCCTGGGTGGTGGGCACACCACAGATTCACACTGATGCAGTGTGTCATTTTTTCCATGCAGTCATCATTTGAGATTTTATTTATTGACATAATCAAATAAAAACTGTGCACAGGATGGATAATATATTTGGAATGGGTAGAGGTGACAATTAATTATGTTCTCCTTGGCATATTGTAGGGCGGTAGTGAATATGTGTTAAGGGAATAAATGCTTTAAAATGCCATTTCCCCCCACCTAATTGCTTTATTACAAATTAAATTTGTCATTGCCAGTGAGTTCAGGCAAACTTTAAAAGGTCCCATGTTTGTATAGTGATTTAATTAAAAAGACTAGTATAACCTAAGCTTGACCCTAAAACAAGAGAAAATAGTCCTATTTAGTGCACTGGTAGGAATGCTACCTGACGTTCTAGATAGGTGTGGATTTCTGGAGAAAGACAGAAGGATGGGGGATGAGAGCCCGTAACCCCAGAAAGAAATTTCATTAATATTACTCCTGGGATTTTTACTTTGACAATGTTCTGCCTCTCTTTGGGAAACAAGGAACCCCATAAGCACATTATCCACACTGTGGAAAACTCAGGAGGGCCCACAGTAAATAGATTTGCCCCTCCCTCATGTTCGGTAATCCTTCCCACTGAACATAAATCCAAGCCATTGGTTAAGAGTTTTCTAATCCATAGTGAATGCGACATGCATGTGGGCCTTTGCTGCTACTGGACAGTTTTAATCATTTCTCCAGCACCCCAATAATAATGAAGAGTAGATAGAAAGAGAGGCTGTCTAAGGACCCGTTGCTCTGAAACATTGAAGAAAAAATTTGTCTCAAAGATCTTATGTAGAATAATCTTGCTGTCATAGGCTAAAATTATTTTTCAAACTTATTGATAAGGGAAACAAATCCTTTCTTTAAAAAAAAAAATCCACAGAAATTCCCTAGGGGATAAGAGTCCACACTCCCAACGTAGGGGGCCCAGGTTCGATCCCTGGTCAGGGATCTAGATCCTGCATGCCACAAAAAGACCTGGTGCAACCAAATAAATAAATAAATATAAATATATATATATAATAAATATAAATATATTTAAATAATAAATAAATATAAATATATATCAGAACAGATCAGTCACTCAGTATTTTCCGACTCTTTGCGACCCCATGAATTGCAGCACGCCAGGCCTCCCTGTCCATCACCAACTCCCGGAGTTCACTCAGACTCACGTCCATCGAGTCAGTGATGCCATCCAGCCATCTCATCCTCTGGCGTCCCCTTCTCCTCTTGCCCCCAATTCCTCCCAGCATCAGAGTCTTTTCCAATGAGTCAACTCTTCACATGAGGTGGCCAAAGTACTGGAGTTTCAGCTTTTGCATCATTCCTTCCAAAGAAATCCCAGGGCTGATCTCCTTCAGAATGGACTGGTTGGATCTCCTTGCAGTCCAAGGGACTCTCAAGAGTCTTCTCCAACACCACAGTTCAAAAGCATCAATTCTTCGGCACTCAGCCTTCTTCACAGTCCAACTCTCACATCCATACATGACCACAGGAAAAACCATAGCCTTGACTAGACGAACCTTTGTTGGCAAAGTAATGTCTCTGCTTTTCAATATGCTATCTAGGTTGGTCATAACTTTCCTTCCAAGGAGTAAGCGTCTTTTAATTTCATGGCTGCAGTCACCATCTGCAGTGATTTTGGAGCCCCCCCCCCCCCCGCAAAATAAAGTCTGACACTGTTTCCACTGTTTCCCCATCTATTTCCCATGAAGTGGTGGGACTGGATGCCATGATCTTCGTTTTCTGAATGTTGAGCTTTAAGCCAACTTTTTCACTCTCCACTTTCACTTTCATCAAGAGGCTTTTGAGTTCCTCTTCACTTTCTGCCATAAGGGTGGTGTCATCTGCATATCTGAGGTTATTGATATTTCTCCCGGCAATCTTGATTCCAGTTTGTGTTTCTTGCAGTCCAGTGTTTCTCATGATGTACTCTCCAGCCAGTTCCTCCTACATAAAATAACAAAGTTCTACTAGGTTAAATCAATGGTTCAGTTCAGTTCATTCGCTCAGTCATGTCTGACTCTTTGCGACCCCATGATTCGCAGCACGCCAGGCCTCCCTGTCCATCACCAACTCCCAGAGTTCACTCAGACTCACGTCCATCGAGTCAGTGATGCCATCCAGCCATCTCATCCTCTGGCGTCCCCTTCTCTTCCTGCCCCCAATCCCTCCCAGCATCAGAGTCTTTTCCAATGAGTCAACTCTTCACATGAGGTGGCCAAAGTACTGGAGTTTCAGCTTTAGCATCATTCCTTCCAGAGAAATCCCAGGGCTGATCTCCTTCAGAATGGACTGGTTGGATCTCCTTGTGGTCCAAGGGACTCTCAAGAGTCTTCTCCAACACCACAGTTCAAAAGCATCAAATCTTCAGCGCTCAGTCTTCTTCACAGTCCAACTCTCACATCCATACATGACCACAGGAAAAACCATAGCCTTGACTAGACCGACCTTTGTTGGCAAAGTAATGTCTCTGCTTTTCAATATGCTATCTAGGTTGGTCATAACTTTCCTTCCAAGGAGTATGTGTCTTTTAATTTCATGGCTGCAGTCACCATCTGCAGTGATTTTGGAACCCAAAAAAATAAAGTCTGACAGTGTTTCCACTGTTTCCCCATCTATTTCCCATGAAGTGATGGGACTGGATGCCATAATCTTCATTTTCTGAATGTTGAGCTTTAAGCCAATGGTAATGCATTTCATAATCTTGAAATATTATTTCTAATTTCTTTTCTTTTATCTATTTTGTAAATGGAGGTCTTTTTTAAATCACTTGCCAGAGGAGCATGCTATTTTTATGACTCACATTGTGGAAATTTTGTAAAATGTTTCATTTCCCCTTAATTTATGTTTTTGTCTAAAAAAAATACAGATTTGGTATCTGTTTAAAGTACAGTAGCTATTATTCCTCAACTAATGACATGGGCTTAGTTAGAAGATTCTCCCTTAGCTAAGACGTAAGGACACGTCTCTTCTTTCTGCTTACCTGCAAAGGCTTCTCCTTCTATGAGGAGCCCAAGGAGGATGAGGCAAGCATCTGTGGATTCTTCATGCCTGTCAATGGGCTTTTTCAGACATTCTTTTTTTTTTTTTTAAGCTGAAAGCTTAATTTATTCTTAAATGGCTTTCTTATCTTTGTCATGGGAAAGTGAATTGCTTCTAAAGTGAGTATCAGCATGATGACTGCTTCCTCTGTTCACCTCCCCCATCCCGCCCCTGAGTCCCCAACCAGGGTTTTATCTCAATTGCTTTAAAATTTTCAGCAACTTCATTAATCTACTTATTTAGCTAATACCTATGACAGGTTCCCCTGTCATAGGTATTAGCTAAGTGAGATATTGCCTTATCCATGGTTTAGATTCTCATCTTGTATTATTAGAATATCATATGAGTATAAAGTATAGGATTAAAATAAACTGATTTGGGATTATTTTGATTTAAAAAACAAATGGGATTTTTAAAGTTTTTTTTTTTTTAAATGCATTCATAAACTTTTCTCTATCATCTGTTTTAAGTACAGGTTTTGGGGGAAAGAGAGAATTTGGAACTAATAACCATGTCTATTTTCAGCAGCTATCCAAAGGCTATTTGAGAAAAGCTCTAACTCTAAATTCAAGAAGTACAGTAAAATTCAGAATGTTTGCTCTTTATTTGACTATAGCACTTATTTTAAATGATTTCTGGTTAAACCCTAAGCAACATTATCAGTGAAAATAAAATTGTCTTATCAGGGATATTTGCTCCTCACCTGCATCTATAGTCTGTCATAGAGGGCTGGAATATCCCTTAAAAGTCTTGTGTCATGCAGAAAATATTTTAGTTACTTACTCGGGCTCTTCCTATATCACGAGAGAACCCTGAAAGCATTGAGAAAGAAGCTGCTTGAGAAGAGAAAGCACAACTGTGAGCTGACCCTTGAAACCTGGGGACCTGGCCATGGGAAAGCTCCTTTTGAGCTGAGCGTATAGTGGGAATGAAGAATGACATCAGAATTGCTGGGGTTGTAGCGCAGTTGAAAACTGTGGTTGTTGTGGACATGCTGGAAGACTGGTTTTCCTTTCCAAAAATAAAAAAAAAATCAAAAATTTCTTTAGAAAAACTTAAATTCAAGGCTGATAATGTAATATCAGAACTGTGAACCTTGACCAAAAATTGATAAAATTGTTTAAACATTCCTGGAAAATCAATTAATTCTCAAAATACTCTTATTGAGATGGCTAAAATAGCCTGTATTGCTTTTTCTTTGCAGTCAGGGCACAGCTGAGATTTAGTTTTGACATAATGAAGAAGTTTGCAAGATGATAAATAGAGCTGTATATTCTCTGGATTCCACTCTACATAGTCTGGGCCAAGTTCCTACAGAATAAAATTTTCCCATTTGGGGGTTATTGAATAATATTTTCTCCAGTTTTGAGTACTGAATATGTTACATACTTTTATAGGAAAAACAATCCAAAATTAAGCTGAATATCCTCAATTTTTGGTAATCAAACTCTATCTGGGAAATGCATTTCTCTTTTTTGTAAAATAGATACAATATGGCAAATGTCTATCAGATCTGATTGAGTACTGCTGAAGTCTCAAGGAAAAAGAGTCTTTAGAATTTAAACTTCTATATTTGTGTCCTTTTAAATTCTGAAAAGTAACCAATATACCTAAAAAAAATTTTTTTTTCAGATGTCCTAAAGTGAGAACTGATTAGAATTCTGACTCATTTTCATCCTAAAAGGATAGATTGACAGAAACGATCCACTGTAGACAGGCTTTAAGTGTCAGGCAAGAATGTGATTAACATTAGCTCAGAGAGACATCTAATCAAGCAGGAAGATGAATGCAGGAGCCCAGCATTTTAGTTCAACGCTGGTGGCTTGAGCAGCTGGAGTCAATGGAATGCTCTGGGACTTGATTTCTCACCTGGAAATTAACGCTATTCCCCTAAATGATCTTGGAGGCTTCTTCTAGTCTGATATTCTATGTTTCCAAAGTCAAGTCTTCATTGCTAAAAGTAGTGTGATCTTGGTACATGCCCAGCAGTGGGATTTCTCTATTCCTTGAACATGCCAAGCTTTCTTCTGTCTCAGAACCCGTGTGCCTGCTATCCCTTCTCCTGAAATGACTGGCTCTATCTCAGCCTTCAGACCTTGGCTCACTTGTCATCTCCACTCAGAGTCCTCCCTGGCCACCTCATCTAAAGTGGCCTCTTGTGTTTCTCTTGCTCTCATTGACCATTTATCTTTGCTCTAGTCTTCTGATCTCATCATGTTGATTTCTGTGTGTACTTGTTAACTGTCCAGTTCCCGGGAATGTAGGCTGAGACCTTCTTTTTTATTTTTATTTTTTTTTTTTAGATTTTATTTTATTTTTAAACTTTACATAATTGTATTAGTTTTGCCAAATATCAAAATGAATCTGCCACATGTATACATGTGTTCCCCATCCTGAACCCTCCTCCCTCCTCCCTCCCCAGAGGGATGGAATGGGTAGGGAGGAGACCTTCTTTTGCTTACTGATGTATGTATGCAGCGTCTAGAAGAGTGTTGGCACAAAGTAGGTGCTCGATAAGTACTTATTGAATGAAGGTAGTTTAAAAATTGATGCATGTATATTTTTAAATTATGTATTTGGAAAAATAAAACAAACAAAAACACCAAACCTGTCTTTTGCTCCAATCATGAGCCAAACTTCACACAAGGGCAATTCACATACTTTATGGAATTCACATATTTCTTTTGGCCACATAACCTGGGCATTTTATACAGCATATGCTGTATTTTCTTCAGTGCTCAACTTGTGGTTTATAGCTTTATATCACAGAGAATTAAAAATGATTTTCATATATTTACTCTGTGTCAGTGAATTTTCCAGGACCTCTGCACCAGCTGCTCCTTTACTACTCTTACACCAAGAAAGTTTCAGCTAGACCCAGGAGAGCTGTGTCTCCCTCAGTCCTGTCCATTCTTCTCTGCCAAGGTCCAAGGGTCTTTTTTCCTTTCCAATGCAGGGATGACCCCACCCACTAGAGTATAAAGAGGACTCTCACGGGTGATGAGAAGATTGGTGAGAATGATGCTAGTGATGGGTGGGCTTCTAGCGGCTAGCCTGGACACTCCTTAAGGAAATGTTTTTAGTGCAGACAATATCATATTTTTACTTGCACAGTTCAAGAGGCTAGTTTTTTTGTTTGTTTGTTTTGCTTATTTCTAATGAATAATGCCAGATGGAGTAGGGAGAGATTATTGCATTGCTCAGTAAATTGGCATACCTCTTCTTGAATTAAAAAAATATAGAAATCTCTTTTCTATCAGGATTTGCTAGGTATCTTAAGCTTTTTCTTTTTTAAAGCAAACAGGATTAATAGAGCAGTAGTGTCAAGCATGGCTCTAGCTCTATTTCAAAACAAAAATTATGCATGACTTCCAAAAGTAATATTTTCTAGTCTCTTCTTCTGGAATCTGAGAGAGGCAGGGAAGGGGAAGGGGAGGGTGGAGGAAGAGGGAGAGGGAGAGAGAGAGATTTATTAAGAAAATGTTAATCATTGCTTCTGAAGTAATAATCTTGGAATACGTTTTGGCCCTTTGCTATGCTTGGTCCTAAGGATCTCACATTAGCACTTCTGCTTCCTTTTTATTAGTACATACTGAAAATTTGAGTAGATTATTTGACTTCTTTTTAGTACAAAACAGAGAAACTTTTAGGTTAAATAGGATAAGAAAAAAGAAAAAGAAATGACCTCGAAATTTATCCTCAGGTTGAAAAATTAGAAAAGAACTGTTGTTTTACATTTTGATTTCCCAGAGTGTGAGAAAACTGTCCCTGTCCAGATGCTTGCCAAGTTCTGAGAGAACATTTAAGAGTGTTTTTGGGTAGCACAGGGAGATAGTCGGGGTCTTGTATGCGTGTGTTCCAGGTTTCAAACTGTAACAAGGGAACAGGAGAAAAGAAGGAAGCATTCCCAAATCAAACATAACTCTCAGGAAATGAGCCAGAACACCTGTGAGAGGTCAGGGGTCAGAAAAGACAAACTCAGGGTTCGCTATTTCGATCACATTACACAAAAGAAAATGGTCCTAGATAGTGGACAGAAGAAAACCTGGAATTGTATGGAGATGTTAGGAACTAAGGATTCTGTCATTCTAAAACTCCTTTCTCCCATGACTCTATGATGTTTCAAAAAATATTTTCAGAATTGACACTGAAACTTTCTGGTGGTCTCTTGTTGCTTAAGCATCAGGTTGAGAAGTTATTTATCTCTTTCTCATAACTCCCAGAGGCTCACTTCTGGGAACCCTTGGAGGCGGATTCTTTGGCCAGTGCTTACAAGGCTCTTGGCGGGGTGGGGGTCCAACAGTCAGAGATGGAGAGACATCAGAGCCCTGAATCATGGGCAGTTCACTTCTATGGGGAGAAAAGAGGTTTGCAAACGTTACTTCATGGGACCTCCTAGGGAAAAAGAGGGTGTTTTTTCCATCTCATTTCCCAGCTCCAAATTCTCTGAAATCTGCTTGATTTTTGCCAGGTGTCAAACTATAACCCTCCTTGTCAGCCGCAAATGACTAATGATTAGCCTAATGACTATGCAAAGTTTGAAGCTCACATTCACATTATAACTTACTGGCTACACTGTGTTTTCATAAATTGTGAAAAAAAAAATTCTTGCCCCCAAAAGCCAATAAAAACAAAGTTTTAGAATCGAATTGCAATATTCATTTGCAGTTGTTGACCCCGTAGGTACTCAGGGAGAAACAAAGTGGGAGCTGGGGTGGCCCATCTTCAGGGCTGTTGTTGGCCAACTTGGCAAGTGATGCCAGTGCCCTTCTCCTGGGGAGAGTTAAGTGATGTCAGCATTGCTGGGCAGAGCAATATTTGACCCTTAAACTCCTTCATATACAGGCATCTGTTTTCCTCTTTTCACCATTTTTTGAAGGAAGCAGGAGAGCTGAAATATCTCATACATTTTCTTTTGCAAATTCCCCTACATAAAGTCGGGGCTTCCCTGGTAGCTCAGCTGGTAAAGAATCCAACTGCAATGCAGGAGACCCTGGTTCGATTCCTAGGTCTAGAAGGCACCCTGGAGAAGGGATAGGCTATCTGCTCCAATATTCATGGATTTCCCTGGTGGCTTAGATGGTAAAGAATCCGCCTACAATGCCGGAGGCATGGGTTCGATCCCTGGGTTGGGAAGATCCCCCTGGAGGAGGGCATGGCTACCCACTCCAGTATTCTTGCCTGGAGAATCCCCATGGAGAGAGGAGCCTGGCAGGCTACAGTCCATGGGGTTTCAAAGAGTCGGACACAACTGAAGTACTGAGCACAGCACTGCTGCTGCTGCTGCTAAGTCGCTTCAATCATGCCCGACTCTGTGCGACCCCATAGACGGCAGCCCACCAGGCTCCGTCGTCCCTGGGATTCTCCAGGCAAGAATACTGGAGTGGGTTGCCATTTCCTTCTCCAATATATGAAAGTGAAAAGTGAAAGTGAAGTTGCTCAGTCGTGTCGGACTCTTTGTGACCCTGTGGACTGCAGCCTACCAGGCTCCTCCGTCCATGGGATTTTCCAGGCAAGAGTACTGGAGTGGGGTGCCATTGGCCACAGCACTACATAAAGTCAATTTAAAACTTTAATTGAATGATGACCACTTGGTTTGCTGGCCGTTTACTTGTAGGTTGCTATTCTCAAAAAAGCCTTTGCATCATGTTCTTTTCTTTACATTGTGTGTAAGAGGAGCGAGACCTCAACAAGTTTTCTCCATATTTACTCCTGGCCCCCCACATGTGCCTTGAGAGCCCATAAAAACAAATCTGCCTCTCAGCCGCCCAGTTGGTAATGGGATCTGGAGCCTTTCCCCGCAAGGTCACCTGTTTAAATAGAGACTCCCAGGGTACTGCCTGAAAGGTGTTTCCATCCTCCAGCCTCGTGCTTCCTGGCTCGGTGTCTTTTAGGAAGTGAGCCTTCCAGTGTTGGTCTGTTGCCCATCTCCATGGCAATAAGAAATATGGAGACCCAAAGCCAGGCATCTCCAGACCTCAGGTGTAAGATAAACCACACTTTAGACTCTACAGGCAAACAGTTTCCTTTAAAATTAAAATAGAACTGTGTTTCATTTGGCTACTGGAGTGCATGATAGATACATCAAACAGTGGTAAATGTGTAAAGACCCTGTGGAAATGTGAGGGCTGTAAAAATCATTGTGAAAAAAAGATGCCAAGAGTTGTTCACAGGAATGTAATGGCCTTTTGCACCAGCAGCAAGCTCTCTTGGACAGCACAGCAGACAAGCCTCCCCCACATTACATGAAAAGAAAGCAAGCCAAATATTTGTGACTCTCACTTGTTCTGATTCCACATTTTTGTGTATGGGGGACATGTTTCCAATATCCAGCATTCCTTCTCCATAGATCTGTCTCCTTCTTGCCCCTCTGTCCCACAATTAAGCCCCATTCCTGCCTCATTCAAATTCTAGCCAAGTTCACTCAATAAGTGGCTCGTGTGCCCGCCTCTGCTGTGTCACTGTGTGCCAAGGTGTGGGGATCCCAGGGCTGCTTTCTCATATGGATCACCTCCTATGTCTGGCAGCTTCGTATTTTCCATGGTGGTGCTAGTGGCCCCCTTTTCACTGACTTTTCCCAAATTAAGAAAGGAGGGAATCTTGGCATCAGCAATTCAGGGAGGCTGTCCCCGCAGCGCCCACTAGCAGAACTGGCAGTCGCCAGTAGTCTCCCTCTCTTTTTAGAAGCCATGTCCAAGCAGCCAGGACACAAGGGGTATATTGAGATCCAGATCAGGACTGGCCTGACTGCTTTCAAATCAAAGAATGAAGTTGGGGTAGAAACAATATACAGAAGGACAAGCTCAAGAGAGGGAGAGCAAACAGAGCCAGCAGTTCCTGGTCAGGGTCATAAAGCTCCTACTTCCTTTACAGACCAACAATAAACAGAGTCAGTCATCAGTCAGTAAACATTCCTCACAGGCAAGTGGGGATTTGTGTTCGAAGACACCAGATTAGATACTGACTTCCCCGCTTTGCTTTTCCTTCCCTCCCCCCTCCCCCCACCCCCCACTCCCGATGTAACAGGGATCCTCAAGAAACCTCTTTGTGAAGTTAACCAGGGTTTCTCAATCTCAGCCCTACTGACACTGTGTGCTGGTTGTTTCTTTGTTGTGTGGGATCTGCCCTGGGCATTGTAAAATGTTTTATCAGCATCCATGGCTTCTACTCACTAGATGCCGGAAGCACCTTCCTCCCAGGGTGACAACCCAAAATGTCTTCAGACATTGTCTCATGTCCCTTAGGGAACCAAAAATCACCTTCCACCTCCTTTGAGAACCACTGGGTTAAACAAAGGAACAAATCTGTTGGTCTCATGCGTAATAAGCATAAACAGGCATAAATATTGATATGTGATAAATGTCACAAATACCAGAGGAGGCATCAGAATATGATTTCATGACTCAGAAGATATAGTACTGTGTTTAGGGAGTTGTTCCACAGATGGGGAGAGACCTGGAGGGCTGGCAGATGTCTTGGACTAACCCCAGAGTTACTAATTCAGCCATTCTGGGTGGGGTCCAGAAATATGCATTCTTGACAAGGATGCTGCCGTTGATATTCTTGAAAACCACAAGCCTGGACCTTTCTGGATTGGCACCTGATCTATCAGTGGTGAGGTAGCTACAGGTGAGTGAGCTACATTATTTGATGTCTTCTCTGTGTCTGTATCTTCCTCGTCATCGCCGCCATCCAGTGTCACTTGACTTCTTTTTCCAAGGGTCTGCTTGATGATGCCTCCCCCTTTGACCTTTTTTCCTTGGGAGATGCCCCTAATTTTTCTCAATTACTTGTTCCCATGAAAGCTTTCAGTTTGGCTGTTTGTTCCTCAGGTCTACTTCCTGCTCTGGAATTAACCCATACTCATGTGTCGGGAAATACTAATAGATACTTCTGGGTGCTTGATAATCCTCCTCAAATTTCACAAAACAAACTACCAAGCAGTGGCATTCCGAGAAGATGGCCCACCCAGCAAGGAAGAACATATTTTATCAGTGACATTGTTCCTAGTGGCCAGAGCATGGTGATAATCAAAAGCAGGCCAAAGTATATTACCTTTTAAAAACTCTGCACAATGTAATGCAATTACTATCATCACTTTACCTTGGTAGTTTCCAAGGATGGCCTCCCCAGCCTCATGCCCTAGAAAAGTACAAAAGATACTAATTACCTTCTTACACTGCAGGTGTCTATACACTGTAGGTTGCTTAGCAGGTGCTTTACTGAACTCTGTGACCAGTCATGGTCCCCCTTTGTTGATGAGATCAAATCCAGATTCCTTAGCATGACATATGAGGACTTTTGTGGAGAACCCCAACTTACCTTTTTCAGAATCCACTGTTTTCACTGACTCTGATGCATACATATGTTCTATCTGTGCCAAACTATCATTTATTATTCTCTAAACATGGCCGGTAACTACACATAATAGTCATAATAGTAATAAAAGTAACTAGCAAATATTTATTGAACATTTACCATGTGCTATGTACTGTTCTTTATCATGTTGTCTATTTTAATCCTTCCAACAAGCCTGTGAATTATTATACCCATTTTTACCAATAGGAATCTAAAACTTAGGTGAAGAAATGAGTAAAGGAGAGAGTGAGGATTCAAACCCAGGCAGTCTGACTCTATACATTGGACCTTTCTGGATTGGTACTTTACCACCAATGGTGAAGTAGCTACAGATGAGGACGGCAATCACTTTAAGCCTTCTTTATTTCATCTTTAATTTTCTTTGTGAAGTACTATATGCACTATTTATATTTGCAATGATTCAGTTCAGTTCAATTCAGTCACTCAGTCGTGTCCGACTCTTTGCGACCCCATGAACCGCAGCATGCCAGGCCTCCCTGTCCATCACCAACTGCTGGAGTCTACCGAAACCCATGTCCATTGAGTCGGTGATGCCATCCAACCTCTGTCATCCCCTTCTCCTCCTGCCCTCAATCTTTCCCAGCATCAGGGTCTTTTCCAATGAGTCAGCTCTTAGCATCAGGTGGCCAAAGTTTTGGAGTTTCAGCCTCAACATCAATCCTTCCAATGAACACCCAGGACTGAACTCCTTTAGAATGGACTGGTTGGATCTCCTTGCAGTCCAAGGGACTCTCAAGAGTCTTCTCCAACACCACAGTTCAAAAGCATCAATTCTTTGGCGCTCAGCTTTCTTTACAGTCCAACTCTCACATCCATACATGACCACTGGAAAAACCATAGCCTTGACCAGACGAACCTTTGTTGGCAAAGTAATGTCTCTGCTTTTTAATATGCTGTCTAGGTTGGTCATAACTTTCCTTCCAAGGAGTAAGCGTCTTTTAATTTACTCTCACCCAACTTCTCCTTGGGCAAATTCTGTCGTTTTTATAAACTCAACTCAAATGTAGCTACTTCCATGAATTCTCTTCTGTATCTCCAAATGGTATGACACTCCAAATTTCTCTGACACTGAATAAAATTCTGTACATGTGTATGTTGTATGCGTGAGGGCATGTGTGCCATGTGTGTCTACAATATATGTAATACACATATTTCACATCATAGTGTTACTAGATTTTTGTAGTCCTCTCTTAAAATATGAGATCATGTCACATTTATATGTGTACTGCTAGCATCTGGCATTGTGCCTGGTGCCATATAGATATATGTACTAACTGAAAGAGTGAATAAGTAAAGGAATAATATATCACAACTTTAAATACTGCTTTCAATGTACACAGTCCACACCAATCTACCTATTGTCAAACCTGAGTTGAAATGAACAGTGAAACATATACTTCTTATTTCTATAGTTTAAAAGATTTTCACCCTACCTACTCTTGTATAAAAGAGGGAAAAAAATAAGACAATATATTAACTGTGCTCTCTAATCCAAGTGGAACAAAAGTACGGGATGCATAATGCAGCAGTGTTTGTTGGAGGGTCTCAGAGGACACCTAAGACCTCTGAAAAATAGGGTGTTGGCTGATGAAAGTCTCAGGGATCAGACCATTAAAAAGCTGTGGCATTTGTCACTGGTCCAGCAGAACCCAGAGTAGCCAAGCCCGAGCACCTGCAGCCGTCACAGCACGTCCCCCTGTATAACCAGTTATTTATTGGAGTAAGTGCTAGTTTGCTTGTCCACATGGGTAGAGAAAGGCAGGCAGGCCCTGCGTAGGAACTAGGTGCTCATGACTTGATAGTAGTCTTGAGAGATGAGAAATTAAGATGGTCCTAGCACTACTTGGCATATTAGGAAATGACTTCTAAATGACTTAGAAATGAAAGCTAAGATATAAAAAACAGTGTGCCCTAGCCACACCGCACTTCAGAGAGGGCTGTTTGTTTATAAGAGAGTAATAAGTTGAAGTATGGAGTATTATGCTGAGAAGTGTTCAGACAATCTGCTGTGAAATGCTTTGAAAGTGTTAGTCGCTCATTCATGTCTGACTCCTTACAACCCCGAGGACTGTAAACTCACCAGGCGCCTCTGTCTGCGGGGATTCTCCAGGCAAGAATAGTGGAGTGGGTAGCCATTCCCTTCTCTAGGGGATCTTCCTGATCCAGGGATTGAACCCTAGTCTCCTGCATTCTAAAGGCAGATTCTTTACCATCTGAGCCACCAGTGAAGCCCATGAAATGCTTTACTTGAGTACAATATTCACTCACTTGGATCTCAGATTTTGCAATTTTAGGCTTGTCCCTGGGAGATTTTAATGGAAGCAGAGCTCTACCAAAACATTTATCTGGAATATGTGATTCATATCTTATCATTAGTTTTCAAAAGAACAATTTAATTAAACTGCTTTCCCCTGAACAATTGTTTTGTGCCAAATTCCTTTGTAATATTCTATTTTATTTTGGCTACTAAAATAATTGTACAGTATAAGTATTTTGCTGCATTCCTGGTTTTCACAATAAGAATGTCACAATTTACTAGCAGGAATATATGTTCTAACAGATTTACAATTTTCCTTTTTTTGGTGCTTGGAAGCAATTTGATCCCATTTCATGTTTATGATATTCATTATAGTCAAATTCGGTATATTTGGTTTCCATGTAAGATTTTAGGAGTGTTTCTTGTATGGTTTTTTAATATATATATATTTAGAGCTGAATATGGTTAGCTGTGTGTTTGTCTTGGAAATATTAGAGTGACAATTTTCTTATCCAAAATTTCCTGTATTATGCCTAATGCATGATGGTAGACTCTCAAAGAATTCTAGGACCATGTGCTAAATGCACAAACAAAAAAAAGCCAATAGGAATTTATAAATTTTTGTGAAAGTCAACTTCAGTTTTTCCAAGTTTTTATAATCTTATGAAAATTACATATTTCACATAATAAATGAATTTTTGGGCACTCCAAAAGATTCAAGTTTAGTTACATAATGCTAGGAAATCTAATTGTACTTTCAGTTATTTTAGCCACATAATGCGCAAGAATTACATTGACACTTTAATATGCTGTCACTTTAAGACACACCATGAAGTGTGAACAGAGCGCAGGACAGGTGTAAGCAGCTGTGTCTAATTGTTCGCTTTCTTTTTTTCCCAAATAGCAATTGTATATTTAAGAAAAGACTAGAATCCAAGAAGAGTGATTCAGCACTAAAGCAAACTAACCAGGTTCGCTTTTGCTGGCTAGTGGAAACGGATTGGACCTTATCTTTGTTTTTGTTGCTGCTCTGGATGTAGGCAGTTTTGCTTGGTAGGTTCTTCCTCCTCCGTGCAGTAAAGGATAGGATCCACAACACACTCATTTGGATAGCAACAAGTGTGTTTTCAGTACTTTTGGCTTTGAGCTGAAGTCTGCAACTGCAAAAATAATCATACGGCTGAGGGGAGGTAAATCTATTTTATTATTAAAAAAATATGTAACAGTGTTTTCTCTAACTCTTCCAAATGTTTAATGTCCTTGGTATCCTTCCAGAGTACCATGTTCATTATTTAGGAATTAGGGAAACCTCCTTAAAGTAGCTGATCTGTCCCAGGAAAAGACTTTGTTTTTAAATGTGGTCATCATATTGGCAAACAAGAGAAAAGCAAACATTAGTATATATAAAACAGCGCTTTGTGGGGTTCTGGGGATTAACAACTCAGAGAAGACTCCTAGCTGCCCATGTGGAGAACATACATTAAAATGTAAGTCTTTCTCTTTATTTTTATAGGAGATACAGCTTTCTGAATACCCAGATATTATGCCATTGAGAGTAATAATTTCCATAGGTTTTCCTAGTTCCCATTTTTGTCATCTATCAGTTTATTTTATAACTGATAATGATCAACTGATTAATTCTCCTGACACCCAGAGTGAGCATGTTGTTACCCAGAAAATTATGTTATTCACGAAAAATAGTCCACCTTATCCCAAGCTAACAGGTGTCCCCACTCCTTAAAGTGACATGGCTGAGAGCTATTCCCTACTCCAAGGTGACTTGCCATTCTGGGTTCTTAAATTGTTGCTGCTTGATTGTAGAAACTCATGGGTATTGACTTGTTAGCCAGACCCTAGTTAAGGTAAAGGAATTCTGATCAATTTGCTGAGAATTGTCTCCAGCTGTGCAGGTTTCCTTCCTTGGTTGAACAGAAGCTGACCGAACTCTCCCTTAATTGCTTGCCTCTTTTTCTTCAGCCACTGAAATTAGGTGTGCTTGGGCCCTAACAAATCATGTGACACATATGGTTCCCAGGTTATCTTGCATACTTTGTGCCTAGTCAAGGGTAAGTTTAATAAACTGCTAGTGACCCAGCGCCCATGAGCTTGTTCAGAATTAGAATATTTTCCTTTCGAGATACCAAGCAAACCCCTTTACAGAGTATACACTCTACTTTAAAACTTAAATTGTATATCTTATTTAAAGAGGACTGTTGCTTGTCATAACGTTTAATCACCATTTTTACCACTAACATTTCTAGTAGAAGGAAAGAATAGGTAGAAAGCAGGAATCTTTGTCACCTGCCATGGTCCCTCTGTGTACTCTGTATTATGCATTAAATCTGAATTTCTAGCAGTGAATGAAGGAGTCCCATGGAGCATAATCAAGACCAAAATATTGCTTCCTAAATAGATGCTAAATCCCCGCTCTCCCTTTTCAGTGAATGGTGCTAAAATCCATTCGGAGTCTTTAGTTGGCTTTTGTGCCCTGTGCTGCAGCTCTATTAGATGCCTGGAAAGTTCAGGTAATATGGAGAAACTAATACATTATAACAAAGCAATGAACTATCAGCCAATTTTTCAAGGCTGGTTACAAGATACTATGGTGAATATCATTTTTGACAGGTTGGAAATAAAAAGTGTCAAATGTGACTTCTGATTAAATAGCTTTCTGTAATCATAAGCCTTTTTCTTAACAGAGACTGTAGGTGGGACCTTGCTTTACATCTTCTACTGCTTTCTGTAGCTGGCAAGCTGAGGTATGGAAGGAATTTCAGTTATAGAGCAAGACAGGCCTGGATTCAAATCCTGACTGAAACTTAGAGCATGAATTCACCAATTACTTAACTGATTGATCCCCAGTTTTCTAATCTGCAAAATAGAGGTGGTGATACCTACCTACCTAATGAAATAGTTGTGTTCAATGCTGTGAAATATGTAAAATGCCATTCAGTTTCTGGCAAAGAGTCTGTTGCAGGTAGCAGGCGTTACTTCTCTGCAAACATGGATTGGTGTGATAGGAAGCCTACATGAATATCTTGTTTGCTTTGTAAGCAGAGCATCAGGATAACTCTATTTAAATAAAGTTCAGGCTCCTCTCTGATCCTCGTGGCTCAGATCCCACTTACCCTCAGGATGAAGCCCACTTTCTTCAGTCCTATTTACAGGGCTGTCAAATCTCACCCCTGTGACTTTTTCCTCCTCCTCTCCTGCCATTCTCCCATCCTGAACTCTGTGTTCCAAACACTTCTCTTGTTTTGCTCTGCCTTTGCACATGCTGGTTCCTCTGTCTCGAAAACTCTTCTCCCTCCTCCTCTTTCCTTCCCCTTCCCATGGATAATGCCCCATCCTTTAGGTCCTTGTTTACACATCACTTCCCCTGGAAGGCCTTCTCCCCCTGAGATGTTAGGGTCAGGTACCCACCTGCTACTCCCCACCCTCATCATCACACTTCATATGCAAAGTATTGCCAATTATCTGTTCACTTACCTGTACTCATGTGAGACTGAAAGTCCTGTGGCTATGGGAGCTGTATGTGAATTACAAAAATAAATGTGCCCAGAGATTGGCACATGGTTGGAGAACAATAAAGGTTTGAACTAATGGATAGATGAATTAATTAATTAACTTGGCAATTTAACAAATAATTCAAAGTAAAAGAACTGCAACTGTTTACAAAACTCTAAGCTCTTGATTCTGCCTAGTTAATAGAGCATGATAACAGATCCTAATGAGTCCATTACAGTTTGGGCATGAGTTTTAGCAGGAAATAAGCTCTGGGTAACTGAATTTTCAAGATCCATCAGAGATATATAGACAAACTGTTCCAAGTATTAGCATAGTCCAAAGATTTAGATATGTCATTTCTATCTTTTTGCACCTTGTATCACTCAGTTATTTGTACTAGATGGGCAATCCAGAAACTTTTACTTCATTGAATTGATATGAAAAATACCATGTTCTTGCTTTTCCCTTTAGAATGGTATTGGTAAAATAATTTTTGTCAGCTGGAGTCACATTGTTTTAAATTATTCTCAGACTGATCGTGTTAGTTCTTATTATGAAACAGATAAGCCCTTTTCATTGCTGTCATTTCCTTAACATGAGATTTGCTGAATTGGGGTGTCATTTCAAAAATGTGTAATTAATTCCCCTGCTATCCAGGAGAGTCATACTTTAAAAGTACTTATGGGAGCATCTCATAAAATTATTCCCCAAAGTCCTCTCCATATCAAATGAAAGGAGAACAAATACAAATGGACATATGGGGATGGGAGGAATGAGAGGAGAACTGTCCAGGGATGTACCTGAGTAGTACACAGCAAACTCAAATTCCTGTATTTTATCTTTAAAACTTACTTTAATGTTACATTGCACTTCACAATATATCAATTTTGGTATTATCTCAAATCTTAGAATAAATTAGAACCTCTAAAAATTGCTTTTATGACTTCGCAAATTCCCTGCCTTCCTTAGTTGGAAAAGCACAAAATCACAGGAATATTTTGAAGGGTTTACTATGGGTCTACAGTGATCAGCTGGGCCTGAGCTAACAGGGAGAGAGAAAAAGTTAGAATCTGATCGGGTTACAAAAGTGACCCCCTCAAAAACTCAAACTTAGATGAACAAAAGAAAAAACAGAGTGGATTTGAGCACATGAGATTCCAAACAGCTTGATTTAATTCAACTCCACAATTGTTTATTGATATCTTAATATGTGAAAAAGAAATGAGGTTCTGTCTGAAACCACTGTGCCCTGATCAACTATTAAGGAAGCCACTACCAAAATTAGAAAACGTAATCTGAAATAGAAGCTGATTTTCGTGGGCGAAGGACTGGTATTGATTCCATTCACAGGTATCTTTTGTAAGAAAGAGAAATTTGTTGACCATTTGGGGATAAGAATGCATTTCTGCTGCATTTCTACGAAGAGTAGATGAGATCCTGTTTGGGCCAAGTTCTGTTTTGGGGAATTGCATTCCACAAACCTAAATGCTGCGGGGATTCCGTGGAGACCCTGCCTCCTCCCTCTTGTTCTGTCCCCGTGGCAGAGTGCTGCTGACAGCCGTTGGACAGCTGAGGCAATTCACCTCCAGAGTTGCATAATTTGGAAAGTGCTTTGGGATCCATTTGGTTGAAAGGTTGTTAATTATGATGATTTATGACACTGGAAACGAATCTGGTCCTTGACAGTATGGAGAATATACTGAATGTCTCCTTCTTCTGCTTGTCCCGCTAGAAAGTCCCTAAGTACAAAAAGGATTTTTTTTTTCATCTTATTGTGTCTTATGAATAGCATCCACAGTGGTGTAAAACAGAATATAATTGACCTTTTGAGGTAAGGTGATAAAAAAGGAGAACATCTGGGTGTTGATGGAAAATATTTGGCAAGCCCTTATGAGTGTCTTCAGTTATGGTGTTTTTCTCATTAGTATTCCAGGTTAGACACCCTGACGCTTCCGTCTTCCTCACTGTACTCACCCACTGGTCACCACACCCTTTTGTATCTGCCTTGGAAATGTCTCTTAAATCTACCCTCCTGCCCTCACAGCCTTTGCCTTGTTTCAACCTTTACCACCTCCTCCCCAGGGCCTGCCTTCCACTCCTGGTCCATATTCAAACCTAACTTCATACTACTCCCAGCGTGATCTCTGTGAAACAATAAACAAAACAAAGCAAAAAGCTGAGAGTTTCACCCACTTCCAGATCTGAAAATGTCCTGCAAAAACACATCTGTGCTCTTTCGCACAGCCGCAGACAGGCTGTCCTATGGCTCCAGTCTTTTCACCTCAGAGCTGCCTACCTGCTCTCCCCTGTGCTACCACCACGGTGACCTTCTGACCTTCTCTTCAAACAAGCCCTGTCTTTCTCGAATTCTGTGAGCCTTTGAACATAGAAATCCACCTCCTGGAGGGTCCTCTCTTACTTCTGCTTAGAAAACAGCTACTCATCTTTCAACACTCCTCAAATGTCACCCCCTCTGCCCATCCTCGAAGGCAGAAGAAGGTTGATTGTGGCATTTATCACAGTGCGTGACATTCTTCTGTTTTTATATCCATTTCCCTTACTGGATTATACGTCACAAAGACAAAGACTGTGCCTCATTCATTTTAGTCTCCTCAGCAAACCAAGGAGGTATAATAAATGAACCATTAAATATCAAATAACCTGGGTTTAGGTTGTAGACATTGCAAAAGGTATAAATCTACTGATGCCTAAGTATTTTAATGGCGTTATCAGATTCACCTGAAAAAAATAATTCTAAACATCTATTTGTTCACCCATTCGTCCATGCATCTATTCATTCACTTCTGGATGTTATGATATACAGACCTAAACTCCTTAATCAGAACTTTTGTATGCTGTTTGTGGAAATGTAAGTTGGTAGAACCACAATGGAAAACAGTATAGAAACTCATCAAAAAATTAAAAATATTATAGAATTACCATATGATCCACCGATTCCATTTCTGAGTAATTCCAAAAGAATTGAAATCAAGATCTTGAAGAGATATTGGCCCTCCTGTGTTCTTTGCAGCAATATTCACAATAGCTAGGATAAACAACCTAACTGTCCACCAACAGATAAATGGACGAATAAAATATGGTAGATACATACAGCAGACTATTATCAGCATTAAAAAAGAAGGAAATCCTGCTATTTGCAAAAACATGGATGGGCCTGAAGGATATTATGCTAAGGGAAATAAGCCAGTCACAGAAGAACAAATCAGGCATGATTCCATCTATATGAGGAATATAAAATAGTCAAGCTCAGGATCAAGGACTACAATAGCAGTTGCCAGGGGCTAGAAGATGGAGGCAGTGGGGAGTTTTCCAACAGGTATGAAGCTTCAGTTTGCTAGGTGAATAAATTCTAGAGATCTGTACAACACGGTGCCTGCAGTTAATCATATAGTATTGTACATTTTAAATTTAAGAGGATAGATTTCATGTTGTGTTCTTGTCACAAAAACAAAGGGACACAAGGAAACTCTATAGGTGTTGGATGCATCTAGTACCTTGATTGTGCTGATGACATCACGGGTTTACAGATGTCCAAATTCATCACGTTGTATACATTAAACATGTGTGAACGTGAAAGTGAAGTCGCTCAGTCGTGTCCGACTCTTGTGGCCCCATGGACTATAGCCTACCAGGCTCCTCTGTCCATGGGATTTTCCAGGCAAGAATACTGGAGTGGGTTGCCATTTCCTTCTTTGTATATCAATTATTCCTCAGTAAAACTGTCTTTAGAGAACTCTTAGGTACATATAACTTTGGAACTCGGGTATTTTTGTATTTTATAAAAGTCGTAGGGTGCATTTACTTATCATGTGTACTACAAACACCTGGGTAGGATGCAGGCAGCACCCCATAACCAAATACAATAATTATGCAACTCAACATGTAACCATTCACACTGAATGGAAGAAAAACTACAGGTAGCCTCATTTCTTTTTAGGTGAGGCTTTGCCACTAAGTGAGTTTTCCATAAACGGGAAAACTATGGGTTTTGAATGTTTGGAGCATTGGAGTTTGGGAATTATGGAAGGGACTAGGACCTGTTTATGAATTTGCCTATTTGATTATTGTTCATCTCCTTCCCTGGAATATAAACTCATTGGGGCCACAGACTTTGTCTTGTTCACTCCTATATCACTAGTTCTAGAACTGTTTCTGATGTCTAGTATGTGCTCAATAAATTTTTGTCAAATGAATGAATGAGTAGTTATATATATGAATTAGACAAAACCCTGACTTAATATAGGTGTAACCCAAATAATGTAAAGTATTGTTTCTAAGCACTTTTTCATAGACTGTGAGTTCTCACTGGTCAGGATACTTTATTTTGTTCATATGTTGTTCTTAGATGGTTTGTGTAGATTTAGTTAGTGCTGCCTTCATGTAAGGAATTATAAATTCCTTTCACAACTAGTAGTTTGAATTTTTTGAGAAAATGAAAATTCCTTTTAGAAGGTTCACTAGTTGCAAACAGAGTGATGTGGTTTAGGGGTTTAAAGGTAAACACTATCAGTCACTCTTCACTAGAGCTCTGGGTATAAAGAAGCAAATAAATATCCTAATCACCATGTTTTAGAAATATATTGCCTTACACTCCAGTTTACTATCCATGTCCAGTGCTGAACTATAAACTTTTATTTCCCTCAAACAAACCCCCAAACATTTATCACATTAAAAATGAATCATCTGTTATGCTCCAACCATAAACTGAATAATAAACAGAGGCAGGAATTATGATCTCTGAAAAACTGGAGAAGCGCCGGTGTGCGATCACAATATCCCGCCCCATAAATCTTCAAATCCAGTATTTACATTGAATTCCCAGACTTGCCTGTCAAGAGAAGGTCTAAAATTCTGGCTAATTGTTTTGCAAGAATAGGTGGAAACCAATAGCAAGACCTATTTCTTGAAAGAGGCATTTGAGGCAAATAGGATAATTTGGCCATCAGTTGGATCATACACTTCTACAGAAGTTTTATTTGAAATAGTTCAGTTTGAGGCTCTTTTAAATGTGGAAACGTTCTCTGCATTCCTGAAAATCCCAGTGCCTCATACATGGCTTGGCACATTTTAGACTTCTGCCATGTGTAAGCAAGAACATTCTTAGAATATGATTTGACTTATGGAATATCTATGTACTAGGTAACTGGAATATAATTTCTACTATATTTTAAAATGAATCTGAAGGATGTAAGGTTTGCATCTACCCCCATCAAAGTAGCATTTGTTCTTTACATTTTCCTGTACGGCTTTTTCTTGTACTCTGAAAATGATGCATACTTTTTTTTTTTCTTCCCCTCCGAAAGCCATCCATTTCTGCATTATTCTTCTAACCAATTAAGACAGCTTTTTAAAAATAATGTAAAACAAATCCTTGTTTGCTTCTCTGGGAGATGTGAGTTTTTCTAGGATCAGTTTTCATGAAATTGTTAGTTTACCTTCCAGGCTTATGCCCCTAGAAAGATGCAGAAGCTGTTTAGCAGGCTGGCTTTATACAATGTTACATGATCGCAGTAGGTCAAATCTGACATGGCGTTGAAAGAAAGTTTCTCTTGCAGATAATTAATGAAATGCAGCACAAAGCATGCCATCACCTAATAAAAACATCAGCTTATGAGAAATGTTTACTGCCCTTTTCAGAAACTTCCCCTTGGATTGGGGCATATGGAATATTACCTTTCATGCACTACTCTGGCTTCCCATATAGCTTTTGAGTACTTCTGTCCTAGCTAAAGAAGAGATTCTGTAAGGAAACTATTAGCCCTGGCCAGTCTCTCAGGCTCATGATTCAAAATGACCACTGTTCATTAAACTTTATTACCGAGCGGCATGAAGTTGCTTTGGATTAGGAGACGGCGTGACCCTCTGTCCAGGTTTTTGAATGGTGCTGAAGCTTTTCATTAACCTGGAAGCCTTCTATTTACATGGTTCACAGCCTGGCCTCAGCTCACTTGGAGGTAACAAAGGGTGTCGGGACAGGAGGGCAATGGGGGGTCCCACTCCTCTAAGGCTTCCATCTGACTCTGATCAGGCCAACGTTTTAACTCCTGCCTCATTAGGTGTAAGAAAATGAAAATGAGTACTCGGGGGGATCATAGTTCAGATTTGGCTTCATCTCTTCTTCACACCTTCTCTGGGCAACACAGTTTTATGTGGGCTTCCAGGTTCACCCCCTTGTTTGCAGCTGGCAGCTGGTGTCTACCTGTCGCCAGCTTCTAGCAAGGGCACATGGAAGGGAAACTGCATGATACTGTGTTCACATGTTGTCTGCAGCAGGAGCAGTTCTCCGTGACAGCAGACTTGTCAGAAATAAGAAAACATTCGTGTCTCTAATGAAGGGGAGTTGTAAATTTGGAAGGACATGTTCTTAAGATGTGACAAGAAAATAAAAGCTAAGTAAATCGTTAGTAACCTGGTTATTGCTAGATTAGCCTCCTAATAGGTACGATGCCTTTGAAACCGCTGACTTCTTTAGTATTGCACAGTAGTAAAAGCTGTAGCTTTGCCCGCTTATAATGGGACAAATTGGCATTGCGTGCTTCCTGCTGTGACATATGAGAAGGACAGAACATCACCTGTGCTTGTATTTTTATCAAAAAACGATTATGTTTAACCTAAAGAGCTATAAGGAACCAGTCAGTCAAATCCAGATTGTGGGACATTCTACAAATAGCTGGTCTATAGTCTGAAAGGTCAATATTTTAAAAGACCAAATAAAGGATCAGGGAACTCTCTTAGGTTAAGGGATACTAAAGAGACATGACAATTGAATATAATATGTGATACTGGCTGCAACAAGCGAACAAACTACAAATGATGTTATTGAGACCGTTGGGAAATTTGAATATTGATTGAATACTGGATAATATTATCGTTGTTGTTGTCGTTATTTAGTCGCTAAGTCATGTCTGACTCTTTGCGACCCTGGACCGTAGCCTGCCAGGCTCCTCTGTCCATGAAATTTCCCAGACAAGAATACTAGAGTGGGTTGCCCTTTCCTTCTCCAGGGGATCTTCCTGACCCAGGGATAGAACCCACATCTCCTGCATAACAGGCTGATTTTTTACTGCTGTGCCACTGGGGAATACTTGAATGCACTAACCAATATTGTTATACCAACGGTGAATTTTGTGAATGAAATGATAGCATTTGGTTATGTTGGAGATGTCCTGGTTCTTAGGAGATACATTATATAGTATTTAGGGGTAAAGTGTCATGATGTCTTTGACTGAATATCAAGTGATTCAGTCAAATGTTCATGTTACAAAACTATATCTATTGATACACACACGCATATGGAGTGAAAGAGAGGGAGAAGAAACATGTGTGGCCAAGTGTTGAAAACAGATAAGTTGGGTGAGTTTTACAAATGAGGCATACAATATTTACCTCGTAGCATTGTTTTAACAATTAAATGAAAATTATGTAAGCAAAGTGATTAGCACACTGATTAGCAAATGCTGCTATTTCTAAGTGTTAACAGTAAAGTCTTGATAGCCTGGCTTGCTTTAGCTCAGCTATGGAATTTCTGTCATACAATATCCTACCTGATTAGAATTCTCAGACAGCTATTGTGAATGTCTTACTTGACAGATGCATTTTTAAACCAAGGTTCTTTATAAAATTAGCCAGGCTCCAACACTTAGAGTACCAAACATGTCCCCAAGTGATTTGTTTCCTCTTAATACCCAAGGGTCAACCCTCTCAGGATAATGGATCATGGTGCGTCGGACCTGTAGTCCCAGTCTTCCTGCCTCCCTCAGTCCAGGTTTCTACTTCTATAGCATCAGGATGGAGTGCCATATGGATGTACCCTTTGATATGCCATGTCTTTCTACCCAGTTTTTATACCCTTTCAACTTTGTTTTCCTACTTAGAGCAAGGATTGTGATTTTCTCCTCATTTTATACTACCTTGTACCCAAGCCTCTTTCTCCTTTATTGACACCAAATTAGTTAGGTGCTAATAGCTCTAAGTAATAGGAAGCCCTCTTTGCCGAATCAATCAGGAGTGTAGCCTTACAGTGTCATGTGGGGCCCAAGCTCCTTCTCTCTATGACTTCTCTCTCCTTTGCGCCTTCCATCATTTTTGCAAAGTCACCTCATAGTGCAAAGTAGCTGCCAGAACTCTATCTATACATCCAGCTTCCAGGCAAAAAGACATGCTTCCCAGCTGAGTCAGCCCCATTCAAAGTAGTTTCTGGGGAGTCTTAGCTAATAAATACTGCCAGCATCTTGCCAAGAAGCACAGATGGTTGAGAAATGTAGTCTTTACCCTGGTCACATTGTTGCCCTAAAATCGGAAAACCTATCAGGAAGAAGAGGAGAAGGAACACTGGATAGGCAGCTAGCAACCTGATGTTCCAGCATCTGAACATCATTCACTGAGTCAGACGTTTGAGTATAGACTTTGAGCTGAGGGGGGAATGCATAAAAAATAGGACACATCTCCCATACCTCTTAATCCCTTGGAAACTTAGAAGAGGAGGCGAAAGGTGGGGGGAAATTAGCAGAAAATTTGGTGCTAATCTAAATGGAACTCAAAGAAAAGAGAGCCAAAGTCTTCAGGCAAGTTTTCTGAATTTGATTTAGATAAGAGACTTGGTAAGAGAATTTTCCTAAGGAAAGCAAGAGCACAAGTAAAGCACAGAGGAAGAACGAGCAGACTAGTTGGAGTGCAATGCCTTGGTCTTGCTGCTGGACAGAGGACATGGTTTGGAGAAAAGCAGAAACTAAAGAGACAGGTGGAATGGGTATGGATTATGGAGAAGATTGAACCCAAGGCATGTGTTTGGTCCTGATGGACTAGGCACTAGGGAGCCATTGTATTAATAGGTCCTTGAGCAGGATATTATTGAAGCGAAAGTGCCATTTGTAGGAAGTTGTTAGTTGCAAATAAAAGTAGGTGAAGAGGCTTGAGTTAGTAAATAAGTATAGTCTTGATTTACTATAGACCCTGTGTTAAGAAATCAATGGAAATTGAGAGGAAAAAAATAAACCTGAAAGATATTTGAAAGAAAAATTGAGCTGGAATGATGATCATGAAATAGAAAGGAAAAAAACACAAGATGACTCTGAGGGGATAGTTGCGAATTCTGGCCGATATTGTACATTTGAGGAAGAACTAACTCTAAGAGTGGGTGGAAGAGATATAGCAAACGCCATTAAGTAATTCTTACACAATTGAAAGCCCCAAATGTATTTCTGAGAGTTAGCTGAGACCTGAGCTATGCTCCTGTGTGTAGCTATGTGTATTTCTAGTTAGAACATACCTAGTAGTTTGCGTTCTTTCTAAGAGTAAAGTCTTCAGAGAGAGAGAGAGAGTAGAGAAAGATCATGTTAATACTTTGAATATACTTCGAAAAACACAAGGCTTACTATGTTAATTCTTCATAAAAAGGAAATCTCATTTACTTAAAGTTCCTAAAAGGAAAATAATTAACATTTAATTTGTGCCACAATAATAACAATAAACTAAAATATAAATCAACATTAACACATTGCCAGACAATTTCATTTCAACTTCCAACACTCTTATATTTAGACTCAGAGCAGTAAGTGCTGTCCTCAGTTACACAGCTGAGCGGTTGAACTAGCATTCAAACCCCAAAACACTAAGGTCAAAGCTGCCACTCATTCTTTTCCGTACTATCCTGCTTGGCTCCTCAGTTCTTCTTCCCTTCTCTGTGGCTCATCAGATCTTCAGATCTATTGAAAAATTGCTCATCTATGATTTCTGAAAGTCACAGCTTATTAACATTTAGAAAGATTTTGTAAACCTTGTGGGTTCCACAGTTCTATTTTATAATATTCTGTGGAAGAACTTTTGGAGAGCAACATTTGGTCATTCAAAGCCTAAGCTAAGGAAATTGATGCTATCACACCATTTGAAAGGTGATACAATTTCAAGAACGTTTATCTGAGTCAAGTCTGTCCAAAACAAATGGATTCTTCTGTTCTTGTTAGTGAGGCTAGTCAGGAATGTGCTCAAGTTACTCATTTGGAGAGCTTATTTTTTAATGTTGTTGAGAACATGGAAATATTTGGTAGATAAAAGATCATTCCAAGAGGAGGGAGGAGGGTTCAGGATGGGGAACACATGTATACCTGTGGCGGATTCATTTTGATATTTGGCAAATCTAATACAGTTATGTAAAGTTTAAAAATAAAATAAAATTAAAAAAAAAAAAAAAAAAAAAAAGATCATTCCAACTAGGGATAGCATAACAGTTCTTTTGCTTGAGAAATTTGAAAGATAAAGGCAAACAAATATATTTGTGGTTGAAATAAACTCCTCCTTTCATTATCCATTAGAAAAGTTTCTTATCTCTAATCACAGAGGATGGACTCTCCTGAGTTTTCCATGGTGATTTCTTTTTTTTTTTTTTTAATTTTATTTTATTTTTAAACTTTACATAATTGTATTAGTTTTGCCAAATATCAAAATGAATCCGCCACAGGTATACATGTGTTCCCCATCCTGAACCCTCCTCCCTCCTCCCTCCCCATTCCATCCCTCTGGGTCGTCCCAGTGCACCAGCCCCAAGCATCCAGTATCGTGCATCGAACCTGGACTGGCAACTCGTTTCATACATGATATTTTACATGTTTCAATGCCATTCTCCCAAATCTTCCCACCCTCTCCCTCTCTCACAGAGTCCATAAGACTGTTCTATACATCAGTGTCTCTTTTGCTGTCTCGTACACAGGGTTATTGTTACCATCTTTCTAAATTCCATATATATGCGCTAGTATACTGTATTGGTGTTTTTCTTTCTTCCATAGTGATTTCTTGGGTAATAACTTTTCTTTAAAAACTCCTGTTTTGACTTGGTGAATTCAGTTTTCCTTTGACATGTGGCAGTGAAGGCTATCAAAGAATGTTCTTCTGGACTTAGCTCGGTGAACCCCAGTTTCCCTCCTGGAAGGTCACCCCTGTGGTGCCACTGCGGGATGGTTAGGGCCTGAGTCATCAGATTACAGTCCATTTCTCACTAGCTTTTGACCATCTCCCAGAAGCGAACAAGATCCTCTAAATCTCTAGAGGATCTTTTCTTTTGCTTAGGAGCTTTGTATCCTAGTTATAATTGTCAACGTTTGACTGGATTTGGGCAGACAGGGAAATTTGTTTCAGATATGTCATGTTAATGTTTCAGAGCAAAAGGGTGTCATTTGGAGTTAAGAGTGTGGCCTTTTACTAAACTGACCTCTAGGGAAGTTAATTTAGTTCCCTTTGATCAGTTCCATTTAAGCGATGGAGATGATTTACCTGCCAGTTATTATTTAAACAAAACTGATTGTTTTCATTCCCAGTTTTGTGTACCTGGGAAAAAATACCCACCTCATAGTAAATACCCAATGAATGTTTATTAAATTCCCCTAGTACAGTATGGGGTTCTCTGGTCAGCTCAGCTGGTAAAGAATACACTTGCAATGCAGGAGACCCCAGTTGGTTTCCTGGGTTGGGAAGATCCCCTAGAGAAGAGATAGCCTACCCACACCAGTATTCTTAGGCTCTCCTGGTGGCTCAGATGGTAAAGAATCTGCCTGCAATGAGGGAGACCAGGGTTCGATCCCTGGGTTGGGAAGATCCCCTGGAGGAGGGCATGGCAACCCACTTCAGTATTCTTGCCTGGAGAATCCCCATGGACAGAGGAGCCTGGCGGGCTACAGTTCATGGGGTTGAAAAGAGTTGGACACAATTGAGTGACTAAGCACAGCACAGTACGGTACATACAAATGCAAATGATGTTTCTAGAATTTGGTTTGAGAGATGCATTCATGTATTAAGATCATAGGGATTTATAATACAATTTGTCAATATAATTTAAATGAGAGCCTCTCATGGTTGACTGTAAATGCACTTTAATTAAGGTTTAATAACCTTCAGAAAATGGAAAATTAAGTAAGTGATTTTGGAAAAATTCCAGTGACTCTTTTAAAGGAGACATCAAATAAAAATATAGTAAATATATTTTATGTAGCAATTATGTAGATTAAAGAACTTCATTCAGCTGCATGCTTTTTGGCAGATTATAGAATGCACACTCCATGCAAGTGAGACGCTGAAAAAGGTACTAGCCTTGTAACAACTTGAAGTTTCCATTGAGACTACTAGATGTGCTGGGTATAATGTACTTAGCCAATTAAAATGCTTATTAAAAGGGAAAGGTGTGCTTCTTCTGGCAAGTACTGCCTACTAACAAATGAATAAGGCTTCCCACTCAACTTTAGAGATGAGCATCACTGTTTCACACTACCACGAACAGACAGGCTAGCTAATATCTCCCTATTACTGTAGCCTGGAATGTCAGTCAAAGGAATGTAAATTGCTTTTGACAAGGATCTTTCCCATCTTCCAGCCCCCCATAAATTTGCTTTTTCCCATCTAGAAAATTGATTTTCTGGAGACCAGACCATCTTTCTGGGATGTCAAACTTATGATGTCATGTCCTGTTCTTTACACCCCGTCTGCATTACCTCAAGTCATGCTCTGTGAGTCTGTATTATAGTTCTGATTTATGGAGCAAAAGCTACACAATCTGGTAGAAGAGAGGTGGACAGCCAGAGCAGGTGCAGTGTGTCCTGGTGTAGCTGCCCAAAGACCCTAACGGGGCTGTGCAGCTGCCAGGACTGGTGTTGGAGAAGGTACCGATATGCTAAACTGCAGCTCTTTTATAATTGGCACTATTTCATTCTTCCTGGAGCCAGTAGGACATCTTTACAGTCCTTTGGGCCTGCCTGTTTTCCATCTGAACTCCACATCAGCAGGTCCAAATCCTCACCCACAGGAGAAAGCTGAGGGAGAGCCCTGGCAGCTGTGAGCACTCTGCCTACCTCTGGCCATCCCCATTCCTTCACAGTCCTGCCTCTTGAGTCTGACATAATTCCCTCCATGAGTAACCTTGATGTCTGTGGTACCAGCTTAGTTTAAGAACCATGATCATAAAAGCACTTGCCCACGTCAATCTTCCATGGGGAAAGCTGCGGCACACCTGGACCACTAATCCCTTCATAGACTTGATGATGACCTGGTTCCCAGTGCTTGTTGCTAGTGCAAACCTGGAGCCCATGTGCAGGCTCCACTGCCCAGGCATGGGGTGGGGGAGATAGTAATGGGCACTGGGTCATAGGACCAAAGAGCTCATTCACCAGGGAACTCAAGACAAGGCAGCAACAGACTGACATTGGAGGTCATAGTAGTGGGACATCTGGTGTTCTCAGGTCAAGCTTTAGCTCTATGGAGGAGTCACAGGACTGTGGTGTGGAGACAGACAGCCCTGGAGCTGAGGATACCAAGGAACTATAAAACCAGGGTGACCTCATGCTCTTTGACCCTGGGTTAGGCCAACCAGAGGTCACCCTGAACTTGCTCCACTTCTAGCCACTGCTCACAGCCTCACCCACCTGCTCATCAGACACCCCCTCACTTCCTCTTTCTGCCTCTCTGGAGAAGGCTGCTCCTCCTGTTCTTGGTTCACACGAGGGCCTGGCATGTTCCTTACCCTCCATCGTCCTTGACCTTCACTCAACATCTCTTTCATTCCTTGGTCGTTTACCAACTGGCCGGACGTGGCTTCACAACCCTCCAGGACTCCAGAGATTCTTCTCTGATAGTATCAACCTCAGCACCACTAAACATTAAGCCTCAGTGCTCACAGTTCCTGCACCAAACCTGACCCTCCTCACCCTGCAGGTAGGGACAGGAAACTCAGCTCCCTAAGGTTAAATCTGAAATCCCCTCTCTTCTTGCTCTTCCACTGCTCCCTTCTCTGTGTGTGCTGCACTCCTTTTCATCCTATTCATGACTCTTGCCCTTCAACTCCTCCTTCCCTCATCTTCCACTCCCTCTGATTTCTCTTGGCTCTCCATATTCACACCCATAGTTGGCCTTTTCATGCGCATGGGACTCTAGGCTTCTGACTACTTTCTTTTTGAGTCTGCATCTCACTCCCACAACAGCCTCTCCAGGCTCCCTCCCACTGCACAGGCCTGCAGTTATTTCCCATCCCTCTCTGCAGGTGATCTTGCTTTGTCCTGAAGAAACTGGGAACCTCTGATATGATTTCCTTCAAAATTCCTCTATTCTGGCTCACACCTGAGTTGTTTCTCTTTATTACTCTTTCTAAGAGGATGTATGTATCTGGTCTTTTTTCTAAGATTAGTTCCTCCTGATTCTACTCCTCCTCTAGGATTTACTCTATCCCTCCTCTCTTTTGCTTCTTTAGTTTTCCCCTCTAACTACAAATATACTCATCTCTCCCATAGTTAAAAAAATTCTTCCTATTTATTTCTCTTGTTGCCCTCTCTTTTTCTTAATTATAAACCTTTTTGACAAAGAATATTGTCTACATCTATTTTTCTCTGCCATCTGCTCATTTCTTATGCAGTTACTCTGATGCCCACCTCCACCAGTCTACAGAAGCTGCCTTCTCAAACATGGCTTTTAGAGTGTTTCACTCCAGCAGAGTTCAAGGGTCAAAGTTCAGATCCCTCCCTCTCCATTATATAATAATGCTTTCATGTTGGCATTAAACACAACCTGTGTTTAAGACCTACCTACTGTATTAGTCTGAGAATATACATGAAATGCAATGAGAGCTTTCAGATCAGATCAGATCAGATCAGTTGCTCAGTCGTGTCCGACTCTTTTCGACCCCATGAATCACAGCACGCCAGGCCTCCCTGTCCATCACCAACTCCCGGAGTTCAGTCAGACTCACGTCCATCGAGTCAGTGATGCCATCCAGCCATCTCATCCTCTGTTGTCCCCTTCTCCTCCTGCCCCCAATCCCTCCCAGCATCAGAGTCTTTTCCAATGAGTCAACTCTTCGCATGAGGTGGCCAAAGTACTGGAGTTTCAGCTTTAGCATCTTTCCTTCCAAAGAAATCCCAGGGCTGATCTCCTTCAGAATGGACTGGTTGGATCTCCTTGCAGTCCAAGGGACTCTCAAGAGTCTTCTCCAACACCACAGTTCAAAAGCATCCATTCTTTGGCGCTCAGCCTTCTTCACAGTTCAACTCTCACATCCATACATGACCACAGGAAAAACCATAGCCTTGACTAGCCGGACCTTTGTTGGCAAAGTAATGTCTCTGCTTTTGAATATGCTATTATGGGCCCAATTCTGAAGCCTTCAAGCTGGCAAATAAGAACATGAATGTATGTTGCTTTTGTTCAGTCACTAAGTTATGTCCGACTTTTTGCGGTCCCATAGACTACAGCACGCCAGGCTTCTCTGTCCTTCACTGTCTTCCAGAGTTTGTTCAAATTCATGTCCATTGAGTCGGTGATGCCATCCAACCATCTCATCTTCTGTCGCCCTCTTCTCCTCCTGCCCTCGAGGGTCTTTTCCAATGAATGCATAGAAACATTATCTACTGTTCACAAGACCATATTTTGAACAGAGACTTGCTAATACATCATAAGAAAACTATATTGTGCTTTCCCATAAGGTTCATAGTTTGAACCAAGTAGCATTGTAGCAAACACCAGCGGGTGTCCTAGGCATTCCACATCTCCTCCTGCTACTTATTAGCAAGTTGCAGAGGTAGCAGGTCTCACTGTGGCAGCAGTTGGTCCATTCAACAACAGAACAGCTTCTTAACAAAAGCACTCCTAACTTACACTAAACACTCCCAAATTTTGACTTCATAGATAACAGGAACCACATGTTCTGTGGATCCATTATATTTTCCTTTATCCAAACATTGTACAGTGGAATCAGGATATGGTCAAATGGCTGATACTGGTTAGATTCGATTTTGCCAGTAGGAGCTGTGTCTTTGAAGGTACTTGGTCAGACTCTGGAGGGAGGAGATGCAGAGGTAAATTGAGATGAACTCCCTACTCTAAGGGAGCTTATAGTCAAGTAGTAGAAACAAGACAAGTGCTTGGAAACCATGACTGAAAGGAGGCAATGGTAAGTGCCCTTCAGAGGAGGGAGGGACCGCTCCAAAAGAGGGGGGCCACTCTAACCCCTAGCAGGAGCAGATGATCCTCTGAGAATGAAGACTGAGAAAAGTCAACAGATTTGATGCCTCTGAATACACATACCTGTTATTTTTAAAAGGCTCTGTTGAGAAAAGGATACTTTTATCTGGAAAATCAGAAATCTCTCTGAACACATATTTTAACAAATGATAAGCTATTAAATTTGTATTTAGAAGATACTAGGTCCTTGTGAGTTTGTCAAGATTAAATTGTGTCATTTGTGTTTTCCGGAGAGTGCCTTTTTTGTGGGCTAAATATTTGTGTTAAGATGTTCCTGCCTCTTGGCATTGTGTCTATTTAGAGGCTTTATGACCAAAATAAGGTTTCTGCAGGGAGGCAGGGACCCTATGGAGATAAAAATGCCTTATGTTTCCCTGCGGGAGGTCAAGCTCTCTGAGACAAGTTTAATAGCCATTCATGCACTGAGAAGATCTTATCTCGTGTCCTATTGGTTCAGGGTCACTTGCTGGCTCACATTATATTGAAATGTGGGCAGAGAGAGGGAGTAATTTGTTAATGTCATGTAGGATGAACTTGGTTAGAAAGGGAAGTGTACCCGTTTTATAATAACACAAGTGTTTCCTTGCTAATCCCTTGGCAGGTTCATTATCTGTGCAGCCCCGGGCAATGGTTAGCCTATCCTGAAAGTGAAATTTAACCCTCAGCATGAAATTAATCCTCAAAGACTTGTGTCTGCTCAGTCTAAAAATAATACATTCTAAGTGATTTTATAATCCCTGATCTTTCTTTATTGCATGGGTGCTAAATTGTTATCAAGATGTTATAGAGCACACTAGGAAGCTGATTTTTGTTTACTTGGGAAAACTGGACAAATCTATAACAAAGAGACTGATTTCCCAGTTCCAAGTTGAGGTTATAAACCTGACGTAGTTGGATGGCTGTATTTTTAGCCCTAATAGAGTTACCATTTGTTGGTGATAATACTCACGTTTGCTCTATGTTTTACCTAACATATGCAGGAATAAAGAATTTTTAGGAAATGTATCACTTGACGAGGAGGCTCTTTCCTTCAGCTTATTGACATTCAACATGGGAAAACTGGGAAACACTGGGAGGATGCCAAATAAGTGTGAAAGGTTCCTTGTGGAGTCAGGAAACCTTTAACAAGGGTTTAAGAGTGAAAGGAAGTAAGGCTGTGTCCCTTTTCCTGTTTCACAAGACAGGGCTTTAGTCTTAGCCTTTTTGTGTATCTTTCTTTCCAAGGTGTATGGTCAGTTAGGGAGAGAGGGAGAAGAGAGATTAGGATTGAGAAGTGGTGGAAGGGAGCCAATATTTACTATGTAGAAATATACATACTGAGCATTTTACACACATTGTCTTATTTAATCCTCACTGCAAATGGCAAAGGTAGGTATCACTTTTCCAGATAAACAGAGAAGTTTACATTTCCTGCCCAGGTTTGTATAGGGGGTGACATAGTCAAAATTTGAATACAGGTCTGTACAACTCCAGAACCTTTTCTATTTCCACTGTATCACAGAAGCTGATTTTAAGAAATGATAAAAGATTTAGAAAATCAATGAAACCTTGCCTGATTGAAATTCAATCCACTCCCCAAATATAAGAGATCCTTGAAGTTTACCTAGTTGTAGCCCAGAATACCAATGCCCCTCTCTGCTAAATTGTGATTTCTTTTAATGCAACATGATGACTTATTTTTACCATATTTATAAGTTGCTTACAATTCCATATACTGCATAACTACAAAATTAGTTCATACTTTCACTCATAACACTTTAAAAGGTGGTTGTGAGATAAATGCCCAAAAGGCTCAAGACTGGGGGATAGGTGCACATGAGAATTCACAGAATTCTCTATTCTTAGATATTTCAAAGACATCGAGGGTCTTCTGAAGTTAGGAACTACATGTTGTTTTAATTCAGGAAATTTCACAATTATTCAGTTAGATTCAATCGCTCACTCATGTCTGACTCTTTGCGACCCCATGGACTGCAGCATGCCAGGCTTCCCTGTCCTTCACCAACTTCCAGAACTTGCTCAAACTCATGTCCATCGAGTTGGTGATGCCATCCAACCATCTCATCCTCTGTCACCCCCTTTTCCTCCTGCCCTCAATCTTTCCCAGGATCAGGTTCTTTTCAGATGAGTCAGTTCTTTGCATTAGGTGGCCAAAGTATTAGAGAGCATCAGTCCTTCCAATGAACACTGGACTGATCCAGGACTGATCTCCTTTAGGATGGACTGGTTGGATCTCCTTGCAGTCCAAGGGACTCTCAAGAGTCTTCTCCAACACCACAGTTCAAAAGCATCAGTTCTTTGGTGCTCAGCTTTCTTCACAGTCCAACTCTCACATCCATACATGACTACTGGGAAAACCATAGCTTTGACTAGACGGACTTTTGTCGGCCAAGTCATGTCTCTACTTTTTAATATACTGTCTAGGTTTGTCATAGCTTTTCCTCCGAGGACCAAGCATCTCTTAATTTTATGGCTGCGGTCACCATCTGCGGTGATTTTGGAGCCCAGAAAAATAAAGTCTGTCACTGTTTCCCCATCTATTTCCCCTGAAGTGATGGGACCAGATGCCATGATCTTAGTTTTCTGAATGTTGAGCTTTAAGACAACTTTTTCACTCTCCTCTTTCACTTTCAACAAGAGGCTCTTTAGTTTTTCTTCGCTTTCTGCCATACAGGTGGTGTCATCTGCATATCTGAGGTTATTGATATTTCTCCCAGCAATCTTGATTGCAACTTGTGCTTCATCCAGCCTGGCATTTTGCATGATATACTCTGCACATAAGTTAAATAAGCAGGGTGACAGTATACAGCCTTGATGTACTCCTTTCCCAATTTGGAACCAGTCTGTTGTTCCATGTCCAGTTATAACTGTTGCTTCTTGACCTGCGTACAGATTTCTCAGGAGGCAGGTAAGGTGGTCTGATATTCCCATCTCTCTCAGAATTTTCCACAGTTTGTTGTGATCCACACAGTCAAAGGCTTTGGCATAGTCAATAAAGCAGAAATAGATGTTTTTCTGGAACTCTTTTGCTTTTTTGATGATCCAACGGATATTGCCAATTTGAGCACAATTATTAGAAGTCCACCTTTGCTTCATTATCAGTTGCCACAATTTTAAGTGATTTTACACAGGGTGGTGGACTTTTCAAAGAATTACAGCTATCCTTGTGCGTTCCTTACTTTGCCAATATATGTGTGTGTGCTTAGTCGTGTCCGACTCTGAGACCCTTATGGACTATAGCCCACCAGGCTTCTCTTTCCATGGGATTTTCCAGACAAGAACACTGAAGTGGGTTGCCATGCCCTCCTCCAGGGGATCTTCCAGACCCAAGGATCAAACCCATGTCTCCTGCACCTCCTGCATTGGCAGGCAGAATCTTTACCATTGAGCCCCCTGAAAAGCCCTTACTTTGCCAAATCCCTTATCAAATTTGTTTTCCAGATATTGGTTCTCTCATGCCTGGCCTATTTTAACATCCTGTTTTTGCTATTGCTTCCTGTTGGTTGACATTGCCTGTTACTCTGCTGCGGGAGGAAATGAAATTGGTCTGGCACACTTTTCCCTTCACAGAGCCAAGTTCAGTGGACGCCAACGCCCTTTCCTAAGTAGACACAAATCAACTATTTGATAATTTACTCTCACTTCAGCTTATTGTTAGATACTTACTTCTTTCTGACTCTAATAAATGTACCTTTTGTAAATTTCTTGAACATTCCTCCTAAGCTTTCAAAATCATAAACTTAGTTCTTAGGAGAAAGTTATCAGCCCTTACCGGTATATACATCAGTTCAGTTCTGTTCAGTCACTCAGTCGTGTCCGACTCTTTGCAACCCCATGAATCACAGAATGCCATGCCTCCCTGTCCATCACCAACTCCCGAACTTTACTCAAACTCATGTCCATTGAGTTGGTGATGCCATCCAGCCATCTCATCCTCTGTCGTCCCCTTCTCCTCCTGCCCCCAGTCCCTCCCAGCATCAGGGTCTTTTCCAATGAGTCAACTCTTCACATTAGGTGGCCAAAGTATTGGAATTTCAGCTTTAGCATCATTCCTTCCAATGAACACCCAGGACTGATCTCCTTTAGAATGGACTGGTTGGATCTCCTTTAAAAACTCTGACAGGCTCTTTTCTGTGCTGGTTTAACTTCCCATTTACCCATGATATCACTTTGCTCATTGCCCAGAACTATCCTTCCCTACATTACAAGTTAACTGCTTCAAATAAGTTTTCTTCATTTAACCCCATATTTTCTGCAGCCCATCAACTCAATTTGTATATCCTATCTCCTTTAAGCATTCATTTATATTCTCTCTGTATAAAATTTATTTTAATAGTACTGCTGACTGATTTTCAAACTTCCTTGTTTTTCATCTATTTTTAGTGTTCTTATGGCTGGTACAGTTTGCTGTGTACTTTGTGGATGGATTGAAAATTTAACTTTGATAGACTTATAAGGAAGTTTTACATTTTAGTGAAATTAGTATTTTTTTTTCTAATTTTAAGCAAAGTAAAGTTATTCAAACTCTAGTAAATGAGTATTTACTTTATTAGGGTTTATAGATTCTGATAAAATGTTCTTTATTGTTTAATCACACAAATAGAGAGTGGCATCCACTTTGCTTTCTGAAAGTTGTTTCATCATTGTAGAGTGCCATAAGGTGTTCCTTTGAAGTGATGATTTTCATAAGGGTAGAAACAGTCATTTATAGTATTAAAAAAAAAAAAACTTAAAAAGGCATAAAGCTGAAAATAGGCAGTAAAAATTTGCTGCAGATAGATTCTTTTGAGTACTCAAGAATGCCTTCTTGTTGGCATTTGTTTATAATTTTGTCTGTTTTTCTAAAATTACTTCCAAACTGTCAGCCTGCAGAAAAGCGTGAAAAAGTGTAATAATCACACTTCAGGTCCGTTAAGTTAATACAGAATATTGTGGAAAATTGTTTTAACTCTTGAAAATCCCTCTACAACTATAAAAGTGCAAATGAGATTGTCCCTGCTGTTTTAGACAGGCCTGTGAGGCTCAAAGCAATAGGATATTTATAAGAAAATTCCAGACATAGCAGTACTGCCATGATCCATATGACCCAAACTTTCCAGTTTTCGTCTCTTGTCCTGCCTAAGGAAAAACAAAGAGGCATTACATTTAAATTGGAAGTTCTCAAGTCATTGTTATGACTTGTAATGAACATAAGTGTATTGTTTTATAGAGTCAGTCGGTTGATTTGGAAGAAAAAAGCACTTTTAATTTTCATTATACTCTGGTGATTTTCAAGTCACTATCTCTCTAAAAATAGCTCCAACTTCTCTCCAGCACTGTCCTAAGAAACTGGCTCCTTCTGTTTTTCAGTGAGGGATTTGGTTTTCTTTTAAGTCTATGCTGACAGTTCCTTAAATTTAGAAGATTCTGACTACCTAGCAAAGACACAGCATGGAAATGACTTGAGCATATCTATGTATTGATCTTTCTCAAGTTTTATACTTGGAAAAGACTGTACTGGTATCTTCAGCTGGGACTCATATAGCTTGAAGGAAAAGAACATTGTGTATTTAAGAGTCTTTTCAATGTTTCTAATTTGATTTGGAATTTAATTCAGTAGATTCCAATTTGGATTTCTCAGAAAACATTTTTGCCAGCCTTATGTGGCTTCATTCTAAGGGTTGATGCATCTCATGAAAGATTGTTGGAGAAATATCAAGGAGACATTTTCATCTTTAATCAGTTCAAAATTGGCATAATAAAATTAAGTTGTGGTGGAAACTCATTTTACTTTAAACCTAGGTAAACAACTGAAGTAAGTGGGGGACTATATACAACAAGTAACACTAAGCTTATAAGCGGAGAATTGAATTTGAAATTCAGGATTTCTTCCCAATATCATACCTACTCTACATATTAGAGATGATCTCCCGATGAACTGATAATGCTACATATATTAGGATGCATGCATGCATGTGTGTGCACTCAGTCGTGTCCGACACTGTGAGCCCATGGACTGTAACCTGCCAGGCTCCTCTGTCCATGGAATTTTCCAGGCAAGAACACTGGAGCAGGTTAACATTTTCTTCTCCAGGGTGCAGCTGCATGCAAACAATAAACTAGCATTTTAACCTTAAGTGTTCACTTTTTAGCCAGAGCTTTCTGATAGAAATATAATATGGCCATACACATAATTTAAAATTTGCTATTAGCCACATTTTAAAAGTAAAAACTAGATTTTTACTACAGTGTATCTTTTGGGATCCAATAGTTAAAATGTAGTCCTACCAAAATGATGCAGTTGTGTTTAATGGGCAAATATTTAATACTTTTTGAGCTCTTAAATTTAAATCTAGATTAATTAAAATAAACCCATTTGCCCAGTTGCACTACCCACATTTCAACTGCTCAATAGCCATATGTGATTAGTGGCTATATTGAACAAGGTAATTTTAAAATCCACAAGCTTGTGGATTTTACTCAGAGTTCTAATGCTATTTTAATGATCTTTTTGTATGTAGTTACTGTTTAGAAGAAACATGATAAAACAAAGATAAATTGCTTTCTATACATCCACTGGAAATCAGTGTAAATAAAATTCTTTTGTGCTGCACTTATTTCTAAGCACACATTTATTTCCCATGATTTTAGCTAGTCACTGCCCCTCTGTGTTGGAAGGCTTGCAAGGATGGAGGGATAGAAATTGTGGCTATGTTATCAGTCTGTGACTCTTAAAACCACTTCTGAACCTCATCATGAAATTCTAGTAAACCTAAGCTTTCCCTTACATTTCAAGTAATGAAATTGATGATGTAGGATGCTGAGGAGGGGTTGGTGTGGGTTTTATCATGTATGGTAAAGGGCATGGTAACATTCCTTAAGAATATATTAATTTGGAAAAACATATATCTTACAAAATTGACCTTTTTTCATCCTATATAAGACATGCAACTTTAAAACTAAGTAGAGTGAAAATATGTATTTTCTCCCATTTTGTGTTTTCCCAGAGAAGTGCAAGTACTTTCTAGTTTCCCATTTCCTGAAATAAGAAAAAGGATACAACTGTTATCACCAAAGTCTTAACTAGCATCCTAGAATAAAATGGGACTTCCTAGATGGCTCAGAGGGTAAAAAATCTGCCTACAATGCAGGAGACACAAGAGACAAGGGTCTGATCCCTGGGTTGGGAAGATTCCCTGGAGAGTGCCATAAGGTGAGAGTGCCACTCCAGTGTTCCTGTGTGAAAAATCCCATGGAGAGAGGAACCAGCTGGCTACAGTCCAAGGGGTCACAAAGAGTCAGACATGGCTGAGCAACTAAGGACCAGGATAAATATTTAGAGAAAAATAAGCCCTTCAAAGGGAATGTTTGGATTCTGTACCTGGATATTCACACAATGTTCATAATCCCTCAGGTTACACGCTTTACTGAGACTACCTGTCCCCCCACACCCATATGTGAGGCACTTTTCACACTGAATGGAAGTGATGAGATGTTTGGTTTAATAATAATACTTTCCCATTCATTTTGATGCTTATGTAGCATCTTTTGCTGGGAACCAATGGCAGTAGAGGGGCTTCCCATGGGGCCCTAGTGGTAAAGAACCCACCTGCCGACGTAGGAGATATAAGAGATGCGGGTTCCATCCCTGGGTCGGGAAGATCCGCTGGAGGACGAAATGTCAACCCACCTCAGTATTCTTGCCTGGAGAATCCTATGGACAGAGGAGCATGGAGGACTACAGTCCATGGGGTTGCCAAGAGTTGGACACAACTGAAGTGACTGAGCACAATGGCAGTAAAACAATGTTCATGATACCAGAAAAATCTGAAAGAGAAAATTGTGATTAGATCTTTGGATGCATATTCTGTATGACATATTCATAGCATATCCAAGTTGGTTAGAAAGTTGGTTTTTTGTTTGTTTGTTTGTTTTGCCATAAGAAGTAACATAGCAGTACTTCTATGGTGATTTCTACTTTTTTCTCCCTTTTTGTTTTTATGAACATTTCTATTTTTAAATGTAAAGAATTGAATTCTAAACGGGGTCCTGGGAATATGCACTATTGAGAGTGCACGATCCTGTGAAAAGCAATGTGCTCTGTCAGTGGTGAAGCAGTCCAGTAGGGGAAAAAGATGCAACAGCAGATGATGGCAATCATGTAGCTGAAGAGGACTGAGAAGAGGAAGGGAAACTTTTACCAGAAGAAATGAAGATGTACTATTTGGTAGACATGTTCTGGGGTTGCCTGCATGTTCCTCTACAATTTGCCATCACTCAATGGCTCTACTCATGGGGTGGGCTTGATGGCCATGTTTGTACAATAACTCCATCCCTTGGATGCAGCCAAGTGAGCCAGGGATAGATTGCTGACTCCCTAGAGAATATTATCTGCAATGTGATTTTGCAGTGAGAGAACAACAGGAAGCAGAACTCTCAAATTGGGACAATTTGAAGAGGGTTTATAAATGGATTCATTATAAAGAGTATGGGCAGTGTATAAGGAAATTACAAGGAAGAATTCAGGATTCTGGGGCTAACAGCAGGAGGAAGTAAAGCTGTTCCCTGTGTCTAAATTCAAAGGTGTGTGTGAAGGGAAAGGTTACCAAAACCTGAAAGATGAAAGTCACAAAGAAAGAGCTCCTTGAGAGGAGCGGTGAACTTGTGTTGACAGAGACAAGCCTGAAGAAGTCTCACAGGAAGGAACCAGACAAATAAATGTCCCCAACTCATTTTCCTCCCTTCTTGTTGTCACCTGCCAGGGCTTCTCATTGACCAAATCCAACTGGAAGGCAGAGAACATAGTAGTCTTTTGATGTAATCGATTCAGATCACCTCTCAGCGCAGTAAACAGGGTGGAGAAGAGTAGAGAGTGGGTATGAAGGAACAGACTGGAGAGATTTGGCACAAGTAGTGGCAGAGAACAGTAAGCAGTAGGCCCTGGGTTTGTGTCCTATTATACCAAGGCTGGGGCTGCTTCATCAAGGTCAGTGCTATAGAGAAGAAGGAAGTATGAGTGACCAGAAGGAGCTGTCTGCAGAGAGGACATGGAGAGACACAGAGACAGTGCAGTGCTGATCTTTGGATCAGTTAAGGCAAATCTAGCTTCACTTTCACTTTTCACTTTCATGCATTGGAGAAGGAAATGGCAACCCACTCCAGTATTCTTGCCTGGAGAATCCCAGGTTCAGAGGAGCCTAGTGGGCTGCCGTCTATGGGGTCGCAAGGAGTCAGACATGACTGAAGTGACCTAGCAGCAGCAGCAGCAGCTGCAGTAACCAATAAACCAAATTTCAGTGGTTTACCCCCCACCAAGTATACTCATGCTGCTGCTTCAGCCTACCAGGCTCCTCCGTCCATGGGATTTTCCAGGCAAGAGTACTGGAGTGGGGTGCCATTGCCTTCTCCAAAGTATACTCATATAGTAGTCCAATTTAGGTTTCCTCAGTGTGTGATTTAATGATCCAGGCTCCTTCCATCTGGTGGCTCTGCACTCATTAGAGCTTGGGAGCTCTCTGCTTCCTTCTTGCAGGTGATACAGATTTGATGTAAGATGCAGGTAGTCTTGATGTAAAGGTATTTTGCAAGTGCCACTCAAAAGAAGCAATAAGATAGAGACTGGAGAAGCCCCACTCACTTCTTTAAAACCTCAGTCTGGAAGTACCGTACATCACTTTTTCACTGAAAATAACAGGTCAAATGACCTACACCAGGATGTACAGTGGGCTGGAGATGTACTTACTCTCTGTTGTGTAGGTATCTCCTAGCATCAACTTTATACAAGGAATCACTTCCACAACAGCCCCTGATGGATTCTCACATCCCAGTCCCAATTCCCAGGAGACCAGGAGATTTCATGGCACCTCCTTGACACAGATGGTCTCTGTAGTAACCACTTCCCCCTGATATGACATGTGTCACATGGCAGTCCTGGCAACCAAAGCCCTTGGTGAAGCCACATTCATTTAGCATAGGTATTGCAATATAAAAAAGGCATCTGTTTATGTCCAGATTTCTAGAATGTTTAAATCTGGTATTTTAAAGAAAAATTTTGTTTTTCTTCTTTGTATCTAAAAGTGTGATATCTCGATTGTATGCTTGTTTACCTGTACACATGTAAACTTTCATAAACTGTATAGCTTTTTAATTCTCATGTAGTTAGCTTAAATTCAACCTGACCCAAGTAATATTAATATATATACATACATATTATAATATACTATAGGCAATGGCACCCCACTCCAGTACTGTTGCCTGGAAAATCCCATGGATGGAGGAGCCTGGTAGGCTGCAGTCCATGGGGTCGCACAGAGTCGGACACGACTGAAGTGACTTAGCAGCAGCAGCAGCAGCATACCATACATATAGGGGCTTCCCTGATGGCTCAGAAGGTAAAGAAACTGTCTGTGATGCAGGAGACCTGGGTTAAATCCCCAGGATAGAAAGATCCCTTAGAGAAGGGAATGACTACCTACTCCAGTATTCTTGCCTGGAAAATTTCATGGACAGAGAAGCCTGGCTGGCTACAGTGCATGAGATTGCAAAGAGGTAGACACACTGAGAAATCAACAGTTTCACTCCACTTTCATACATACATACATATATATATATATATGAGAACCAATCTTCATTGCAGAAAGTTCTCTTGGCATTGTATATTTAAAGTTGTGAATATACTGACTTCACCATTGAAAATGCTCATTTCTCTACTCATTTTATTCAAAAAAGTCTGCATTCAAGGGAATAAAAAAAAATAGGGACTACCTTCCATCTCTTCTATAAATTATATCAAGATTTCTTTTAATAGACATTTCAAAGTATGGAATTGCAGCTGTCCTGTGAGTTTTGCCAGAATCTGACCTAACACAAATGAGTAAGAGTGGGCTTAGCAGTTCCAGAAGTATTAGAAGTATTTGTACTGGGAAATACAGTATTTTATAGTGTTTTTTTTCCCTTTCTTTTTTCCTTCCTTCCTCCCTCCCTCTATTTCTCTCTTTCTTTCTCTCCCCTTCCTTCTTTCTTCCCTCCTTTCCTCTTTCAAGTACCTCCTCTAGTGCAGTATCAGTAGAGCCAACAGAAAGCCACAGGGATTTGGCCAGATTTCTGAAAATATATATATTTTTTAAAAAGAAGTTTTCAAGCTAAACATGCATCTATGAGAGTCTAAATAACAGACACTACCAGTCCATAATGCAGAAATGGAAAACAAACATACAAAAAAACTAGAAGAGCATTTTATTTCAAGAAACAAACAAATGAAATCCACCAAACAAATAGGGAAGCAGAATGCAGAAGGAATCATTACAGCTGAGGTCAGCTGTGCAATGTGTCCTCATTGTGTTATAAATTAATTCTTGTTTGGCTTCCAGGAGCAACAGAACTCTTTATGAAGTCCTCAAAGTGGAGGAATCCCAAAGAAATAGGCACATGGCAGTAGGGCCATCCTTCCACCAGGAGGAGAGACTGTAGCTCCCTGGGGTGCTCTCCTTCAGCATGACCCCAGCACCAGGGAGAGATACCAGAGGAAATCAGAGGCTGGCTGTCCATTCTTCCTCTAAGCATAGCTCATTCTCAAGGAAAGTTCAAACTCAGCCAGAGGCCACTTATCTCAAAACCTCAGCTCTGACACAGAACTGAGACACAGATATAGAAATGGTCACTGGACAGCCAGCTTGTGTGTTTTACAGGGAAGGTACTGATGTCTGTGGGCCTGATTCATAGTATGGCCCCTCCAGCCCTCACTGAGAGGCATGACCCAGCTGGTTTATCTGGTCCTTGGTTCACTGCTGGGTGTAAGTGGTGAATTAAAGGTCATGGGAGGAATGCAGGAGAGAAAAGTGGGAGAAGGAGAGGGAAGCAAGGAGAGTGCTTAGGGGCAGACACACTGATGGGCAAGAAAAGATAGCTCAGTGCCTAGCAAGAAGGGAGTGAACAAAACCATGTCAGGAAAATCAAGAACTAGAAAAGCATTATGGGGCCATTAGTGCAAGGACTAGCCTTGCAAGGCTTGATGAGATCATTGTGCAACAGGATGGGAGGGTGGTTTCTATTTAGAAGGTCCCTTCCAACCCCAGGCACTACAAAAATGATGTGTGGGGAGGGGTTCCTGGTGTGCTGTTCAAGGGAGCAAGCAAGAACACAACAAATCTGGGAATACTTGCCTGTTATTAATGTTTTAATGCTTCATGTTTGTCTCCTGTTAGAATGCAAACATCTGTAAGAAGGTCAGTGTCTAAGTTAAGCAGAGTCTCAAACCCAAGTGCCCCATACAGAATAGGCATTCTGTAAGTGCTAGTTGGCTTGAATTCTCTGTAAATTTCACTGTATTAAAAAAACACTTTTTTTATATATTCAGTTTTAAGATATCACTTGTGATGGGAGGGACTAAAACTCCAAATGTTTAAGTCTATTTTTCACACTTTAGAATTCATGATGATTAAATGAACGAGAGTGAGTGGAATTTCACTGGAGACAACCAAAACACACCCTAGCAAAATTCTGAAGGAGGGGTTTTAAACTCACATATTTACTATAGGTTTCTCACGTGGTTATCATTTTATGTGAATGTCTTATGTTTAGTCTTCAAGATTTTAGGGAGTCTAGATTAACCAAGATACCTGGTTATCTGAATCTTAAATTGTAGAACAGAGAGTTATTATTTAAAAAACTAATTGCTTTAAAAAGTGAAGTTAGCTTTATTTAGAAGCTGCTTAGTTGGAATTAGATCAGCATTTTATAAAATTAAATGACTTGCACTGTCTTGAAGTGCTTTGTTACCTGCCAAGGTACCCATCTATAATTCAACAAAAAGCACTAGTTGTCTTTTATTAAAATTTGGTTAGTTAGTGAAACATGGATTTCTGTACAAGTTCTGTGAACAAGTTAGGCCTTCTCCTGGGTGGGAATAATTCACATATCTTTTCTGCTTCTAGCATTCTAAGTGATTATTAATTCTTTTTAGCATGTTATTTGATGATAATAATGAAACCACATCCTTCCACAAGGGCACTGTCAAGCATGGGTTCATTGACATAATGGAGTATTCATCCTTAAAAGTTATTAGTTGAGAGAAGGAGAAAGTGAGCAAAATAATTTACAGAGTTAGTAGATAGTGGCCTTGACAATATTTTCCAGGCACACATTGGGCACTTAAAACACTTGGAAATAAATCCCACAGAATAGATGCTAGATAAACATGGAAAGGGTATTTTTTGATCCAGAATCTATCAGTCCAGCTGTCTACAATGAGAGGGCTGAAAGGAATCACTTGACATCTATGCTCTTCAAACAGAATTGAATTTTTCTACCAAAGATGCCCTGCCCACTTTCCCCAGGCAGAGATTTCTCTCCATCCATAGTGTACACCCCTGACAAGGAGAGATAGAATTAAGTGGACTCAGTTGCCTTTCATTTGGTGATGTGCACGTAACATTATTCCCTTTTTAACAACTGAAAAAGCTTGGGTTCAGAATAGTGATTTTTACTGATCTTTCACTGAGTTAGAGAGACAAATTTTTAGTACAACTGAGAGACTCCAGGGAAAACTACTCCCTCCAGTCTGATGCCTTTGTAGCTCCAAGCTGATACTTTTCTTTCTTTCTTTCTTTCTTTTTTCATTTTTCAAGTGATTTTAACCCTATAAATAGAAGGAACTGTGAAACTCCACCCTGAGATGAGAAGAAAAATGTAAAAATGCAATCAGAATTAAAAGTGGTTTACAAGTAAGCAGGATTATTACTATTTTGGGGTCATTTTCAGGTCCTGTCCACCTATGAAATGCTTTTGAAAACTGTGTCCTCATTTGGAATCAATAACTCACTCATATCTTGGTAACATATGAGGTCAATCTTGATATAAAAATATAAACTTCCCTTGAAATTTTCCTCAACTTTGATAAGCATATGCATGTTTTCTTCATTAATAGCCAAGTTTATTATCTCCATTCTTCAAATTTCTTTCTAGCATAAGCATTTATGCTTATGAACACAAAGAAACCACCCACACTTTTCATCTTTCTTTCTTTGACATTATTGAAAAGCAGCCTTTTTTATCAATACTAAGTAAAGTATAAAATAGGCACATTTGATAAGTTAAAATAACAGGCATTGTATATATTAGGTCTCTAGGGACATCTTCTCTGACATTCCCCCTCACTGGGACCCAGGCTTATGGTCTCTAATGCATAATTAATTTCTGACAAGTGGCTGTGTTCCCAGGGCCAGCAAAAAGATTCTGGTAGATTTGACTGTTTTTTAATTCCCTGTTCTGGAAATCTTTTATGAAGGCTAGAAACCAAGAATTTCAGTACTATCCAGAGCAATAAGCCAAGGTTCAAGAATGCTGAGGTAAGAATGAAGTCGTGCAGTCTGCTGTCCTGAGGTGGTAGGTGCTATTGGTGAACATCAAGGAAAGTTGTGAACCCAAGTTGGGAGGGCTGGAAAGGGGAGGACCAGAGAGAGGAAAGACAGAGCTAACTTTTTTTTGGCGGGGGGCAGGGGGGTGTTCAAATTTTTAAAAACTGCTATTATTTTGGGACTATGGGGAAACTGTGATACGTATCATGACTGTGGTTATTTTAATATTTGATTGCTGAATTTGATGTAGCCCTCTCTGTGTTCATCACCTTGGTAATGGGTTTTATTTCCAATCTGTGATCCATCCTGCTTATTTCCCAAGTACAATTTGGTTTCATGCTAGTCAGCCACTGTAATGGCCAGCCTGGGTTAATGTACTTGGGAAATATAGATAGGTGTGTTTGGGTGTGAGGTCATTTGTTGGCATTAAGAGTGAATTTTAATTCAATATAGATATGATACCTACACATATATGTCTTTTCAAAGAGTGGTAGCATTATAATCTGATATTAAGCATAGTTTTATAATGTGACGGGTAGTTTACAAAGCAAAATGACTGAAAGACATGCTAGTCAAACTTTTGTTTAATTGAGACCAGTTTATGCTTGGAGCATTTTAATCATATAGCTCTGTCAATTAGCCTGTTTTACTGCTTGTGGTTTAACATTATTAGATTTAGGTTGTAATCTCTAATGATCATTTGTCTCTGACTTGTTAACTAGCATATTTTCATTAAAATAAATTGTAGAATTATACTGTCAGCATACTTAGTTATTATCCCTTAAGTAATAAAAACAACTGGAAGAACTTGTGCCAGACGGTAGAATAAACTCTCTTATCATGATTCATTTTACAATGTCAAATTTTACCCAGGTCCAAAATACTAAGAATACCTTATAATTGTGTAAGATGTATGAAACTAGATCTATTTAATCACATTAATCAGGACACATAGGTAAATGTTTATTGTGACAAAATTTGTGGTTAACAAAACGATGAGCCATTTACTGGATATTTAAGTGTCCTGTCGAAGTGTGAATTGTACAATGTACAGTCACAGGCTATCAGGTTTTAAATCTCCCTGGCTTGTGAAAGGAGACTGCAATTAGAGGTGTCTTGGATCACAGGAAATCACCGAAAGTATAATCAGGCTATCTGGGTTGATCTGATATTTCAGAGAGATAATATTTTTGAGGCTTTGTTCAAAAACATGTTCAAAATTACATGGCACAGAAGATTTCCCTCGCTTTTGTGGCCTTGCCAAGATGTTATTACCTTATCTGTAGTAATTATCTAGGTTGAATGAGCACTCCAGGTTACATGTTTCTTCAAAATTATAAACTGTTTTATAATAACACAGAGAAATTTATTGGTCTTCTTTACAATATCATAAACACTAAGCCAAAGCATAGCCCAACCCACGTATTTCTAGTAAAGACATTCAGACTTTAAACAGACAAAGGACATCTTAATTTTTACCAGGGAAAGGCACCTGCTTCTTACATAAAGAGACTCTCTCTTAGATGACTGAGCAACCATCAGAAGAAGTATCTTTTCCCCCCCGAACTGTCCAAATAATCTGATGAGCAGCCAAATATGTGAGTACAGCTTTTGAACTTCAGTCAGTGATCACTGCTGAGGCAGAGCCAAACGCATGGCCCTTGTGGATTTGTTAGCATTATTTTAGGGTGTTAATTGATGCCAGGCCTAGACTGTGACTAGATTGTGAACCCAGCAAGCAAAGGCAATGCTTAAACTGCAGATGGACTAAATTCCTAGAATCTCTATTAAATATTGTGTCCTGTCTTATTCTTATTTTATAACTAATTACTACATCTCCCTGTACCTGCCCCGCTGCCCACATGTATTCCATTTCTGAAAGCAGGACCTGTGGTTTTCATTGTTGGGTCTCCCAAACTCTTAACCTTGCCCCTTCTGCTGATAGAGGTCTTGGGAAAAGTTGAGACCAAAATCTGGATCTAGAACTGTAAACCACACCCTTCCAACATGATTAAAGGGCTCTTAATGGCACCCCACGCCAGTACTCTTGCCTGGAAAATCCCATGGACGGAGGAGCCTGGTAGGCTGCAGTCCATGGGGTCGCGAAGAGTCGGACACGACTGAGCGACTTCACTTTCACTTTTCACTTTCATGCATTGGAGGAGGAAATGGCAACCCACTCCAGTGTTCTTGCCTGGAGAATCCCAGGGACGGGGGAGCCTGGTGGGCTGCCGTCTATGGGGTCGCACAGAGTCGGACACAACTGAAGCGACTTAGCAGCAGCAGCATGTTCATCATGGCTAAGGCAACGGTATGTGGATTTTTGTTATATTTAATCTGAAGTAAAACAAAATACCCATAGCTAAGATTTTTAAAAAATTACCATTCACCATCACCAGGGACTTAAGATTAGAACAAGAAGGCTATGGACAATAGAGAAATGTTAGAAAAAAAACACTTTTTCCTCAGCACTTGCTAAAGAAAACTGACAGACTCATCTCCTAAGTCAGCAGCCTCAACCCTCCACCACCCGATGTGGTCCCTTTGCAGCGATGACTGCAATGGCCCCTTCCCCCTTTAGTTCAATGGCTGGCCTTTCATGGGAAGGGGTATTTCTTCTCTTGGGGAAGCTTCAGTGTAGGGTAATTTTTCAGAGTACAGGAAACAACATACTTGGTGGGAATTTCTCTACAGATGTGCTTTATAGGGCCTTTCTCCAAAGTTTGTAAGGTAGGCACGCACACCTGAATTTCAAAGTCTCAGACGTGTCTTTGCATGTTCAGTAATTTGGCCATGCTCAACCAACCAGTAAGCAAGTAAACATACTCTGTAGGAACAACGTCTTATTTCAGTAAGATAGGCTAATTACAGTGAATTAGAACCTTTATTTAATCTTCCTACAGTTATCCTTTTAATGTGTTCTGTAATTGCAAACCTTTAGTCTGTTAATCTCTGATTCATTAGTGGGTTTCTTAAGTGTTATTAAGGAGCACGTGTAACATTCTGGTAATTACTAATAATCTTTGTTCACAGCACATTTACAAAAATCTCTGCAGGGAGTTTCCTTAGGCTCATCACCACTTATTGTCAGTGTACAATTTTTATTAGCAGTCTCTCACCCTTATAAAATAGGGAATTTGGGGTTTCACAAAGCAAAATGGAATGTTTCTTACCTCTTACGGCTAACAAAGTCCAGTGTTAAGTCAGTACGTCACTGTCCCTTCAAAGTCAAGTGTCGTCTAGTGTCTGTGGTGCCATTTTACCACCGAGGAGAAAGGTCAGGAGGGATTCAATTATAGTTCTCACCAGTTTACACTATTTTTTGGCGGCAGCACTGGAAGCGAAACTAGTGTTTCCTAGTCAGTGTCTCAGTTTCCCAAGCAGTGCACCTCCTTTAACACAAAGGTGTAGTTTTTATGGGGCAGCGTGTGATGATAGCATAAAAGTCCACTCAGGGAGAGAAGAACCACTAGGGGCTGTCTCTGGTGGTAAAGGTACCCACGCATCCCCACCCTAAACAAAACCAAATCTTTCTGCCGCTTCCTTGACACCTGAAATCCCTGTAACAGGGGACAAGTTCTGGAAGAGAACATATCAAATTAAAAACCACAATGTATGCATGCTCAGTCACTTTGGTTGTGTCTGGACTCTTTAAGACCCCATGGACTGTAGCCCACTAGGCTCCTCTGTCCATGGGATTTTCTTGGCAAGAATACTGGAGTGGGCTGCCATATCCTCCTCCATGGGATCTTCCTGACCCAGGGATTGAAGCTGCATCTCTTGCATCTCCTGCATTGCAGGTGGAATCTTTACCCACTGAGCCACCTGGGAAGCCCAAAAAGACACAATAAGGATATATAATTGGTGTGAATGCTCTTCTAAGAGCAAGGTAGGAGAGAGCATTAGGATATTCCTGGACCAGAAAAGGATCTGGAGATGATGCTAAAAATAAAACCCACCTGTCTCACTGCTTTGCTTAGGATTGGTGGCAGTGCAAAAGAGATGAGTTAGGATGGCTTTTGCCCAACTTCCAAATCCTCTTTGTTTCCCAGCCCTAAAGCACCACAAGTAATCATACAATCTAACTAAATGCAAAGTATACGCTATGCAAATATAGCTTCAGAACAAGTCTTATCACCTACCCTAATCTGACTTTTGGCAACTCAATTGCCACCATTCATATAAGTATATAGATCACATATACATGTATATACACATATATTTATGTGCATGTGTGTGTGCCCTGAAGCCTCCACTTCCCAGTATAGACACTGTCGGCCAACAGTAGATAAAGATGATAGATATAAAATTTACTTTGAAAATAAAGGCATAGTGTAAGTTTGAGATTTAGGAATTTTCAAAGAATTCATTCTACAGCTTTTAAGGCAGCAAAAATGTTGTATTTCTCAAGATGTATCTTTCTTGTGGTATTTTAGAAAGTGCTCAGACAAACTGAATGCCTAAAGCAGCATTTCTAACCATGCTAAGAATCAGCAGCAGACTTTGGTATCACTGACTAAGTCCACCAGTAAGTTAGGGGAAATACTGCAGTAATAGTTCTTGACCAGTTTAAAGAAAAATACTTTAGTGAGTGAGAACATTCTTTGGCTTTTAAAAATATGCTTATACACTTCCTTATGAACATCGAGCAGCTCTTCCTTGCCCTGTGGAAGCTACAACAGTAACTTGCTTCATACTAACATCTATGGTGCAGGAGATGGTAGGGCTGTTTCCTTCCAACTCTAAGAGAGTGCAATACCAGGCTCCCTGGCCCCACAGCACACGAGACCGCTGACTTCTGGGCAATGGAGCATATGGTCTGAGCCACACTCCTTTCCCTGTGTTTCATTCTGACCTGATATTAGGCACTGAATATTTCTTAAGTATTACTCCATTGTCCAATTTGCCCGTTTGGCAGCAAGTTTTCCTTCTAATAAAAAGACGCTACTCAGATGGAGATTCCAGATGTGTCTAAGCTGCTTTTATTAGGACAATGGGAAAGTCCAATCTTTTCTTCTAAACACAATCAGGAGTGGTGTGGCTTTGCCTTTGTAATTTTACAAAGAGTTGTATTACGTAACTGGAAAATTGTCTCCCCGAGCATAGAGAGAATTTGTTAGCACAGAACGCAGCTTGGAAAATGCTGATGTAAAGCCTCAATCCAAGAGAGAAACCTTTTAAGTTGCTGAAATGTAATGGAGAGGAAGAAGGAAATTGCTATTTTACATGATTGGCCAAAATGCACTGTAATTATATCGACTTGAAACAGATTCCTTAGAAGAACTGATAACTCTGTGATCAGAATAAGTCATGTGTAGTGGAACTAAATGCAGCATGGACCTTCTCTGCAGAGAGTAGACATGCCAGTATGTGAGATGTGCAGTAGAAGAGACAGCTGTACTTGCCCTAGCCTGCTTAATGGGACCTCAAGCTGCTTCAGGAGAGTAAGGAATGGTGGGAGGTTTCATGGAAGAATTAGTATTTCCCATGTCTGCCCATCCTTTTGCACTGCTCTACAACATAGCCTGTGGACTCTCCTCCTCATGCGATACTGTTTTGATATTGCCACTCCTGTTTGTAAGGATCACAGCATCACTCATCAGACAGATAGCTTCTAAATGGAACACTCCTCAAAGATTCCAGCAACTGTCCTTGCTGCCACTTTTGAAGTGGGAGGATAAAGTTTAATCACAGGACTTCCCTGTAGCTCAACCGATAAAGAATCTGCCTGCAATGCAGGAGACCAGGGTTAAATCCCTAGGTCAGGAAGATCCTCTGGAGAAGAGAATGGCAGTCCACTCCAGTATTCTTGCCTGGAGAATCCCATGGACAGAGAAGCCTGGCAGACTACAATCTGTGGGGTCTCAAAGAGTCGGACCTGACTGAGTGACTAAGACACACATACACACAAAGTTTAATCACATATATTTAGCCCGAATATATACTCCTCATTTTCCCTTTCCCTCTAATATTTCTGTATAGTACTATAATATTTTCAGTTGGCCACAGATGGGAGATCATCTCTCCTAAGAGTAATACTAGTGTTTATTCAGCACTAGCAAAACTCATTGGCTGACATGTGATACTCCAAAATATATTCCTAAACATCCCTTGCATACAGTAATCATCTATTTGTATACCTCCTTCACTTAACTATAAGCTTCTAAAGGGCAGGATTATGTCTAATTTTCTTCAAAATGTCCCAAATAGTGGAGTACCTAATAGTAAGTATTCAGGAATTCATTAACTGAGAATAGTGTATTGGAAATATCTCTTTGGATACTGAAAAAAGAAAGAAATCGCAACCAGTGAGTGAAATACTAAACTTCCAATAACTAAGTCAGATAACTAGTTAATTAAGAAATAATTGTACCCTGTGTTTTATTTTTGCATAAGCTAAGAGAGGACCCACCTTGGTATTACTGGAACACGCAGACATCATAGACGAACCTGATATCTCTAACTCCATCAGTAAGAGAGGAGCTAAGGTCGATTTTCTTGCCATTAGGATTCAGTTACTTTGGTCCTTTGGCTGACTCACAGTTCCTTCTAGGACCGATCACATGACTGTGAGATGGCCACAGAGTTAGCTGAAATGCTGAGGAGCAGGAATAAGCCAAATGCTCTATATTGGTTGCTAACTTGATCTCATAAACACCATCCTCTAACCTGCTCAGGTCTCCACCCATCCTGGGCAGCTGAATGCCACCAGCAGGGTGCTGAAACATCATCCATCCTAAAGGAAATGCAGGAGGTTGTCGTGGTAGGAGATCTTTTCCTTCATGTCTCTTAAGAGGACATCTTTTCCTCTCTCATTTCCCCACTGGAATGCTTCCTCTTTCTTATTCTTTTTGCCTCTCTGAATCCTACAGGAGCCGCTTCAATCCCTTCTGCTTCATCAGATCCTTCCTGACTCTGCAGAAAGCAGTAATTGCTCCCTCTGATGAATACCTGGGCAACTTATGCTGATGCTACTTGACATTTTGGAGAGTTTTCCTTATATTATCAGTTGTTTTTTTCTCGTGCTTCTCAAGAGTGAGGATAATTCCCTGGGTTTTTGTAAAATCCATAGCATCTTATTTCATATGGCAAATATTAAAAAAAAATACTTGGTAATTTGGGAGAAAAGCATCTAGAAAGGAATTTGACAAAGGTTAATGAACTTCAGGGATTCCCAGGTGGCTCAGTGATAAAGAATTCACCTGCCAATGCAGGAGGCATGGGTTTGATCCCTGGGTCAGGAAGATCCCCTGGAGAAGAAAACTGGAAATGAGCTCCAGTATTGTTGCTTGGGAAATTCCATGGACAGAGGAGCCTGGCAGGCTACAGTCCATAGGGTCAGAAACAGTCAGACACAACTGAGTGACAGAGCACACACAAATCTATGGGGTCAGAAAGAGTTGGACACAGCGGAGTGACTGAGCACACATGCATGCAAACTTTGGCAATACTAAATCTAGGACTTACTATTATTGCTTTCTGGGTTGATGAGGATCAAGAGAGGATCATGTTAAATGTATCATTTAAAAAAACAGTTTGATTTAAAGACAAAAAGGATCACCCAACAAGCTCACCTCTTTTATGACATTTCTCTTAAGCTCCATTCATATTCTGGCATCGTTATCTTCACCCAGACTGTCATAATTGCCTTCATCATTGTTCTGCCCTCCATACTCCCATTCTAATCCACCCAATCAGACAATAAATATTTTATTAGGAATTTGTATGTTTCAAGTAATCTACTGAAGAAAGCTGAGCGCCAAAGAATTGATGTTTTTGAACTGTGGTGTTGGAGAAGACTCTTGAGAGTCCCCTTGGACTGCAAGGAGATCCAACCAATCCATCCTAAAGGAGATCAGTCCTGGGTGTTCATTGGAAGGACTGATGCTGAAGCTGAAACTACAATACTTTGGCCAACTGATGCGATGAGTTGACTCATTGGAAAAGACCCTGATGCTGGAAGGGTTTGGGAGCAGGAGGAGAAGGGGACAACAGAGGATGAGATGGCTGGATGGCATCACCGACTTGATGGACATGAGTTTGGGTAAATTCCGGGAGTTGGTGATGGACAGGGAGGCCTGGCGTGCTGTAATTCATGGGGTCGCAAAGAGTCGGACACGACTGAGTGACTGAACTGAACTGGAAGAATCAATTCCCTCATCTTAGTATGGCAACTCTCCTGCACAATCACGTTCAGCAACTCTCCACTTTACAAAGTCAAATGTAATCCAGCCTCACTTGCCAGCCTTATCATATACTGTTCTTTCCAACCACTTCAAGCAAAGCAAAATAGTCTCTCTTTTCTGTGATGTATGTGTTAGTTTTCAGCTTAATTCCCTGGGGCCTAGAACTATAAAATAAATCACTCTCAGAGGTAGAAGTTGTGATCATGTCATAAATCCAACAATCTGAGAAAAGCATCTCAGAGTAGACACTATTAGAGGTATATCTGAGAATTTCTATTTTTAAAGGCTTGCTAAAACTGTGGAGGGATGTACAGAAGGGGGAAGGGCCTTACCTTAGAGTTGGGACAAGGAAGTTAAACACAAGGGGTAGACAGACAGCAGCCTACCAGGCTCCTCCATCCATGGGATTTTCCAGGCAAAAGTACTGGAATGGGATGCCATTGCCTTCTCCAGACAGACTAAAGAAAACCAAAAATGAAGAGCCAGGATATAGGGAAATGAGAGCACTTGTCATAAATCTCATTAAAAACAAACCCCCAGGTAAGATACCAAATAATAAGTCAAGACCTTCATACTGGAAACTTTCACATTTTGAAGGTTAGAATTCTGAGATGCACGATCATACCCAAAAAGAAGAAGAAAAAAAAGAATTTTGTTTAAGCACACAAACTACATGTGGAGCACACAAACTACATGTGGAGCACTGTGCTTCTGTGCAAGTCCAGGCAATCTGAACTACTCCTAATGATCAACTCTGCTGCATCATGAAGTTGTGATAGTAAATGGTATCATGGTATGCCCTGAACTCTTACTTCAAACAAGGGCTCCTGTCTGCCAGAATGAATTCCAAATTCATCATCAGGATCAAAGTTAGGCCATATTAGCTGCTCTGTATTTTTAACCTTTGTATTAAATTACCATCAAAGAGCACTAATTAAGATAAGAAATAGAGCTACTTATTTGTTTCATATGCATCTTCAGATTTCTGAATTATACATTAAAACAATCTATGACATATGCATGTGGTTTTCACAAAGGAAAAAAGCATAAATGCCTCAGGGTGCATCTGCCTAAGAAACAGATGGAAAAACACACTTTTTGCAGTTCTGTTAAAGCACAGAGAAATATTATAATTTTAAAGGCTACAAAAATAAGGTAAAGATTATATAAGGCAAATAAATCAGTAAAATCTATAGCAAAAGCCAGAATATTTTAGGTTAATCTGAAAAGGCTGAGTCTCCTAAGACTTTGAAAAATGAGAAAAGCCATTTGGCGAAATCTTTAACTTGAATTTTTTTGTTTGTTTGATTTTGTCTCTAGGTTCCAGATTCAGAGATGTGCAACCGATCCAAACAGTTATAAAAGCTTAGGAGACAGCTTTCGAATGATTTTCCGCACGGAAGGGTATGTAAGGTTCTTCACACAATCTCTGTGTTGATGTAGGCATTTTAATATATTACTACATAACACATTTTCTCATTTTGAATGATTTCTTTTCCTAGTCTTCGTAGGGAAAAATATTGAAAAGGGTGTTTTCCAATTTTTGTGCATATTTTTCCTGATAATACAGTTGAAAATTAAATATGTATATGATAGAAACTCCCTGGAGGAGGGCATGACAGCCCACTCCAGTATTCTTGCCTGGAGAATCCCATGGACTGAGGAGCCTGAGGGGCTACAGTCATGGGGTCGCAGAGAGTCGAACATGATTGAAGTGACTCAGCACTCATGCATACATGATAACTACCTCAAAAAGGATATTAATAATATCCTTTATTAAAAATAATTTGATGACTGTAGGACAATTTTTAATTTGTGCTGTTAAAGCTTTTCAAAGTTCTTATAACTGGAAATGTCTAAATGCGATAGTTGTTTATTTTGTTTTTTAAATATAGTGCCCAAATGTGTTCCTTATTTGCATTCTGGTTTATGAATATTCTATCAAAACATACTGTTGTCAAAAACTGATGTGTCAAGTTCATCATCCTGTCTAGTAGATGATCAGATAAATAGAATATTTTTGTTACATAAACTAAAATTGTCTTTGATGTATAGATTCAGTTAAAGATTCTGTCAAGCATAAATAATTTTACAAAGGATTTTAGATTTGCATTTTGAAGTTATTTTCATAAGAGAATTGGTTGACAATAATAATTATACCAAAATGATAACAGTAATAATGCTGCTGCTGCTAAGTCGCTTCAGTCGTGTCCGACTCTATGCAACCCCATAGACGGCAGCCCACCAGGCTCCCCCATCCCTGGGATTCTCCAGGCAAGAACACTGGAGTGGGTTGCCATTTCCTTCTCCAACACATGAAAGTGAAAAGTGAAATTGAAGTCACTCAGTGGTGTCCGACTCTTCGCGACCCCATGGACTGCAGCCTACCAGGCTGCTCCATCCATGGGATTTTCCAGGCAAGAGTACAGGAGTGGGGTGCCATTGCCTTCTCCAACAGTAATAATAACAACTAGTATATATTTAGCCTTTACTGTGCACTAGGAATTTTTCATATAGCTCTTTGAGGTAGGTTCTGTGAGCATCCATTCAAGTTAGACAGATGAAGAAACCAAGATTCAGAAAAGTTAATTTTCACATATCTGGTAAATTATGAATCTTGGACTCAAGTCAAGTCAACTTTTCCCCAAAGCCCATGTTCCTAACCTCTGTAGTTCACTATCTTTCTTAGCAGAATTTACTGGGGATACTGTTTTGCTAATCGTTCGTTTCAGTTAAACATATGTCATTGATGTTGTTCCACACCAATATGTTCTTTTGAACAACAGCATAGTAATTTATTTATCTACATACTGCAGCTTGTTAAATTAATCCCCTTTGGTGGCCCACTAGGTTGTTTCCAGATTTTTACTGTTAAACAACAGTACAGTATATATTCTGTTTTTTTACTTTTTTAATTTCTGTTTTTAAAAGTTGCTAGCTATGGACTTATCAAATGAGATGCACACCTTATATCACATATGTTGCCAAATTATCTTCCAAAATGTATGTACTGACTTAGAATTTGAGAGTGTTCACTTCTCCACACTCTCTCAAACACTGGACCATATCAATCATTATTTGATATATCTGTTACTCATGTGCATCTCCTGTTTATAATCTAACAGATAAAAAAGAAAACTGTCATAATAAAATTCTGTTGATGGGGTCGAGCATACTTTTATATCATTGTCATTTTTTCCATGAATTGCATATTTGTGTTCTTTGCCCATTTCTCTCAGGTTAGATATTTTTATTAATTTTTATTAATTTATTTAACTATTATGTAAATTATAAATATTTCTCCTAACTTGCTCTTTGTCTTACAACTATAATATCTTAAACCTTTCAGAAGTTTGTGATCTTTGAAGATTGTGATTTTGTGATTAGATCTGTTTTCCTTTGTGATATCTGATGGCACGTTAAAAAAGGACATCCTCAAACCCCAAGATCATAAACATTTACATTCGAATCTTTAATCTATCTGAGATTTGTTTTTAATGTGCAGTGTGGCACATAGGAATCAAATTTATTATCAAATGGTTAGTCAACTGTCCAAATGCCACTGGTTAAAAATTCTATTCCTTATTCACTAATTAGAAATGCTAGTTTGTCTAATTAAACTTGCACATATTTATCATTTAAATTTTCTATTTGGTTTCTCCATTTTCTGTTCTGTTTCATTAATTTCTCTATCTCTATGCAAGTACCATACTATTTTAGTTATTTTATTTTTAGAGTATTTCAGGAATATGTAAAAACATGGCCTACAGGGTAAAGTCTAAACTTCTTATTAGGTATACAGAGCCCTTCCTAGGATGGCCTCCCTTCTTCTCCAGACTCATTCCCCATGCATAGGTCTGTTATATAGCAGGCACCACCCTAATTTACTGAGCTTGTTTTCTATATCTCCTCTCCCACCCTAAGAATACATTTCGCTAATGGCTATGTCTCACTTCCCTCGTATTCCCTATGCCCGCGTTTGGTACTAGGTAGAGATACTCGGTAAAGGTATGTTGAACAAATGAATGAAAGTCATCACACCAACATCATGATGATGCAAAATGAAGAAGAAAGATGATAATTCTTGCTACTGACCACTTCCTCTGAAGCGATGAAAGCTGGTTAAATATTTTGAGGTCATCTAATGACAGAGAATCAGCAAATTCTTGCTGTTCCTCTGGAGATGCAGTACCTGTCATTGATAATATACCTGCATTTATGGTGATTAGGATCAAAATCATGTTCATTTTACCCAATAAATATATATAAAGTTAAAGAAACCATAGTGTATTATATAGTCAGTAAAAGTATCTCTTTCCTGTAAAACAATAATGTCAGCATTACCCAGTTCTGTAAACTGTAACAGATATCTTTGAATTGGATGTGGGAATTCCTTAGCCAGACTCTTCATTTCAAGTGTGTTTTAGGAAGAATTGGATGTTTCTGCTTTGATATCAAGTAATATAACAAACATACAGTATGTGTGGTCCTTGCATAGTAAAATTGGCCTTTTCCCTCAACTGTACGTTTAATTGCTTCTAAAGCAAATTGACATTCTTTCTGTAATCCTTTAGATCTGGACACGTTGTTAGCAAAAGTCAGAAAGCTCTTGTCTTAAAGATGGAAATATTTGTAAAGATACAAAAGAAAAAGCTGCTTTTTGATACAGAGCAAGAGCATTTCATAGCTTTAAGTTTAAAAAAAAAAAGAAAGAAAAAAGAAAACCTTTTAACACATGCTGTGTTGAATTTTTTCCCTAGTAAAACAGTTCCTTTTTATTTTCTTAGTTAGCTCTTAGAGTACACTCTGCTTTCAAAGATGATTTTTTCACTCAGGTGCATAGAATCCAGTTTGGTCTGTGGCCTACAGAGAGGCTAGTGCTAGTCAATTTGACTATTTACATAATTAGGAGAATTCATCTCTCTTCGCTCTTCTTATCTAACCCCTCACCCCAGCCCCTGCAAGTTACAAGTTTTGAAAGCTAGTCCTTTTCTGTTGTTTAAAAACATTAAGGTCTGTTAATGCATTTAAAATCTGCACAGTCTCCCATTTCTCCACTCTAAGAAAGTGAATTGGTGCTTGTCACCATTCTTAGAGATGCAGTTCCCCACCTCTCAGACCAAAAAATTCACATTTCTAAGAGACAATAGCTAAATCACATGGATCTGGATCCCTTTACTGCTTCTAAGATTTTTTTAAAGTATAAATACACTGTGCTATTATTAAAGGCATAGTTTTTCAACCCAGTTTTACAGAGGTGAAGTTAATTTGTTTTCTTTCAAAAAGCCTTCCAAATTCTAAGTAAGAATTTCTGTTATGTGGAATCATCGTATTCACTTCAGTTCAACCACTCAGTCAAGTCCGACTCTTTGCAACCCCGTGGACTGTAGCACACCAGGCTTCTTGTCCTTCACCAACTCTTGGAGTCTGCTCAAATTCTTGTCCATCAGTCGATGATGCCACCCGATCATTTCATGCTCTGTCGTCCCCTTCTCCTTGCCTTCAGTCTTTCCCAGCATCAGGGTCTTTTCCAATGAGTCAGTACTTTCCATCAGGTGGCCAAAGTATTGGAACTTCAGCTTCAGCCTTAGTCCTTCCAATGAATATTCACAATAGATTTACTGTAGGCTTGACTGGTTGGATCTCCTTGCAGTCCAAGAGACTCTGAAGAGTCTTCTCCAACACCACAGTCAAAAGCATCAATTCTTCAATACTCAACCTTCTTTATGGTCCAACTCTCACATCCATACATAACTGCCGGGAGAACCACAGCTTTGACTAGACAGACTTTTGTCGGCAAAGTAATGTCTCTGCTTTTTAATATGCTGTCTAGGTTTTTACTTAGATTTTACCAAAAAGGCCATCATTGTAGAAAAGTCACAGGGAAGGAATTTGTCACTATTGAGAGCACCTCCATCTTCACCGTGATTTTTCATCTTTCTCTGGTTTGGCAAAATATACTAACAGGTCTATCTACTATAATCATGAGCCCAGAAGACACAAAGGTTTAGCCTAGTTGATTAGGTGCCTTCAAAACCAATAATCTTCATTTTGTAAACTCCCCTGGAAAAGAGTAGCTGGTATCTCTATTTATCATGTGTTCAGGCATCATACCTAATTTCCTTTTGTTTCAAAGTATCTCATGAGAGTTCTTCTAGTCTTTGCTGTGCTTGTCATTCCTCTAAAGAGAGTGATTGAGATGTTTCCAGATAGGTGAAGGGATTACAAATTTTGCTTAAAAAAAAAAAATACAAACAGGACTGCCTACCTCCTCACTCTTCTCTTAAAGTATTGCAGGAAAGGAGGACTACTTCCAAGGCCTGAGAGTGGGCTCTTGTCTAACACCCTGAAATGAATCATCCAAAGAGATGCATTGCTGACAAAGCAAGAGACTTTATTGGGAAGGGGCACCGGGGTGGAACACAGCAGGGTCAGGGAACCTAAGTGAACTGCTCTTCCACGTGGCTCACAGTCTCAGGTTTTATGGTAATCAGGTTCGTTTTTGGTTTGTCTCTGGCCAATCACTCTGACTCAGGGTTATTCCTGGTGGCATGTGCATCACTCAGCCAAGATGGATTCCAGCAAGAAGGATTCTGGGAGGTTGGTAGGACATGTGGACTGGAGTCTACCCTCTCCTTTTAACCTTTCCCAAATTCTTCCAGTTGGTGGTAGCTTGTTAGTTCCACATTCCTTACCAGAACCTTCTCTTGTAAGGTAACTCACGCAACTATTACTATGGTAACTGGTCAGGGCAGTCAGTTTCAGTCTGCAGTTCCCCTCACAAAAGCACCTAGTGGCTGTTCTTTCTGACATGAAGAGAAAAGGGAATTAAATGGAACTTAGGATAGTCTGGTGACATAGGTAAAGAAAGATGTGAAAATCATGTCTGTTTTCTTCAGTGTACCAGACACTGTGCTAGGGACTTTTTTTATACCTTTATTTCAACACAGCACTAGTCTCAACACAACTCAGCATCATTATGTATTTTTGTATTTTGTGTGAGATAACTGATCAGAGGAGTTAACTTCCCCAAAGTCAAACAGGTACTAGTGACATACCATGGTTTTTCCATTACACTGTATCACCTTTCACTAAACACTAAATTTCATTGTTTATTAAATGAAAAGAAGACAATGTGGAAGTAGTGGCTGTAAACCTCTAATTTTTAAATAGCTTTTCTAAAACCTTTGATATTCCTACCCTCAAATCACATAGCAACTTAAAGCAGTTTTTATGTCTTCCTTCAAGTGAAGTATGACAGACCAGTAAATGTTCAGTCAACTAAATCCTATCGATTTTGAGAGAGCACCACAAACTTCTGACAACTCCAGACTCTTAATCTAATCATTGCGCCACTTTTTGCAGAGAGCGCCATATTTCTGATGAATTCATGGGTTTCCATCAGTCTGCTCTCCTTCTGCTTGTTCCTTAGTTTTCTTATGAGAAAAATTCTTGGGCATTGGTTTGCCCAAGGCAAATCACTAGGAAATAAGGAGGTCAGATTATGCTTAGTTTCAAATGAGAAACATGTTGATTGCTGGTGCCTTCAGAAATATGGTATTCCTCAGAAAGTATTACTGTAGAAAATATGTGGTTGCATTTGGGGGGCATTTGAACTGTGTTTTGTTTCACGATTTGTTTTCTGGTAACCACTGATGTTGCCCCAAGTATCATCTTACAATCAGACCACTTGGTGATTATAATATTTTCTAGTTAAATGACATTTAAGGCCTCGTTTTATGAGCTCCAGCGTAATTGGCTAATTTGGTAAACTCCAGATGTGTGAGACAATGTGCCACTCGTTTAAGTGCCTTTCAGACAGCATAAATGGCACAGCCCCAGGAGGTATAATCACTCCCTCTTGTTTTCATTAAGAAGGGGAGTGAGTGGCTTGTGACACAGACAAAGGAAGCGAGATGTCTACAGCTCAAAAGCAACAATAACCGAGTAAGACTTGGACATTTTCTTTTAACAGGCGGACTCACTCCAAGGTCTTTAGCTTAATTTGTTGTCAAGGTGAGTCTGCCTTTTATATGGTGGTTCACCTAGTCTAACAGGGCCAGGTGATTTTTAAAGTAACGCTGTAAATAGAAAGACTTGCTTCTATTGAAACCCTCTAAGTAAAATGGTGTCTGGAAACTGTCTCTCACTCGCACATAGAAATGAGGGGAAGCGTTAGATCTCAGGAGACAGTGGAGGAGATAACTCTTCCCACTACCAGAAACTGTAGTTATCTGAGCAATCAGCATCCTCACCACCTCAGTCAAGTTCCAACGTCACAAGGCCCAGTAGTTGCTGCTGCTTTTTCTCTCTCCTTTTGACCCCACTTCTCATCCAGCAGAAACCCACTCACCTGTGGCCAACCTGGCATGGAGCAGGTGATTCTTGGCCTCAGGTCTCTGGATCCTCAGGCTGGTCCCTCTAATCTGATAACAGATCCGGTGGAGGTCACACATCACTGTGGACTCACTGCCACTTAACAAATGCAGAATTTTCACTCAGATAAATAATTACAGACCATATCCCAGGGTCCTAAGCACAGAATCCATAGTATAAATAAGTTGTGTGTAGGTCACTGGGTGTTGACTGGGTTTGCAAGCCCGATTTACCCGAGTGAATTCACTCTTTGGTGGGTACTAGAAGTGCAGTGTGCCTTCTGTGATGAGTTTCCTGGTGCCTTTGAGTACCTTCTCTTCTATCCTTTTTATTTTACCAAAGCAGCCCTTTCTGGCACCTACTGGACCTCCCTTGTTTTGTTTTCTTTTGTTGCTAGCTTTATTGAGATATATAATTGGTATATAAACTTTCATAAGTTTAAAGTGTACAATGTGAGGATTTGATACATGCATTTATTGCAAACTAATCACCACAATAGGGCTAGTTAAAACATCCATCACCTCACATAATTACCATTTTTATGTATGGTGAGAACATTAAAGACCTACTCTCCTAGCAGCTTCCAAGTGTACAGTACAATATTGTTGATTATAGTCACCATGCTGTATATTACATCCCTTCTCCCTTGTTTTTAAGTGGTGATGAGAGGGAAAGCAGACGGTCCCCATTGCTCTTGCCCCCACTTGTCAGAGTTCAGCCCTGGCTTGCCTGGGCTTCTTAATGATGGCAGAACAAGTGTCCTCTTTAGCTCAGAAAAAAAGGAAAACAAGAAAAAAACACAGCCAGTGAGAGTTTGGAGAGTAAAACTATAGCAGATCTCTCTGGCAAATCTTATAAGTGATCAACCCAGGTCCAGAATGTGGGTTCAGTAGACTGAAGCCACTGTGTTCTTCCAAGCTTTCTCCTGTTTTAGAAAAAGAGAAAAGTGATGATCTCAATTCAGGCATGGGCCTGCTATTACTATCTTCTAATGATTCATGTTCCTTTTAAATATAATTTATCAAAGATTTAGTATATTATACTCACAAAATTTTAGTCATAAAGCATATATGTAATGACAAAACTAGACAGCATATTAACAAGCAGAGACATTACTTTGCCTACAAAGGTCCTTATAGTCAAAGCTATGGTTTTTCTAGTAGTCACGTACAGATGTGAGAGCTGGACAATAAAAAAGGCTGAGCCCCAAAGAACTGATGCCTTTGTGGTTCTGGAGAAGACTCTTGAGAGTCCCTTGGTTTGCAAGGAGATCCAACCAGCTAATCCTAAAGGAAATCAATCCTGAATACTCACTGGAATAACTGATGCTGAAGCTGAAGCTCCAATACTTTTGCTACCTGATACAAAGAGCCTACTCATTGGGAAAGACTGAAGGCAGGAGGAGAAGGGGATGACAGAGGATAGGATGATTGGATGGCATCACTGACTCAATGGACATGAGTTTGAGCAAACTCTGGGAGTTGGTGAAGGACAGGGAAGCCTGGCATGCTGCAGTCCATGAGGCCGCCAAGAGTCGGACATGACTAAGCAACTGAACCAACAATATATGTAATAGCTTTTCACTGAAAACTTCTGCTAAGAATTTTAAACTCTATTTAGCAATTCAAGTTTGAAAATTTTTCAAAAAGTGAGGAGCTTCCCTGGTGGCTCCTGCCAGTGCAGAAGACATGGGTTTGATCCCTGATCTGGGAAGATCCTACATGCTGCAGAGCAACTAGGCCCCTGTGCCACAACTGTTGAGCCTGTTCTAGGGAGCCCAGGAGCCACACCTACTGACGCCTGCATATGCCCGTGCTCCACGACAAGAGAAGCCACTGCAATGAAAAGCCTGCAAGCACTGCAGCTGGAGAGTAGCCTCCGCTTGCAGTACCTAGAGAAAAACCCATGCAGCAGTGAAGACCCAGCACAGCCAAGAATGAATAAATAAATAAAATTATTTTTAAAAGGAAAGGTAAGGAGAGAGAATACTGCAAATCTTTTTAAAAAATAAAGATGTGATATGTATATATATATATATATATATATATTCATTAGAATACTACTCAGTCATTTAAAAAGATGAATGATTGCCATTTGCAACATGGATGGACCTTGAGGGTACTGTGCTAAGTGAAATAAGTCATACAGAGAAAAACAAACACTGTATGATTTCACTTATATGTGGAATATAAAAAACAAACAAAGTAAATAAATGAACAAACCAAACCAAAAACAAAAACAAACATTCAGACACAGAGAACAGAATAGTGGTTACCAGAAGGGAAGGGACAGTGGGAAAGGCAAAATGGGTAAAGGGAATTGACTCTATGTTGATGGATGGGAACTAAATTTTTGGTGGTGAGCATGCTGTGGTGTATACAGAAGTAGAAAAATAATGCACATATGACACACACAGTGTTATACATCAATGTTACCTCAAAAAAATAAATTAAAAAAAAACAGGCAGTTGAACCCCTGGTACATTATTTGGCATTCCTATTTTACCAGATTATTTTACACTGCTGCTGAAGCAAATAGCTATTGGTTTAAGCTGTATCAGGTTATTAAGAGGTCTTTGCAATCAAGGCGTGGATAGTGAATTTTCAGAGGACTCAGACAGCAGCATCCTGATGCTTCTATGTCCCAGAATTGTTTCCTTTTCTAAATTAGAATCTTTTGTTCTGTACACTGAGTGACCTTTAAAATGGTTTCAGCTCCTAAATTTCCCTCCTGTCATCACCATAGATTGCTAGCTGACAGTCACACACCCTCCTCCACCAGCCTCGCACTAACAATGCTTTCTGACTTACTGACTGGCCTTTGGCAAGGATTTAAGTGTTGCCAAAAAGTAAGTGAAAACGTTTGCAGTGATGTCAGCCCGTCATCAAGGTCTGATTAAGAGACCAAACACGGCCATTCTCAGCAAGCAGCGCTGACAAGTAGGAAAGGAGGACCAGTTGTTTGGGTGGAAGTAGTTGTCTTTGGGGAAGGTCGGTGTCTAAGTTCAGAGCCCTAGCAGATATTCTTCATGTTTTTATAGAGTGCTAATGGGGAGTGAGGGGATTTCATCGTCAGTGGGAGATGTCCATTTGAAAATATTTCCAGCCTTTTATTTCAACTTGTTCTGGATTTCTGATGGGCTAGATGCATAGTCACCTTGGGAGGAAAAATATCTTTACAAAAACCAGAATCCTTTCTCTAGGTTGTTAAACTGAACATTTTCAGAGGAGAATGAGAAAGAAAATCTCCAAAAACTCTTCTACTTTTGTCTGATTCTCTTATTGTAGAAAACAACTTAGGCATTATTTGACATAGACAAGTTAAAGGAGTTAATATTTTATCTTCATCATTGATTTCAGCTAGTGTCTCTGACTTTATAGAATTACATCTTTCAATGTGCTATCTTTTTGGTAGGAAGTCTTCTATTCCTAGCAATATGAATATTTAAGCTCATTTTATTTTTCTTAGAAAAAGGTGACATGGATTCTTAATAGTCTAGAACTCTGTTAAGAAGTAAAAGCATTGGCAAAATACCTACAGACATATGCACACATATATGCATTAAACTAAATTTAATTGCTTATAGATTGTTACATTTTCTCTGTAAATCCCATGGTCAAATTCCATTGAAGAATCAATCAGTGTGAATTATGACAGGTTTTACTCAGTTGCTGCTTAGCAATCTGTTTAGTTACCCAGTTACAATGTTCTCAGCCTATGAATTCTTTGTCTAGTCTCATGACTCTAGCTTTACATCTCCTCCAGCTCTTTCAGGTTGTTTAAAACTGGAAGAAAGGAAAAGGTTCAGGCTCTGCTGTCATAACAGTGATTATATTCAAAATCACTGTTGCCATTTTTACCCTTTTGTGAAATGTGTCCGTACATCTTACTTATCTTGATGCTCCACAAGAACCCAGCAGCTAGAAAGGTGGGGAGTATGATGTTTCATTTTCTGGTCAGGAAACTGATAAGGGATGTTAAAAACCTTGCCCAGCATCTCATAGCTGGTGTTTGTTGGGGCGGGCATTCATCCAAGGTCTTCTGCATCCTGTATCATACTCCCCTTCTGTCAATAACTTAATAGTAGTATTAGTAATAATAGAAGCAACATCTCAGATTTATACTGTTTCCATTATGAGTTCAAAGCATTGCCACATATCTCACTTGGATAAAGAGCATCTGGGAGAGGTGGTATGGTTGGTTACATTCTACAAACCAGAAAATTTTGGCAGAAAGGAATTTATTGAGATTCCCAGAATAATAGATTGGATCCTAAGATCAGTACTCAAAGAATACAAAGATTTGACTTTTTGAGGACATCTTAGGCAAATGAAATTAGAAAAATATATATTCTGAAGAGTGGTACCGTCATCCCATGAAACCACGATAAAGGCTGTCAACTCAGAACAGAGCCCTCTCCAAAAGGAAGTTACAGTATTAGTTTAGGATTAAGCCTCACTGCATAAACTAACTTTGTTATTTGACCTGTTGGTGACTTTGCCTAACTCAACTTGAATACTGAATAATAACCAGGAAAACCTCATGAAACATGAGATAAGGCATTTAACCAAAGTTCCTTGGATGAATTGTTAGATGGGGTGGAAATCATCATATGACTGCAAGATATGTTGAAATATGTGGTCACCAAAACCTAGAGCAGATGACAGCCGTATGCAGCAGCCTAGCTCTCCTGCTGATAAACACTATGTCCATAATTCTCCTCTGGCCATGGAGAACTCATGGGAAAACAAAGCCCTAGTTAGCAGGAATTCTAATGTAGACAGAGTCTCAGCAGTAACAAAAAAATGAGGTAAAGTGTGAGATGAATTTTGGAAACTGATCGAGTTCGTAAGTTTATGTTAAGTGAATGAGTTCTTTGCTTTCCTTATGTAAAGTTTTCCCTAAATTAGAAGAATCAAGAACCACAATAAGAGACAATGATGTTCTCTGGTGTCATTACCGTTTTGCATCCTTTAAGTTTTCAGTGAATGGCTCAACATGCATTTCAAAATTCAAATTAAATTCCCAGAATTTGTCACTATTTACAAAAGAACCAAAATTAGAAGAGTATTGCAATGTGAGACCCACTAAGCAATAAGACATATCAATTATGAAAAATCTGAGTTCACATATAAAATAGAATATATATTAGATTACAAAACGTTTCATACCACGTGCTTGCTCCTTAATCCTCGTGATCTGGCTTCTGTCTGCATCCATTTTTACAAACTGCTCTCTCAGAAGCCACAGGATTATTGTTGTTCGGTCACTCAGTCATGTCTGACTCTTTGTGACCCCATGGACTACTACCGCATACCAGGCTTCCCTGTCCATCATCAACTCCTGGAGCTTGTTCAAACTCATGTCCATCGAGTCGGTGATGCCATCCAACAATCTCATCCTCTTGCCCCCTTCTCCTCTTGCCCTCAATCTTTCCCAGCATCAAGGTCTTTTCCAGTGAGTTGGCTCTGTGCATCAGGTGGCTAAAGTATTGAAGCTTCAGCATCAGTCCTTCCAATGGAATATTCAAGGTTGATTTACTTTAGGATGGACTGGTTTGATCTCCTTGCAGTCCAAGTGACTCTCAACAATCTTCTCCAATACCACAGTTCAAAAGCTTCACTTCTTCTGTGCTCAGCCTTCTTTATGGTGCCACTCTCACATTTGTACATGACTACTTGAAAAACCATAGCTTTGACTACAATGGACCTTTGTTGGCAAAGTGATGTCTCTGCTTTTTAATATGCTGCCTAGGTTTGTCGTAGCTTTTCTTCCAAGGAGCAAGCATCTTTTGATTTTATGGCTGCAGTCACTGACTACAGTGATTTTTGGAGCCCAAGAAAATAAAGTCTGTCACTGTTTTCACTTTCCCCCCATCTATTTGCTATGTAAGATGTGCTATTATTTTAGGTACCATTGGAAAGAAAATGGTTTAAATAACCATTAAACTCCTTAGAGTGATGTGGTGGCTGAAAGTAGAGGGTTAGATTCAAGGGACCCACTGCTGGGTGGTACTGGGGGGAGGGGGTTAGTTAGGGAAATTGAGGGGCTGATGATCCAAGTGAAGGAAAACAATTTACTCCCGTTGCTTAGAAGGTGTCTGTCTCTACTACTGTACTTACGGCACTGCCTGACTGAGGTTTGATAAGCACGGGAACCTAAAGCAGTATAAATACAAACAAGGGGAATGGGGGTGGGCGAGGGACAAACTGGAAGCTTGGATTGACATATACACACTACTATATATAATATAAAATAGATAACGAATAAGGAAGAATGCTTCTCAATACTCGGTAATGTCCTATGTGGGAAAAGATCTAAAAATGAGTAGATAAATGTGTATGTGTAACTGATTGACTTTGCTATACAGCAGAACATACATTTGAAATCAACTGTACTCCAATAAAAATTTGAAAATTAAAAATAAAAACCAAATACTCAGGTCCATAAAAAGAGGAATTAAAATGAAAACAAAAGAATGTTTAGAACAGAATCAGAGGCACATCAAGAGTTAGAATTTTAAAAGGCAACATTAACAGACTTTCGATTCCAACAACCGCAGTAGCTTGTATCGGAACAGCTCTCCTGCTGAAAATGACTGTAGACTTTGGACAAAATACACAGACTACTTTTTTAAGACAATAGAGCATCTCCAAAGCAGGCAGAACTTGTGAGGAGCTACAACACCTAAGAGAAGGAAGCCCATGTCATTGACCTCTACATTCACTCTGGCTTTTTCCATAAAGGTGTTGCTGAGTCATGAGGGGAAGGGTTGGGGGAGGCAGATGAGACCATATTTTAGGCAGGGAGAGTAGTTAAGGGTTGGTATTCAGGGCTGGCAAATGGCTGAGCCCTGAGAAGCAAAGAAAGAGAAAAGAAGAGGGAACTGCAGAGAAGTGAACCCAAAGATCTATAAGCAATTTCACCTGGATGGATTTGCCAATTCCTAAGCTTCCTGTGAACAGGAAGAAACTCCAAGAAACCCAGTAAAAACAGACAAGAAATGAACAGAGATTTCAGCAGCCCCATGATTCTGGTGAGACCAGCCAGGTGGAAGAGTTCTTGTAAACACTGAGTTTTCAATTGAAACTTAAAATGTCCACTCTCAAGATAGGGATATACCTTAGGAGTAAAACACAAACATTGTTCCTAACAAAGCCTGTATCCAGCCGTCAGAAAGATGAAGGTGACCTGCTAGACTCCATCTATCTGTTTGCTAAGAGAAGATTTATTCCTCTTTACAGAGAGATACCACCATCCAGAGGCTCTTTGATTTTTTTTAATGCACAATGTCCTGTATTCAATAAAAAATTGCAGGGTCTTGGGGGAAAATGACCAGATATCAAGAGAAACAGAGACAGCAAGTAAGTGACTCAAATTTTGGAATTATCAGACAGGGACTTTTAAATTAAACTTAATTTTTACTGTAGTAAAACATACATAAGATAAACTTTGCCATTTTAACCATGTTTAAGTGTACAGTTCAGTGGCATAACGTATTTACATTTACATTGTTGTGAAACCATTACCACTATCCACCTCTAAAACTTTTTCATCTTTCCAAACTGAACTCTGTAACCATTAAATGATAGCTCTTCATTTTTCCTTCCTCACAGCCCCTGGCAAACACATTCTGCTTTCTATATCTGTGAGTTTGACTCCTCTAGGTACTTCACAGGAGAAGGCAATGGCACCCCACTCCAGTACTCTTTCCTGGAGGATCCCATGTCGGAGGAGTCTGGTGGGCTGCAGTCCATGGGGTCGCGGAGAGTCGGACACGACTGAGCAACTTCACTTTCCCTTTTCACTTTCACCCATTGGAGAAGGCAATGGCAACCCACTCCAGCACCCTTGCCTGGAAAATCCCATGGACGGAGGACCCTGGTAGGCTGCAGTCCATGCGGTCGGGAAGAATCGGACAGGACTGAGCGACTTCACTTTCACTTTCACTTTTCACTTTCATGCATTGGAGAGGGAAATGGCAACCCACTCCAGTATTCTTGCCTGGAGAATCCCAAGGATGGCGGAGCCTGATGGGCTGCCGTCTATGGGGTCGCACAGAGTCCGACACGACTGAAGTGACTTAGCACACACACACACACTCATGTTCAGGTCATATTTTGTTTATTTGTGTGTCAGTGGACACTGGGTTGTATTCACATTCTATTGTAAACAATGCTGCTATAAATAAAAGTGTACAAATATTAAAATATTAAAAAGACTGTTTAAAAAGATGTAATAAATATGTTCAAGAAAGTAAAAGACAAGATGGAGAATTTCACCAGAGATTTGAAATCTATTTTTTTAATAAAAGACTCACATGGAAATCTTGAAAAGTACTATAACAGAAAATAAGAATTCAGTAGGGGGATTTTCAGTCTGCATGTTACATTGTCAGCATGTAACTTGTTAACTGTTTTATTAGTTCTTAAATATTAAAGGGTATGTTTTATCCTACCAGTGTGCAGTGGTAAGTACTCAATTTTTACAACTACTTGATTAAATAAGTACAGAAATAATAATAATACATATACTTTTGATGAGGGAGATCACAAAATTTTTTGAAAACTCATTTTATGTAACCAAAAAGAAAGAAAGTTAAATTTACCAGAAGCCGGGCACTTTGCTAAGTGCTTTACATGCAGTAAATTGGTTAACTCTCATAGCAACCTATAGAGGGGAACTATCATTCTTCCCATTTTATAGATAAGACAACCAAGGCCAAAAACTTTGTATAACTTGTCTTAACGTTTCACAGGTTAAAGAAATCTGATGAACCCAGGTGACCTGGATCCAGATCTTTACCTACATTATTTAAAAAGAGTTTTTTTAAAAAGAAACATAGATTGTTCTGCTTTGGCTGACTGGGCTAGTTGCAAATGTTAGAAATAACTGAAAAATTGAGAAGCCAAATTGCATATTGACATCTGCTAGGGCACTAAACTCTTTTTGTAATGTGACCTTTACGTTTTTTCAGATGTTCCTTCTGGACGACGGGGCACTACTTAATGTATTTTGGCATGAGCTCCGTCATGCATGTTTGACATATAAGAAACACCCGCCTAATGAACAGAATGTCCCTCTTTCTCCTGAAACTCCGCATTGCTCAGGGCCACAAGACACAAACTGTGGGTTTAAAGTTGACACTCTCAATTTCCTCCTTTCATGTTTGTGGATCTCATTTGCTGACATCTTACCTTTCCTGCATCCCTGTCTCCACTCGTTCCTCTACCCCATCATCTGTCTTAAACATTTAATCTTTTTGCTGCACCTAAGAGTATGTTGGCTTTTGATGGCAGATCTCTTCCCCAGTGATGGGACATTCCTTGGGGAAATCCATTTTCTTTCAGCCTTGGCAGGGAAGATCATGCGTTTTGTACACAGAACAAAGGGAGTATTCATCAGGACCTTAAGATTCCCAATATATTTGCCTTCAGCTCTCTTTTCCTCAAACTCTTTGTTCACCCAGGTTATACCTTTTAGTGCCCCACATCCTATTTTGATCCCTTATTTCGGACTGTCCAATATAAAAGATCTTTATCTCTCTCCCTTGCTTTCCTTTCTCTCTTTTTTTTTTCTTTCTTTCTAGAAAGAAGAACTACTCATTTCAGACAGAATTAAAGTAAATAGAATTAAAAGAACCACTTTTTTGTGATATTATATATAATCATATTAATAAGTATATTTCTCTCTGGTGTGAGGCCCAGTTCCCTAAAGTTTGCAAAGCTTTTTTATATAGGTGATGAACATTATGCAAGCTAAGAACCTACATCTTAGATATCTGCATCTTTCTATGTGTGTGTACTCAGTCTTGTCCAACTCTTTATAACCCCCTGGACTGTAGCCCCGCCAGGCTCCTCAGTCCATGGAATTTTCCAAGCAAAAATATTGGAGTGGGCTGCCATTTCCTTCTCCTGGGAATCCTCTCGAACCAGAGACCGCACCCACATCTCTTGCATCTCCTGCACTGCAGGCGGCTTCTTTACCACTCTGCCACCCGGGACTTATGTTGTTTCTTTGCCAGCCTTAGAGTGACACTTGTAACCCACCAAGCAAATAGTATTTAGTGGCTGCCTATGTATACACAGCCCTCTGTTACGCAGCACACACAGTACATAAAAAGAGACACAGCTTTGGCCTTCTGAAAGCTTAATTCTGCAGCGCAGTGACTGTAGTGAGCAGAAATTCTTGTCTCAGTCACATGACTCTATTAGCCTTTGTGAAAAAATTCTTCCGAAAGCATAAATAAACGATAGAGATTTGACCAGTTGGAAAGTCGGTTTGCATTTTCAATACCTCCGTATCTCATAACACTCTTAAAAAAAACCATTCTCAGTCACAGGGAAAAGACCCACGAAAGCTGTGAAGGGACTTTCCAGACAAAAGTAAACTGTCCGCATAGGAAATAAAAACCTTCAAAGTGTCCCTTTCATTGGATTTGTTTCTTTTCCTACAACAAATGGACACATCAGACATAAAATTTAATTGAGACACACTAAAGCAAGACCTGGCTTACCTGAATAGGAGAGGTCACAGCATTCCATTAAGGAGACAGCAAGGTGCTAACAACGCATTGACTACTTTATATCACAGTATATTGAACTTCTAATCACCACCAACTATTTAGGATTTCAACAGCCTCCCGTTAAACTCTGCTGCGTGATTCTATTTTACATTTCTCTTCCTGTGTGTTTGTTTTAATTTAAGAGCCAGTATGCATATTGACAATTCTTTGACAGCAAAGGTAAAACCACCAGGAGTGGATCTGTTTATTGAGGACTGACAGCTTTATAGCTAACATAAAAATAATCTAATGTTTATTGGGGCAAATGTTTGGATGGAGGATTAAGTGAAACTACCAAATAGAGAAAACCTTTTCATCCTATTCAGACTTCTCAAATAAGGTTTGGGATCAACTACATAAAAACTCTTTGTGTTGATTTCTTTGACGCTCTTCCCTTAATTTGCCCCACTACTCAGTCTCCTCCACTTGGCTACCTCAAATGATGTTTTACAACAGGGGTTTTGAAGTGAATAAAACCTTGAAAGGGAGGATGCTACCGTGCAGAGGTTCCGTGCCGTAGAATTTACATGAGCCATGCAAACTTGCAAGCTAACAGCAAAGCAAAATCTAAACCACATTGCTCATAATATAAACTTTTTCTACTATTTCCTATAAGTTACATATAGTAAGAACTCTAACTTTTTTTTTTTCATGTTTTTTGTTATTTTGAATCATTGTTGTTGGACAAAGGGAACAGAAATAACTTTAAACTGTTTGAGAGCTGGTTTTAAACTGCTAAGGAGTTGTTTTCAGTTTTGCCTTTAGCCGAATATCTACATCATTAGATTGTTATCTTTATTTTAAATGAGACATTTGAAATGTTTTAAAAGTAAATTATTCTTTCTGTAAGTGGAAATATTACCCTTTTGGAAATAATCTATTTAATTGAAAGTATTTCATCAAACTATTATTAGATTAACAATGCTTGACTTCAGGTGTTTTTTTTTTAGCTTGATGTTAATTATAATTTACACTAGTATCTCTTTTCCTAACATGTTTCCACCAAAAGATAAAGAAGAATTTTATACTCATTTAACTCACCCTAGTAGTGCGTTCACATCAGCTCTTATACTCCTCTCTTCACTATGCTCCCCCCACCCTTACCCTCGCTTGGTCCTATTTTGCATTGAGGAAAATAAAAGGGAGAGAAAAATTAGGCAGCTTGTTAAAGGTTGCTTGCTAAGGAGTGGCTGCAGAGCTAGAAATGGAAACCAGGTTTACTGAGTCCAGAGCCCCGAGGCAATTAAATTGCACCAGCTTTTTCCCTTTGAAAAATCTGCTTATCTCCTGACAAGGCTAATATGTGAACATACAAATAGCTCAGTTTTCAACTTTATCAACAAAACTAACTGTCTCCATAGATATGGGTAGGTCTTTGGGCAAGTGTGCTATATATCATATACTCGAATAGACCAAAGAGATTATGAGAATGTCAGAATCTTTCAGCAGCTGCCAGGTAGTTTTTTCAAGGAATCTTACACCAAGTACGCATCTAAGCTAATGAGCACATTGCCACCCGGCAGCAGAACACTGTTCAAGGGCCAGGGTCCTACTGCACCATCTGGGTGTCCCTGGAACCGGCACGGTGCCTGGATCGGAGACAGAATTCAGCCAAATGCTTGTTGAGCTCCACTGAACCACATTATAATTTTTAACTCTGTTTAAAGATAGATTTGGCCCTTTTTTAAAAAAGAAAGAAACTAAAATACATTATTTAAAATTTACTAAGTGGAACACATAATTTATTCCTCAATAGGTTTAATTTATTCTTAATTCCTTTCTGTATCATGTCCATGGTGATGATGATTGCCTACATTTTAAAGCGTCATAATGTCTTGCCTTGCGGAAGTTGCTAGTAGGTTGCTAGTTACAGCGTCTATGGAATTTTCATTTCATTCCCAGAGCATCAACACAAGACTGAGAGGCTTGTGGGCCCTTCTTTTGATTGACACTGTGTAGTATTTCGCTTTCTTAATAAATGAGGGAGGGCATCTCCTCCCTTGATCAGACACATTTATTACGTTTCCCATGACTCCAATGCCCTGGAGCAAGTCCTTCGCATTTAGCATATGCTTGTACTGAGGAGGTTATGCATATGCTCTATTGCATGTATTGAATTCTGTTTCTCTTCCCAGTACCCTCCAGTGCTGCTACTGCTGCTAAGTTGCTTCAGTCATGTCCGACTCTGTGCGACCCCATAGACGGCAGCCCACCAGGCTCCCCAGTCCCTGGGATTCTCCAGGCAAGAACACTGGAGTGGGTTGCCATTTCCTTCTCCAATGCATGAAAGAGAAAAGTGAAAGTGAAGTCGCTCAGTCTTGTCCAACTCCTAGCGACCCCATGGACTGCAGCCCACCAGGCTCCTCCGTCCATGGCATTCTCCAGGAAAGAGTACTGGAGTGGGGTGCCATTGCCTTCTCTGAGTACCCTCTGGGCTGGTCTGCAATAACTGCCTATTACTTTTCAGGCTCAGCTCTGGGTACCGCCATGGTTCTTTAACTTACTCTGTGAGTTTGGTTCCTCTTTGGGGTTGGTGACAGGAATCTCGGCTTGGCAAACAGTCGGCTACCACATATCATCCCAGGAAGGGCTGACGGGCTTCATCATGGTGTGTGAGTCACATTGCACAGACGCTTCACATACCCACATGCAGTCTTGGGCTTCTGTGATTAGAAATCAAGAGGTTACCAGTAACCACTTGTAAATCCATTCTTCCTTTAAAACCCACACCAGAAACCTCTAGCAACCTGCTAAGTCTGAACAATTTTCATTTTATTTTACACTTTCTTGAAGATGTCTGGACCTTCGTTAGAATCTGCTGGGCAAACAGAATTGTGGTGCCAGGTATGCTGTACTCTCACCACATGAAGCTAGACTTCAGAACTGGACCTAAGGAGCCATGGAACACAGCAAAACTGCCTGGAGCAAAACTGTGCTCAGATTGGATTGGTTTGCTTGTAACAAATTGACCAAACTGACCACTTTATTTATGATCCTTAGGACCTAATAACAAAGTTAAAATCCATTTTCCAAGCTGTATACCACTCAGCAGCATTTTAAAATCATGCTCCAATTTTGTTTTTTAAAAAGCAGTTTCCCCGAAAGCCCCCATAACAAAAAGAACAGTTTAAATAGATTAATTTATGTTATTGTATCTTTAAGGTATTATAATAAGCTGGAGTTATGTAGGGTGACCTGGGAATTTCCTCTTTTCCCTTTGTAATAAATAAACTTTTCACCAGAATGGTCCAGTGGCCTCCAATAATGTAAGCATGGTGTATGGTAAAAACAAATATAGCAAATGCATAAATTCATGCTAAAAGTAAAATAGGATTATTTGAAATTTATGAGATTTTTATACTGTTGATTTTTTGGTCAATTCTATGCACTGATCCACTGACATAAATATAGCTTTAGTTTTTACTACTTGATCAAGAGTCTTATTTTACTAGTATGTTTATATGCATCACCAATAAGCAGGTCTACAATTAAATTTTTGATTCATTACATAATCATATTTTCTAACCCTGTTTCAGTCTGAAACAAGCATGTTAGAATTTGGTATTGTGTGTCTGCTAGATGCATTATGATTTATTAAATTTTATTAAAGGAGAAGTTTCATTTTCTTCTCCTTTCTTCTTTTGAGAAAATAAAAACTATTCTTGGGGAGAAATTAAAAAGTGAACATCACTAACTAGGAAATACTTCTTATTCCATCCTACACCCCTGTTGACACTCCGCACACCTGCCCTGATTGTATGCGTGGTATTTTATCTCCACCAGACTTGGCCATAGACCTTTATTTTCACATGTTTGCCTTGATGCTTGGTGATTGACACCTTCATCTCTATTAACTATTTATTTGCCTTTGAAGTTACATCATATTCACTTTCCAAGTCTGTATTTTTTTCATAGACCAATAAAACAAATGTGTTTCATGAACTTCTTTGATTTGTTTCTTCTTGCCAAGTTTTTTCTAGTTCTTTGCTGAACTTCACAATGAGTATTTTACTCTGGTTCTCTTAAAGGTGTGTGTGAGTTGATGAAGTTCCATTGTATAAATAAAACCAAGCCTAAACTTGCCACTCAAAAGATAAAGCCAGGAAAGAATAAAGGCCATATGTCAATACAGAGAAAGAGACTGACTGCAGCTCTTTTTTCCTGCTTGATGTTTATAGTTATTTCTATGGAAACTGCACGTGGCTTTCTGTGGGTTGAATCTGACCCTGGGGTACACAAGTAACTCTGAAAACAGTTGGTCCCTTAACTTTGAGTTCGTCATATACGTATGCTTATCCTTCTCCTTAATTCTTAACATGAGGTGGATGAGACCATCAGGGTATTCATGCTGGGGGATTTTTTGTGTGCCTTTGGGGTGGGGGGAGACAGCAGCCAATAGAGCAATGTGGAAAGGCTTCTTCTCCTTCAGGCTGACTGGGAGCAAATACAGAGTAATGTATTCATATTAGCTTCCTTGTCGCTTAGAATTAAGTACCTGAGGTTCTCCCACTGATTCTATTTGTTCAGATTTTCCTGTGAGTAACTTTGCCAAAACCCAAAGCAATTCGCCTGCCTACCTCGTCTATCCTTGTGCCTCCCTCCACACCTTACCGCTCCCAGGGGGATAATCAGCTCACAGTATCTTTGCCTATATGTTGTCTATTTACATCCAGATCTTGTGCACGTGTATGTATGCTTAAGGATGATATTTTTATTTTACTCAGATTTGGAAAAAAGAACTGCAAAAATCAAGCCAGTATAAGACCCAATTTCAGAGGGTAAGGGCACTACAGGAAGACAAGGATTAGCAAATCGGAACATGAAAGAGGAGTTTTAGGAAGAGAGAACCAGAGAGGACTGCCTTTAAGATGTGGGGACTAAGATGGGGAGGTTCTGTGATAGGGCAAAGATATTTTTCCTTCAGGGAAGTCTTGGTGGTGTTGGGCAGCTCAGCACCACTTCAGCATGCACGATACCAAAACTCAATCCTATGCGTTGTTTTTAGCTTTATAATGAGAAAAGAAATGTTGAAAAAATGGAAGTGATAAATATTTTTGTGCTGGTGGACCAAACCTTAGAGTTTTAAATACCAAAATTCACCATAGAGCAAACATGAAAATTAAGCTTTTGTTCCATAACGGTTAATGTGTCCAGTGCTTGAGTTTTCAGGGGATCATTAGCTGGATGGTGTTCTTTACTTGCCCTGCAGTGGCCTAAGTTTTGGACATTTCACAGTTTATTAGCAACTCAAACACAGAACAATTTTTCTATTTATGTAATACTTGGGTCCCTATTTTCATGGGAGAGGATATATTCCAACTCTTGACTGTGGGTTTTCAATTACCCATGTGGCCTGCCTCCCATTAACAGGAATAATTGGAAACTGGATGTACAGAATACAGATTCACAGTCATAGAAAAACTCTGCTACAAATGTGAATTTTACAAGCCTCTGGTAAAGTGTCTTCCAAAATCATGTTTTTGTGGAGACTTCCTATATGAGACCTCTGATATAATATGCCCTTTATCTCTCACACGTATTTTTCTCTCCTAAAACGTAAAATATTATCCTATTTTCTGCTTCTTTAGGACTAGCATAAGACTTATCACATGAGCTACTGACATAATTTTTAGTTCTAGTAATAGTTTCATGGGGGGATAGTTGATAGTCCAACTGTACCTCAGAGTATTTATAAAAAGGAGAGTACTCATCTAATTACACTAAAATTTTTTTATACTGTCATTAAAACAGAAAGTATGCAATGTCTTTTTAAAACTTTTCATTGAAGTATAGCATAATACAGAAAGCACAGGTCTAGCTTCACTGAATTCTCACAAACTAGATACTCATGCATCCAGATCAAAACACAGCCTATTTTCCACTCCCAGAATCCTCCTGGTGTCTGTCTCTATTCACTGTTGCACCCACCCCCACCATAGGTAAGGACCATCCTGATGTTGACTCTTTTTAATTTTCAAATATTACATCGTTTTCTCACCAGGCTTATTGGCTGATTTTTGTGGGAAAGCAAAGGGGGGTGGTTAATCCCCTATAGCTGACTTCTTTGCATTGTGGGATTTTCCTAGCTGTTAATTATTAACTTTTCCTTAAAATAAAACTTCCATTGTGTAAGGAGAAAAACTCCATGAGCACAGTACATGTGATATAAATCACTTTTATGTCTGTGAAACAGCTGAGTTTACATTTTTATTACATTGTTTGAAAAAGTATCTTTTCATCTGGAAAGAATCAGTTTAAAATGTGATTGTCAACACAACTAAACCAGTTTCTGTTTAAAATGGCTGCTGGTGGAGCTAACTATAATTAAGCCAGGTTTTTCTTCATAGATATTAGTTGCTAAAACCTAGAAGTTTTCACTGAGATTTATCAAAGAAATTTCTAGACTTTACAAGGCAGGTAGAGTGTTTTTGTTTAGATGGAGGAAGTAATGAATAAGAATATTAATTTTTCCCTGTGAAAGGTGATTTACTGGTGTAGTTTTAAGTTAGATGCAAAATAATATGTGCATTTATAAAATTTTGCCTCATAGAAGTACTTCAGTTTGAAAAAATGGACTTAATTATTAATTAACAACTTATAGCATAATTTTCTCTTTAAAAATTTTTAGGTATCAATAATTCTGAGAGGATCCTTTTAGAAATTTTCCATAGTTTAATTATATTAACCATTCTAATATAAACAGTAGTTTTAATGTCTGTAGTCATTTGCTTATGTTCACTAACTTCTTGCTATATATTTTGAAAAATTTAGAAAGTAAGGACAAATCTTTTGGTGGTATTTCTTGCTGCATTTAACTTTGAACTCTGTTATTAAATGAAAATTGATATATAGCATGTTCCTTTTATGGCTGAAATACTATCTTTGGGAGATGTGATATAGATTTTCGTTATACTTCCCCTGATTTCCAGTACTGTGATGCCATTATATATGTAATTTTATAATAGTCCAACTTTCCCAAATCCCTGCTTTGAAAAGTTAATTTTTCAAAGTAGGGCAGTCATCATCATGCGATTGTGTGTGCTGACTTATCTTTCATCTTAAACCAGAGTTCCCAAATCCCATTATTTTGTGGCTTTTCTAACAGAGGACTTATTTTTACACCCTCAAAAGTGTTGCAGACTTTTTTGGAGGACCACTTCTCAATAATCCATAATTTAATGAACTTTCTGTTTAAATATGAGCCAAACAGAGACCATTTTGAATATATAATATACGTTCTTCAGGGAAAGGATTTTGTGAATTCACAACACACAATCTATGGTTCTCTTTTTTTTAACTAGCTAAAGCAGAATAAGTTCAGCATTTTACCTGGCAAGAGCAGATGTAGTACAACTTCAAAGGCAGAAGGAGAGATATAGACAGTTTATAGATTTAAACAGAATATGGCACTGGCCCTCAAAAATTAGGCTTAGAAATAATTGGAATTTTTGTATAGATCAGAAACACTGATGATGATTATTTATTTTGGTTTGGACATTTCCTTTGAGATGGTTAATAATTATTATTCTACCTATCACCTTTGAATTATCACTGTAAATATATTTATATCCTAAGATGCCACCATACTTTAGAAAGAAAATTTAACCTTAACAAAAACAGATGGCCTCTAGATCCTGGGGCCAACAGATGTTAAATACCACTCCGTGAAGCTGCAGAACTCACCTTGAACGCTCCTAAACAGTACTTTGTATATACCTTTATCTTTTTACCAATTATTAATTTAGATAGAGTGCTTTTCCCTACTAGAAAAAAATGTATATAAACCTAACTGTCGTAAGAAGATGAATTTTTATATGAACAAGACAAACATTTCTTTTTCCTGCTTACCTTTTAGTTTTCTATATATTTTCTAACGTATTTTTATCCGACTCTGCCTCATGTATGTTTGTGCCAAATGACAGATATAGGGTATATTGAGTGCTGCTCAGTTTCTTTAAGGAGGATTGATAGAATTAAATTTTTTCAGGGAGGAAAGGTGTTAGTAAAATGAACGCATAGTGACCACTTTAAATACATGAAACTCTCAATGGTTTTCTCAAAACAAAATTTCATGTTCTTTTTTCACTCCAATACTTGTCCTTTCTTCTCTGAAGATATTTGCTTCCACCTCCTTGCCCCCACCACCTCAAAAAAACTATAAAATACTTTAAGGAAAACAGATTCCCAGTGGCAGAAATTCAAATGACTTCTGTTCATTTCACTGAATTTAATTATTTATGAGATTATCATAGTAATACAATGTCAGTATTAACTCCCAATAATTCAACTTCCTATAATGTTTTTAAAATTTCTGTCACAAAGTACTTTTTATTCCTGTCATAAAGTTAATATTTGCATGTATTATACTCATCAGCCCATTGTAATGAAATTTATTGAAAATGAACAAAGAAATCAAATGTTAATACATGATTGAAATAAAATACACTTACAGAAGCAACAAAGAAACATTAGGTAAATATCTTTTTCTTGGAAATCTGTAGATATTTTACATATTTTTTTTGGTTGCTGAAACAGTAAAATGAGTAAAACCAAGTCTTCAAAAATCCTGTTTTCACCTGGAATTTGTAAATTTGACAAGTTCATTAAGCCATAAACCCTTGTGGTGGGAAAATTGATCTTTTCTAGGTAAGTAAAATAACTAAAGAGAAAGCAGTGACTTACTTTTCTTGAGGGCCAAACCAGTAAGACAAGTTTAGTTCTCAGGAATATGAGGTCCTCTTAGGAAAAGGAGAAGAAAGATAGATGACAGCAAAACGCATACTTTAAATATTGATAAAATCCAAAGATTTCCATCAGAATTCAAACATTAAACACAGACTCATTCCTTAGTTGGTTGTGAAATTAAAGATGCACTTAAAATGCTAAATATTTTATAGTGTTACAAGAGAATGTTTGGAGCCTTTTTGTTTTTTAACACATACAGATGTGGGAGCCCTGTTCTCAGTTGCCGTGGTCATCCACGACTAAAGCATGGTATCGTGCTTGGGCTCAAGTGATCCATAAAGGGGTTGGGCTACGGGAGGCACTGTCCCTGGGCGCCTGCCTCGGTGGCTCAGCCTTCCATGACCGCAGCTCTTTGTTGAGAATTGTTGGCAATGGCAGCAGTTTGCAGCTTCAGATAAGAGCCACCGTTCTCAGGTAGTGCCCTCGATCGGGGCCCTGATGACAGACTGTGGCGTGCACGTTTTTTCAGGTGCTCTGTTTGCTCAGTAATCCTTCAGTGCCAATCTCCTGCAAAGACTGAGCGGGACCCATCAGTAATGGACATCAGCCATTAAGCTCGTAATATTTGTCATATATCAGGTTTCTGCTTTGTTACCCTCAAGTGATGAATGGATGCTGTTATGCTCTAAGAAAATAAAGCAATGCTGTAAATACATCCAAACTTGTAAAAATGGCTGCTCTATTTCTTCCGTTTCTTGAGAAATAAAAGCTGAGTCCCCCAGAGCTGCTAGTCTTTTCCTTTCAAAGTACAGAGAGAAATATACTTTAAGTTAGTGTTTGTATTTTGCTTAGGGTCCACATCAAATTACTCTCAGGGTGTCTACACCATGTTTCACCTTGATTTGATACAGCTAAGTTTATGCGTTGGGCAAGCATTCTGATTAAAACAGGCATGCTTGCAAAGGACTATTCAAAGAAACCATTTGTTCCTGCATGAAAAAACCCAAACAGGGAATTTAGGTGTTAAAATAGCATGAGGCCAAGGCAATTCTCCATCTTAGTTATTCCTATATTAGTCAGACATGTTTCTGCATCACAAGAAGAAGTAATAATTTTTTAAAACATCTTGATATATTTCAAGAAGAAAATGTGTATAGAAAATAATATTGTTTTCAACATTTTGTACCCAGCATTTGCAACTGTCTTGTAAATATATGTATACAGTTATTTGGAATGATATGATTTCAGTTTAGTATGGGCTAAACACAGTAGAAATGGGCTGTGTTTTCACTCTTTTCTATATTAGTGTCAATTTCACCATTAATTATTGAGGTTCTTCAAGAAAGTTTATCCTTTTTGAAAATATTCAGAAATTAAATTCCAGAAATGGCATACTAAGTATATTTAAACCCCTCAAATTTCTATCTATTGTTTTTGTGAATTTTTTGGAAAATGCCATTGGCCCCTTTGCAAAGAAAAGGAAAATCAATGGTGACAGTCCTGAGGTAATACTGTCATAAATGAGGATTTGGCCAGGATTAGAATCCATGACTGCTCACCCTTCCCACCATGCTTTTCATGGCATCTCAGGCTATTCTGGGGCTTCCCTGATAACTCAGTTGGTAAAGAATCCACCTGCAATGCAGGAGACCCTGGTTCGATTCCTGGATCAGGAAGATCCCCTGAAGAAGGGAAAGGGCACCCACTCCAGTATTCTGGCCTGGAGAATTCCATGGACTGTGTAGTCCGTGGGGTCACAAAGAATTGGACATGACTGAGTGACTTTCACTTTCAGGCTATTCTGAGGAAAGTGTATTGGGAGGGCTATTCCCTTGACTCTCTTTTATTGGCCACGCTCCTCTCTACTGCTTTTGCCAACTTATGCAAAACTCCTTCGCATCACTGAGAGTAGGTCCCTGGAGTTACGTGTGACTCTGTCTCATCCAGGCCACTGCTGCTGCTGCTAAGTCGCTTCAGTTGTGTCCAACTCTATGTAACCCCATAGACGGCAGCCCACCAGGCTCCCCCGTCCCTGGGATTCTCCAGGCAAGAACACTGGAGTGGGTTGCCATTTCCTTCTCCAATGCGTGAAAGTGAAAAGTGAAAGTGAAGTCACTCAGTTGTGTCGGACTCTTAGCGACCCCATGGACTGTAGCCTACCAGGCTCCTCTGTCCATGGGATTTTCCAGGCAAGAGTACTGGAGTGGGGTGCCATTGCCTTCTCTGCCAGGCCACTGAGTAAATGTGAAAGAACACCACCCCAGTCCCTGCCCTGACACTCTTTCATTATCAAGGCTTTCAGTGTTGACACTGCAACCCTTGAGCAAGAAAACTTATAGCGGACAGGGGCTGCATGTGTTTATTACCACAGGCTCATAATTGTCAGAGAGGTGAGGGGCCTCACCTCCATCGGCTGTAATTGCTATGAGAGTCTGTGAGCCTCTACCAATGCCCACAACATGGCCCAGAGCATTTCCTGTACAAAGGCTGGAGCCTGGGGTATGGGCGATATGCCAAGCTCCTTCAAAGTTTCCCCACCCCCATCTTCATGACATTTTTTTCAAGGGCAATTTAATAGGATGCAGGGCAGGGGGGCAGGTGTAGATCAGACCTCTGTGCTCCAAGAGAAAAGAATTGGAGTGATCTCAGGGCTCAAAGGAAGAACTTTGCACATAGTTGGAGGGATTAAACTGTCGAAGACTTTAAGCTCTGCCAGCAGAATGATGTCTCTGGGAATTTAGATACAAATTAGGAATCTCCTGGAATTCATTTAGTGCCGATTCTCCTGATTACTTTTCAAATGGGGCTGTTCTGATTTGTCCTAATTGCAGAAGTATTGCAGAACATCTCCTTTAGTGAGTTATCTTTAGAGAAGAAAAGCACCTCTGAATTGCTCAGCATTTACATTCAGGTATTCAAACTTAGGTATTTTTTATGTATAGTATATCGACTATATTTAAAGAACAATATAGATGCTTGAAACATGCCAAACAGCAGGAAACAGGAGTAATCTTTAATAAGTGCCTGCTCCAGTGCTGGGTTCTTTGTACACAGTACAATAGGTGATCTCTGAGGTAGAGTTTATTGTCCCCATTTTATAAGTGAAAACCAAGGCGCCTGAGGTCCCATAGCTAATAAATAAATCCAGGCATGTCTGATCCCAGAGCCCACGCTCTTGCCTGTACACCAGGATGCCTCTTGAGCATCAAACCCATGAGCAGGGTCTTCAGTGACCAGAAATCTCACATTTGTCCCCAAGATGAATGTCCTGTGATTCCACATCTTTAGTTTCTATCAAAGTGCTTCACTTCTCAAAGCAAAATTTCAGTATCTGTTTCCAGCTGGTCCCAGGTCACATAATCTTCACATTAAGCACGTAATAAAGACTTGTAAGAGTCCCCCAACTTCACCGTGGTGGGACTTTTGTAAGATAAACATGCATTAAAGAAATGAGAGCTCAGACATCCATTTTGCACAGGTGTTACCTGTGCATGTCTGTTCTTGCTTCTTCATTATTCTTCTTGCAGGGTGACTACATCTGGCCCCTTACATGTGCTTGCATCAAAAGAATGCTTTAGTATGGGACCTGAGCTTGCCAAGACAGCCAGCTTCAGACTGAACTTGAATTATGCTGGATGCTGACTGATCTACAGATCTTGCTCTTCACATTACTGTTTTAAACCACAGAACAATGGTAATGCTAATAATAATTTGTATTCCAGAAGCACCTTTTGATAAGAAGCTCAAATAGCTTTATGTTTATTATCTTGGTAATCCTCTTACCATCCCCCTGGGGCAGATGAGGGAAAATGTGTACATCTCTACTTCCCACGTGGAGGAAGTCGGGCACAGCAAGGTTACTCTCTAGATGAGAGACATAGGGACGTGTCAGACTACTAAATGCATGTCAGTGAATCCAACACACACATACTATTGTTTGCTTGTTTGCAAGCTGATTTGACTTGGTTATCAAATCTAAGATTCAAATGGAATCAGTTCCACGGGAAAGAACATTGTGATTGGCTGTGCTCCCTATTCAGGAGCACCCAGCTTCCGGCCAGAAAGTGAGTCTCTCTGACCCGTTCCTGTTGGAGGCCTGAGTTACACATTCTTGAGTCAACTTTGCACCCCGTGAGAGCTGAGAAACCCGTTGAGACACTGTATTGGGTATCTTTCCTTGGCTGCCAACCTTTCTGAGAGCCCCTCAGGTCAGGAATAGTGAGGAGAGATATCATTCCCAAAGCTTCCAAAAGTTCATTTTAGCTTTCAGTTCCAGTGTCACACCCTTCTGTTTCTCATATAAAACATTTTTTTAAAGACACAAACTGCCAAATATAGATAGTATAGTAAGCATGTTTTATGTACTGGAACTCTGTTTCCTTATCTGTAAAGTGGGAATCATGATAGCCGGCTCTCAGGGTAAGAAAGCAAGCGGTACCTGTAAGCACTCGAGTCCCGTTTGCATCCACATCTCTCCTTGCTCCTGTGCACGAAGGAAACACTGAGCTGATTCGGCCCCTTATTCTACTACTCTTGTTCTCATCTCCAGATGGTAACTAAATGGCCTTAGCTTACAGATCTGTTTCTGAAAGGAAGGGATGTGCTCCCATCTGGGGAAACCTGAGGTTACAAACCCAGTCTAGCTTGTTCTGACTGGGAAGGGTGAGGGTAGTTCTAGAAAAGACAGTTCTGCTTAGAGGAGGTCCCAGGCATCTCTCACATAAAACTATTGCCACCATTGACCTAACTCTCAAGATCTCCAGCCCAGAAAAGAGGAACAACTAGGGCCAATGTTCTGGTAGCACATGGGTCATCCCGACTGCATGAATGTAGTATATTTCTGTTGTTTCTATCGGGAATGTAAATGTTTCTGTTGGGAACTACTGACTTTCTTGCATAACAAGCCTAATTTCAGCTCCAGTGGCACCGGCACTGAAAGCTAAACTATCAGTTAGGAACACACTCTCTCGTGCGAATAGTTGAATAGTCATGGAGCTCAAATGTGTCTTCTGGATTCTGTGCTGGAGAATGCCCCACAGCTTGATTTAAACACTCCTCAAATCTGTCATTAAGAGCACGTCTATGGTACCTAGGCTTCTCCACTAAGGACTAATAATAACTTTCATCAACAAAGTGTCTGACAATCTGAGTAATCTTTGGTGGTGCAGGGAGAACTTTCAACCGAAAAAGGTGAAAAGAATGTCTAATCCCTTAAATATTCTTTCATATTTTGAGCTAACTCTCAATATTTTTTAAATTTACTCATCTCAGAAGCATGATACAAGTTTGGGCAGTGTGCCTCAGTGGCTGGTGAAGACTCTGGGGTTGGGAGGTGGAGAACAGAACCCAGGAGCTAGTTCTTGATTGTGTCAACTCCTTCTTCAGTCTGGGATTAGTTCTGGGCTCCCTTGGGCCTCCATTCTAATGGTAAAGCTGCACACTTCCCCCCTCCAACCATGGTTTAAAAGTGTCTTTACTGAATCTGGTCTTCTCTGAACAGTTAGAACTCATGATTTTAAGTAACATGGTGATGGTGAATTGATCTCCCCACCCACCCCCTGCTCCCAGTTTTAAGTTCATGCTCAATTTCACTTAAAATGATTGAGTACAATGGAGAAGGTTTTAGACACTGAAATAGTTTGCATCATCCAAGAGTCAATAAAGTCACCTAATCACTTAATTTCTACTTGTAACTGTTATCAGGTGCGCGCACACACACATGCATAACTTGGCCCTGGAGGGCAATTTTGATGTGTGTGTGGAAACTAGATGAGCAATGCTGCTGCTGCTGCTGCTGCTACTTAAACACACTTTTGTGCCTTTGCAAAGGCTTGTGACAAGTGACTGTCTCCTGTGAGAGCACCTTTAGATGATGCCAAGATCAGAAACCCTTGGAGTATTGCATGGCCAGTAGAAATGCCGGTGGGCATTATTAATGCTGCTATTGTTGAGAACTCTGTAGGCACTGAAATGAAAACATGACTAATGATGAGATGCTGTTGCATTAAAAGCACATTCCGTGCAGGGCACCATGTGCTAAAGAGAGACAGATTCTCGGAGATGTTTTCAATGTGGGCATTTGGTGTACATCCTGGAAACATTACCCATGTATTTATTTCACTCAATAAAACTTGGTAGAACTGACTAAACCAACTCCCTACGTCGGTGTCTGGTTTAGACTGGAAGTTGGTAAAGGGAACAAGGATGCTGGTTTAATTTAGCACACCCACACTGTCCTTTGGTTTCTCCCCCTGCTCCATTGGTCCTCCCAACTTCCAGGCTCTTTTCAGCTCCAGATCCTTGAGTCCATCCCTCACCGAAACCTGGTTCTGTTTCTGGAACGATTCTTCTCTGCCTCTCCAATTCCCACTGCTATCATTGTAGTTGCTTTGGCCAGCCTTTCTATTTCCAATACCCCTCGCTCTTCTTTTCTGTGTCCACTTGTCTGAACATCACTCTCATCATGTTTTCTCTGCTCAGAAACTTCCACAGGCTCCTCACTGCCTTCTCCATGCCAGGTCAGGTTTGATGCTGCCTTACCCTCTTACATCCCTTGCTCTGCTCAAGCATGCTCTTAGAGCTCCTCAAGTGGGTCACTTTGCTGTCTCCACATCATACCCTATTCATGCCTTTCTCCCTGCCTTGAACACCATTTCCCCCCTGCGTTCTCAATCCTAACCATACCTGAAAATCTAGATCAAGCCCCACCTTAGTTGAGCCTTATCAAATGACTTCTTCCCTCACTAACCTTCATATACAACGTAGCTTTTCAGTTTCATCCACTGAGGATGAGAGCAGGAAGTGGAGTGCACAGGTACTAACCAACCAGCCTGGTTATCAATGCTCAGAAAGCAGGAATCTTAACTTAAGGTTCATGGACCTTAGCAGGTGTGAAGCTATCAGCCAGTTTTTGTATGTATATGTGTTTTTTCGGGAAGAATCCATAGTCTTCATTTCTCAAGGAAGATTCTCAAAATAGTCCTTGATTGTTGTTTAGTTGCCAAGTCGTGTCTGACTCTTGTGATCCATGGACTGTAGCACACCAGGCTTCTCTGTCCATGGGATTTCCCAGGCAAGAATACTGGAGTGGGTTGCTGTTTCCTTCTCCAGGATGTCTTCCCAACCCAGGGGATCAAACCTGTGTCTCCTGCATTGGCAGGTGGATTCTTTACCACTGAGCCACCAGGGAAACCCAGTCCTCAATAGGAGGGGGAAATAAATGAGGTTAGAAGCACTGCTGTTGTTCAAAGGTGTGAAGGAAATGGTAGTGTGCAGCCGCTGCCCTCAGAGCTGTGGATGTCTTAGTGAGAGCCACACTTATCCCCACATGGAAGAGTTGAATAGAGTTGTAATTTAGTGCTTGATTGGGTGGAGCTAAAGGCAGAGCCACGGTTCAGAGGCTTTTGCAGAAACTTAGGAGAGAAATCAGGTGGGCTGTGGTGGGTGCAGGTGCTGGGGGAGTGGGAGAGGGGCCTTATGAAGGAACATCAGGAAACAAGAAATTATGGGACTTGGGCAGGGAGGTGGAAGTTAACACGGATGAAGTGATAAAAGACAGAAATGAATCAGCTTTGTGATCCCAAGGGCTTCTATTGGGGTGTCATGAGAAACATGGTGTCATCTAAGAGTAAAGAAAGCTTTGGGGAAAAAGCAAGTGTTGGATTGAGCTGGGGGGAAAGGAGACATTAAAGTAGACATGCCGTCTGGGTTACCAGAAGCACTAAAACAGGAAACTAAGGGAGAGATTTGGGCATTGCCCACATCATCTTGCTTGGGTGTTTTAGTTATGCCCTAAAGAAATTTAAGGTCTTGATGAACAGACCCTTTTGCTTTTCTTGTTCCTGAGTGTTGGGCTCAGTAATCCAAATCAGGGCGGCCCCACTATGTGTGACAAAAGCATGTTATTCACTCGAAGCCTCCATTTGTCTCTTTCTAAATAAGGGGGTACCTACATTATCAGGTGATTGTGACATCAAATTGAACGGTATGCATTTGTCCACTTGGGATGTTGTAACAAAATATACAGATTTGATGGCTTAAACAACTGAAATTAATTTTTTTGCATTTCTAGAGTCTGGAAGTCCAAGATCAAGGTGCCAGAACAATTGATTTCTGGTGAGAGCTTTCTTCCTGGTTTGCAGATGGCAACCTTCTCACTCTGTGCCCACATGGCCTTTTCTCTGTGCAACACAGAGAGAGAACTCCCTGGTCTTCTGTCCTCTTAAAAAGACACTAATTCCATCAGATTAGGGTCCCACCATTATGGTATCATTTAACCTTAATTACTTCACCTAAGACTCTTCAAGTATCATCATATTGGGGGATAGGGCTTCAACATATGAATCTGGGGGAACACAACCATTTAGTCCATAACAGTATCTAAAAAGCTTAACTCAGTTCCTGGCTCAAAGTAAGCACTCAAAAAAATGGTACATCCCTCACTGTCCCTGTTCATCTATTCAACAGTGTTTTAATGAGTCATCTATGTGCATGATACTATGTTAAATGCTGGGCTAAAAATGTGAATCTGATAGCGTTCACCTCTAAGCCACTCCCAGTGTAACCTGGAGGTAGATACAATACATTACTTAGTGCTGTATGTTATGATGACTGTTTCACAGGAAAGATGGGTGAACTGTTGGTGAGGAGATGACACCTGAGCTGAGTCTTGACCAAATCATCGAAACAGCCAGGTGGGAAGAGGAGAAAGAGTGTTCTAGGCAGAGGGGAGACCACATGCAAAGGGGTGATATATGAGAAGACGTGGCATGTCCCAGGCCAGTAAGTGATCTGGGTGTGTTCAGGGGAAACCAAGGCTGGGGAGGGAGGCAGGGGCGGATGATGAAATAGCTTGCACTCTAATCCTGAAAGTCCTGGGCAGCCTCTCAGGGATTTAGGTCAAGAGAGTGACACATTCAGATATATGTTCAAACCCCACTTCTTGTATTCAGATCCCAGCTCCATCACTGACGTTCTCTGGGACTCATGAAAGTTACTTAATCTCTCTGTGTCTCATTTTCCCACCTTTTAAATGGAGAAAATAGATAATGATACTTACCTCAGAGGGTTGCTGTGATGTGATTAAATTGTTCAGTGTGTGTAAAGCCCTCAATGTCTGATACATTTGACATGCTCCACACTATTTTCTATTATTACTATTTTAATAAAATCACAATGGCAACAATAAGGATTCAGAGTGGGAAGAGACCCACAGGGACAGGTCCTTTCAGAAGCAATTGCAATCATGCAGATGAGAGATTGTGACTTTCCCTGCCCACTGCACTCCAGACACTGTGGCCTCCTTCCTATTCTCACCCTACCAAGCTCACTCCTACCTTTATCCTTTGTACTCAAAGTTCCTTCTACCCAGAATGTTCCTTCTGCCAGTTCTTTGCAAGGCTGTCTTCTCGTCACTCAGCATTCAGCTCATATATAGCCTTTTCAGAGAGATACTCCCTGAGCATGCTAGTTGAAATACCCCCTGTTCCTGATCATTCACTAATATATCAGTCTATTTTTCTTATCTTTTATGGAAGTCATTACTATCTGAAATTTTCCCTTGTATATATTTGTTCATTTTCTTTTCCTTCCACTAGAGTGTAAGTCACCTTGTCTGTCTAGTTTTGCTAGAGCAGACCTGTTCATGGTAGTGCTCAATAAGTATTTCTAGAGTGAATGAATGAGGAAATGAACCTGAGCTAAGGAGATGGACAGGGGAAGAAGCTAATCTATGTTGAGTCGTCACTGGTACGACATACTTATCATGCCTTGGAGGCAACCCTATAAGTTGGTGGCCTCATCATTATATAAAGGAAAAACCTGGAGCTCAGAGACATTTGTATGAATTAGTCTTTCTACACATCATCCTTTTCTGACTGCATTACAAAGTCTAGACATGACGTGTGTGTAGGAGATGGAGCCAGAATGCCTTGGAGAGTGAGAAGAGGCCAAGGAAGAAGCCCAGGTATGCTGAAATGTAAGACAAAAAGGAGGGAAGTGAGTCCACTGAAGGGACCTAGAAGGAGCAACCAAAAAGTAGGAAGTACTGCAGGGACAGGAGGTATCTTGGAAACCTGGGGAGAAGAGAGCTGTGAAGAGTGAAGGAGGGGACCACAAACAGCAAGGGATGCAGCAGACAGCCCAGTGAGGGGAGGACTGGGAGTTCCCATTAGATGTGGGTGGTGGAAGTTAATGTCTTTGGGGAGCACACTTCCAGTTTTACAGGCAGGGTAAGATATAGAGTATAAAAGCAACGACTCTTAGTAAGAAAGGAAAATCATGAAATCTTTGATAAGTAGCAGGGCTTGTGGAAGGGAGGATGTATTTGTTGCCTAGGGCTGCTGTAACAACAACCACAGACTACATGGCTTTAAACAACAGGAACGTGTTCTCTCTTGGTCTGGGAGCTAGAAGGCCACGATCAAGGTGTCTGCAGAGTCGGTTCCTTCTGGAGGCTCTGAGAGAGAGCCCACTCTATGCCTAGCTCCTGGCTCTTGGTGGCTGCCAGCAGTCCATGGCATTCCTTGGCTTGGGGCAGCAGAACCCCATGCTCTGACTCCGTCTTCATAAGTCTTTCTGCTCTGTGTGTCTTCTCATTTTCTGTCTTTTCTAAGAACATCCATCATTGGATTTAGGACCCACTCAAATCCAGGAGGATGTCATCGCGAGATACTTAAGTTAATTATATCTTCCAAGACCCTATTTCCAAATCAGGTCACAGTCATAGGTGCTGGGAGTTAGGACTTGGACCTACATCTTTGGGCCACTACTCAGTCCACAAGAGAGGTCATTTTTTTTTTAAGATGAGAGGGATTTATTCTAGGTTTTATGTGAGAAAGAGTTAATTTCCAGATCTAAACCTCTAGTGAGGCAGGAGTTGATGATGCTGGTAGACGAATACAATCTAACAGGATGAGCTGTCTCCAGTTTTCTGAGACAGGATGTGTGAAGGTAAATAGAGTTAAAGGTGGGGAGCTGGATGTTGACAGATATCCTCCCTGATAACCATTATTGACTCTGTGAAATGGAAGGCAAGATTATCTGCTGATAGTGAAGAGGGAACTTGAGAAAAGTGGTGTGAAGGTTAGAAATAGCACCTGTGAGAACAGAAAAAAGACCAGGAACTCATAGCAGTATTAAGAGTCATTGAGTTCCCAGTTGACATGGGGCATACATTTGAGGTGTCACCAATTTTCACACTGTTTGATATTCTCCAGTGATGCTAAAATCTGAGGACAGCAGCAAAGAAGGCAGTTGGTGAAAGTTCTTAGAAATGATGAATTGAGTGTGATTGCAAAAAGTAAAAGAACATACCAAGAGTAAGGAAAGAGGAGAACCCACTAGAAGTTTCATTAGACTGGAATGAGTGGGAGAGATGAAAGGAGCAGGTCCAGATGAGGTTGAAAGGCAGGTATTACTGAACCAAGGTGGGGAGAGGGGTGGGGCAAGGACAGAAAAATGGGCTGGTGACACTTAGTGTCTCCAGATGTCTCAATTCCAGGTGATGTAAAGCCCAGACCTTGGGAACAGGTTGCTAAAATGAGGTGGTGGTAAAAAAAAAAAAATTACAAATGAGGAAGTCAAAGAAATATTAGACCAGGCCATTTGGGTGCCGGCGGGGGGTGGTGAGAGAACTATTTAGTGTGATGGCTAGTATTAATGAGTGCGATGTGAAAGAACTTCAGTCCTCACTAGATGTGGGCCGCTGGCACAGAGGTTACTCCCAGCCCTAAACAGTGGGAGAAAGCAGGACGAGTACTCCTCTGCTTGGGGACAGCCAAGAAACAGATATTTATTGGTTGTTTTATTATGGAGTAGAGAAGATTCTTTCTCTTTCAGTGGGTTTTATACGCATCCAGTCTTCCAAACCTTGCCTACAATGTCTATGCTGGCAACTTTGGAGTACAGAACCCCTGGCTTAGCTAAATATATTGCCCTCCTAGAGACCCAGCTCTGGAAAGCAAGGTTTCTTTTTCCACATCCAGAGTTCACTGTTTTTGACTTTCAAAGTCCTTAAATATTTGACAATTTATAAAATTATACAAGTTAGCTGGGAATAGATCTTTGGCAGAGCTCTGTACAAACTTCACATCCCTGGTTCCTTTCAACCATTCTATGTTGAGTTTCTGGGGGTAAATCTATGGAAGAATTCTGGGACCCAAACTTATACATGGGTCTACTCTTCCCCTTTTCTGCTGTTGATTTCCTGAGTGGCAATTGTTCATCTTTCACTAAAACTGACATACTTCTTCTTACAAGTCATATGGGAATGAATTTCTATTCAAACAGTTATTTGGAAATGAGCAACTGTAGACTGTTTCATAGGCAACTCTTGGCTGACGAGAGTAAAATCTTATGAGTGATAAGAATAAAGTATGTGAACTACTGTTGTTATTAAGTCTAGCAAAGGTGATTAAAATTATTGCACATGAGAACCATTGGGATCAATTTTAAATAATTTTAAATTTTCATGAAAATAGTTTAAAGGAGGTGATTTCTGAAATTGAAACATCAGCTTTTCCCTTTAATTTGCAACTTTTTTAAAATTAAATAAGAGGATAATTCAGAAATTGTATATTATTAAAGAAAGAAAGGTTTCCAGAATTAGTCAGTGTCCTCAAAGACAAACAGATAATGTGAGTTCTTACTGTACCTTTAAAAATTTTTTCCTTTAAACCTAGTCTTTTGGGACTTCCCTGGCAGTCCAGCAGTTAATGCTTCACCTCCTGTGCAGGGGGTGCAGGTGTTAGTTCCTGGTCAAGGAACTAAGATCCTGTATACCTAGTGACCATTAAAAAAAAAAAATGGGAAAAGAAGAGGCAGTATTGTAATAAGTTCAATAAAGACTTAAAAAAAAAAAAGTCTTTTAAAAAACTCAACCCTTGTTAGTAAGATGTATATAGTTGTCTGTTCATCTTAGAATTTGGAGTCCAGAATATATTGTTATCAAAATCTATCTAGCAAGCTGTCAGTTCTTTTCCTTTTACTGGTTTACCTGAAGTAATCTCAAGAAAAATATGGAAAAAACTTTTCTGTTGCTTTCTGAATCTTTTTCCAATGTCACATGGAATAATATCTGATAACATGTAAATCAAAGCAATTTATAGAAACTAACAGTATAAGCAAAGAAATCAAGAGCATCCATGAGGCGACTACTTCCTATACTTGCTGAGTAATGGATGAAACTGTTAGAATTTACAGATATCAAGTTGCTACTATATATAAAACACTTGAGAAGTATTAAGAGAGCAGCCACATCCTTTTTGCTCAAGAGCTTATAGTTTAGTACAGAATTATAAATGGCAAAAAGGTGACATGCATTATTAGAAGAGAACAAAGGAAGACTCAGAAGATCTGCCATAGAGGAAAGGAGAAATTTGAGCTGCTATCTGGACGTTCCCCTCACCTGTTCAGTAGAGGTAGGCATATTAAACCAATACATCTACCAGTACCCATCAGACGGACATTTAGTAAAGTTCATGTTCATTCATTACATAAAGCATCAGCAAGTAACAGTGACTCTTTACCTTGTCATAATTCTATTTTTCCCACTGTCATCTGTGCATGTATGTACATATGTATGTATGTATGTATCATGAAATGTTAAAAAAACATGTGCTTTCGATTCAGAGACACCTGACTGGGCAAATTACTTAACTTCTCTAAGCCTCAGTTTTCTTGACCATACCTTAGACGAGACAACCTTAGAACTGTTGACAGCCTTAGAATCCTCCACATAGGATTATTGTGATGACTAAATGAAATTGCACACCAGCAGCCATCTGGTAAGCATTCAATAAATGGCACTATTATATTTGCCGTTAGCGTGTTGCTTCTTATCAACACAATGAGATTTTGAGCTCCTTTAGGACAGGGACTGTTTATTTTTCTTCTCTCATAACTTATTCCAAACAGCTATAGATTTTGAGTAAATACTTAATAGATGTACATTGTTTGGACTTTTAAACTCTGGAACATATTCCCTCTGAGACCTATGCAATCTGAGGATGAGCCATGCAGGGCGTTTTTTTCCATCACATATTCTATTTCTGACTTTAGCACTTATATGCCCATCAGGGGTCTTTCCAGAGGAACATGAAGTGATATGGCCTTCGTGACATGGGTGCCTTCGAGGGTGAGACTGTATCGCAGCAGGGTCTGGGAGGACTAACTCATCACTCACAGCTGGAAAGACGTAAACATTCCACCCCATTGTTTAGCCACCCAGTGGCTGGTAGGTGACTATTTTTCTTCTCAAAATCTGTCATCATGCATGCAACCAGGCAAAGTATTTTAAGTTTATTTTGAAAGAACATGAAATCCTCAAGAATGCTGGTAAATGTGAGATATTTTTTCTTTAACCCAGTACCTCGGCACTAAAGAGACGTTTAACCAGCTTTTCCTTCTGAACAATGTTCAGCCACCTCCCAGTTTCTTAATTCATAATACTCATTTACCACCGTGCCAGTGCATAGTGAAAACAAGCAAAGATCATGTTGGCAATTGGCATGGTAGTTTTTAAAAATATATTGCACTTGTGTTCTACTGTGCTTTGAATCGCAACAAAAGTAGATGTCGTTAGTGATCGTTACCATTCCAGCAGGAGCCTGGGTTTCTCACCCCAAATTATGTAACACTGAACTGCCAGAGAACTATGCAGGAGACCCTTGGAATTCACAGATTTAACACTCTAGGTTTTGAATATTTGCAATCGACCATGAAGGTTTGTGATGTGTTAATTGGCAGTTTTTCTGAGGTTCAAATTCGAATCACATGTACTTTGAAGCCAGTGTTGGGGGTGATTGAGGAGCTAGTAAGCTAGCCTCGTTGGCCACTGCAACCCTCTCCAGTCAGACTTTTTTCTTCTCTACTCCTGACCTACGCAGTAATTCTTGGGGTGATTAAAAACTTGGTTTTAGTGAAAAAGAGAATTAGTCATCATATGAAAGATAAAGTGAGTAAATCTTTCAAAAGTTGCCTGGTTTCAGAAGATGATATGTTTTGGGAATAAATATGTGTCAAAAAACAAACAAACAAAAAACCCAAATTAATTCTTTAAAACATGAGGAACCTGTGCAAAAATCTTCATATTCACAGATTAGGAGGATTTTTTTTTTTTTTTTTTTTTGGTGTGTCTTAGGATTTATCCCTTGCAAATATCAAGGATTTCAAAACATGAAGTTTGGAAGGTCTGGATGATATTTTAAAATACTAAAAACATTCCCTTGCTTTGCTTCTGGTACAGTTGAAATATGAGTGCTGAGTGCCAGGCTACAAGAGTTCTCTCTCTTTTCACAGCTCACAAAGGCTCTCAGTGGCATGACTTGCTCCTGAAGGAGCCCAGGCAGCATGTGAGCCTTGCTTTGTGGCCAAAGTGTGGCCTTGAAGTGGCACGTTCTGTGAAATGTTAAGGTTTTACAAGCTCTCCCTTCGCCTGGCTCTGAGGAAAGTGGTCCCCACCTGATGCTGCTTGTGGATTCAGACATCAGCGCATCAGTCAACAGCTCTTACCAGAGGATGATGAGGCCACTGGGCCCAACATCACGCTGTGTGTAATTAACTGTTCTCTGCTAGGTCACATCAGTCGTGTCCGACTCTGTGCGACCCCAGAGACGGCAGCCCACCAGGCTCCCCCGTCCCTGGGATTCTCCAGGCAAGAACACTGGAGTGGGTTGCCATTTCCTTCTCCAATGCAGGAAAGTGAAAAGTGAAAGTGAAGTCTCTCAGTCATGTCAGACTCTTAGTGACCCCATGGGGGGGTCACTCCTCCATCCATGGGATTTTCCAGGCAAGAGTACTGGAGTGGGGTGCCATTGCCTTCTCCGAAACTGTTCTCTGGTACCCTGCAAAATAAGACAGAGATTTTGGTAAAGCTTAAATGTATTCAATTTTAAAAGGGTATCCTTTATTAATATTTTTATGTTAAAATGTTCTTTTTTAATAAAATGATAGAGATGGTAGATTTTTTTAGGTTTCTTACTAAGGATGATTGAAAGTTGGCAGTTTTATCTGAGTCCCTGATCATTTTTTGAAATCTTACTTATCTGGGAAATCCAAAAGGCTAAATCTGGTTCTAAGGTTTATCAAGGAGGAAACTTCTCTAGAGAGCACAAGTTTTTCTTTTCAATCAGGAATAGATTGTATAGATCAGGAATAGAATGTACAGCCTCTGGGCTTTCTGCGCAAGAGCATCTGAGTCTTTAGGTCACACCTGAATCCAGCTCTTCTGTGCAGTGTTTCATTGCTACTCAAGCTATTAGACCAGCTGTGTTTACATATCTTGAGCCATTCAGAGTGAGTGATCTTTGTTCTGATAACAATGGAAGGAGTTGTACTTTGAATTCATAAGCTGCATCAAAAAAAAAAAAATTCATTCTTGGCTATCATCCAAAAATGACAATTGCAAAAAATAAGATTGAATCAGTGATTTATTTTTGTATATTTTCTTTTTTTGTTGTTTTGGTTGTAGTGTTTCTGTTTTTGTAGAACTCATATAGTACTCAAAAAACGGTGAGCTTTACAAATTAAGCAAAATTTTAGGTAGTAATTTTTTTTAAGTTTATTAAAGATTTAAATATAGCAGCAGGCTGAAAACCAGATGGGCTGTCAGATAGCAAAACTTGAGCTAACAAGAGATTATTCTTGAAGACCTACATCTTCACTTGTTGTTTATCACAGTGGAATGTTGACATATCAGTTACTGCTCTGTGAAGTCAGAATCTGGCACCTTAGACCTGATCCCCAGTAAGGGCCTTTAAATTTAAATTTGAGCATAAGGTGGACAGCAGAACATAAGGTAAACAGCATCTAAATAAAAGATATGCAGAAAGTCAAAAGAGTTTCAGGAGAAATAGAATATAGCCAACCAATTCTTAAGACTGATTATATATATAATATAATTGCATATGGCAAAATGAAACACAAGCAAATCTACCTATCCTCCCAGTAAAGGCAAGGTAAGTGGGAAAGACATAAGTCAAATCTGATTTCCTCATAGAAACTGTTATAATAGGGGATTATATGCCTCACCAAGAGCCTGAGGCCTGAAGTTTTCTAGAAATCACCACAAATCATAAATAATCAACAACAAATGCTGTGTATACATGGTGTAATGCTTTCTGAAATAGATATAAACCAAGCAGGGCAGTCCTTCAGGTCCCAGGCATAGAGACAAGCTCTGTCTGGACCAGAGGCCCTTGACTTGGGAGGAGGATGAATTCTAGACAACTCTCTGAACACATGTAGCTGCTGTGTTCAGAGATAGTCTCTGACCTGACAGGAAATGTAGATTTTTCATTCTTTAAACAAGGCACCATGCCAGGCCCTTTGAGGATGTGACACTAAATAAGATAGAAGACAAGGGTGGCCCCAGAAAAAGTCTGAGAGAGCGAGGTCTCCATTAAAAAGATGTAAACATAGCAATGCCACAGCAGTTGACGTATTTCTGTGCCACTTGCGGTTTTCTGCTGAGAGATGTGTTCAGTTTCTCTGTCGTGAATTCTATTTTTGTGGGGGAAAAATGGGTCTACATATTTTGAAAAGAATTTTAAGCTACTAAGTTTAAAAATCTTCATATACTCTTGGGAGAAGAAATATGTAAACATGAATCATCCAAAGATAATTGCCATCCTTGTTAATAAGTATTTGGATAATATGGAAATAATGTGATGAGAGCAGTGCTCTTTGGGATTTTTAGAAATTTAGTTCTGTCTTGTTATCACTGGTATTTTATTTTTAAATACTTTTCCAATGTTGATAGATGAAAAAATTTCCAAATTATGAATGACCTTCAAAAATGTATACAGTTTCAACAACAGTAATACTTGAAGGGCAATGGAAAACTCCTTTAAAGAATAATAATAACAAATAAATAAAGAAGGCAAGAAGAAAACTTTTTGGTGGTAATGGATATGTTTATGGCATAGATAGTAGAGATGGTTTCATGGCTGTATACTTGTCTCCAGATTCATCAAACATGTACAGCTTTCTGTATGTTGATCATACGTCAATAAAGTGGTTTTAAAAAAGGAAAGAGAAAATAAAACTCCTTCAAAAATAATCTCTTCCCTTTGTGAGGATACTGAAGAGAGAGGGAGAAATATGCCTGCCTGACAGAGGAACCAGAGATCAAATTGCCAGCATCTGCTGGATCATCGAAAAAGCAAGAGACTTCCAGAAAAACATCTATTTCTGCTTTTTTGACTATGCCAAAGCCTTTGACTGTGTGGATCACAATAAACTGTGGAGAATTCTTCAAGAGATGGGAATACCAGACCACCTGACCTGCCTCTTGAGAAACTTATATGCAGGTCAGGAAGCAACAGTTAGAACTGGGCATGGAACAACAGACTGGTTCCAAATAGGAAAAGGAGTACGTCAAGGCTGTATATTGTCACCCTGCTTATTTAACTTCTATGCAGAGTACGTCATGAGAAACGCTGGGCTGGAAGAAGCACAAGCTGGAATCAAGATTGCCAGGGTAAATATCAATAACCTCAGATATGCAGATGACACCACCCTTATGGCAGAAAGTGAAGAGGAACTAAAAACCTCTTGATGAAAGTGAAAGAGGAGAGTGAAAAAGTTGGCTTAAAGCTCAACATTCAGAAAACTAAGATCATGGCATCTGGTCCCATCACTTCATGGGAAATAGATGGGGAAACAATGAAAACAGTGTCAGACTTTATTTTTTTGGGCTCCAAAATCACTGCAGATGGTGATTGCAGCCATGAAACTAAAAGACACTCCTTGGAAGGAAAGTTATGGCCAACCTAGATAGCTTATTGGAGAAGGCAATGGCAACCCACTCCAGTATTCTTGCCTGCAGAATCCCAGGGACAGTGGAGCCTGATGGGCTGCCATCTATGGGGTCACATAGAGTCAGACATGACTGAAGCGACTTAGCAGCAGCAGCATCAGATAGCTTATTAAAAAGCAGAGACATTACTTTGCCAACAAAGGTCCATCTAGTCAAGGCTATGGTTTTTCCAGTGGTCATGTATGGATGTGAGAGTTGGACTGTGAAGAAAGCTGAGTGCCGAAGAACTGATGCTTTTGAACTGTGGTGTTGGAGAAGACTCTTGAGAGTCCCTTGGACTGCAAGGAGATCCAAGCAGTCCACCCTAAAGGAGATCAGTCCTGGGTGTTCATTGGAAGGAATGATGCTGAAGCTGAAACTCCAATACTTTGGCCACCTCATGTGAAGAGTTGACTCATTTGAAAAGACTTTAATGCTGGGAGGGATTGGGGGCAGGAGGAGAAGGGGACAACAGAGGATGAGATGGCTGGATGGCATCACCGACTCGATGGACATGAGTTTGAGTGAACTCCAAGAGTTGGTGATGGACAGGGAGGCCTGGTATGCTGCAACTCATGGGGTCGCAAAGAGTTGGACACGACTAAGCAACTGAACTGAACTGAACTGAACAATTGCCAGGGAGAGGAAAAATTTGTAATTGTTGGAAGTGTGATAGAAATGTTAACTAGAACCAAGAAAGAAAATGAAGACAAAGGAATCTTGAGTCACATTATCTAAAGAGCCCCACTGTTACACTTCCAAGTAAATCTGTTTTATCCAGACATTTAGTAACACCCTATCATCATGTTCCCCTTATCCTCAGCTGCAACAATGCCAAGGGACATCACATCAAGTGATACCACATTGCTTTGTGAAGAAATATAAAGAAAATCTAGCATGTAGGTTTTTATCACCTGGAGCAATCATAATACCTTGTCGTTTTAAGGTCCTGTCCAACTAAGTCCTGTCCAGCTCTTTGTAACCCCATGGACTGTAGCCCACCAGACTCCTCTGTCCATTGAATTCTCCGGGCAAGAATACAGGAGTGGGTTGCCATTTCCTTCTCCAGGAGATCTTCCTGACCCAGGGATCGAGCTCACATCTCCTCCATCAGCAGGCAGATTCTTTACCACTGAGCTATCTGGGAAGCCCAATTATAATACTAGCTACCATTTGTTGGGTACTTCCCCAGGCATGGCACTAGGCTTGTCCTTTCATGATCCGTTTGTCTTCTAAACAATATTGTCTTCGTATCTTCTAAATATGGTTTCTATGTATCTCATTTTGCAGACATGGAAGCTAAGATTTAGAGCAGTTAAGTGACCTTCCCATTATCATAGAATCTGGAAAGATTTGAACCCAGGTCTGTCTGAAAGCAGCTTTTGGTCAACTGAGAGCAATTTGTGTCTCCTTGCCACAGCCAGAGGGACTAGGGGTTCTGGGCTTCCCTGGTGGCTCAGAGGGTAAAGAATCTGCCTGCAGTGAGGGAGACCTGGGTCCAATCCCCGAGTCAGGAAGATCCCCTGGAGAAGGGACTGGCTACCCACTCCAGTATTCTTGCCTGGAAAATTCCATGGACAGAGGAGCCTGGCAGTCTACATACAGTCCATGGGGTCACAAAGAGTCAGACATGACTGAGCAACTAACAGAGATGCCACAGCCACAGTTAGAATGCTTGGGAAAGTCAGAAACAGTGACTGAGAAGTCAGAATAAAAGTCAGGCAGAGAAGGCAACGGCACCCCACTCCAGTACTCTTACCTGGAAAATCGCATGGACGGAGGAGCCTGGTAGGCTGTGGTCCATGGGGTCACAAAGAGTCAGACACAACTGAACGACTTCACTTTCACTTTCCAGTTTCATGCATGGAAGAAGGAAATGGCAACCCACTCCAGTGTTCTTGCCTGGAGAATCCCAGGGACGGGGCAGCCTGGTGGGCTGCCGTCTATGGGGTCGCACAGAGTCGGACACGACTGAGGTGACTTAGCAGCAGCAGCAGCAGTGCTACTCTAAAAAAGAGGGGGTAGACATTAAGATCATTTTAATCATTAATTCCTTAAAATTAATTAACTGGTAGTTAAGCCCGAGTCAGTTTACTGATTCAGGTTTTCTCTTGGTGTTTTAAAGCCATCGGCACTAACAGGAAGAGACGTGATTGCTTCTCTCCTGGTTCATTTGGCCCCTAACACTGATGTTAGGTGCATCTCTCTTGCTCATTCTCACCCTGAGGCTGGCTCCTTTTCACCACCTTCTCTAGGTCAACAGCTTATTGGGCCCTTCCTTCTCTGATGCTTAAAATACAAAGCCCATCCCAAATGCACTGAAGCCATTCAACAAAGGCTGTTGCTGGTGGGTGATTCCAGGGCCAGAGAAAGGGGAACAGTCAGTTGGAATCCTGAAAATTCTTAGAGTGCAGCTCTGCAGGCAGCTACATGTTTTTCCACACTGCAGATTTCAGAGAAACAGTGCCACGGTAGTGGGCCCAGATGTGCGTCAGGATCACAGCCGCTTCATTTCAGCGGTGTCTGCAGCACCAGATGTCCAGTAAAAAAGGGTTAAAACTTCAGATCCCAAGCCTGTTTTGCCACCTCCTCACAAAGTGCCCTGGCGAGACAATCCTTTGTGATTACCTCATTATTCATCACCTCCCAGCAGATACCAGCGGGCTTGATTTGCTGGGCTAAGAAATCCTTGTGGGTGTCATGTGTCAGCTAAACAGGCTTAGTTACAATAGAGCCTGATTAGTTTTCACCTTGGCCTCATAAAATGTGGCATATGTATTAGCATAATGGATTAGGAGGAAAAGAGCATTCCCTGCAAGAAGTGAGTAAGTGCAGCCCTGGGATTCACACATTTGATCTTGGGTATATTTGACTCACTCCAACTTTTCAAGATTTGATGGCTCCTTTTTCTCCTAAAAACAAAACAAAACTAGTTTCAGATTCTCACACTTTTACTTTTATACTGATTTTCCCAAAGTTTCACACAGAATTTATAGATTAGATCGTCATAGTTTCTAAGGCAAATTGTAATACCACAATCTATTGCTTACTCTAAGAAGAGGTACTCCTGGACATAGACTTTAAGTTTTATGTACATGCAACCATCCTGTGAGTTCAGAAGAAAATCAGAATAATCACTCTCAGTTGGTTTACACAGGTCCCACATGCAGATGTAGAACTTTTTTCTGGCCAGAATACAGCATGGTAACATTTCTGCTTCTAAGTCCATTCTATTTTTTTTTTAATACTATCTGTATAAAAGCCATTTTACTAAAGCGTTATAAGATACAGCAGATAGATTTTTTTTAATTCCTAATCTAGGAATATTAATTCCACTGAAAGGTTAACAAGCACAAGAATCACTGAATTTAAAACAATAAAATTAGAAAGAAAGCTTGGAGACCAAAAGAAAGAAACTAATATTTAAGTGTCTCCAATATTTGAGATTCTCCAATATGCCTGATGTTTTATTTGTTTATACTTATAACAATATAAGTGGTAGCTATATCATTAGAAGGGCTTCCCAAGTGGCATAGTGATAAAGAATCTGCCTGCCTGTGCAGGAGACACAAGAGATGCAGGTTCGATCCCTGGGTCAGGAAGATCCCCTGGAGTAGGAAATGGTAACCCACCCCAATATTCCAGCCTGGGAAATCCCATGGACAGAGGAGCCTGGCAGGCTACAGTCCATGAGGTCGCAAAGAGTCAGACACAACTGAGCGTAGCATGCATGTGCACGCGCACACACACACACACACACACACGCACACACACATGCATACCATTAGAAATATAAATATCATCACCCAGTATTGGCATGTTGAAGGCATAGACTCCCATTCATAGATACCTACTGGCTGCCACATACTATGCTGAATGCATTGTGTGCTTTATTTCATATAATCCTCATGCCAATCCTACAAGGTCCCTCTTGTTGTTGTTGTTTAGTCACTCAATTGTGTCCAACTCTTTTGCAACCCCATGGACTGTAGCCCACTAGGCTCCCCTGTCCATGGGATTCTCTAGGCAAGAATATTGGAGTGGGTTGCCATTTCCTTCTCCAGGGGATCTTCCTGACCCAGGGATCGAACCCACATCTCCTACAGGTGGAATCTTTACCGCTGAGCCACTGGGGCTTCCCCCAAGGTCGCAGTTAGAGATGAGGAAATTCAGCTTGAAGATTATATAACTTGCCCACAGAGTAAGTGACAGAAGCTGAAGTCAATCTCTGGTTGGTGTGACTCCAAGGCCTGATCCTTTACAACAGACACTGCAATGTGGACTCACTAAAGTCAAGTCAACATATGGGTATCTCAGAGAGTCTGGGGCAGGCAGAGGGAGCCAAGATTCAGAGGATGGAAAGCCCGGAGTAGATTCGAGGAACACATAACAGCCCACTTTGGGTCAGAGCTTGTGAAGACAAGCAGTAGGAGATATACTAGAAAAGGGCTTAGACCAAATCAGGAAGGTTGCAGAACCCAGAGTGAGAGTAGGTCCTTCCTGTGGTCAGCAATACTTAGCCATCAAAGGCTTTTGAGGAGGAGAGCAACAGGACCAGATCTGTACTTCAGGAACATTAGTCTGAAAGGAATGTACAGTTCAGACCAGTATCTTTCACTTTTCTTTGATCACAACCCATAGTAAGAAATACATTTAGTATTGCAACCTAGTACATGTATATTTAAAACACATTTTAAAATGAAGCAAAATTGTGTTAAGATAAATATCTTTACCATAAGCAAAACACTGACACTTTCTATTCTGTTGTATTATATTCTTTGTTTCTTTTTTTAAAAAATAGTACTAGTTGTAATTGATTTTCATAATTCAGTGATGGGTTACAACTCACAGGAAGAAAAACAAGGGTTTAGATCATAGTTGGGAGAGATGGAACAAGGTGGGGAAACAGATGACAAATTCTGGCAGGAGTGGAGGCTAGACCCAGGGAAATGGGAGGGGCACCTAAAAAAGATATTTCAGAAGGGAATGACTTGGCAATTCAAGAGGCTCTGAGGCTGCTGATCACGAACAGAAGTTGAAAAGATGGATGGAGAAACTGGCTTTGTGTGGGATGAGAATTTGATTTTGGATGTGCTGAGTTTCAGGTTCCAGGAGGTATCAAGCAGACAATTGAGTAAGAACCTATAGGCCAGGAGAGACTTTTAGGCTAGAGTATCCTGTATTGATGGAGAAGGCAATGGCACCCCACTCCAGTACTCTTGCCTGGAAAATCCCATGGACGGAGGAGCCTGGTGGGCTGCAGTCCATGGGGTCCCTGGGAGTCGGGCACGACTGAGCGACTTCACTTTCACTTTTCACTTTCATGCATTGGAGAAGGAAACGGCAACCCACTCCAGTGTTCTTGCGTGGAGAATCCCAGGGACGGGGCAGCCTGGTGGGCTGCCGTCTATGGGGTCGCACAGAGTTGGACACGACTGAAGCGATTTAGCAGCAGCAGCAGCAGCATCCTGTATTGAATGTTGTATGTTGAGTTTTATGTATCAAGTGTGGTATTTTGAGTCTTCTGTATTGAACATTGTATAATGAGTATTCTGTATTGAATGTTGTATATTGTGTATTGCCATCTGTACAGAGGAGCAGTTAAAGTTGCAGAGAGTAAATAGGGCTTCCCTGGTGGCTCAGTGGTAAAGAATCATTCTGCCAATGCAGGAGACATGGGTGCAATCCCTGATCCGGGAAGATTCCACATGCCAAGGGGCAACTAAACTCATGCAGCACAACTACTGTGCTTAGGCTCTAGAGCCCGAGACCTGCAACTGCTGAGCCCATGTAGACCCAAGAGCCTGTGCTTTACAAGTAGAGAAGCCACTGCAATGAGAAGCTCATGCACCACCTCTAGAGAAACAACTAGAGAAACGGCAACTAGAGAAAAATCCGCGAAGCAACAAAGACCCAGCAAGGCCAAAAAATAAAACAAAATAAAAATAAACGTTTAAGAAAGAGAGAGAGAGTAAATAATATCCAAGTGAGAGAAGGGAGAAGTCCAAGGACAGACTCTTTTGAGCATATATGTTTGGGGAGTAGCAGCGGAAAAGGATACACAAGAGGAACCAGAAAAGTCGAAACACAGGAAGAAAACTCAGACATTGAAGTCGGTAACTTCTTCCTGTTTTAGTTTTTTTTTCTCTTTTCTAGTAGTCTGAGCTTTGACAGGCCACAGCAGACTGGACCCAAACAGTAAAGGATGATGAACAAAGTTGGCTTCTACTCTCTTGCATCTAACAGCGAAATCTTTGGTACTTGTACTTTTCCTTCAGCCCTCAGGTTCTAGTCATCTTCTGCTGTGGAACAAATTATTCCAAAACATTGGGGCTTAAAACAACCATGATATTTTCTTCGACCTTTTGCGAGCCATGAGTTTGGGAAGGATCCACCTGATCAACTGAGGGTGGGAGCTAGATGATTCTTTCCAAGATGGTTTATTCACTGGCAGGTCTGGTAGCTCAGCATTTAACTCTCTCCACATGGGGTCTCATCCTCCAGGACCTCTCCTCAGAGCATGGTGGCCTCAAGTCATCAGACTTCTGACATGACAATGCAAGGTACCAAGAGCAACCATTTCAAAATACAGGAAGGGGAAGCTTCTAGTTGAATAAAGCCTGGGCTCCCAAACTGGTGCAACATCACTTCTACCAGTTGTATTGGTCACAGTAGTCACAGAACCCACCCGGACTGAAAGAGAAGGGACACAGACCCTCCTATTCAACTAGTTCCCAAAGTCTGTACAAAGGGTCTCAAATGTGCTTAAGAGCAAGATGGCCAGTTACTTTGTGGCCCACCACAGTCTTCCTTTCTTCTTCAGGTTCCCTGCAACATGCAAAACCATGTGGGATGGCCTGTCACAGACCCTGCAAGGGGGCCTGCCATCAAAACAGTTCAGCAGCCTTGTCGCCCATTACTGAGAAAGCTCTGGTCTCGGTCGCCCCTGCTGGCAGAGTGCTTTGTGTTAGGCCACTGCCTCAATTATTAGGGCTCCAGATATATCAGAGCCATCTGGGTCCTGTGCCAGAGGAGTGTGTGTGTGTGTGTGTGTGTTGGAGTGTGCATCTGGAATCACTTTTGTTATTAATACTGTTACCTTGTTCTCCAAGCAGTGCAGCTCATGGACATAGTATATAAAAACCCACTCTTCTTGGACTAACTTTTTTTCCCATCATTTAAGAGGAGTCCCCAGGACTCACCCCCAGTTCCTGCCGGGGGCTGGGCCTGGGAAGCAATCTCAATGAGAGACAGCACTGACCCAGGCTGGGGCATTGTTATTGGGCCAAGCGAAGGTTCCTAGGCGGCTGCTCCCTGGGATGCCTTCAGTCCTTAGAGGCTCCACCATGTCTATGGTAGTGAATGTGATGGGGCTTCTTTTTCTGATCTCAATATGCCCCACTGTGTCTGGCTCCTACGTGAGCACCACTTTGAATCACTTTGACCACACCCCAACAGTGAGCATAGACTATTTCAAGCTTGCCACTCCTACCCAAGTACCTGAGGCGGTCTAGCAAGCATTTCTTATCCAGCACAAACAGCTCAAAGTTCTTCCTGGTCTCACCTCCAGTGGGGAATGACTAAGAGACATATAGTTCTCATTGAAAGCATTCATCACCTTTCTAATAAATCAGTTATTTGTTAATAACAGAATATCCTCTCCCTCCCAATGGACTATAAACCCTACAAGGGCAGGGGAAAAGCTCCTGTGATTCACCTCAGTATCTCCAGCACCACCCGAGCACAGCTTAGCAACACTCAATAAATATTTGTCGCATGAACAAAAGAATGACTGAGTGAATGAACAAAAAAGCAAATGAATGTTCTCTCTGTCCTAAATATTTGCAGAGAAAAACCCAGACCTGGGCCTCTGCAGCCCTAATTCCATCTCATCCTAGAATCAATATGCCCATTTTTTACTCTTATGTTTGGAAGCCTATATTGAATATAATTTAATTAGCATGTCTCCCTTGTTTTATAAAATTACAGTGTTACTTTTTAAAATTCCCAGATCTAATCTCCTTGCTTTGCATGGTTTAATGCAGGCTTTTAAAACTTAGAGATAATTATCACATGGTGTTCACCTTATAGTAAGTTATAAACTTGTGTGTTTGCATTCACGTAACTATGAGGGTCTATGTAATTTAGGTAATGGGTTTATTTTGGCTACATTGTCTAAGTATGTTGGATTAATTCAGTGACATATTCTTAAACTCTACTTTATGCTACAGAGATGCAGTAATACTAACATTTATTAAGGGCTTACCATGAACCAGGCAAAGGTGTAAGCTCTTTATAAACATTATCTCAATCCCCATACCAGCTCAGCGAGACCAGAATAACATCTCATTTTACAGATGAAGAAGCTAAAGCTTAGAAAGATCCATGTCAAGGTTACACAGCTGCCAAGTATCAGAGCTAGGATTTGAACTAGGACCCTGTTATAAACTTTAAACGCTTGATAACCACATGTTAGATTAGAATTGATTAGAGTTGAGACTTTTCAAGCTGAGATGAGTCTACAATATTCAGGGAAGTCTGAGCTTCCTAAATACCCCCTTGATTGTGGTGTTACACATGTAGTCTCACATTCTTGCTGTGTGTGTGACTTAGAACAAGCCTCAGAGCTGCCCTTCTCGGGACAGAGACCCAGTTTCCATTGAGGGCCGGGCCAGGTGAGCAATCTTCAGTGAAAGGCAGCACTCTGACCCAGGACCACTCTCTCTCTTCCACTGGTACTGCTAACTGGGCTCCATTTCTTCAGCTGGTAAAAATGGAATTAAGAAAATCAAGTCTCTTACCATGAACAATAGATGACATAATATGTATAAAATTACTAACTCAGTGCCTGATGTGTAGTAAGCACTCCAATATGAATTTGTATTAATAGTATCACTTTTACTATTGATATAAAAGTTTTCTGAATCTATTCTGTACTGTCACTGGCAGAGAGAGCACACTGGTTCTGTAAGAAGTCTAACTAGCTGTTGCCTCTGCTAAGTTTATCACTCATGATACCTTCTTGCACATGCAAATATAGCTTTCATGTTATTGAAATCTACCTATAATCCCCTATGATACCTACATTTTGACAATAAAAATGAGCAGATTTGAGCTATACATTATCTATATGTCATTTTTTTCATCTTTTTAAAAATATTTATTTATTTTATTTTGGGCTGTTTTGGGTCTTAGTTGCTGCATGTGGGATCGATCATGACAACACACAGCCTCTCTGCTTCATCGTGAGGGCTTCTGTCTGGTTGTGGCGCGTGGGCTCAGTAGCTGTAGCACTTGAGCTTAGTTGCCCCACAGCATGTGGGATCCTAGTTCCCTGACCAGGGATTGAACCTGTGTCCTTTGCATTGCAATGCAGATTCTTAACCACTGGACCACCAGAGAAGTCCCCATATGCCATTTTTAAGTGATAGTATAAACAGACATCTGGCAGTAGGAAGAACAAAAAGAAAACAACAACAGCAAAAATCCTAAAAAGTATCCATACAAGATGAATAGTTAGCACCTAATAACCAGAATTCACTATATCCTTGAATCCTGATCTGTTATGCATCGATCTGTATATCTTTGTAGATAACTTGATAATCTGATCAAACCTCTAAATGCTGTTGTAGTTCATATTTTCATGTATCATTTCTATTTCTGTAGATCAATCCCATTTTAACCGTTAAGTCACTTCTATGCAAACATACCCTAATGTTGGTATATCAGAAGAGTGATTCACAAACTAAGCTCTTAAACTGGCTCCTTTCCAATCAGCTGAGAAGTCAGTTAAGATTATTGGTTTGTTCCTTTATTTACACAATACAGCTTATGATCTCCATGAACATTTGTGCAGATTAACTGATTTTCAATAGTTGTTGCAAATCATTTTAAAATACTCATTAGCAGGCTGTGCGACTTGATTGGGTCAGCTTTAAAATGAGTCAACTCTATAAAGAGAACAGCAGATATTTTCCTGGTTTGCCTCTCTTGAGAGAGAGGCACACAGTTTCTGCACCTTCAAGGAAGCTGTCTAAAGTGAATGCTGTCCTGAAGACACGTCTGGCACAAGGCAGGACACTAATGTGATATGTGCTCAATAGGAGAACAAAAAAAGGATGAGAGAGTAGCAAAGTCACACCTTGTGGGCTGGCCGTGCCAACCTAAGCAAGAGAAAAATGCTTCAAGGCTTCTGTTTGGATGCACAAACTGAATGGTGACATGGCACATCTAACCTTTCAGAAGATAATGGCAAGGGCCAGAGCCGAGCCCCAGAAATGAGATGAAAGGGAAGAGGAACATCTCTGTGGCTGTAATTAAAGAGATGCCTTTAAGCCTGGTCTAGACATCTAGTTTGTTTTCAAGGAACAGACTCTGCAGTCTCTAAGAATGTGCCAGCAACTTTGGCAGCAGTGAAAAATAATGAGGCAGAAACCACTTAATACCCTTTTTTTCCTCTTTTCCTTTCTTTTCTGTCTCTTCTTTCTTTCTTTTTTTCTCCCCCTTCATTTCTCATCTCTGTGATCATCCTTCCTCCATTCCTCTTTCCCTCTTTCTTTGGGAAGGAGCTGAGTATTCTCCAGAAGTGTTTTCTCCTACACACACACCCTGGCATTCCATGTCATTAGTAGGTATGGAAATGAGAAAGGGAGTTAAACAGGATGTGAAAACATTTTCAAAAATCAACAAGATTTAAATGGGTTGGTGATGTAACTTCCAAGTACATAAAGCATAAATTGACAGACCTTAAAGGAGAAATAGATAAATCCACGATCATAGATATTTTAACTTTTTTTTTTTTCCTTTGGCTGTGCTGGGTCTTTGTTTCAGCATGCTCTGGTTGTGGCACATAGGCTTCTCTAGTTGTGATGCATGGACTTAGTTGCCCTGAGGAATGAGGGATCTTAGCTGCCCCCTGCCCCCTGGGGATTGAACTCGTGTCCCATGCATTGGAAGGTGGATTCCTAACCACTGGACCACCAGGGAATTAGAAACAATTTTAAAACACTTTTCTGAATAACTGGTATAATTAGTCACAAAAAGTTTAAATGAAATAGTCACCAGCAGAACCAGTGGCTTATAAATGAGATAAAATATCATGAACCTCAGTACAGTTCAGTTCAGTCGCTCAGTCGTGTCCGACTCTGCAACCCCATGAACCAGTAATTATTTAGTCGGACTTCCAGCTGGCTCAGCAGTAAAATACCCACCTGCCAGTGAGGGAGACATGGGTTCAATTCCTGGGTCAGGAAGATCTCCTAGAGAAGGAAATGGCAACCCACTCCAGTATTCTTGCCTGGGAAATCCCATGGGCAGAGGAGCCTGGCAGGCTACAGTCCCCGGGGTCGCCAAAGAGTCGGACACAACTTAGCGACTAAACAACAACAGCAAAGTAGTTAGTAATGCCTAGTAAAATGTGAATTGGGCTGACTTGGCCATGGCTTGAGATTATGTGGAACAAGCATTGAGAAGGGTCCATCACCGGGGAGGCAGCCTTTGCTGCCCTGGATGTAGTGTCCACATCTCCCAGGTACATCAGTGGTGCACGAGTCCTCAGTAAGCGGCCAGTGAACAGCCAGGTTCTGTCCTCATTCATCCAGGTTGAACACATGCCTGGAAAGATATCCACTGAATTATTTACTGAAATGATGTAAGGAAGAAATTTCCCAGGCACTCAGCAATTTACTTTTGTAATTGCTCTGCTGCTGCTGCTTAGTCGCTTCAGTTGTGTCCAACTCTGTGCAACCCCTATGGACTGCAGCCCCGCCAGGCTCCTCTGTCCGTGGAATTCTCTAGGCAAGAATGCTGGAGTGGGTTGCCATGCCCTCCTCCAGGGGATCTTCCCTGTCCAGGAATCGAGCCTGGGTCTCCTGCATTGCAGGCAGATTCGTTACTGCTGAGCCACTAGTCACTGTTATCTGGAGATGAGAGTTATATGCTGTGAGAGGGAAATGGGTGATCTTTTTCTACCTGTACTAACCGAGTTGCTCTTTGATCCTGGTCTTTCCCCCTCTGGGATGTGATTTTCTCCCTGTAAGACATAAATGAGGTCATCTTAAACCAAACAGCAGAGAGAGATCATGAGGGCTTATGGGGGCTCACTTGGAGCCAAGGGGTTATGTCAGCAGCGTGAAACATTTAGAGCCTATCTGTGGAGAGTTTTAGGGAATCAGGGAGATTGAAGACAGGAGTAAGCATTTCCATGTCAGTGCAACAAAATGTCCTTCTAAGAACTCTGAAATGGAGATGATGTTTACAAGGAAAGGGTCTCCTGCCTTTCTGAGAAGGAAACTAGATATGCATTTTAAAATACTTTCCCTGGATTTAGATGGCAACCTTACTTTCATACAAAAGAGGCTGAGAATAGGAAGGCTGCCCTCGCCAAAGTGCATGTTCGGAGGAAAAAGAAAACATTTCTGAAGGGATGTGTAAGGCAGGCCTGCTGGGGCAGGTTTCCACTCAAAGGGATCTTTACAGGGTTTTCAAAAAAAAAAATCCCACAGGAGCTGCACGTTAGGGGCTGGCAGGTCACAGAGGAAATGCCAGGCCCTGAGTTCTCTCCCAGTGCAGACGATGCCTGGGACTCAGGGTGTCATCTCAGAGCCCAGACTGAACGGGGGTTCATAATGAGAATGTCCCCTTGTCTCTCAGAGGCTCTCTTCTGCCTCCTTTGACATGTAGAATGCTCAGTCCAGAAGGGAAGTGTATCAGCCTTTGGTGAAGCTCATGCATTCACTTGGTCGTTAGTCTGTATGCTTCTACTCAGGGCTGCTCTCCTCAGGACCATTGGAGGTTTTAGCAAAACCAAAGAATTAGGTCCCCTCACTGCCTCACAGTATGCGTTTAGTTCTCATGCAAGAGAGTGTCGGGTCTTGGGAGCCTTTGGGATATCCAAAATTATTTCTCTTCTTGACAGAAAACACAGAGGGAAGTTATTGCTGGATTTCCCCCATCTGGGTTAACCAAACCCAAGTGGATGAACTTCATGGTACAAGTCTAGAACCTCCTTTTCCTTTTGACCTAGCTAACCTAGGAGAAAGGAAAACTTGTCTTTCTACTTGAGCAGTTTTGCCTTCAACGCAAAACCCTTTCCAGTAGCTCCATACATGCCCGGGGACCTGACATAATTGTCTGTGTTGGAGATATCTGAAATATAAACATCAAAAACACCCCGCCCCTCCCTGGGTCATGCCCTATGCCTGGAGCGAGAGTACTGGAGCCAAATGCTCAGGTTCATCTTGACTAGACCTGCCTGCCTGGGAGTGTGGTTTACACACTCAAAGCTAACTGCTCCCACAATGGGCCACCTGAAGCCTGAGCAGCAATGTAGAAACTCAGGCAGGTAATCATGTGGAGCCCCAAATTCAGGGGAAAGACTACCAGAGAGGAACTGGGCCCTAAGCTGAGGTTAGTCACCAGGCAGACCTCCCCTTCATACGGGCTCTCTGTTGAACTCTGAAACACCAAGTTAAGAACTGAGCATTAGCTGAGGGGCAGTGGTGTGTAGGACTCCCAAGGCAACCTGCATTCTTGTTGGATATTCACTTTTCTGCCACTCAATGTAAAAGGCAAAGCCTTTCCATTAAAGTGTTCATTAGCATTGCCTTTAGTCTTGCAACCTCTGAAGAAGATGCCTTATGCCATTGTTGTCGTTCAGTCACTCAGTCGTGTTTGACTCTTTGCGACCCCATGGACTGCCACATGCCAGGCTTCCCTGTCTTTCGCCATCTCCCAGAGTTTACTCAAACTCATGGCCATTGAGTCAGTGATGCCATCCAACCACCTCATCCTCTGTTGTCCCCTTCTCCTCCTGCCTTCAATCTTTTCCAGCATCAGGGTTTTTTCCAATGAATCAGATCTTTGCATCAGGTGGCCAATGTATTGGAGCTTCAGCTTCAGCATCAGTCCTTCCAATGAATAATCAGGGTTGATTTTCTTTAGGATGATCTCCTGGCTGTCCAGGGGACTCTCAAGAGTCGGCTCCAGCAGCACAATTCAAAGGCATCGGTTCTTTGCCGCTCAGCCTTTCTTATTGTCCAGCTCTTACATCTGTACATGACTACTGGAAAAACCATAGCTTTGACAATACAGACCTTTGTAGGCCAAGTAATTTCTCTGCTTTTTAATACCCTGTGGTGATAAATGCTTATTTGAGTCATTTCACCACCAATGTGACTCTCAAGGAGCCCAGCGAGCTGGTTTGAGGGAAAAGAAGCTTTGGACTGCAAGCCATTTTGCTTTTGCTCACAAAGTCTAAGTTCTAACAAGTGCTAGTGGTGACACAGGCCTCAAAAGCACATGGAATTAGCGCCGCGCCGCTTCTGGGTCACGCCATCAAATTTAGACTATAAGCAAAATCTAGACACCATCTGCATGCCCATAAATATTGAGACTAGCTAAAAAGAATTGTAGTGTATTCATCATATTGAATGCCTGGCAGCCACAAAAAAGAATGAGGTAGATTTTTTAAAGAACTAATATGAAAGATGTAAGAATATACTAAGTACAAAAGGCAAGTTATATATCAATATGTATACTATGATTCCTCTTATGTTTAAAAACATATACCTGAATGTACATATATTTGATATGTGTCGAAATTTTTAAAAATCTCCAGTGGGAAATAAGTTGTCAAAGTGTGGTCCACAATGAGTGTAGAAATTGAGAGGCCTTAAAAATGTTACAGCAAATTGATATTTTCACTACATACAAGTGTGCGATCTGTTGAACTTAAACTTTTTTTTTTTGGATGGGTTTGTACTTTATATGCCTTTGGGTGGTTTTTGGTAATTGTTCTAGTAATTCATTTTTATTGTGTTTTCAAACGTATTGGTCCATGAGGATTGGAGATAAGGAAAATTTATTGCTTTACCTCAGAACATCTGGGAAGCACTGTTCTAGGAATGTGAGCAAGAAATCCTATTTACACGTTTACTTCACACTTGCCATATTTATGTATTGTTTGAGTAAAAAGTCAAACCTTGAATTACTTTTATGATTAAACATTTGGAAATGCTTAAATTTGGGTCCAAGAAATAATACCAGGTCCATGTTCTTATCTAGCACACCTTTCCCTGACATGTTCATCCTAAAGCTTCAATCATAGCAACTCTTGAGCCTTCCTCCTGTTCAGAAATTGCCCAGGCTTCAAAAGAAGCATTTCTTTGGCAAAAAGGCCAAAGGCTTCTAGGAGAAATGGGCAGGCAGTGACCAATCAAGAAAGACTGCCTGTATTTTGCAAAAGAAGTTTTCCACATCCATAAGCACAGCTGGAGGGAGATCCTCTCTCACAGATGAGAGCACTAGGCTCATGTCTCATTAAAATCTCCTCACTGGATTATAGATCCGAAATCCTCTGGGGAGCCTTGTGAACCACGTAATGTTTCTTGCTTTGCATCTTCAATTATGCATCTTTGATTTAGCTGACAGATGTGAAGCAGTGTTCATAGCCAGGCAATCCCCTGGTGACCACACATGTGCGGAGGGAGGAGGCAAAGCGCTGTCTTGCAGCTCCATCTGGCATTGACCTCCAGTCACTCAGAGCTTTTCTTCATCCACTTTCCCCCAGCCCCCACCCTCCCCTTCTCTGCCCAGGCCCTGGCATGAATTGGGTGGACACACCCACTTTTACTCAAGCCCCTCTTCCTTTTGGAGGAGCTCCCAAGGCAAATGGAAATGGTATGCCAATCCGAAAGAACACTTCTTTTATTATGGGATGGCACCACCCCAGCATTCCATCAAGCTTTTCAGTATAGAAATCAGGCCAGATTCTGGCCTTATGCCAAGACATGGCTGCCAGGACCATATAGAGAAACATCTGGCTGGACAGTTGGAAGCCCTTGGCTCAGCTGTGCAGGAAATCCACTTTCAGCCCCGAGTTCCATGCTCTCATTTGCTGTCCCAGTAAAGATGCCAGGCCTCTATGCAGAATCTACTTGGTCTCCAAAAGGAGAGGGACATCTCTGAGGCCATCACCAAGAACATTAGCTGGTCGCTCTATAGAATAGGTGTGTTGCCAAGCAAGCTGCATGGGAGTGGGACGCATAGAGATCAGTGATCATCACCATACGGCACTGACAGAAATGGAGAGAAAAGACTCCCACGTGTGTGAGTGCGCCTATGTGTGTGCACACTGTGATTCATGGTATTGTTCTGTGTGCAAAATGCCCACTTTCTGAATACAGTATTGGTTTTTCATGATGGATGGTAACTGAATTCTACTCAGATATCACACTGTTGCTTCCTTCAGTGAGCAAGAAAATTTGGTGCCTATGGCTGGATGAAAACTGTTCAGTATCAGATTTTTCTAAAATGTAGTCAGATAGCAGATTTGTCCCCATTCATTATTAGTTACTGTGCTGCTGCTGCTGCTAAGTCGCTTCAGTCGTGTCCAACTCTGTGTGACCCCATAGACGGCAGCCCACCAGGCTCCCCCGTCCCTGGGATTCTCCAGGCAAGAACACTGGAGTGGTTTGCCATTTCCTTCTCCAGTGCATGAAAGTGAAAAGTGAAAGTGAAGTCGCTCAGTCGTGTCCGACTCTTTGCGACCCCATGGACTGCGGCCCACCAGGCTCCTCCATCCATGGGATTTTCCAGGCAAGAGTGCTGGAGTGGGGTACCATTGCCTTCTCCTGTACATGGGTATGTTTTGGACTGCTTTTCAAGGGCCAAGACTAAATGACTTTCTCTTTTATTTCTGTTTTTTAAGAATTGTATATAGGAGTTCATGGTTTTATATTTTTTTTTCTTTTTTTTTTTAAATTTTATTTTATTTTTAAACTTTACATAATTGTATTAGTTTTGCCAAATATCAAAATGAATCCGCCACAGGTATACATGTGTTCCCCATCCTGAACCCTCCTCCCTCCTCCCTCCCCATTCCATCCCTCTGGGTCATCCCAGTGCACCAGCCCCAAGCATCCAGTATCGTGCATCGAACCTGGACTGGCAACTCGTTTCATACATGATATTTTACATGTTTCAATGCCATTCATGGTTTTATATTTAAAACCTTTGTTTTCCTACACTGTTGTTTCCCCAGCACTGATAGTTTTCATCATAAATACCAATTTTAAAGTTAACAATCACAATATTGAGTGTGTATTTTTTTAAATTCAATTTCCTTCACCTCTTAGCTCACCTAGTAAACCTATAGTTATGCCTCCTTTGCTACACATTCTGCTATTGATGGTGAGAAGTTTTCTAGGAAAAGTATTGAATAGAATAGGAAAGTATATAAGGAACTAATAGATGAATTCGTAATACCTTTGCTACTAAATTTTTCCTTGCATTATAGTTTTCTTCCTTTTTTCCTCTTTGGGGTACTTTCTCTCATAGTTTCATGCCATCATCTTATATTACTCTGGAAATTATTTTAAGTGCCCACAATGTGAGTGCTATATGGTGTGAGGCAGTGGACAGCCCATTGGTTTCAGTATCGGAGCGTCCTGGGCTTCAACCCCATTTTAATTATTTCTTAACTATGAGGATGTGGGTAAGTTACTTAGGCTCCAAGTGTCTATTGTTCCCCTTTCATCTGTAAATAAAGATAAAATAAGATTATGTATGTCAGACAACTCTTGTTAAATCTTATTTCACTCTGCTTTAATGTGCTTGGAACTTATTTATATCTTTATTCATCCCCCTTTCCTTCTATCATGACCTCAAGGAACAGTGATAAGTTTACAGCAGTAGATGATATATACATGTATGTGCATTTGTGTTACACATATAAGCAACAGAATGACATGGATGAAACGAAGCTCAGTTGGACTTTTGCCATAGGAATATAACACGTAGAACAAGGAGATGATCATCTTGCTCTCTTGTGCCCAGATCATCCCACAGTAAATGTGGATTTTGGTTCAAGGAATCCAAGGTGGATTGATAAGAAGTCAGGAGCCTTGCTGTATAAAGAACTGAAGTATTTTAGTTATTGAAGAGAGGCATCTGGGTGCTCAGTACCATCTTCAGATATTTGGCAGTTCCTCCAGAGGACTGGCATTAAACTTATTTTATATGACCTGGTGTGTTAGGATTCTCCAGACAAACAAAATCAATAGGATGAATGGATAGATGGACAGATAGATAGATTATAAGGAATGGGCTCATAAGATTATGATATGTAAGTATCAAAATTGCAGAGCCAATGTCCCACTTTGAGTCCAAAGGCTGGAAACAGGAAGAGCTGTTTCTCAGTGCAGAGGCCATCAAGCAGAAGAATTGTCTTTTTTGTGGGGGAGGCTCAGTCTTTTGTTCTCTTCATGCCTTCAACTGATTGAATGATGCCTACCCACATTATGGATGGCAGTCTGCTTTACTCAATCTCTTCCTGGCCCAGTCAAGTTATACATAAAATTAACCATCTCACCTGCTGAATAGAATCAGATGAAGGTCACCTAAAAAATGGAATGGGGCTCTCCAACAGCAGAGTCATCCCAGGATCAGATGGATACTCTGAAAAGATGTTGGATTCTGGCATTTCATTCAGTTCAGTCGCTCAAATGTGTCCAATTCTTTGTGATCCCATGGACTGCAGCACGCCAGGCCTCCCTGTCCATCACCAACTCCTGGAGTTTACTCAAGCTCATGTCCATTGAGCCAGTCCTCATCCTCTGTCATCCCCTTCTTCTGCCTTCAATCTTTCCCAGCATCAGGGTCTTTTCAAATGAGTCAGTTCTTCGCATCAGGTGGCCAAAGTATTGGAGTTTCAGCTTCAACATCAGTCTTCCAATGAACACCCAGGACTGATTTCTTTAGGATGCACTCGTTGGATCTCCTTGCTATCTGAGGGACTCTCAAGAATCTTCTCCAACACTACAGTTCAAAAGCATCAATTCTTCTGTGCTCAGCTTTCCTTATAGTCCAACTCTCACATCCATATATGACCACTGGAAAAACCATAGCTTTGACTACACGGATCTTTGTTAGCAAAGTAATGTCATTTCAGTTCAGTTCAGTTCAGTTGCTCAGTCATGTCCAACTCTTTGCGACCCCATGAATCGCAGCATGCCAGGCCTCCCTGTCCATCACCAACTCCCAGAGTTCACTCAGACTCATGTCCATTGAGTCAGAGATGCCATCCAGCTATCTCATCCTCTGTCGTCCCCTTCTCCTCCTGCCCCCAATCCCTCCCAGCATCAGAGTCTTTTCCAATGAGTCAACTCTTCACATGAGATGGCCAAAGTATTGGAGTTTCAGCTTTAGCATCATTCCTTCCAAAGAACACCCAGGACAATCTCCTTTAGAATGGACTGGTTGGATCTCCTTGCAGTCCAAGGGACTCTCAAGAGTCTTCTCCAACACCACAGTTGAAAAGCATCAATTCTTCGGCGCTCAGCTTTCTTCACAGTCCAACTCTCACATCCATACATGACCACTGGAAAAACCATAGCCTTGACGTCTTAGATGGACCTTTGTTGGCAAAGTAATATCTCTGCTTTTCAACATGCTATCTAGGTTGGTCATAACTTTTCTTCCAAGGAGCAAGCGTCTTTTAATTTCATGGCTGCAATCACCATCTGCAGTGATTTTGGAGCCCCAAAAAATAAAGTCTGACACTGTTTCCACTGTTTCCCCTTCTATTTCCCATGAAGTGATGGGACCAGATGCCATGATCTTCATTTTCTGAATGTTGAGCTTTAAGCCAACTTTTTCACTCTCCTCTTTCACTTTCAACAAGAGGTTTTTTAGTTCCTCTTCACTTTCTGCCATAAGGGTGATGTCATCTGCATATCTGAGGTTATTGATATTTCTCCCGGCAATCTTGATTCCAGCTTGTGTTTCTTCCAGCCCAGCGTTTCTCATGATGTACTCTGCATAGAAGTTAAATAAGCAGGGTGACAATATGCAGCCTTGATGTACTCTTTTTCCTATTTGGAACCAGTCTGTTGTTCCATGTCCAGTTCTAACTGTTGCCTCCTGACCTGCATACAGGTTTCTCAAGAGGCGGGTCAGGTGGTCTGGTATTCCCATCTCTTGAAGAATTGTCCACAGTTTATTGTGATCCACATAGTCAAAGGCTTTGGCATAGTCAATAAAGCAGAAGTAGATGTTTTTCTGGACCTCTCTTGCTTTTTCGATGATCCAGTGGATGTTGGCAATTTGATCTCTGGTTCCTCTGCCTTTTCTAAAGCCAGCTTGAACATCTGGAAGTTCACGGTTCACATATTGCTGAAACCTGGCTTGGAGACTTTTGAGCATTACTTTACTAGCGTGTGAGATGAGTGCAGTTGTGCGGTAGTTTGAGCATTCTTTGGCATTGCCTTTCTTTGGGATTGGAAAGAAAACTGACCTTTTCCAGTCCTTGTGGCCACTGCTGAGTTTTCCAAATTTGCTGGCATAGTGAGTGCAGTGCTAGCAGGGACATTGTAGCGAGAACTCCAACTTCAGAAGAGAAAGCTAATGGCTCTGAAGGGTCCTTTCTAGTTCAGATGCTGTGGTTCTGTAATTCCATACTCAACATTAGCTTTACTTCTGGAGGGTCTTCCCTAGTTATTTGGTTTTAAATCTTCAGTGCCATCGCAGTGTACAATTAATATGCATGAAGTTCCCTATAGGGATAACAATGGCTCTAAAGAGCAGGAACTATTTTTAAAATTAGTTTTTAGAACATCCCAAGAGACTACTTTGGAAATCAGGGCTTCTTTCATGATTACATGAAGAGTAAAGCAAAAGCTTGGGCTTCCCTGGTGGCTCAGTGGTAAATAATCCACCTGTCAATGCAGGAGACACAAGTTTGATCCCTGATCAGGGAAGATCCCACATGCCACGGAGCAACTAAACCTGTGTACCACAACTATTGAGCCTGTGCTCCAGAGCCCACAGGCCACAACTACTGAAGCCCGTGCACCCTTGAGGCTGTACTCTGCAACAGGAGAAGCCACAGCAATGAGAAGCCTGTGCACTGCAATGAAGAGTAGCCCCTGGTTGCTGCAACCAGGCAACTGGAAAAAGCCTGTGCAGCAGCAAAACCCAGCACAGCCACAAATTAATAATAAATAAATAAATAAAATTGTTTTTTATAATAAAAATAATAAAGGGAAAGTTCATAAACTCCTGCCTTAGATTCTTTCCCAGGAGTTAGTGATTTTTTTCCCCTAAAGCTCTCTATTTCTAAAAATTTCTCTCCCCTTCCAGTAGGTTGTACCTCTTCTAAATATAAGCCCTGTTAGCTTATCAGGTATCCTCTCAATGATGCCTTCCCTAGAGACCCATCCAGAATCCGTAGCCTCCTTCCAATCCATATAGCAACCAGTTACCCTCCTGTTTTACTTTCTTTATAACTTTCTACTTTCTGGCATCATATTTTTATTGTGGTAAAATATCCATAACATAAAGTCCTATTTTAATCATATTTAAGTGTATATTTCAGCAACATTAGGTATATTCATATTGTTGTGCAGCCATTACCACCATCCAGCTCTATAACCCTTTTTATATTGCAGATGTCACACTCTGCCCATTAAATACTAACTCCCCATTCCCCGCATCCCCTAGTCCCTGGGACCTACCTGTCTATTTCTGTCTCTATGAATTTGACTACTCTAGTCCCTCATAGAAGTGGAATCATAACAGTACTTGTCCTTTTTTGTGTCCGGCTTCAGTTAGCCTAATAATATCCTCAAGATTCATCCATGTTGTCTCATGTATCAGAATTTGCTCCCTTTATAAGGTTGAATTATATTCCATTGTATTATATACTACGTCTTGTTTATCCATTCATCTATTGATGAATATTTGGGCCCTTGTAAATAATGCTGCTGTGGACATTGGTATACAAATAGCTGTTTGAGTCTCTGCTAGTAATTCCTTTGGGTATATATCCAGAAGTGGAATTGCTTGATCATGTGACAAATCTGTATTTAGCTTTTATGAAGAAAAAGCTAATGCTGTTTCCTGCCATGGCTGCACCATTTTACACCCCCATTAATAATGCACAAAGTTCCAGTTACTCTACATCCTCCCTAAGGCTTGCTATTTTCAGGCTTTTTTCATAACAGCCATCCTAGTGGGTGTGAAGTGGTATCTCACTGTAGTTTTGATTTGCATTTCTCTAATGATTAGTGATACTCATCTGATGTCATTTTCTTCATTTGTTTGTTGCCTATTCATTGTCTGGCACCCTCAATAGGACATAGGCTCTGTGAGTCTGAGAATTGTATCTGACATGTTCACTGCCTTGTCTCTAACCCAGAGAGCCGTGACTAGAACATAACAGACACTCAATTATTTGTTGAAAGAATGAAAAGATGGATTTACATGAGAGAAAAATACAACCTCCATATATAGAACCCAGATTAATCTTTAAGAACTCAGTTTTTTGCCTGAGATAATAGTCAATGTCACCTTTCCATTATTCAGTGTTGCTTGGAAAATTGATCTATCTCATGCACTTGATACTTGACAAAATTATAGCATGTTTCCTGTTTCAATGACCAAATTCCATGTACTGTTGGTAATTAGTACTAGGCATATAGTAGGTGTTCAAGAAATTCTTGCTGAGAAATAAGTGAATGGCCTTTAAAATGATAACTAAATGGTAACTAAAAGTCCTCAGTGATCAATGGAAAGAAATAGAGGAAAGCAATAGAATGGGAAAGACTAGAGATCTCTTCAAGAAAATTAGAGATACCAAGGGAATATTTCATGCAAAGATGGGCACAATAAAGGACAGAAATGATATGGACCCAACAGAAGCAGAAGATATAAAGAAGAGGTGATAAGAATACACAGAAGAACTGTGCAAACAAGATCTTCACAACCCAGATAATCACAATGGTGTGATCACAAACCTAGAGCCAGACATCCTGGAATGCAAAAATCAAGTGGGCCTTAGGAAGCATCACTATGAACAAAGCTAGTGGAGGTGATGGAATTCTAGTTGACCTATTTCAAATCCTAAAAGATGATGCTGTGAAAGTGCTGCACTCAATGTACGAGCAAATTGGGAAAACTCAGCAGTGGCCACAGGACTGGAAAAGGTCAGTTTTCATTCCAATCCCAAAGAAAGGCAATGCCAAAGAATGCTCAAACTACCGCACAATTGCACTCATCTCACACGCTAGTAAAGTAATGCTCAAAATTCTCCAAACCAGGCTTTGACAGCATGTGAAACATGAACTTCCAGATGTTCAAGCTGTATTTAGAAAAGACAGAGGAACCAGAGACCAAATTGCCAACATCCGATGGATCGTCAAAAAAGAGTTCCAGAAAAACATCTATTTCTGCTTTATTGACTATGCCAAAGCCTTTGACTGTGTGGACCACAACAAACTCTGGAAAATTCTTAAAGAGATGGGCATACCAGACTACCTGACTTGCTTCTTGAGAAATCTGTTTGCAGGTCGGGAAGCAACAGTTAGAACTGGACATGGAACAACAGACTGGTTCCAAATAGGAAAAGGAGTACGTCAAGGCTGTATATTGTCACCCTGCTTATTTAACTTCTATGCAGAGTACATCATGAGAAATTCAGGAGTGGAGAAAGCACAAGCTAGAATCAAGGTTGCCAGGAGAAATATCAATAACCTCAGATATGCAGATGATACCACCCTTATGGCAGAAAGCAAAGAGCTAAAGAGCCTCTTGTTGAAAATGAAAGAGGAGAGTGAAAAAGTTGGCTTAAAACTCAACATTCAGAAAACTAAGATCATGGCATCCAGTCCCACCACTTCATGGGAAATAGAAGGGGAAACAGTGGAAACAGTGTCAGACTTTATTTTTTTGGGCTCCAAAATCACTGCAGATGGTGAATGCAGCCATGAAATTAAAAGACGCTTGCTCCTTGGAAGAAAAGTTATGATCAACCTAGACAGCATGTTAAAAAGCAGAGACATGACTTTGCCAACAAAGGTCCGTCTAGTCAAAGCTATGGTTTTTCCAATGGTCATGTATGAGTGTCAGAGTTGAACTATAAAGAAAGCTGAGCACAGAAGAATTGATGCTTTTGAACTATGGTGTTGGAGAGTCCCTTGGACAGCAAGGAGATCCAACCAGACCAACCTAAAGGAAATCAGTCCTGAATATTCATTGGAAGGACTGATGTTGAAGCTGAAACTCGAATACTTCAGCCACCTGATGTGAAGACCTGACTCATTGGAAAAGACCCTGATGCTGGGAAAGACTGAAGCCAGGAGGAGAAGGGGACGACGGAGGATGAGATGGTTGGATGGCATCACCAACTCAATGGACATGAGTTTGAGTGAACTCTGGGAGTTGGTGATGGACAGGGAGGCCTGGCATACTGCAGTCCATGGGGTTGCAGGGAGTCGGACACGACTGAGTGACTGAACTGAACTGAACTGAAGAGATATGTAACTCTTTTGGACAAAAGAGCTCCAGATACTTAGGGGCTTTGGTGAAAATTATAAATGTCAAGGCTTTGATGGAAAATATAAACATCAAGTGAAGTGAAAGTCACTCAGTCATGTCCGACTCTTTTTGACCCCATGGACTTCTCCAGGCCAGAGTACTGGAGTGGGTAGCCTTTCCTTTCTCCAGGGGATCTTCCTGGCCCAGGGATGGAACCCAGGTCTCCCACATTGCAGGTAGATTCTTTACCAGCTGAGCCACAAGGGAAGCCCAAGAACACTGAAGTGGGTAGCCTATTCCTTCTCCAGTGGATCTTTCCAACCCAGGAATCAAACTAGGGTCTCCTGCTTTGCAGGTGGATTCATTACCAGCTGAGTAATTCACAGGTTTTTCCTTCAAGTAAGTAATCAACTTAGAAGCTAAGTCTGTAGCCCCACTCTCCATGCAGTGTCGCTTCTCTGAAAATCAGTTCCCCACAGAACCCAGAGAAGCCTGCATTCTTTGTTGGTTCATTCCCTAAAGCATAAGGAGAGCATTTTCCTGCATTCTTCAGTCCAGACAGCCATAGGTGTGGTCCTGCTTGCTTTACACCAGGGGCTACTTCCCGTTGTACCTGTTCTACAGAACGCATTACTATTTGGGAATGAAAGAAAAGTACCCTCATTTGAATTTTGTTCTCATATTTAATCAGTGAAACACGCTTTTTGCCAACCAAGATTTCTGCAGGTCTTGTGGGAGGTGGAATGAAATATTAATCTCTTCTGAAAAGATGTGGGTAAGATAATAATCTGCTTTTTTGCATGTCTCAGTGTTGTTTCTAAATAAACCAAAGAGGAAACCAAGAGGTAAGAACAAAGTTCCTCTCAACTAAGCATATTTTGGAGGGAACGCAAGTTGGTCCTCTATTTAGCAGTCACTGATGGTAAGAATATCTGTAGCTTCCTGGTGTTGGAGGCCAGAGATGGGGCACACCTGCAATTAACAGTCTTTGGCTCAAAAAATGAGTACATTCTAGATCCAAAAGCAGAGGAAAGTGAGGATGATTTCATGACCTTCCTGGGGGAATTACTTGATAATGGAAATGAATATTTGGCTGGCTTCCTAAGAGATAACTGGGTAAGAACAGCCCCAGGTCATTAATCTTATAGAGAAGTTTTGTTTTTTTTTTCTTTCTATTTTTCAATATGTAGTTCCTGGACCTTCTGCATCAGAATTGGGGGTGGTATTAAAAATTCAAATACCTGAACCTCAGCTCAGCTCAGATCAGATCAGATCAGTCGCTCAGTTGTGTCCAACTCTTTGCGACCCCATGAATCGCAGCACGCCAGGCCTCCCTGTCCATCACCAGCTCCCAGAGTTCACTGAGACTCACGTCCATCGAGTCAGTGATGCCATCCAGCCATCTCATCCTCTGTCGTCCCCTTCTCCTCCTGCCCCCAATCCCTCCCAGCATCAGAGTCTTTTCCAATCAGTCAACTCTTCGCATGAGGTGGCCAAAGTACTAGAGTTTCAGCTTTAGCATCATTCCTTCTAAAGAAATCCCAGGGCTGATCCCCTTCAGAATGGACTGGTTGGTAGGGGGGTTTTGAGAGAGGATTTTTTTCCCTTTCTAAAAAAAAAAAAAAAAATTAGGATTCTTGTGCCTCACCTCTAGAAATTTGGATTTGGTAGGTCTGAACCTCAGCTCAGACCTACCAAATCCAAATTTCTAGAGGTGAGGCACAAGAATCCTATTTTTTTTTTTTTAGAAAGGGAAAAAAATCCTCTCTCAAAAACCCCCTAAAGTTTTATTGGCTAAAATTAAGTTGCATGCTCATGTCTCATACTATTATGAGCCAGGAGAATAAGACCAGATGATTTACTCCATCATGGCAAGGTTGGAGAGAGTTCCTTTTCCATGAGCACATGGCCTCAAAGGTGTGTACCCTAGAATTAGGTCCTGCCAGCACAGAGAGTGATGGAGTGGGTTTGGTGGGTAAAAATACCATTTGCTATCATGGCTTACAAGCTGATGAGGGATAACAACTGACATGAAATCTAAGCTTCCTCAGTTACTATTTTTTGAATTCTACTCATGTTCACTAGATCAAATGCCCAAAACCTTCCTCTTTGATAGCCATTTTGGTGAAGTCTGTGTTGTGCTTAGTCGCTCAGTTGTGTCCAATTCTTTGTGATCCCATGGACTGCAGCCCGCCAGGCAATAATACTGGAGCTCATTGCCATACCCTCCTCCAGGGGATCTTCCCAACCCAGGGACTGAACCCAGGTCTCCCACACTGCAGGCAGATTCTTTACCATCTGAGCCACCAGGGAAGCTCTTTGGTGAAGTCTAAGTGACTCCAAAGAAATAGGGAAAAATTGACATTTGGTAGGAAAGTGAAAGAGATTGATCTTGGAAAAGATACATGCACCCCAATGTTCATTGCAGCACTATTTACAATAGCCAGGACATGGAAGCAACCTAAATGTCCATCAACAGAGGAATGGATAAAGAAGATGTGATACACATATACAATGGAATATTACTCAGCCATAAAAAGGAATGAAATTGGGTCATTTGTAGAGATGTGGATGGACCTAGAGAGTGAAGTAAGAGTGAAGTAAGTCAGAAAGAGAAAAACAAATATCATCTATTAACACATATATGTGGACTCTGGAAAAATGGTATAGGTGACCTTGTTTGCAAAGCAGAAATGGAGAGACAGGTATAGATAACAGATATATGGATACCAAGGGAGAATAGGGTTGGGAGGAAGTGGGAGATTGGGATTAACACATATACACTACTGATACTGTGTATAAAGATAATTACATAACATAAAGATAATATACTGTTTAGCTCGGGAAACTCTACTTAATGTGCTGTGGTGACCTGAATGGGAAGGAAATCCAAAAGTGAGGGGATATATGTATGTGTATGGCTGCTTCATTTTTCTGTACAGTAGAAACTGACTACATTGTAAAGTACCTATACTCCAATAAAAATTAATGACCAAAAAAAAGAGAGAGATTGATCTTGAAATAGTGAAAATGCCAGGTCCAGTTTTCTATTCACAACTCTACCACACTGGTCAGGAGGAATATAATGCATTTATTCTTTCATTCAACAATTATTTACTGAGCACCTGTTATATGTCAGTTCCCATATTAAAGTGGGGGATACAACAGTAAATAGACAAAAATGCCTGCCCTATCCTCATGAAGCTGGTATCTTGGTAGGAGCGACAGGCAGTAAATAAAACAAGCAGGTAAACTACAGACATGTTTGAAAGGGATAAATTCAATAAAGAAAAATAAAGCAGGCTGAAAGAATAGGTAGTGTCCCAGTGAGGGTATTGCAGTTTCATCAATAAAGAGAATAGAGGTGAGGTCAAGCCTCACTGAGACTGCAACATCTGTGCAGTTTAAGGAAGTGAGGAGTGAGACATGGGGATAAGTGGGGGAGAGGATCTCAGATGAGATGCTGCAAATGTAAACACCCTGGAGTAGGATCATGCCTGCTCTGAGGATTAAGGTCAGCGGGGCTGGAGGGGTGTGAACCAAGGAAGGCATAGCAGATGAGGCGAAACGTGTGACTCAGTGTGTAGGAGCAGACTGTCTGGGGCCTTTGAAGGGATTTTCGTTTTGTTCTGAGGGAGATGGGCGGACACTGGCAGGATGGGAGCGAAGGAGTGACATGACCTACCTTTTATCCTAATGGGACTATTCTGTCATGGCTTTGAGGATATAGAGTATAGAGAAACTAGTTAGGAGACTAGCACAAAGGTTCAAGTGCAATATGATTAGGGCTTGGGCCAGGGTAATAGAGATGAGTAAGAGAAAGACAGAACTCAAATGTGCTTTCGGAGTTTCTGGCCTGCGTGACTGAAAAGATGGACTTACCGGGAAGTGATTTGGAAAATATTGTGGGTGGAGCAAGTCTGTGGAGGAAGAATCAGGAGTTCCTTTTGAACATGCTAATTATGAGATGCCTCCTAGATATCCAAGTGGAGGTGCTGACTAGGTGACTGGACGAACTGGAGATGGATGGCAGTTAACAGCGTAAGGATGGTAATTAAAGTCATATGGCTGCATGAAATCACTCGGGAGAGATAGATGAGGTCCAGAAACTAAGCCCCAGGGTTGGCTTCTGCACTGTTTTTCAAATGTCTTAAATTCTATGTAGTTTATCCAACTTGTAGCTTTCTAGAACATTGACTGAAAGAGTTAGTTAGGAAAATAGTTAACCCTTAACTATTCACTGACAATAATGTGATAGGAAGGAAACAGTTTTTCAAAGTGACCTGGAAGACTGTGGACATCCATAAAGTAAATCCAGAAAGTTCGGTTACTACCCATTCATCTTGTGTTTAAATCAGTTAAGTAAGAACTCAGGCCCTTTTTTAAAAAAACTGGTGCAGAGGATTGTGGATGACAAAAGGGGCTATAAACTCTGGCTCATCTCTTCCTTTGTTCAAAAGTCTGCACTTTAGCCCCTCTCAGAAGCCAAGCAGCGCCTGGGGCCCAAGCACTGGAGACACAGGCACAGAGAAGCACAAGAGCCAGGGGACGGAATGACGTTTCTCACTGACCTGACTCTGACTCTGAGGACACAGGGAGTCAGGCACAGCATTCAGAGGCGGACTATTTAGATTCAAGTAGACTTTCATTCTTACAGCGACTCTCCCACTTGGTGGTTTCAGTCACCAAGTTGTTTCCGACTCTGTGACCCCGTGGACTATAGCCCATAAGGCTCCTCTGTCCATGGGATTTTCCAGGCAAGAGTATTACAAGCTGTTTGGCTAGTAGGAAAACTGCTTAACTTCATTAAGTCTCTGTGTCCTTCTCTATAAAATGAAAAGAGTAGAATCTATTTCATGTAAAGTTGAATGGGATAATTTTGTAAAGCATCAAGCACAGTAATTGCTGATTTTGTGTCTAAAGTTTCTGTCAGTAATCTCAATTCCACGAGCAGTCCAAGCTGTTAAAATACTATTCCTTTGGAGCCTCATTGGATGAACTGAACGTCTGCTAGATCAGACTATAATTTGTAATCTACAAAATGCTCTCGTCCAAGGCTTTGTTCTTTGGTAGGGTTTGGGCATAGAACAACTGACTGTTTCCAAATTGAGAAAGGAGTACAACGAGGCTGTATATTGTCACCCTGCTTATTTAACTTCTATTCAGAGTACATCATGTGAAATCCTGGGCTGGATGAATTACAAGCTGGAATTAAGATTGCCAGGAGAAATACCAACAACCTCAGATATGCAGATGATACCACTCTAATGGCAGAAAGTGAAAAGGAACTAAAGATCTTTTGATGAGAGTGAAGGAGGAAAGTGAAAAAGTCGGCTTAAAACTCAATACTAAGAAAAACTAAGATCATAGCATCTGGTCCCATCACTTCATGACAGATAGAAGGGTGAAAAGTGGGAGCAGTGACAGATTTTATTTTCTTGGGCTTCAAAATCACTGCGGACGGTGACTGCATCCATGAAATTAAAAGACACTTGCTCCTTGGAAAGAAAGCTATGACAAATGTAGACAGTGTATTAAAAACAGAAACATCAATATGCTGAAAAAGGTCCATATAGTTATGGTTTTCCCAGTAGTCATTTACAGATGTGAGAGTTGGACCATAAAGAAAGCTCAGTGCCGAGGAACTGATGCTTGCAAACTGCGGTGCTGGAGAAGACTCCCTTCGACTACAAGGAGATGAAACCAGTCAATCCTCAAGGAAATTCGTCTTTAATATTCACTGGGAGGACTGATGCTGCAGCTGAAGCTCCAATACTTTGACTACCTGATGGGAAGAGCCAACTTATTGGAAAAGACCCTGATGCTGGGAAAGACTGAAGGCAAAAGGAAGACCGGCAGCAGAGGATGAGATGCTTAGATAGCACCACTGACTCAATGGACATGAATTTGAGCAAAGTCTAGGAGATAGTGGAGGACAGAGGAGCCTGGCGTGCTGTAGTCCATAGGGTCACAAAGAGTGGGACACCACGTATGGACTGAACAGCAGCAGCGAGGGATGGGACAGCTGTTGAGTTGCATTTAACCCTGGTACCACTAGGGGGCACCTCAAAAAATTAATCTGGAGTCTACTGTAATAATTGGTGACTAAAAACAGTTAATGTTTCCCTTGTGGTTCAGATCGTAAAGAATCCTCCTGCAATGCTAGAGTCCTGGGTTCGATCCCTGGGTTGGGAAGATCCCCGGGAGAAGAGAAAGGCTACCCACTGCAGTATTCTGGCCTGGAGAATTCCATGGACTGTATAGTCCTTAGGGTCACAAAGAGTTGGACATGACTGCGCAGCTTTCGAAAACAGTTAATGCATTTCCAAATATGACTTTTACTTTGGGAGCAGCCTACTTAGTGCACAGCATCTTTGGTCTCAAACGTGTATGCATTGGTGGTGGCAGAATTCCACAATGGGGTGTGAATTCCTGAGGCCCTAGGTCACACACTTAAGTAAGGTTCCATTTGGAAAGGACATCTCTGAATTCTGAGGCTTTTTGCCCCAGCTGTGGTCATATGCAACCTTGCAGCTAGACCAAACTATAAAATCAGGCAACTTACAACAATGTACTAACTTAGTTCCATAAGCAATTGCAGAGGGAGCTGGCATTGTAAAAAATCTCGATTCTGGCAGTTATCTTTTGGAATTAATTTACTCACCTTTTGTGCCAACAGCTTTTCATGCTACGTAAACAGCTAACACATGACTGATCTAGCATTCCAACCCAAGGAGTGTGGCTCCAGAGCCCACATTCCTGCCCACTACATCACTTTGCCTTTCCTGACAGGTAGAATCAAATGAATGCTAAATGCTAGAGGTTGGTGATGAAGAACAGGAGTGACCATTGTCAAACAATTTATAACCTGGATTAAATATGGTAATCATGTGAATAATACATACTCTTGTTAAAAATATGTGAGTCATTCAGACTGTTTATATGGATACCGAGTCATGTCTGTGAATATGGACTACATATATATACACATATGTATATGTATATACATGACTTTACCAGGTGGCTCAGTGGTAAAGAATACGCCTGCCAATGCAGGAGATGCAGGTTCTATCTCTGGGTTGTGACGATCCCCTGGAGAAGGAAATGGCAACCCTCTCCAGTATTCTTGCCTGGGAAATCCCATGGACAGAGGCGCCTGGTGGGCTACAGCCCATGGGGTTGCAGAAGAGTTGGACACAACTTAGCAACTGAGCACGCATGCACGATATGTATAGACATATATGCAGAAGTATATACATTTCTTATTTGAATGTCAGTGTATTCAATGTAATGTTATCTGCATCTTGCTATGTGGCAAGCACGTATGAAGACAACATCTTGGTCAAATATTGCAAGCAGGTGCAATATCAAGCGTTTTGTCTACCATCTCAGAGAAGGCTTCCTGAAGACAGTTAAGGTCTTAGTTGATTCAGGGACAACGGAACTACTCTGTTATTAACATTTGACCCCAGAAAAAGGTGTTTAGCTTAGTGCTTGGAACAAAATATACTGAAAGAATAAAGGAGTGAATAAATGAATGATGACATCATGAGTGGGAACAACAGAAGTTAGAAACAGAGGAAATAAGAAAAGGGGGATTGGTGAGAGGTTAGGGTGACTAGAATGGAGCAAGGAATTTTTTCAACAGGACTTGATTAGCAGAGAGCAGGGAGCTGGCTGGCAAAGGAATTTTTGATTCCACAGTCGGGCCCTTTTTTCCTGGTTTTCAGTCCCCATCCAAGAAATAGAGTTGTTTTGGTTTTCTTTTCTTTTCTTTTTTTGAGTTTTTTCTCTCAGAGTTACCATCCGCATGAGTGAAAGGCTGCTCTTACACTCTTATTTTCTAATGGAAATGTGTTCGTCTTTATAAGCAAGGTAATCTGCTGTCACTGAAAATTACTGTACTTTTTGCATATTCAGTTCTAAATAAGTCTCTTCACTTATAGATTAATGCAGCAATTAATACCACATTCTAGCCATATTATTTACCGTATTAGTTGCTTCTCAAATATCTTTTTTGCTTTTTCTTTCCTTAGGATTTTCCATCAGGGTTCTGGTTCTTATATCACGCTAATGCCTTCCCTGTGCAGCATGCTTGGTGCATTGAGCATCCTGCCAACTTTCCAGGGAATGGAGCCATGGACCTACCTCCTAAATGATACTGACAGCTAAACTAATTTTTTGTACCTTAGAAAATCAAAGTTGTAGTTTATTTTAGACCCATCAGCAAAGTTTAATTGTGGTGGTAAAATCATACTGAAAGTTCAGTTAAAAACGTGTGTCGAGGAAAACTTTTAAAGAATTCCTCCGTATAGCATGTAATGAAAGTGGTATGGTTTGAGGTAACAAATAGATCCGAGGACCATATGCAGAAACTCAATTCACTTAATTCTCTGTAATGAAAAACAATAACTACATTGTTTGTGCCCGAAGACCTGATAGGAGTTGAAGCAAGGAAAACTTGGTTGAGTTTTATGTTAGAATCTTAGCTGAAACTTTCTTTATGCTTCCTGCCCTTCTTCAAAGTTCAGTTGCTGCTTTTGAAAGAAGAATCTGTGTCACTTACTCTTTGTAAGCTGTTTTCCTTCTCCTTTGAAGACTATCTAGTTTTCCCTCTCTCCTTTGCCTAAATGAAAATGGCCCCAAGATGCATGCAATTTCGAGAACTTCAGATTGCAGATTCTACATAATTCAAATAACAGAGCCATGGAACTGCAGTCTTTCATTTGGATTCTGTGAACCGCTGAGACTTGCAGAGCGTAAATGATGTCAGAATTCTGCCCTAAAGGTGTAGTGTCAAGGCCAAAATTCTGCCCTGGGAGACAGGACCCATCGAGCAATGGAAGCCATGCCCTCATAACCCAGAGCTGAGTGCCACCCTCATTGTTTTAATTACAGAGCTATAGCATGTGGGTAAGAAACTTGGATTTGACAACAGCAGAAGAAAGAGGATATTGTATGCCTTCAATCAGCTTTGTATTAGAAGATCTTTAAAGGGGAAATTATGTGAAAGAAAGGGGGAGGAAGAAAACAAACTAGCAAGATCCCTATTTCAATATAATTTGGAGAAAATGACTGATTTGGGTTGGTCATGTTGCCAGAACAGATGACTCAAGGCTTCCAAACAAGAAATGGAAATCAAGAGGATGCCTGAAGCCTGAAAGAAGAACAAATTGTGAAGATATGATTGACTGTAAGGCTTCAAAATCAACTGTACCAAAGATGAGCTTGGATCATTGCCCAGAACAGAACTGAATGGTGATGTTCAGTTAGGTCCTGACTGTTGAAACGAAGTAAAATGTAGTAATTGTGCTCTGTTAGGTACACAGACACGTTAATGCTTTCCAATTTCCCCAACTGGGGATCTGGTGTCACTTTCCCTGTCTCTCCTATTTCATGCTTCACCGATGAGTATTATTGCTGCTCTGGACTTTTACTGAATGCCAGGTTTTTGGCAAAGAAGCGGGATCCAGGTGAAAACATCCGTCTCTTGCTGCATGTGAGTATGCTGCAGGTGGCTTTGAAAATGGCTTTTCAACTTTGAAGTCATTTCTTTAATTGTCTTTTTCAGGCTTGGATGAGGTGCACTGCTATCCTGGCTGCTGGGCCCAGGTTATGAATCTCAGCAGTTTGGGCCCCCAAAACCCTTCATCTCCAACAACCAGGGAAAGCCTGGTTTCCCCAGGCAGCAGATTTGTACAGTGATCTTTTCCTCTCTTAGGAGGGAAGATAATTTATTCACCATTTCCTTACACTCATTTCTCAGTAATCTACCAGTTGAGTTTTATGATAACCTTTCTGATGGACAACGTGGTATGACTCCCTCTAAAGGTCACTGGTGAAGCAGCTATGCTGTTTCCCTTCCTCCTTGGGAGCTGCAAAGAAGAAAAGATTCCATGTTGTGGCTTCTAAGGCCAAAATCCTGCTTACCAGGCTGGCAACTTCAGAAATTTCCCAGCCTGCCTGTAGGAGTAGTCCAGCTCTACAGTACAAATTACTTTCAAACAAACATTTTCTACATATTAAATTAGAAAAATAACAGCAAAACCAACAAAGAGGTGACTCAGAGGGAAAAAGGAGGGGCAGAGGGACATGTCATTTTTCCATTCCTTTCTGGCTTCTTTACCTGGGTTGAATTTTGAGAATGTTAAGCCCTCTCCTGTCTTCCCACTATTAACCACAAAGTCTTCAGATTTCAGTAGCTGACTTAAAGCAGGTAACTTTTTTCAGCCATCCAAATGGACTAAAGATGTTGTCAGGTACAAGATGTTTCATTAAGGATCTATCTGGTCTCCTTGGGGGGCAGGGATTCTGAAGTTTGGGCCCCAAAGAAGGTAACCTAAGATTGGTCCCTACTAATGAGAGACAGCAGGAAGGCTTCCTCCAGGGTTTGTAAATGAACCACCAACTGAAACTCAAAGAAAATTCTGCATTTCCTTGATTTGTACAATCAACATCTTTTTATTGGCTTGTCTACGACCTTGGAGCCACCCAATATGTTAAATAACTTCGCACTTTGAAAAAGTGGTGGGGGAAATGAGGGATAAAATTATTTTGTGGGGCTTGGCATAAATCTGTATTTCAAATAAGCTATGTGTGAGCTGTGTCTTTGAGAGGAACACGTGCAGTGCAGTTTTGATCTGCACTTTATAGATGTACATAAGTAATACAAGGCCTGTTTTGATCATACAATTAAAAACAAATGTGATCCAATGTTGTAATACTCTTTGTCTACTTATATTCCTGAACAACAACTCTCAATCAGGATGTGAACCATCATGATCTAATGGTTTCGAAGAACTGGAACCCCATCCTCATTTTTGCCTGTGAACTTTTCCACGTTCTGTCTTTGGGGTGGGGGCTCTCTCATATGTAATCATTCTAATGGGATAGAGTTTTAGTGTGTGATATGGTTCCTGAAAGAAATAATCTAAAAATATTTAAAAATTGGTTTTCACAGTCTCCTTCTAAGTGCTTTGCTTAACATTTAACAACTATCTTCATTATATTATGATTTAAGAATTTGGGACTTTTTCAAAAACAGGAATGTTAAAGCTATTTGTATCAGAATGCTTTTAGCTGTAGGTTAACAGAAGATATAACTGAAAGTGCTCAAATAGTAAAGGTTTATTTTTAATTTCATGTAACCAGACATCTGGAGGTAGGATGCCAGGACTGGTTCATTGAGCAGTCTGATGATGTCATCAAGATCAAGGTCTTTTCTTTTTGCTGGACATCCTCAGCTTGTGGGCGGTGATATTTCACTTGACCGCAGTACACAGGGATATCATGCAGTGTGGACACCATCTAGTGAAAAAGAGGGCCTTTTCTTCCCATGTACTCTTTTCCTTAGGCCAGAAATTCAAGACTTCCAGCATGCTTCCCTCCCTCTTTGCTGGTCCAAGGGGCTAGGTTTGGGTTGTATATCCATGTTTAACCTCCTTGCTAGGAAGGGAATGGGACCACCATGATTGGCTTGAAGAACTCAGCTTCACCCCCTGGACTGGCAAAGGGCTCTCTTCCCAAAGTGCAGGGAATGGTGAATACTGGCACCTCCAGGAACAAAGACAGTTGAGGAGGGTATCTGTTAAGTCAACAGCTAAAAGTGCTACAAGTTACTTTTTGAACAACACTATTTTTATTTTAATATTTAGTATGAATATTTCATTGTTTTATCATATCGCGTTGTCTTTTCCCACACAGAATTATCCTGATATTTGTCTTAAGGGCAAAACTGTATCCTATGGGGAAAACATTTATCCTAGAGCCTAAGTTTTTTACTCATCTGATTCACCTAGAAAATATTTTATAAACAACCCAAAAGTTTTTCCAGAAAATGATCTTGTTCATCTCAGTCCAGATCTATCAGTTATGCAGGAAGTGTTGCATATGACTTTAAAAGAGAAAGGAAGTAGAATAGAAATCTGATTTTTAACTGCTTCTCCTAAAATAAGAAATGACAAGACATTTTTGCAATAGAAATAACTTGACTTTTCAAATGTGCTTGTAAAAATAGTTTTATTTTAAGAAAAACTGAGGTACCTCTACATCTCAGTGGACAAGCACCGAGGACTGTGGACAAGGACGAGAGACTGTGAGGATAGGGTTCATCTGCAACATAAAGAAAATAATCATTCCTGCTTCAAAGGAAGGATTGTTGTGACAGTTGAATGGCATTAAAATATGTCCACATGCCTTCATATATTTACTCTTAACAGAGTGGCAAGTCCACATTAAGCATTCACCACATTTGACTATTTTGACTTATAACAGTATTAATAAAAGTTGATACACAACCAAGTTAACATTTTCCTACACAGGGTGGTTAACATCAAACTCATAATTTTGAGAAGTAACAGCTCTGAGAAACAAAATATGAGGTCTTTCATACTGTTCATACTGCAGTTTTATAGGAGGTCTTGAACTGGTTCTTGTATCTCTTCTGAAGAGTTCCCCAAATGGCTTAATATGGGTCAAAACTTAAAACCACAGTAGTGGCTTTACTGTCTTCTCAGCAGACATTAGAATCTCACTTTCCATTCATTCAGGGAGTAGACGAAATGTGTCAATCTGGTTCTTGAGAAGTAAGCAGGTTGAAGCATGTTGATATGAGTGCTGCAAATCTCTTAACTTCCTTGCTTATTGTCCTGATAAGCTACATGCCCTGTATTTCAAACCAAGACTACATGAGCACAGAAAAAAAAAAACAACTGGCAGAATGAACAGTGCATGAGAGTATAAACATCAGTTTTTTAGCCAAAAAGAGTATCTTCTTCATAAGACATTACCAGTCCTTTTTGTTTTTTAGAATCTGTATGTCATACTTTTACACTAGGAAAACTTCCAGTAATTATCAATCAAGTCAAAAAAATAAGTCATCAGCTTAAGGCCTTGCCCACATTCTCTTGCTCAGACATTAAAAAATAATTTGTTGAAGTATAGTGGTTTTACATTTCTGCTGTACAGCATAGTGACTCAGTTACATATTTTTGTTTTCTTATTCTTTTCCATTCTGGCTTATCACAGGATATTGAATATAGATCCCTGTGCTATACAGTGAGATGTTGCTTATCCATCCTTTATATACCAGCTTGCATCTGCTAATCCCAAGCTCCCACTGCTTCCGTTCCTTACCCCCTTTCCCCTTGGGCAACCACAAGTCTGTTTTCTTTGTCTATGAATCTGTTTCCATTTCATAGAAATGTTCGTTTGAGTCATATTTTCAGCCCCACATGTAAACAGTATCATATGGTATTTGTCTTTCTCTTTCTGATTTACTTCACTTAGCATGATAATCTCTGGGCCCATCCATATAGCTGCAAATGGCATTATTTCATCCTTTTTTTGTGACTAAATAATATTCCATTGTATGTACCACATCTTCCTTATCTGTTCAGCTGTTGATGGACATTTAGGCTGTCTCCATGCCTTGGCTATTGTAAATAGTGCTGCTATGAACATGGGGCTGCATGTATCTTTTCAAATTATAGATATGTCTGGATATACTGCTGGATCATATGGCAACTCTATCTTCATTTTTTTTGAGGAACCTTCATACTGTTTTCCATAATGGCTGCACCAATTTACATCCCCACCAAGAGTGTAGGAGGATTCCCTTTTCTCCACATCCTTTCCAACATTTGTTATTTGTAGACTTGTTAATGATGGCCATTCTGACTGGTGTGAGGTGGTAGCTCATTGTAGTTTTGATTTGCATTCTTGCTCACATTTTGGGTGTGACTCTTTGAATTGGCCCAAGTGCCACTCTTACCTGACCAAAGGCTCTTCATAGGAGAGGCCACAGTACGGAGGAACAGCAACAGTCACATTGACTGTAGAGGCCAATTTCTGGATCCAGGACTTTGGTTTGTAAGTAAATAAAGGAATTTATTATAGATATTACCGGGTATCTCAAAGAATCAAAAGCAAAGGGAAATGTCAGTATTCAAGAAGGGTCAAGATGTAACGAGGCTTAAAGAAATCCTGGCCACAGAATCACACTTACAGTACCAGAACTTCTGCATCCTGCTTCTTTGTTTTCCTGAATGATGGCTTCCTTCTTTCTTATCACTGCAGACTGACTTTCCCTAAATGACAGAAAACATGACTACTTTTAATATTCTAGCCTTATTATCTTAGAGCTTCAACCACACAGAGCAAGGCTGACCTTTTCACTTCCAATTCCAAAATCCTGGAGAAAAACTCTACTTGGATCAGATTAACAGGAACAAAGAAATGGAGTACCATTTGGATCCATTCAGCAAGCTGCCTACAAGCACTATCAGATTGTACTAATATATGGGTTCTAGTAGTTTAAAAAAATTGGGTGGGACAGTTCTCAACAGAAGAGTTGCCAGCCTGGCTATGCCATAGATACCCACTATTGCATGGATGTACTATAAAAAATAATGCAAGGAAGTAGACGATTCTCACTTCTCATTTGTCAGCAACTGCTGCCTATGGTCCTTGAGAATTTCCCATCAAAGCTGTTCATTCACCGTTAGAGAGTTCAGGATGACGAGCTAGCTGGAGCTGGTGAGGGAGCAGGGATGACTGCACATGAAAGAGAGAGGGCACATCGCGGAAGCATCACCAGCATGAAGCAGAGGGCTCTGGACCTCCCAGCTCTTTCCAGATTAAATCCTTATGGTTGTCCCAACTGCCTCTCTTCCCTTCTGCCTTACACCTCTTTTTAATATTTTCTTTCATCATTTTTAAAATGAAGACCTTCTGCGTTGCTTATAAGACTTCTGTCCTCCTTCAGCACGGTAGTGCTCCACTTTAGGCAAAAGTTTAAAGTAATGCAGAGTGTGTGTTTTCAGAAATGTGCTGTTCTGTGTTTTTTGTTCTTTCTCTTAGAATAACAAAATCTGAGGATTGGCGTAAACCCACCTTGAGACACATGAAGTCCTTCCATTGTTGTGCACATCCATCTCTGGCATCCATGAGGAGTGGTCATCCACACTGCTTGACCACATTCCAAAGGGAACACACCACTTTTCAGGAGAGTCCAGTCTATGTTTAGACAGGTCTGACCGTTAGAAGTACTTCCTTGTATCACGCTCCTACTGAGCCACAAATGTGTCTTTCTCTGTTGCTTCCACCTGGAAACAAACAGAAAAGTCTAATCTGTTTCCTACATGCTCACTTTTCAAAAGATTCATCAGATGTTTGTCCCTAAGATCTTTCTTCTCCAGCTGAGCTACTGTTCATCCTATATCTGTTCTCTGTTGCATGGGATTTCAAGTACCTCTATTAACAGGGACACTCTGTTCCAAAAGCTTTCCTTACTTAAATGTTCTTCATTCCTGCCCCCCGCCTCCGCCATAACCAGGCATAATCTTCCAGGTGTGAAAAAAACAGCACAAAAAGAACAGAACTAATAATGTCTTTTATTATAAATGTAGAACTTCTATTGAAGAAAATCACATTTATCTTTTAGGAAGATCAATCCTAGGCAGAGTCATTCTCATGCTGAAAATTATATAATAATTTATAATGAAATTCAAATTAGAAAGAGTATTAAAATTTTCCAAGTAAATTTCAGGCCTCAGTAGTTGAAATGGAAAGGAAGTGGGGGAATTCATGAATTCCCATAGTTCTTCAAAGCACGTCTGCTTTACTTCCTTTATATTAACACAAATGCTAGTGTTATTCATTAAGTCGAAAACAGCAGGCAGAGTAAGCCTGCATTAAGGGATCATTTGACTCTTTTCTTTCCCTTCATAAAATCTGTAAGCTTAACAAATATTTGTGTCCTGTTTACATACACACATGCAGACACACACATACACACACACACACACACACACACACACACACGACTCTGGGGTAAGCACTGTAGGGAACAGCAGCCCTCAAGGGATTAACAATTAGAAGCTGTAAGATGAGCCTTTTGCTCCCTTCATTGGAAGGCGCTGTGTAAGCCAGTGTGTTGAGGAAGAGCAAGAGGTTGCCATGTTGGATTGAGTGCCACAGTGGGTTAGTCTGAATAAACTCTTAACTTTTTTGTTCCAGAGCACAGCTAGAAGCAGAACCCAACTTAAGAGTGCTGGAGTGAAGTTTGATGGGTTAATCAGAGTCCAGCCTTCTCTAGGATTTTAAGTGGCTATCCTAAAATAGGGACTGGTTGAGTCCTACCTTTATCTATAGCCACTTACCAGATCACCAGGGGAATTGATTATTTCAGAAAATGATGCAGAATATTCTTTCTTATTGAAATATTTTCATACTACATATATATTTACACTATACCCTTATGATAATTCAGTTTACTAAGAATCTGCCTGCAGTGCGGGAAACCCTGGTTCAATTCCTGGGTTGGGAAGATCCACTGGAGAAGGGATAGGCTACTCATTCCAGTGTTCTTGGGCTTCCCTTGTGGCTCAGCTGGTAAAGAATCCATGTGCAGTGTGGGAGACCTGGATTTGATCCCTGGTTTTGGAAGATCCCCTCGAGGAAAGGCTACCCACTCCAGTGTTCTGGCCTGGAGAATTCTGTGGACTGTATAGTCCATGGGGTCACAAAGAGTCAGACACCAACTGAGCGACTTTCACTTTCATACCCTCATAACATATATATGTGTACATGAGTGTGTAAAGATTCCAGGGCAGACAAATTTAAGATTTTGAATCTTAAATTTTAATGAGAAATAAATGGTGACTTTTTATAAAACTTATAGGCATATGGCACTCATTCTTTTTTTTCCTAAAAATGTCTGAATATGTGACCACATGTCAATATTGAAAACGACAGCTGTCCCATGCCCTGTGAGATTGCACATCAGCAGGAGAGTCTGGTGAGCTCCAGCCCATAGGGTCACGGTCAGACACAACTGAGCATGCACACACCACCTCCAGGAGAGTCTGATACTTCTGCTGCCAGGAACATGTCTCTGTACTTAGCCCTCCCTGACCTTCTTTCATCTCCATCAAGGAAGTTAAAAAAATTATTACTGATTGGGGACAGGGCTAGGAGCCCTAGTTCACAGCCATATAGTTTGTTAGTTTCCCCTATGTTAGTAAAGCTAAAATTGAGGGTTTCATCACCTGGTTAGCCTCTGAAGTTTTAGTCTAGTGGGCTCAGGTGTAGCTTTAACTTCATTTGGTGACCACCGGGAAGAGATACAAGATGGTAGAGAGCTCAAGGCTACCAACCACACAACTTAGAAAATAAAGATTCCTTAGATTAAGGAGGGTTGAGTTTATTTTTAAGGTACAACTCATGATTATCTTTAGCAGCTTACCTAAGGGGTTCCAATATCAGCATCATTTATTCCTCTTCTGAATGTCATATAACATATAAATGTAGAATTCATAGTCTCTCCGCTTTAGCATTAAAACAAAGGAAGATTTTGTGACTAATGAGCTATTTTGAATAGTTGGGAATACTTTAAGATAAGTTGCTTTATCCATCTTAATTCCCTTACTTATATGTGTGTGCTTGCATAGTCCCTCAGTCATATCCAACTGTTTGCAACCCCATGGACTGTAGCCTGCCAGGCTCCTCTGTCCATGGAATTTTCCAGGCAAGAGCACTGGGGGGAGCTGCCATTTCCTCGTCCAGGGGATCCTCCTGACCCAGGGATTGAACCTGCGTCTCTTGCATCTCCTGCATTGGCAGGAGACCGTGCCACCTGGGAAGCCCTCCTTACTTACATAAATCTTTTCATTTCTCCAATAGGTTGTTTGGTTTTTACAAGGGGATTCTACCACCCATCTTGGCTGAAACACCAAAAAGAGCAGTAAAGGTAAACAACATATGCCTTCCTATCAAGTGAAAATGAGCTTAGTGCTTCAGCATTATTAGCACATCCCACAATAAGCTATGGGACATTAATGGGAATTAACTGTGAAATACTAAAATTTTTATATAGAAATCATATTTTTTATCATAATTAGACTTGGTCATTCTCTCAAATATTGCTATATTGATTTATGGATTTCTTTCTCCAGGTAAAAGCATTCCCTTCTAATGGTGAAATTACACAGAAAGCACAGTGGTAAATGAAATTCATGTACTCAAACCACAGCAGCCACAAAAGAGCTTGGACTTTTTCTCAAGGCAATTCGTAAACTTGCCTTTGGAGCAATAACTAGTAGAGAGAGACAGGAGAGGAGGGAGGAGAGGTAGATAAACCTTCCCTAAATCATTCTCATTTTATGAATAGAGTGAACTAATACAATATATTTCTTTGTGTGTGATTCTTATATAACACATTTATTTGGTGTGCTAACTTCGTTTTTCCACCCTGGTCTCCTCTGTTAAAATATTCTGTACTTGTTTTCACAAAATTACTATCAATGCTTCTACTACATTGATTTCCATTCTTTAACCACAGAACTATAGAGTTTTTTTAGGATTTTTTTTTTAATGTGGACCATTTTTAAAGTACGGGATCTGTTACAGTATTGCTTCTGTTTCCTGTTTTGGTGTTTTGACCACAAGGCATGTGGGATCTTAACTCCCTGCCCAGGAATCAAACTCACAACCCCTGCATTGAAACGTGAAGTCTCAACTGCTAGACCGCCAGGGAAATCCCACCTATGGAGGTTTATGTACTCCTTGCTGGTTCAGTATCTGGATATGAACATGGAGATCTAGCAGGACCTCCAGGGGAAAGCGAAAGTGAAAGTCACTCTGTCGTATCCGACTCTTTGTGACCCCATGGACTATACAGTCCATGGAATTCTCCAGGTCAGAATACTGGAGTGGGTAGCTGTTCCCTTCTCCAGGGGGTCTTCCCAACCCAGGGATCGAACCCAGGTCTCCCACAATGCAGGCGGATTCTTTACCAGCTGAGCCACTGGGGAAGCCTCCTGATCTAGCAGGACCTCCAAAGGAGAAAGAAATAAATCTGATCATGCTTTTTTCTAGGTTCTTTCAGACAGAAGTCCTGATCACAGTGACTCTGATGGCATTGCCCCTCCCCCACACCACTGCCATCACCAAATACAGCTCTGTTTTTCCATAATAAAGATAACGTAAACTTAAAGACTTCCTTTCCAACTGATGACATAAAGCTTTTTTCTCACACATTATTCAATTTGTATTCCCAACATTCCTGAAAGGTAAGAAAAAGCAGCTTATACTTTATACTCAGTTAATCAAGATGACTGGGTTAAAAATTATGATTAAAAAAAAAAAGCCAACATATATACACAGACACCAAAGTTTTACTCATGTGAAAATGGAGATTTAATAGGATTTAATTCCAGTCTAGAGTTCAGAAAGCAAAGCTTTAAAACATTTTTCCTCTATAAATTCACCTCTTCGTTGCCATAGTTTTTGTGACTTTATATTATTACTTCACTACAAATTTCATTATAAGGATCTGAATCGCAATAGAGAATCTGGAAAAAGTTCACCAAAGTACGCAAGAGGGCTGAATTGAATTATGAAATGGCTTCACTTGATAAAAGATTGCCCAAGTAAACAAACAGAGCATACTTCCTGTTCAAGGAAAGTCACTTTGTCTCCACGGAATAATATATTCATTTGTTCAGAGTTTTACATGTATAAATAAAGTAAACTGTAATTACAGTTTTTCCTGGAATATTTTTCCTTAATATTATATGTTGGAGACAATTTAAGCTTTTAGAGGATTAACATTTATCAATGTTGAGCAGTCTTTTATGGAAGAAAAAAAAAAGTTGAGCTTTACAAAACTGAGCTAGTCTCTACTTTAAAAAAACAATGCTCCCTGCCAGAACAATGGTTAACAGATGAACTTTTGGGCAACTGGATATGGTGTATGTGTCCCAGACATCTTGTTTCAAGTAGATTTTACCTTAAAATTATTGAGACATATGGTAAGTATGTTGGCTTTTTAAGTATGACTTTGAGTTAAGTGTATCTTTGCCAGATGGATAGCACCAGTTTTTCAACACAATTTATGAAAACATTCCTTTTATAGATATTTATCTTAGGATTTGTGAGGAAAATGATCATCTGATTGCAACGATTTCATACATCATAAACTGCTTTATTGTATATGCCATCACAGTTTACTTTGAAAAAATATTCAGGCCATAGATATATACACACACATATACATATGTATATATGGTCTCTGAAATTATGTCTGTATATGTATATGTGTATAGAGAGAAACAGACAATGTCTAGAAACATAATTGTTGTCTGTACTTTATTATTTGAAATTAATTTCAGCATTAAAATAATAATATTCATTGATGCTAAATAAATGAAACTCCCCTTCACAAATAGAGACAGAATTAGTATTGCAATTAGCAAAAGGAAATGAAGACCTCTGAAAGAGACCAGTTGGTTGCTCAGAGACGGCAGGCAATACATGCTGGATTCCAGGATCTAGTTTTAAGCATCACAGGTCCGGAAACACCATCAGTTCATGGTCAGACTCTCAAGGACTGCTTAATGCCAACCAAACTCACAAAATATTATATATTGTGAAGTCTATTTGTTCACCACTGTATCCTTTACACTTATCACAGTGCCTACAAGTAGATGTTCCATGGATATTCAATGAATAAATGAAACATATGTAACGGGAACATCCCTGGTGGCTCAGTGGTAAAGAATCCACCTGCAATGCAGAAGACCAGGGTTCAATCCTAGATTGGGAAGATTCCCTGGAGAAGGAAATGGCTACCCACTCCAGTATTCTTGCCTGTAGAATCCCATGGACAGAGGAGCCTGGAGGGCTACAGTCCATGTGGTCACAAAGAGTTGGACACAACTGAGCGAATAGTACTTTCACTTTCATGTAACAAGAAACAGAAAGAAAATTTATTACTTTATAACAGGAGAATTCCTGTCCTGTTCCCCCAAATTCCCACATCTACTATTCAGAGTTTCCGAAAGGCCGAGACTTCCATTTCCAGCCAAGATGAAGTCACAGGGACCAGATTTACTTTGCTGCCTGAAACAGCAAAAACAGAAAATGAACAAAATATATGAAACCAGAATATTTTTAAGACCCTGGACATGAAACAAAGAGGGAGAGTCATACCTGAGATGCAAAACAGATGAGATGTGCCCTGCAAATTGCCCAATTCACTGCCTTGAGTTCTCAGCTCAGGAATACACAGGAGAAATCCAGTTGACTGTCTCAACCAGTGGACTCCCTGGGTTGAGAAAGAGCTGAGAGACTGGGAGGGAAAGACATCTAGAGTTCACAGGACAGTGCACCAGAGAAAGAGAGATCTGCACAGAGAGAGACACCTAAGATCTGCAGAGGGACACCTCCAGTATCCCGCTGACCAGTGCACATGTGAGGAAACGAGCAAGGCCTGGAAAGTGTGGTTGAAAGGATTCGCAGAACAGTGCCAGCAGTCACACAGGACTGGGAATAGTGCCTGTTACACCAACCAAACTGGGAGGCTTCAAAATGTATAGGGCATTGAGAGCGGTACCCAGAAGGGTTTGCTTCTGTGATGGGGAATAGTCAGTCCTAGTCTGGGCACTTCTCAGGGCCTACTTGTTAAAAGTATGACCCAAATGGATCTGACTGTTTCCCTGTAATGTAACTGCCTCTCAGAACAGATGATCTGGGAGGTCAGCTTAATCACCAGATTGTTTAGTGAGCAATGAAAGTACCCTCCAGAGGGCTGGGTCACCCAGGCAAACCGTGCTCACCTCCCCTGTCCAACCACAGCCTGACACTTCTCCAGGGACCACACAGCCTGTCCTCCAGGTCCAACCCCTCTCCCAACCAGACTACCAATTTCAAGGTTCCGGTAGATAGATTATGTATACCATAGTAATTTGGATTCCAGATTTTATGTTCAAGATTCCCCAAACCTTGACTGACTATAAAGGTTTTCAAAACTCTTTAGTACACATTTGCATGACTTTGAATAGGTAACATTACTACATGTTGTTGTTATTGTTCAGTTGCTAAATCATGTCCAACTCTTTGCAATGCCATGGACTGCAGCACTCCAGACTCCTCTGTCCTTTGCTATTTCCAGTGATGCCATCCAACCATTTCATCCTCTGTCAGGCCCTTCCCCTCCCGCCCTCAATCTTTCCAAGCATCAGGGTCTTTTCCAACGAGTAGCTCTTGACATTAGGTGGCCAAAGTATTGGAGCTTCAACATGTTGACTCTCCTAATTTCATCCTTGAAGAGTGTAATCTCATATCTTATGTGATAGAGTAACTTTATCACTTCTCTGACTAAATATTATGAAGGCAATAAAGGATTAGTGCTGCATAGAAAGGAATTAAAATAACAACTAATCTACTAGTTCTTAAGAATATAGTCTAGTATAATATCTTTTAAACTTTACACATGGGAGACATTCAATAAATATCTGTTGAATGAATGAATATTTTTAGCTAATAATGGGTTTCACATTCTAATGACATTATATTATTTTAATATTGTTGGAAATCCATTTTAAAATATTTTAATCTTTGCTTTCTTGAGATATTGTTTTATTTTATATTCAGTAATTTAGACTTTGATTGCAAAGGTAGAAATTAAAACAAGTTTTTTTTTAAGTTCAAAGCACTATTTGTTTAGTAGAATATGTAATATATATTGTTCATTACTTTTGGATTTAATCTATTAGCAACTTATCACTGATCTAGGAGGCTTCTTTATTGCCAGGAACCTGAATCACTTCATCCCAGCCATAACCAGAATCTTCCAGGCAGACTGCTGATGAATACCAACCAGCTAGTGGTAGCTTCTCTTTTTTTTTTTTTTTTAACAGTTTTAGAGATGGGAAAATGAAAAGCCTAGAATTGCCCTAAAGTGTGGACTTGGAATTCCCTGTGAGAACTGCTTAGAGTTACAGGTCAAGTCCAGGATTCCCTGGTAGCTCAGCTGGTAAAGATTCCACCTGCAATGCAGGAGACCCTGGTTCGATTCCTGAGTTGGGAAGATCCCCTGGAGAAGGGATAAGCTGCCCACTCCAGTATTCTTGGGCTTCCCTGGTGGCTCAGTCAGTAAAGAATCAGCCTGCAGTGTAGACCTGGGTTTTATCCCTGGGTTGGGAAGATTCCTTGGAGGAGGGCATGGAAGCCCACTCCAGCATTCTTACCTTGAGAATCCCCAAGGATAGAGGAGCCTGATGGGCTACAGTCCATGGGGTCACAAAGAGTAGGACATGACTGAGCGACTAAGCACAGCCCAGCACATCAAGTCCATGTTCCCACACTTCTTCAAGATCTGTTTGGTCTATAATTTCTTTTCATGGCAGAAAGTCAGAAAGAAAAAATGCATACTCACACTGGAAGGGAACAAGGTAGTGAGGCATTCTGCGAGGTCCATCCTCTCCCAGAACTTTCCTGAACTCACATGGACCCCTTAGAGCATGTTTCCAAAATATAGGCCATGACCTGTGAACTCTGAAATCAATTTAGTGGGTCACCAGAAAAAAATTTCTGATGAAATAGAGTAGAAACAGAATGCATTACACATAGTGAAGGGGTAAGCATTGTTTTACAGCAGTGTTTTGTTTCAGTTATAAATGTGAGTGTGTGCTGCATGCATGTATGTACCTGAGTTGGGTTAATAATTTTTACCTAGTTTGTGGTCAGAAAAGTTTGAAATCTTCTGCCTTAAGGAACTCAGCTTCCAGGGTCAGGGAAGGCAAGAAGATTTCAGCAGGAAGAAAATTCTAGCACAGAGAATCTCTTCCCAAACCACTAAAAATCATGGCTCAGCAGTGAGCAGTGCAGTATAGTGGTTGAGAGCAAACTCAGGCTTTGGAGTCGGACGTAGTGAGAAACCTCAATCCTTTGACTCACTAGCTGAAGGACAGATATCAACAAATGGGAATCATGCTTGCGCTATAACCTGTCATATGGATTAAATGCAGTAGCATGTGCAAAGGCCTTAGTATGTTTCCTGGACCACAGCAGGCTCTCGTGAATGATCCATGTCAATAAGGGATCTATGGTGCCTTTAGTCCCAAAGTGAAGAAAGGAAATGGAAACTAAGATTATCTGAAAGTCTCCTGTGTGCCGGGACTGTCAAGAAATCTTCCTCAGTTTCTTTTATTTAAGGACTACTCTAGAAGTGAAGTCTTGTGTCCTCAAGGTCAGAAAGGTCAAGCTATGCTTCCAGAGCTAAGTCAGGATTCAAACCTAGGACTGCTCATGTCAAAATCCACATAAAGTGATTATCAAAGAATTGTTATGATGATGGCCCTGAGGAGAAAGAAAAACAAATTATTTTTTAAACCCAAGACCATAACCCTTTTCCTTTTAATCATTTCTAGTACATCTATCATCAAAGCTGTAGTGGCTTCTGGTGTTACTAGTTGAACATCAGGATAGTTTCAGGGTATTTACCATCCACTAGAATGTTAAACCAAGAAGGCAGGGGTTTCTCCTTGTTTATGCTGCATCCCCAGTGTGTGAACCAAGAAATGTTTGTCAAATCAGTGAAAGAATGAATTCCTGCTCTATGAAAGTCTACATCCATAGTTGATCTAAAGGGCCATAGCACAAAAATCATTCCTGAGTCTTTAAAAGAATCAATCTATCTGGTGACGTAAAGACCCTTGAATTGCCCGAAGATTCATGAGAGCCACGTCTACGTGTAACTACCTCTTTCTAACAACAGAATATTATCTGGCTTTCAAATCTACATTTTTCTCTTGTTCCATTGTACTGGGTTGTAAAGTAATAGAGTAGAAGACATTTAAGACCATAAAATGCCCATGCCATTTCTGTAGTCTTGAGAATCAGACCCTAGCAGGACCTAAGAGTGTGTTTTATCGGTGATTTTGGCAGGGTACCTAACAGAGAATGCAGGAGCAAAACATCATGTTCAACCAGATTGTTGTCCAAAATGCATAGCATAGAAAGAGAGGAGAAAAATTTATTTGGGGCATATTATACAAAGTGACTGATTAGATTTGCCTCCATAGAAATCCCTTCACAGAGAAAATTATATTAAACATCAACTATTGAAAGAACCAAAAAAATCTTCATCATCATCATCATCATCAGATTTTAAAGGGAAGATTAAACAGCTGTCTTTCTTCATTCAGATTGAAGATAGTTTTACTTTCAGGCAGGGGACAGATTAGATGTTTCCTTGTTGGGTCCTTTCCTAGTTTATCGTGGCATCTTCATCATTATTGAGTGTTTAGAAATCCCATGGAACAGTAGAGATACACAGCAATATAAATGCGAGTTACAGCCGAGAAGTGGGTGTCTTTTATAAGGGGGTTAGAAAATTGGGCATTCACTGGGAAAGCAGGTCATAGAGAAAACATAAGAGACCGAAGACTTCAGGTCTCTATGCCTATAATTTTGAATCACTGCCATAAAAAAGAAGTCTATTGATGTCTAGGGAAACTGAAAATGGTCATGGTAAATGGCAGCTGTATGGTTCATTTACTGCTATAAAGGATTCCATCAGCTCTTCTGTAGGTTATTATAGCTGCATTTAAAAATGTGAATGTTCAAGTAAGATTCAATAGCAACTACCCGAGACTGGATTAAAAACTGTGTTCGATGCTTTATCATTATTTAAGTTGCTAGTGAATATAATGATTTACTAAAGAAATTTGAGTCAATTTAAAGGTTTGTGGCAGGAAATTGTTATAAATCTCTGGGTTTGGTTTTGTTTCACAGTTTTTCACCTTTGAGCAGTACAAGAAATTGCTTGGATATGTGTCACTGTCACCAGCATTGGTAAGTGAGAGTATTTATTATACTTAAGTGTGTGTGTTATTTCATAAAGCAAAATCTGGAAACAAAAACCCTTTTGATTCCCCAAGCTCAGCTACTAAAATATGAATTTGAGTTATTCAATGTTCAGCTACTTGTTGAAAGCCATCTTCCTAATAACTCACAATTTGGCTATTTTATAGCTCCCAGTGATGAATTTATGATAATAATGATATGTGTGGAAAGGCCCATATGAGATATGGTCAAGAATATAAAATAAAGGGTACATTTGTCAAAGACTCCTTTAAACCCAAAAAATGCATGTGTTTACATACATACTACACATATCTATTTATGTGAAAGTCAATGTACCTAAAATTATGTCCTAACAGGTCACTTTTCCAGCTTTTGCTCAAGCTGTAGTAAGTATAGGACTTCAGGTCACTCTGTGGTCAGATGCACACTGAGGGGCCTTTTATAGTTGGGGAGAATAGTGATCTTACAATGTCAGATCAACTATTACATAAATGTCATTTGGTGACTTGAACATTTGTAGATACCACTCCTTTCTTTCTTAGTGATTTTGTTGCTTTTCACAAAACAAGTTAAATTACATTGGCCAAGTATGTTGTATCAGTATCAGTGCAGCGAGAGCCCCAGAAAGAGCCAGTGCGATAATTTCTCCTCAAAATCTGCAAAACAAGACTAAACTAAACTAAATCTACCTTGGCCCTCCAAGTGACAACGTGCTTTCCAACCTCTACGAATGTGCCTTACAATGTACCTTCCATCCTCCAGTTTACCTGATGGAATGCACCTCAGAACTCAGCCAAAGGGGTGGCGTTCTGAGCTTCAGCTCTTTAATTACTTTGCATGCTCAGTCGCTTCAGCATCCAACTCTTGGCGACCCTATGAATCCTAGCCCACCAGGCTCCTCTATCCATGGGATTCTCCAGGCAAGAATACTGGAGTGGGTTGCCATGTTCCAGGGGATCCTATGGATCTAGGAATTCAAAACTGTGCCTCCCACCGCTTCTGCATTGCAGGGGGATTCTTTACCTCTGAGCCACCAGGGAAGCGGTAATTCACTGGGCTTCCCTGGTGGCTCAGCGGTAAAGCTTGCAATGCAGGAGACGCGGGTTCTACCCCTGGGTCTGGAAGATCCCCTGGAGAAGGAAATGGCAACCCACTCCAGTATTCTTGCTTGGGAAATCCCATGGACAGAGGAGCCTGGCAGGCTACAGTCTGTGGGGTCACAAAAAAGTCAGACATGACTGAGCAACTAAACAACACCAAAGATTGATTAAGAATTAGCTGCTATTTAAAAAAAAAAAAATCATACGTGCTGCCTTTCTAGGAAGGCGCCAGTTAAGAAACCCAATAGTGTTGCTTTGTGTTACGACAAGGAAACCTCTGGTCCAGGCTCCTGCTTAAACAAGGGGGCTGTGAGGAGGCCTCTCATGGAAGGAGAAGTAGTAGCATGAGTCCTAAAATTAGCTGAGATTTCTTGTTAATTCCTCACTGTCTTCCCTGAATGTCTCCCTTCACTTTGGAAACATCTTGTTAAAAAGAGGATGGTTTCCAGAGGGTCAGCTGGGTGTTCATGGGTAGAGCATCTGTACCATGTGAGAGACCATGCTTCTTTCTCGATAACTCAAAAAGAAAAGCATTTGGCCACTCCAGATCCTCTCACTGAATTCATGCAAACTGTATACAGTTTTTCTCTTTTCTTGAACTCATTTATTTCAGTTTCTCTTTGATACAGCTAGACACTTAAACTGCCGTTAAATGTCCCTTGGTGCTCTCACATGAAAAGCCTGGGAGGCTGGGAACCTGACAGTTACCCCTGTCTCTGGAACAACCTGAGTAACATGATATGCTGATAGCTGATCAATTCTTTTGACAAGGGACTGCTGAACACTAGTTCTGACAGCAAATGTAGCTGAGTTTTATAGAAGAACAAAAAAGTGAATTACTTGGAAGGTTGCATGTAGTAATAAAAACCTGAACATCTGGATTTTAGCTTTTTTCAGTCAGAAGAGTTTGGGACTAGTATTTTTCTTTTTCTTCTGCTTTTGGCTTCCATGATGGGGGTCTGAGATAAATGAATAAAATATTTGGTCTGTTACCCTATACAGATATGTTTAAAATTGCGATGAAGGGGCATTAAAAGAAAACATTGTTAGTTATTCTCTCCTGAAATCTGTGTAAAATCTTGTTCTTCCTCTTTGTGCATCCGTAACAGTGGTTTTTAGTAACAGTAACAGCAATTTACAAGACGCTTTCACACATGATTTTGACCCTCATAATAATCTTATTAAATACAAAGATTAGATATTATAGTCTCCATTTTACAGATGAGAAAACTGTGACATAAAAAATTCATTGTTTTTTTTTTCATGGAAAGGCATTTTATTTTAAATATAGTAAGATGGACAGGAAGGCCTGGCGTGCTGCGGTTCATGGTCGCAAAGAGTCGGACACGACTGAGTGACTGAACTGAACTGAACTGAATGTGTGCATGTCAATCCCAAACCCCCAAGTTATCCCTCCCCTCCTCCCTTCCCCTCTGGTAATAATGTTTGTTCTCTAAGTATGTGAATCTGTTTCTGTTTTGTAAATAAGTTCTGTATCATTTTTTTTAGATTCCAAATATAAGTGATGTTCTATGAGATTTGTCTTTGTTTGACACATTTCACTTAGTAGTAATTTCAAAGTCCATCCATGTTCCTGCAAATGGCATTATTTCATTCTTTTTAATGGCTGAGTCATATTCCATTGTATGTACCACATTGTCTTTAAAAGATTCAGTTATTTATATAGAATTGCGGCTGACACACATGGTGTTTTTGTGTGAATTATGAAAAGGTGCTCCTTTCTCCTGACTAATGGCTTTCCAGAACTCCCACTTGGCAAATAGGGTGCAGGCTGATTTCGGCCTCCAGCTCTGGTCACACAGCCAATAAGACGGCAGAATCAGAACCTAAACCCAGATCCCCTGGCTCTGGATCCTGCCCTGGTTCCATCTTGCCTCCCCTTCTAAGGATGTAGAACATTGTTTTCTCCCTTTTCTCTTTTAGTCTCCTATTACAGACTCCTAATAATAGCTTCTGTTCTTTACTCTTCATTGGCTTTTTTCTTCTTCTAGTTGTATAATAGTATAACTTGTCCTGGAGTTAGAGCTTAGGCACTAAAGAATTATTTTTTCCAGCATCTGTTTGAAGGTTTGAGACATTGTTTTATTTTGTTTTCCTGCCAAGTGTGTGTGTTTTAATAGTTGTAGTTATTTAAGTTTCTGAAAAAAAAAAACCCTTCAGCATTCTATTCAGAAGAAAATTCTAAAAGCTGGTCTTTCCTAGTGCAGAAATTCTTAACAGGTAGAAAATAACCTGAGACGCAGTTACCTTTTGCTGAATGTTCTAGATTTTATTTGAGCCCTTCAAGACAACCTAGCAATTTCTGACCTCAACCTTTATCCCTCAGCTTCTAGGTCTGGAAGAATAGGGCTCAATTTGAAAAAACAGTTAAAGGATGAATTTTAAAATGATTTTTTGTTTCTTAACTTCCTAGAATAGTGACTCTAAGAATGTGGCTATATATTTAAATATTTTCAACTATACTCTTTGGTTACCTGAAATTTAGCTTTTTATAAACATTTTATTTCTGGTTTTGCCCCTTGAATTTTTTATATGCTCGCTAAATGTATTTAAGCAGTTGTTTAAAAACGAAGCTCTCCTTTTACTAAGTCAAACTCTTAGTTGTTACATGTGCAGATGTTTTAGTATCCACCTTAAATACATAAAACAACCTTGCTTTTCATTAAAGGACAAAGTCATTGCTGATGGGGCTTTGACGTTTTATTTTGAATTGTTAGGATGTGGTTTGTGGCTTCTGTAATTTCTGCCTCATGAATTGTCAGCATCGAATCAAGATCTAAAGCTTTTTAGTAATGGTATATGGTACATTTATGTGAGTTTCTCCATTCTCATTATAACATTCAGCTGCATAGTGTAATGAGTAAGATGTTTAACCTCATACACATGATAACTTGTTTTAAAGTATTGATTGACTTAATTTTTCTAGACATTTGCTGTTGCTGGACTGGGGTCTGGACTAACAGAAGCCATCGTGGTCAACCCTTTTGAGGTAGTAAAAGTTGGCTTGCAAGCCAATCGGAACAGATTTACAGAGGTAATCATTTAACGTTTTCCTATTGTTGAGGGAATGTAAAAAATTATTTTTCAGTATATAGTATAAAATTATGAACCATTCTCCTAGCCACTTGTTAAAGCCATAGTAACTTATTGTTAAGGAAGTAGCATAACAAAAAGTCAAATTCTTCCACAGGAAAGTGCTAACAAAAAAGCACTAAAGTCTGATGGACAAACATGTTTAGACATTTTTATTTTAGAGTTGTAATGTAATATATAATGACTTATTTGGAAATATTTTCTCTACTTTTGGCAAAACCTCTATTTCACATTTTACTAGAATAGACTAGCAAAAACCGCTGGGGTGATAATATTGTTGTGCTTTTTTAAATGAAATTATGAAATCATTTTTTCAAAATTACTTCACTCCATTCCCCACTCCACCCACTGCCTTCCCTCAAAGATTCTGATAATCTGTCAAGCTTGTCTTTTGGTTAAATCTGAATGAGCGGGTTACTAAACCTGTGTAGACGTCACCACTTGGACAATGATGGGTCTTGACATTTAATCACTGGTACATGATGTTCCATGAAGACAGATTCCCTTGGTCTGTGCTGCCTTCACTTCCTTCCAGTTGCCTAATAATTCCCTTTAAACCACCAAGTCCAATTGTTCTTCTTTTATTCTTTTGGGTGCCAAGCCGAAGGTAGGAAAAAAATAAGGAGATTGGCAGTTGAGGTCCTTTCTTAGCATTTGAATTCACTTCCACAACTGGGTAGCATGTGGTATAAATTGGTCTAGAGGATCTGCTGACCTGAATTTCTCCGTAGAAAAGCTCCCCTGCCTACCACTTAAGCAGCTGCTAATGGGTGGAGACCCTGCTCACTCCCACCCCACTTCCTGTCTGCTGATACTGCCTGAGAGCTCTCTGGCAGCTTCCTGAGCAGAGCTATGGGAAAGAGAGAGAGCCCTACTCACCTTAGCTTCCAAGGCCTACGGAGGACAGGGCTGGGCTGCTACAGCTCCTCAGATGAGGTCAGTCCTAATTAAGGGAGATTTTTTTTAAGTTTCAAAAGGTTGTGCTAATTGCAGAGATACACAGCACTTTAGAAAAGGCTGAAAATCCCTGTATTGCCCTACTCTGTTTCTGTTTTGCTTTTTCTCTATTCTTCCTTGAATGATGGGAAAAGATGGCAGGGACCAGAAGGAAATAAAAAGAAACACTTCTCCAATGTCCTATCAATAGGAGCATTTAAGACGGCCCCTCTGGAATCTGCTCAAGGAAAATTTGATTTGTTAGACTGGGAGAATTACCAGCTAGGAGAATTGGAGCTCCGCATTCAGTGTCCCATTTTACCAATTGGGAAGCATGTCTTGGGGCAGGAAGGAGTGAGCAAAAGAATACACAGGCCTTCCAACTGCAGTCCTTCATCAAGACAGCATGTAAGTAGAGAAACACAAAATGGGACAGAGCACCAAGAAGCATTCACAGGAGTGAAAATAACGAATTATCATAGCACCCCCTACTCACGCCTAATGTTCTTTTTCTCTCCTCTGCCTTCAAGGAGGTCTGCACTGAGGCCATGTAAGTGCTGGTTATGTTTTGCATGTGCCAAGGCCTTGCTAGAACACATTAAATGCCCCTGCAGCCGACACAAGAATGCTGCATGTGCACGTGCTCCTAGTTCATCGACCGAGTGTGGTCTGTATAAACTGTTGGTGTATATACAGCTGTTTTTTTAAGTTGGGGAGAGAAAGGAACTTGTTTCGTGTTGTTTCTTTTGCAGAATTCACTAAACTGCATTCAGAATTCATTTACTTAGACAAAACACAATCTATTAGGTTCCTTATAAAATGTTTGTCATATGACATCAACTAATCAGAACTTAGTAACAGAGGGATCACGTAGGTCACAGGTGTCAGCATTTATTTCCAGCAGTTATCAGGAATCAGTAGCTGATCAGAGGTGACACTTTATAGGCAATATTAATCAAATTGAAAAGTAATGCATAGTCACCCAACATAAAGTAATGGGGCTATGCCTACTACCAAAAAAAAACTGAGAGAAAGAAGTGACATGATAAGAATAGCAAATTTCAGATCTAGTCATTTAAAACCAACTACCATTTTGGAAAAGGCAATGGAAGCCCACTCCAGTACTCTTGCCTGGAAAATCCCATGGACGGAAGAGCCTGGTAGGCTGCAGTCCATGGGGTCGCTAAGAGTCGGACACGACTGAGCGACTTCACTTTCACTTTTCACTTTCATGCATTGGAGAAGGAAATGGCAACCCACTCAAGTGTTCTTGCCTGGAGAATCCCAGGGACAGAGGAGCCTGGTGAGCTGCCGTCTGTGGGGTCGCACAGAGTTGGACACCACTGAAGTGACTTAGCAGCTTAGCAGCACCATTTTGGGCAAGTGCAGATTGAGAACAAGAGGAGAAGGGGATGACAGAGAATGAGATGGTTGGATGGCATCACCGACTCAACGGACAAGAGTTTGAGCAAACTCCAGGAGATAGTGAAGGACAGGGTAGCCTCGTGTGCTGCAGTCCATGGGGTCACAAAGAGTCAGATACAACTCAGTAACTGAACAACAGCAAATGTGATAATATACACAAAGGTCTTAACAGAGTCTGGTACATTTTAGGCACTCAACCAATAACAATTTCTAGATGTAAATTGATCCTATAAACCCTTAAGATTTAAGAAATAGATCTATCTTGATATATGTTCCAGTTAATAGTCACAGCCCACTCCAGTTGTGGGTGCGAAAACAGCTTACTGGGCAATGGTTCCCTTAGGTCATTCCCAGCTGACAATACAATCCATTTAGCCTAAATTCTTAAGGGCAGGCAGCCCAGTTTCAGTACCTACTGAGGTCTTTAAACTCAAATGAGGTCTGTTATCATAAACAGTAGTAGTTGGCTATCTGTTTACTGTAAATAAAGTACATGTAGCAGCAGAAGTTTGAGAGGAAATTAAAAACATTTGAAGCCACTTTGGAAAGAGTTCTGCCTCAATCAATATGTTCTTCCTTCAGAAGAGTCATATCAAGTAAGCATGTATTCTTCATCAATCTTCATGGTCACCTCACCTGGAGGTTGTGAACAAAGCTCATTTTTAGCCTTTTCAGTCAATTACTAGCTGTGGCTAAAAAAAAAAAAAAAAAAGAAGAAGAAGAGGATACCCCATGCCAAAGGCAAAGGAGAAGGCCCAGCAAGACAATAGGAGGGGCGAAATCACATTTAGAATCAAACCCCATACCCAACAGAGAAGCTCGGAGGGCTTAAACAAAACCTTGTGCGTGCCAGGACCCAGACCCCACAGAGACTGAGCTAGACCTGCCTTTGAGTGTTTGAGTATCTCCCATGGAGGCACGGGTCATCAGTGGCTTGCCACATGGGCAGGGGCTCTGGGTGCAGCAGATCTGGGTGACACAGCATGTGGCCTCTTGGAGGAGGTCGCCATTAACCCCACCATAGAGCTGCCAAGCAGACGCCCCACAAACTGCAGAACAATTATACCAAATAAATTCTGGCACTGTTAAGAAAGTTCTAGGACCCACAGCAGATTTTCCAACCTGGGGATCTGGCAAAGGGACTGAGAATCCCCAGGGAATTTGACTTTGGAGGCCAGTGGGATTTGATTACAGTACTTCCATAGGACTGGGAAAACAGACTCTTGGAGGGCAGAAACAAAACCTTTTACAAAGCAGGACCCAGGAGAAAGGAGCAATGACCCCACAAGAGACTGACCCAGGCTTGCCTGTGAGTGTCCAGGAGTCTCCGGCAGAGACATGGGTCGACAGTGGCCTGCTGCAGGGTCAGGGGCACTGAGTACAAGAGTGCGTGCATAAGACCTTTTGAAGGAGGTCCCCACTATCTTCATTACCCCTACCACAGTTTGGTCTCAGGTCAAACAACAGGGAAGGAACACAGCCCCACCCATCAATAGAAACTTGGATTAAAGATTTACTGAGCATGGCCCTGCCCATCAGAACAAAACCCAGTTTCCCCCACAGTCAGACTCTCCCATCAGAAGCTTCCATAAGCCTCCTTATCCATCAGAGGGCAGACAGAATGAAAACCACAACCACAGAAAACTAATCAAACTGAGCACTTGGACCACAGCCTTATCTAACTCAGTGAAACTATGAGCCATGCTGTGTAGGGCCACCCAAGATAAACGGGTCATGGTGGAGAGTTCTGACAAAACATGGTTCACTAGAGAAAGAAAGAAAGAAAGAAAGTGAAGTCGCTCAGTCATGTCTGACTCTTTGTGACCCCATGGACTGTAGCCTACCACGCTCCTCTGTCCATGGGATTTTCCAGGCAACAATACTGGAGTGGGTTGCCATTTCCTTCTCCAGAGGATCTTCCCAAACCAGGGATCGAACCTGGGTCTCCCACATTGTAGGCAGACACTTTACCATCTGAGCCACCAGGTCCACTGGAGAAGGGAATGGCAAACTACTTCACTTATTCTTCCCTTGAGAACCTCATGAACAGTATGAAAAGACAAAAAGATATGACACTGAACGATGAACTACCAGGTCGGTAGGTGCCCAATACGCTACTGGAGAAGAGTGAAGAAATAACTCCAGAAAGAATGAAGAGACAGAGCCAAAGCAAAAATGCCCAGTTGTGGATGTGACTAGTGATGGAAGTAAAGTCTGATGCTGTAAAGAACAATATTGCATAGGAACCTGGAATGTTAGGTCCATGAATTAGGTCCATGAATCAATGTTAGGTCCATGAATTAGGTCCTGTGGAAGTGGTCAAACAGGAGATGGCAAGGGAGAACATTGACATTTTAGGAATCAGTGAACTAAAATGGATTGGAATGGACAAACTTAATTCAGATGACCATTGTATCTTCTACTGTGGGCAAGAATCCCTTAGAAGAAATGGAGTAGCCCTCATAGTAAACAAAAGAGTCCAAAATGCAGTACCTGGGTACAATCTCAAAAACGACAGAATGATCTCTGTTCGTTTCCAAGGCAAACCATTCAATAGCATAGTAATCCAAGTCTATGCCCCAACCACTAATCCGAAGAAGCTGAAGCTGAAGACCTAAAGACTTTCTAGAACTAACACCCAAAAAAGATATCCTTTTCATCATAGGGGACTGGAATGCAAAAGTAGGAAGTCAAGAGATACTTGGAGTAACAGGCAAGTTTGGCCTTGGTATACAAAATGAAGCAGAGCAGAGGCTAACAGAGTTTGGCCAAGAGAACGCACTGGTCATAGCAAACACACTCTTCCAAAAACACAAGAGATAACTCTACATATGGACATCACCATATGGTCAATATCGAAATCAGATTGACTATATTCTTTGCAGCTGAAAATGGAGAAACTCTATGCAGTCAACAAAAACAAGACCTAGAGCTGACTGTGGCTCAGATCATGAGCTCCTTATTGCAAAATTCAGACTTAAACTGAAGAAAGTATGGAAACCACTAGGCCATTCCGGTATGACCTAAATCAAATCCCTTATGATTATACAGTGGAAGTGACAAATAGATTCAAGGGATTAGATCTGATAGACAGAGTGCCTTAAGAACTATGGACAGAGTTTCATGACATTGTACAGGAGGCAGTGATCAAGACCATCCCCAAGAAAAAGAAATGCAAAAAGGAAAAATGGTTGTCTGAGGAGTCTTTACAAATAGCTGAGGAAAGAAGAGAAGCTAAAGGCAAAGGAGAAAAGAAAAGATATACCCATTTGAATGCAGAGTTCCAAAGAATAGCAAGGAGAGATAAGAAACCCTTCCTCAGTGATCAATGCAAAGAAATAGAGGAAAACAATAGAATGGGAGAGACTGAGATCTCTTCAAGAAAATTAGAGATACCAAGGGAATATTCCATGCAAAGAGAGGCACAATAAAGGACAGAAATGGTATGGACCTAACAGAAGCAGAAGATATTAAGAAGAGGTGGAAGGAATACACAGAAGAACTATACAAGAAAGATCTTAATGACCCAGATAACCATGATGGTGTGATCACTCACCTAAGAGCCAGATATCCTGGAATGTGAAGTCAAGTGGGCCTTAGGCAGCATCACTAAGAACAAAGCTAGTGGAGGTGATGGAATTCCAGTTGAGCTATTTCAAATCCTAAAAGATGATGCTGTGAAAGTGCTGCACTCAATATGCCAGCAAATTTGGAAAACTCAGCAGTAGCCACAGAACTGGGAAAGGTGAGTTTTCATTCCAATCCCAAAGAAAGGCAATGCCAAAGAATGCTCAAACTACCACACAATTGCAGTCATCTCACACACTAGTAAAGTAATGCTCAAAATTCTCCAAGCCAGGCTTCAGCAATACATGAACTGAGAACTTCCAGATGTTCAAGCTGGATTTAGAAAAGACAGAGAAACCAGAGATCAAATTGCCAACATCCGTTGGATCATCGAAAAAGCAAGAGAGTTCCAGAAAAACATCTACTTCTGCTTTATTGACTATGCCAAAGCCTTTGACTGTGTGGATCACAACAAACTGTGGGAAATTCTTAAAGAGATGTAAAAACCAGACCACTTTACCTGCGTCCTGAGAAATCTGTATGCAGGTCAAGAAGCAACAGTTAGAACCGGACATGGAACAATGGATTGGTTCCAAATTGGGAAAGGAGTACATCAAGGCTGTATATTGTCACCCTGCTTATTTAACTTATATGCAGAGTACATCATGTGAAATGTGGGGCTGGATGACTCACAAGGTAGAATCAAGATTGCCAGGGGAAATATCAATAACCTCAGATATGCAGATGACACCACCCTTATGGCAGAAAGCTTAGAACTAAAGAACCTCTTGATGAAAGTGAAAGATAAGAGTGAAAAAGTTGGCTTGAAACTCAACATTGAAAAAACTAAGATCATGGCATCCAGTCCCATCACTTCATGGCAAATAGATGGGGAAGCAATGGAAACAGTGAGAGACTAATTTTGGGTGCTCCAAAATCACTGCAGATGGTGACTGAAGCCATGAAATTTAAAGACACTTGCTTCTTGGAAGAAAAGCTATGACGAACCTAGACAGCATATTAAAAAGCAGAGACATTACTTTGCCAACAAAGGTCCATCTAGTCAAAGCTATAGTTTTTCCAGTAGTCATGTATGGATGTGAGAGTTGGACTATAAAGAAAGCTAAGTGCCGAAGAATTAATGCTTTTGGACTGTGGTGCTGGAGAAGACTCTTGAGACGGAGATCCATCCAGTCCATCCTAAAAGAGATCAGTCCTAAATATTCATTGGAAGGACTGATGCTGAAGCTGAAACTCCAATACTTTGGCCACCTCTTGTGAAAAACTGACTCATTGGAAAGACTCTGACACTGGGAAAGATTGAAGGTAGGAGGAGAAGGGGATAACAGAGGATGAGATGATTGGATGGTATCTCTGACTTGATGGATGTGAGTTTGAGCAAGCTCCAGGAGTCGGTGATGAACAGGGAAGCCTGGTGTGCTGCAGTCCGTGGGGTTGCAAAGAGTTGGACACGACTGAGCTACTGAACTGACTGACTGACCAGCTGTGGGGAAACACTAAATGGATGAGTTGCACATGGAACTGCCAGAGGGCTTGACAACACCTTTACGAAAAGCAGAGCAGTTTCCCGGGAGGCTTATTTCACAGGAAGGTAACTCTTGCTGTTCCACCAATAGTGTGAGTTTCTCAGGCCTCAGTTCTGCGGCTCAGCCTTTCTACCTCCTTGCCTTATATTTTAACCACCATGCATTCCGACACAGGAATCATGAATTTTCCTAATTTGTCAGCCTAGGAAACGTGAGTCCACATGGTCCTTTAAACATAAAAATTTCCCCAGAAGTTGTCTGCAGTGGAAGACAGCCTAGGGTCACAGTAGTCAATATTACTCTTAATATTACACTGAAAGTCTTGTGGGCAATGGTAGAGTGATAAAGACGGAGCAAAAGGACTGCCATGGTCCCAGGTGTGCAGAGCATGGTCTAGAATGAGCTTGTGGGATGTGGGTAGATGTCTACTTGGCCTTGTGGAGAGGACATGGCTGGCAAAGGGCCAGAATGGGCCCCCTGAAGCATGGGGTGCAGGAAAAGGGCCCCTCTTGCTGGGGTCCAAGGACAGTATTGGCTGAGAGCAGAGACTGCAAGCACTGGGTTCTCAGAGCAATTGTAGGTACCCTGCTGGCTTCAGCTCCCTGTATTCTCCTCTCTGTGGTCTAGGGCTGGTTTTCTAGCCAGCCAGAGGTATGTTATCCATAAAATATGCCTTCCCTCCCGGTTAGCCCTAAACTATTCTAGAAATTTCAAGGAAATTGTGGTTAATTCGGTTCCTGATATTTCCCTCATATCCTTCCAGCTTCTGTATAAACTATTTAAATAGGTGTGCTTGTCTTGCCTCCACTTTTAAAATTACCACCATATCAGTCAAAGACTATAATCCCTGCCACACTTCTTTCAATTCCAATACCAGAATCTTGGCCAGCATCTTAAAATTCACAGTGAATAAAGAAAACCGGTCTCTAATTTAAATATGCTTGACCTTCTGTGGGGAGCAAAGTAATCACAGCTTTGTCATGCTCTGGTTTGGTTCAGTGGGTGTAAAAACATGTTCAGATAAAATCGGGATAGACCCAAATTTCCCCCCGTCCTTCAAACTAAACCCAAGCAAAGTGTTGTTCTGGTTTGTAGTCTTTTTGGCTGAAGATTATACTTGCCAGAGGATTTCTCTATTGGAGAGGGTTTGTATACCCAGTCTTGCCAAAAGTGTGACTTTATAGCTTATTGTCCTTATAAGACCCTGCTCCCTCCTAACTAGTGTATCTTTTTTTTTTTTTTCTATACACATATAAGAAGAAGTCCCCTATCACTTCTGCTAAGGCAAGTGGTGTTTGACTGGCATGCTCTCTGCTAGCCTGGAAAATGTGAATTTCTCCCTAGGAGCAAAATCTTGCATGAATTGTTTCCCAGTTCTTCTCTCCACTTTGAAATCTACTTCAAAGTTATTATTTGGCTAACGGGTTATGTTTTCCTTCCCTTGAGGTCTATAGGATTTGCCTCTGATGTGTGGATGGGGCACAGGTTTTCCTTCTACTCTGTCATTTTTATCTATGTTACATATGAACATAATCATTCTCACCCCAAGTATGAAACTCAGCCTTTAGGAAATTGCAAAAGCCTGCTTCACCTCTATTTAGTCTTTGAAGATGTTCAGTTCAAGAAGAGAATAGTCTTCCACCTGAGCTCTATGATAAAAGTTATGGATCAATGAACTAATAGCAAACGTGTTATCAATGATAGACTCTAAAGATAGGGATTTTAAAAAAAAATTAGTTCAGGGTTTGATTCTGGTTTGGGATAACACCATTAAATATAGCTCTATATACTGTATCCTGGGAACTTAATAATCTGCAGTTGTGGTTTAGTCTCTAAGCATATCTGACTTGTTGAAACCCCATGGACTGTATAGCCAACCAGGCTCCTCTGTCCTTGGGATTTCCCAGGCAACAATACTGGAGTGAGCTGCCATTTCCTTCTCCAGGGGATGTTCCCAATCCACGGATTGAACCCGTGTTTCTTGCCCTAGCAGGCAGAGTCTTTACCACTGAGCTACCAGGGAAGCCTAGTTATCTATTAGAGACCAATTAGTCAGGTACAGTGTCACAAATGGAGAAGGCAATGGCACCCCACTCCAGTAATCTTGCCTGGAAAATCCCATGGATGGAGGAGCCTGGTAGGCTGCAGTCCGTGGGGTCGCTGAGTTGGACATGACTGAGAGACTTCACTTTCACTTCTCACTTTCATGCATTGGAGGAGGAAATGGCAGCCCACTCCAGTGTTCTTGCCTGGAGAATCCCAGGGACGGGGGAGCCTGGTGGGCTGCCGTCTATGGGGTCGCACAGAGTCGGACACGACTGAAGCGACTTAGCAGCAGCAGCAGCAGCAGCGGTGTCACAAAGCTTAGTGATTATTTTCTTCGTAGGCAATGAACACATGCTTAAGCTTAGTTGTGTTATGTAGACACAACACAAAGCAAATAGGATGATACTTTGTGATCCTCGCTTTCAAGAAAGAGAGGGGTTGAGTTATATAGAGAGTGAACGTATGGCTCTATTTTCAGATAGTGTGAGAAGCCAGCTTCAAGGGCATGTCAACATTCATGATGATGTATTGAGTTAAGTTCAAATTTTTCCTGCATTACTCTATGAAATCCTGCCTGGAAGCTGTTCAGTACCTAAATTATTTCTTTCCAGTCTATGATTCTTGTGGGCAGAAAAGTGAATTATGTATATGAATCCTTTCATATAGTTATCTTTCAGCAATACCTAAGGCAGCAGCCAAGTTGCCTCTCTATTATCATTTACAGAAAATAGATCTCAGTCTTACGTTTGGCTGTGCCAGAAACCCTAGGTTTTTGCTTTCAGAATTGAGACTTTGAAGTAATGATAATAGCTACCATTTACAGAACATGCATTAGATGCCAGATTCTGTGCTGGATGCCTCACGTGTTTCTTCCTTTATTTGAGTTTTAAAATTTATACAATTTTTATAAATTACCAAAGTAACTTTTTTCACAAATTATGTAATACAGAGCTATATGGAGAAAAAATAATTGATGATTTCTGTCACTACCACCCTCCAATCCAATCACTCTGGTAACTTCTGTGGGTCCTTCCACCTTTTCCAGTGCTCATACACACCTGATATCAAACCTCCCATTGCCCTGTAAGGTTGGTGACTTTTTCTCTATAGAGAATGGAAATAAAACCTAATCAGTTATTAGCTCCAATGAACTGAGCACTAACATAGAGGTCTCCTTCAAAAAACAACACTGTTTTCATTGGGATAAAGAAATGTGGGTAATGAAGACGCTTAAGGGGAAATCACAAATGTTTGGGGAACCATGAAGAAGCAGACGGGTCCTTCCATGCTGCCAGGCACGCCTGTGCCCGCAGTCCAGTCTCCTTCCTTCCTGCTCTCCCAGCGATGCTCAGGCAAAGCACGGGGTCAACATCTCATCACCTGGAGGCCCTGTGTTCCTTCAGACAGTTATTGGGCAACAACGTGGTGTTGACGTAGCTCAGCATCTGGAAGAGTTTGTTTAAAGCAAATTATTTTCCACTCACAGATTGTTGAAAAATAGGCCTGCTCATCAAATCTAAATTCTAGGAAGAATATAATTGTATTTTGGATGTCTTTTTGTCCATAATCATGCCCTAGTAAAATAAACTGCAGTGACGAATTAGTATAATATCTAAGCAAAAAGAGATGTGTAACTGTGGGGTTTTTGAGCCCAATTCCTCTTCTTTTACATTTTGTTCTCAAATAAAAGGAAGGAGCCTTTTTTTTCTTTAATTTATGAAAATGCTTCAAGACTTCGAGGAACAAAGGGCTTACGTGATCTTCTGTCTCCTAATTGAGCAAAGGTATTTTTCCTACCTAAGTGTAGCAACTGGATCTCCTCTTTTTAACAAAGCAGTATTTTTCTTAAGGCCAGATATGGACACTCACTTCTTTGTATAAAGATATCCGGTTTGCTTTCTAGTCATGTGATGAAGTCCAGTGCAACATCCTTATCCCATTGGCTCTAAAATGCACCCGAGTTCCCCTTGCTGTGGGAAGCAGGTAAAGAGATGCACGTGGAGCATGCTGTCTTTGGACACGGTGTGCCTAGTGCTCTTCTCTCACTTTAGAGAGAGAGGAAATCTCTCTCTGACACACACCCCATGCCTGTGCCTACTGGCCATGCTCTGATAACTATTTACCCAAGGAACAATGCCTGAAACCTCTGTCCGTGATCTCACAAGGTAATCAGAGCCAATTATGGCCAGTCCTTGATGGAAAAACTCCAGGAAAAATAGCTCGGGCTGCCATAAGTCATCTCAGTGATATGTTGGTGATTCTGGGTTCTCAGGAAGGAATCAGTGCCCTAGAGTGGTGCCAGGGAGCATTGTTTAAACACCAGATCTTCTCTTTTACTTTAGCCTTTTAAGAACTTTTAGGCTTTCCTCGTGGCTCAAATGGTAAAGAATCTGCCTGCAATACCAGAGACCCAGGTTCAATCCCTGGGTTGGGAAGATCCCTTGGAGAAGGGAATGGCTACCCACTCCACACTTTTCTTACCTGGACAATCCCCAAGGACAAACGAGCCTGATTTCCAGGCTCCATGTTACCATCCATGGCATTGCAAAGAGTTGGATGTGACTGAGCAACTAATACTTTCAAGGACTTTTAATTTTTAAAAGAATTTTTTATTGAAGCGTATTGATTTCAAATATTATTTGTGCTTCAGGTAGGCAGCATAGTGATTTAGTATTTTTGCAATTTATATTTCCTGAAAAGTTACTACAAGATAATGGCTGTAATTCCCTGTGGTGTGCAATACATCCTTGTTGCTTATGTATTCTATACATAGTAATTTGTATCTCTTAATCCCATACCCCTAGTGTTACCCCTTCCCCTCCCCTCTCCCCATGGATACCCATTGGTTTGTTTCCTGTATCTGTGACTCTGTTTCTGTTTTGTTACATACATTTGTATTATTTTTTAAATTCTACATTTAAGTAATATCATACATTATTTGTCTTTCTATGTCTGACTTATTTCACTAAGCACGATAATTTCTTTATCCATCTACATTGCTGCAAATGGCAGAATTTCAATCTGCTTTATGGCTGAGTGATATTCCATTGTGTATGTATAGCACATCTTTTTTTAAACTGAGGTATAGTTGATATACAATATAAATTGCAAGTATACAACATAGTGATTCACAATTTTTAAAGGTTATACTCCATTTATAGTTATTATAAAATATTGACTGTATTCCTTGTATTATACAATATATTCTTGTAGCTTATTTACCTTTTACACAATAGTTTATACCTCTTAATCCCCTACCTCTATCTTGTCCTCCCCCCTCCCCTTCCCCCACTGGTAACCGCTAGATTGTTCTCTGTACCTGAGTCTGTTTCTTTTTTCTATGTTCACTTTTTTACTTTATTTTTCAGATTCCATATATAAGTGATAGCAACTTTCAATCTTTCTCATGGCTGAGTAGTATTCCATTGCATCTGTTTATGTGTGTGTGTGTGTGTGTGTGTGTGTGTGTGTGTGCCATATCTTGTTTATGCATTCATTTGTTGATGGACACTTAGGTTGCTTACGAACCTTAGCTATTGTAAGTAATGCTGCTGTGTACAAGGGGTGCATGTGTCTATTAGAATTAGTGTTTTGTTTTTCTCAGATATATACCCAGGAGTAGAATTTCTGGGTCATGTGATAGTTCAATTTTTAGTTTTTCTGAGAAACATCCATACTGTTTTCCATACTGATAGCACCAATTTACATTCCCACCAACAGTTTATGAGGGTTCCTTTTTCTCCACATCCTCTCCAGCGTTTGCTATTTGTGTTCTATTTGATGTTAGCCATTCTGACAGGTATGAGGTGATTTCTCAGTGTATACCAAGTCTTATTTATCTACTATTAGTCTGTTGATGGATACAGGTTGCTTCCATATCTTGACTGTTATAAACAATGCTGCTATAAATATTGGAGTGCCTGTATCTTTCAATTTTTTATTTTTATTTTTTCAGATAAATTCCCAGGAGTAGAATTGCTGGGTTATGTGGTAGTTCTGTTTCTAGTTTTTTGAGGAAACTCCATACTGTTTTCCATAGTATTACACCAATTACAGAAATTCTATTTCATAGTTCATAATCATTATAGAAAATTCTCATGGATAGATAAAGTATTTTTCAGTATATCTCTCCAAATAAAAAGCAAGATAAAAATATTTTTGTTTCCAGAATATGAGCAAAGTACCATACTAGATGATTAACACAGTGCATGGTACCTTGTCGGGCTCAGTAGGTGCTTGTTGAATAAATGAATGCATGAAGGAACAGGGAGTTTCCAGGATTAGCAATTGGCAATAGCTGACATCAGAGTTAGTCCCTGAGTTCCTTCAAATGGAAGTACTTCTGGCAGGTACCAATGAACTGAAGATTTTTCTAAACCAATGTGAAGAGCAGTGTGATATGGTAATATTAGCTACGTTCTGACTCACTTATTCTTCCACACGCGCAGCTCTGGTGCAGTCAATGAAAAGTGTATCTAGGAAACTTAGAATGCAATTTGGGCCACAGCTGGTAACTAAATATGAAAATTGTAGTGAATCTAAATATTGGGAGGAAACTGAATTGGTGGGTGACCTGCTGGGTTGGATAGTATTGGAATCATTTGGCTGATGATGCTAATCAGTCACCATTTTGTTTTGAAATGGAAGCCCAGTAATCAAATAAGTTTAGTAAAATTCCTTGTGTTTACAGAGATCTAGTCAAAATGATTCTATATTTTCCTATTTAAGCATCCTAGTGGAAGTCAGGTTTTGCCTTTCTAATTAAATATTTTACATGTGTGATACAATGTCTCTGAATGAAGCAAAAAGGGCACTTCCAATTCTTATGAGAATTAGAGTTTAAATTTTTCTTTATCTCAAGGTCCCAAGTTGCCAGAAATATATATTTGTATTTTATCTATTACCTGCATCATTGGTTGCAGAGTTGGATTAGCAAACTCTGAAAATCTTAGAGCATATATATAACAAGAACGAGTCAGCAAAGATGACAGCACCATTGGTTGGGACGTAGCATTCTGCTTAAGCCATTTTTCAGTCCTTTCCCCTTAAAATACTACTCGGTCCTTGGTTTCTCACCTGTAAAATATAGAGAATATACCTGCTGCCCGTCTTACAGGTTGTTAAGAGGGGCAACCAGATATGTTCAGATGACAAAACCATGCAAAGTATTAAAACATGAACTTTGAGCCTGTGGGGCTTCTGTTTGAGCTCTGGAACCTCCACTTACTCTGTGATCTTGAGCAAGTAGCTTAATTTCCTCATCTGTTAAGTGGAGGTAATGATAATACCCACCCCATACGCTTGTTGAAAGGATTAAGTAAGACCATATATGTAAAGTATCAAGCGTCTGTGATGATGGCTGACACTAATGAGCAATTCTTGTGTTGCAGGTACCTGGTACCCTGCATGTATGTGCCCTCTAGGGTGTAAATACACTGTGTGAGGTGGAGGACCAGTCAGTGTGCTTCTCATTCTCAGAGTTTGCTCCCGTGTGATGGCCTTGCTTCTACTGTCCATAGACCTGTCCAGTGGACAGTTCTTACTGACAATGTTTACCAAGTGGTAGGGAAGAGACCAGTTTACAGGAGCTTCTGCTTCCTGGGTTGAGGAACTATCCCTCGAAAGAGATCTCTACCTCAAGAGTAGGTATGGTTGGGTCTCAGAGGAAGCAGTCCTATGATCTTGCACTCTGGATACATTTCTGTAGGACTTTCTCACAAAGGTTCAGGGCTCTACCAAAGGAAACAACAGCCAGAAGGAATGAGCAGGAAGAAGCTAGCTTCCCTCCCTTACATCAGCCTCCACCTTTTGGTTGTCACTGTCTTCAGCCACCAAAAGGAATTACCTGTTATTTTACCATGATAACTAGTTTTATTATTATCATAATTGCCATTATTATTAACAGCTAATGTATAGTAAATGCTTACACAAGGCAAAGTTCATTGACTTATTTATCATCCCAACAATCCTATGAGGATGATTCTATTATTATCTTTATTTTACAGATGAGTAAAGTGAGAATAAACCAGAGAATTAAATACCTGCTTAACCTGGCAAATGGTATTGCTGGGACTCAAAGCTGGGACTGTCTGGCCCTGACCCCTATTTCTAACTACAGTACCACCCTCTGATTTGCTTAATTATTCACAACTGAGTTCAAATTCAGCAAAGCACTTGAGTCAAAATCCATGTGTTACATTTTCCCATGTCCACCTAACACCCAAACTGGTGGAAATCAGGCAGTTAGCCCTCAGTAAATGTTATTTGGATTGACATATCAACATTACTATTTATAAAATAGATAATAAGAACCTACTGTATAGCACTGGGAACTCTACTCAGTACTCTGTAATGACCTATATGGGAAAAGAACCTAAAAAAGAGTGGATATATGTATTGTTGATTCACTTTGCTGTGTAACAGAAACTAGCACAATATTGTAAATCAACTACACTCCAATAAAAATTCATTTTAAAAAATGAATTAGGACTAAATGAATTAGGACTTCTAAAAATAGAAGTCCTCTCTTTTAATTTTGATGGTTTAGCACTCTAGAGTTTAAAATGATTAAAAACATCTTTGTTGTTTTTCAGTCGCTAAGTTGTGTCTGACTCTTTTTGACCCCATGGACAACAGCACACCAGGCTTCCCTTACTTCACTGTCTCCTGAAGTTTGCCCAGATTGGTGTCCATTGAGGTGGTAAAGCTATCTAACCATCTCATCCTCTGCCACCGTCTTCTCCTTTTTGCCTTCAGTCTTTTCCATCATCAGGGTCTTTTCCGATGAGCCGGCTCTTTGCATCAGGTAGTTCCAGGGATGGGGGAGCCTGGTGGGCTGCCGTCTATGGGGTTGCACAGAGTCGGACACGACTGAAGCGACTTAGCAGCAGCGGCAGCAGCCAAAGTATTAGAGCTTCAGCTTCAGCATCAGTCCTTCCAATGAATATTCAAGGTTGATTTGCTTTAGGATTTACTGCTTGGATCTCCTTGCAGTCCAAGGGACTCTCAAGAGTCTTCTGCAGCACCACAGTTTGAAGGCATCAATTCTTCGGCCCTCAGCCTTCTTTATGGTCCAATTCTCATATCCATACATGACTACTGGAAAAATCATAGCTTTGACTATATGGACCTTTGTTGGCAAAGTGATATCTCTGCCTTTTAATATGCTGTCTAGGTTTGTCGTAGCTTCCCTTCCAAGCAAGCATGCTTTAATTTCGGGCTTTGGTAACAATCTGCAGTGATTCTGGAGCCCAGGAAAATAATCTGTCACTGCTTACACTTTTCCCCCATCTATTTGCCATGAAGTGATGGGACTGGATGCCATGATCTTAGAAAACATGTTGATCTGTACTTTCAATTAAAGGCATTGGTTCCTCTGTTGCTGAAGAATCTAGATGATCTCTAAGCTCCCCGTCTCTCCTGCTCTCAGGTGATGAGAGTGGGTGAGGATGGAGAGAAAGCTTAGGCCAGAAGCAGGAAGAGCTGGTGTTGGCCAGTGTGGACCCAGGCAGCCTCCCTTCTGCCCTGTTTCTCCCATCCCCAGGAGAACTGCCTCTTTGCTTTCCTCCGCCGTCTAGGCTGCCTTTCTCAGAGCACAAGCACAGTGCCCAGAAGCCTGCTCAGCACCTTCGGAGTCTTTCCAACAGAAATGAACTGTGGCTCAACTTGTCCTCAAGTCTCCTTTGAAAACCAAAATAAATAATTTAAGTTGATAGTTAATGTGCCAGAACAAAAACAAAAACAACAACAACAACAAAATCTCATTTTGTAGCAGAGAGAATGAATTTTAACCTTCTGAGATTTTTTGTTTTCCTCTATGAAATGGCTTTTATTGTTTTAAGATGTGTTCCTATGTTTTTTTTTCCTTCATGTCACAAAAAAAGGGCTTTCTTAGGATTAATATATTGTCATTAATCCTCTTAAATGAAAAGAAGAAGTTGAGTGTAGAATTGTAGCTAGAGTTTCTAAAACATTTACCAGTAAAAGCTATAGGATTTTACTCTATAAACAAACTCATTTAAATGTATCAGGTTAATTACCTAAGCTACAAATACAAGTTGGATGAAAAGCCTTGATTGAATTTGTCCTGTTCTGTTTGGCTGACACAGCCTTAATTGCATATGGTAAGAAAACACTTTTAGTCAGTAAGTACATCAGACTGCCATGACCACTCCAGCAACCTGCTCCAGTGAAATTTCAAACAAATGTCGTGTCAGTGCTTGCCTTATAGGGAAAAAAAAAAAAGAAAATTAAACGCTGAACATTTCCCCTTATTTGCTATTCAGTATTCAAAATGTAAGAGGGAGAGATATCCTTTGTGCTGTACCTCCAAAAAAGGAAACAGTCACTCAACCTTATTTAAAAACTCATGTGAATTGTTGTAATTGTATTGTAATGAATTATAAACCTCAGGGCAAACTGCAGTGATTTCTTTAGCAATTTCCAAAAGGAGCATAGACTGGATTCTAGCAGTCAAGGTATTTCAACCTTGGGTAATCAGTCAAAGGCTAGAAAGAAGTAAATTAAAAGTAACCCAGTCCTCTCAACACCATTGATTTATCATTTATCACGGCAAGTGTTACACACACTGATTGCCCACTTTCTTGAGGAAGTCTACAATCAACTGCTATTTATCCATGGCTGATTTCTAACCTAACGCCAGTTTAAACTATTGAGGCAATGGAATCAAGACTAATTGTAACATTTGCTTTAGAAAAACATAATTAGGAAGGTAAATATACTGGATTCAGGAGCCAAATATACATTCCTTTTGGATTATGCACGGTTATGGATTTCTAGTTTATCTTCATGGCTAATCCCCTCCATTAGTGTGGATGATCCAGAATTGGATGCAACTATTGACATGTTGAAAATGATGCTAGTCATTATCTGACATTAGTTTCACTAATTCCACCAAAGGTATTTTTTCTTCACCAACAATCTTCCTTTTAAGTCCTGTTGTCATGCATGCAATTTTGTTTACATTTGGGGTTTCCTAATTTTAAAAAGCATGAATCTAGGCATGATAATTCATGTTTGGAGGAGGAGGTCCCTAAAAATTCTGGGCTTGAAGGGAAGCTGAAATGGTAATTTTCTCTGTTTCATGGTTCCAAAGATGACCTTTCTGGCTTTGCTCCTCTCTTCTTCAGCAACCATCCACCATGAGTTATGCAAGACACATCATTAAGAAGGAAGGTTTGGGACTCGGAGGCCTCAACAAAGGATTTACAGCAACTTTGGGACGTCATGGAGTTTTCAATATGGTTTATTTTGGCTTCTACTTCAATGTCAAAAACATTATTCCTGTCAATAAGGTAACTATTTCATAGGTTCAAATCCTGGAGGAAAAATCCTATCAATGATGGTAGCTACATAGGTAGAGTGTTTATCCCTCCAAGTCACTGCTGAACTCTTACATCTGTTACCTAGTTTGATCCTCACATCAGCCTTGTTCACTGAGTATTGTTATCTTTATTTTGAATTCAGAAACTAAAACTTAGTTAGAAAGATCAAGTAAATTGCCCAGAGGCACATAATAAAGAGCAAAGCAGACCTCTGAAACCAAGTCTGACACCAAAATTATTCTTCTTGAAGAATACGCCATTATACCTGAATGTTTCACATTTATCACTAATAGGAATTTCTAGAAACTGTTATTACTTAATTTTTATCTCAGAAGTATAACTTTTTCAAAGTTGAAATTTCCATAGTCTAAATACATTTTGAGTTTCTGAAAGAAAGTTATCAGCCTAAAATTTAAATCTTACATAGATAGTAATTTTTAAATTTACCTAAGTTAATTAGGGTAAGTATTAACTCTTCTAGGATCATTCACTTTTGACATGAAATAACAATAATAATTTTTAACAGTAACTCACATATGTCAGCAGCCTTTCCACTTTGATAAGATAAAAGTAGCACATCATGTGATTTAAAATGAGCATCTTTCACTAGAGCATCACAAACTTTTCTCCCACCATCATATTGCTTGCTTGCAATCAAATGTGTAATTCTGGAAGCACCAAATGAGGAAACATTTTCACATGCAGGCATTTTCCCACAGGAGTTCAGTTCTTAATTTTGCCTAGTACAAAAATACTGAAGAACTTTTTATAAAGCATAAAAATATTCCTGATATGGCTGTCACCGGATTTGGTAAAGTAATGTTGGTTGTACTTGTTTTTTCCCAGTTATCTCTTTTAATCTCGGTCAGTACTTGTCTCAAAAAGTGAAAGTGAAAGTCACTCAGTTGTCTGACTCTTTGTGACCCCATGGACTATACAGTCCATGGAATTCTTCAAGCCAGAATACTGGAGTGGGTAGCCTTTCCCTTCTCCAGGGGATCTTCCAAGTAACAGCTAAATCCAAGGCATGTTCCCAATTAACTTTCCATTGACGTTGTCTCACTCATTAGCCAAAATTGTTAACCAGGTTTCACTGTATTTAGAAATCTCACTTATTTAGCATAAGCTCATGTTTTGTTCATCTGAAATCAAGGCATAACCACAGAATATATAGATTTCCCCATTGAGTGACAGTTCTGACAGTGGTGGTCCTCAGCGTCCTTCTCCTGTTGAGCTCATGAAATACAGAAATAGAGTGCAATAAATACCTGGATGACATGAGAGAGTTCAACTTTCAATATATTAAAAAAATGCTTTTAGCAGAAACAGGCTAAATAATCTGTGGAACCCAGGGCAAAATGAAAACGTTCAAAAATTAAGTCCTTTTGGACTGGGTCGGAGAAGTCAATGGTGGGATGATTTGAGAGAATAGCATAGAAACATGTATATTATCGTATGTGAAATAGATTGCCAGTCCAGGTTCAATGCATGAAACAGGGTGCACAGGGCCGGTGCACTGGGATGACCCTGAGGGATGGGATGGGAAGGGAGGTGGGAGGGGGCTTCAGGATGGGAACACATATACACCCATGGCTGATTCATATCAATGTATGGCAAAACCAATACAATATTGTAAAGTAATTAGCCTCCAATTAAAATAAATTAATTTTTAAAAATTAAGAATTTCAAGGGACTTCCCTGGCAGTCCAGTGGTTAAAACACTATGCTTTCACTGCAAGGGGCATGGGTTCTATCCCTGGTCAGGGAACTAAGATCCTGCATACTGGCATGGTAAGGTCAAAAAACAAAAGGAAAAAAAAACCCAATTTCAAGACAGCAACCGTAGTGTCCCAGGTGGCGCTAGTGGTAAAGAATCTGCCTGCCAATGCAGAAGATGCAAGAGACTGGTTTGATCCCTGGGTTGGGAAGATCCCCTGAAAGAGTAAAATAGCAACCCACTCCAGTATTCTTGCCTGAAAAATTTCATGGAGAGAGGAGCCTGGTGGCCTACAGTCCAGGGGATCGCAAAGAGCCAAACATGACTGAGCACGCATACAAAAAATTGTAGAGCAATAAACCAAGCATGGGGCTCCTCTAAGTGCAGGCTCTGGGCAACTGCACAAGCCACACACCCGTGAAGCTGATGTTTTTTTAAACTCTGAGCTGAGTGATTCAAACAATGTGGGAGAAATGTCCATACCTCTTTCTCTAGCTATCCAAAGGCTTGAAGCAAATAGAAATTACACACAATGAAATGAATGATATAATTTACAAATATTATATAAATAATATATATTTCATTACATTTATTTGTGCATTATTTTAATGCATATATTATCATAATAATATGAATTTGGTTATAGCTAAGGAAGAATTTCAGAAAGATCAATAAGATTTATATATGATTATGTGTTGTGTTGTTTAGTCATTCAGTCATGTCTGACTCTTTGATACCCCATGGACTGTAGCCTGCTGGGCTCCTCTGTCCATGGGATTTCCCAGGCAAAAATACCAGAGTGGGTTGCCATTTCCTTCTCTAGGATATCTTCCTAACCCAAAGATCAAACCCAAGTCTCCTGCATTGATGAGCACATTCTTTACCACTGAGCCATCTGGGAAGCCTGACTGTATGTTACTAATGCTTTAAAAAAAGTCCACAAATACAAACTTCATTTAACAATTAATCAATACACTTAAGTTATTAAATTTTACACGTTGTGGAAAAAGCAGAAGCTTAAATATTTATTTATTAGTTAAAAGACATCATAGTATTCTGGAATTATGGAAAGAGCTCATTTATCTTGCCAGTTTACAGGGTTCAGATTATATTGGCCCTTATAGGCCACACTAAGGATTCTTCTGTTTATCTGAAGAGCACTGGGAAGCCAACAGAAGATTTTAAGCAGGGGAATTATATGATAATTCTGGCTGCAGCATGGAAAATGGGTAGAGTGGGGTAGTGAGCAAAAGAGAGTATAACATCGAAATGATTGTTATGTGCAATGCGGGGGTCATGAACTAGTATTCATGGTGAAGACAAGAAGAAGTGGGTCAATTTGAGCTAGAATCTGTAGGATGTGGTGATGGAGTCTGTGTGCGTGTTGATAAAAGAGTGGTGGGTGGGGATGATTCCTAGGTTTGGGGTTTGAACAACTAGAAAGATAATGGCGCCATTGATTGGGAAAGAATACCATTGAAAAAGAACAAATTTGGGGAAATTATTTCCTGAGCCTAGAAAACTGATTTAACCACATTTGAACTCCAAAGTACAGACTTTGAGGCAGTGATTGCATGTGGAATCTTGGGAGGAAGGCCCTAAGATGGAGACAGACAGCCAGATGTCATCGGTATACCCAAGGCGAGCATACTTATTTTTTTTAATTTAGTTTTTATTGGAGTGTAGTTGCTTTACAGTGTTGTGTTAGTTTCTACTGTACAGCAAAGTGAATCAGCTATATGTATACATGTACCTCCTCTTTTTTGGATTTCTTTCCTGTTTAGGTCACCACAGAGCACTGAGTAGAGTTCCCTGTGCTATACAGGTTCTCATTAGTTAGCTATTTTATATCAATAGTGTGTATGTGTCAGTCCCAATCTCCCAATTCCTCCTATCCTCCTTCCCCTTGGTATCCATATATATCATATATTAATGCATATATGTGGAATCTAGAAAAGTGGTATAGATGATCTTATTTGCAAAGCAGAAACAGAGACACAGACACTTGAACATTCATTTTCTGGAGAATGATCATGGGCCAATCACTGTAACGCTTTGAGCATCTGAGTATTTTAAATCTGTAAATTGAAAAGCAAAGAGTGTTCCTTCTACCTGACAAAATGGTTTTGAGGATTAAAATAAATAGCAAGTGAAGTTTGTGAATTTTAAGGTGCCGTGGAAGTGTTAGGCATGGGGGCTGCTGCTGACAGGGACGGGGAGAAGTAGAGGCAGCAAGGAGGGTAGTGGAGACAGTCAGCATGCAGAACAGTGTGAAGAGCTTTTCCCCAGAACTGTTCCTTTTGCACTTAAATGAACACTGTGGGGTTCGTTGTGGGTTTTGTTTTCTAGGGGTTTTTTGCCTAGAACAAAGTCATTGATTTTATGTGTTCTGTAATCTAAGCCTGATTCAGAACTGGGAAACCAGTATTCTTTAAATTTAAACCATAATAAATCAATGCTTTGTGCAGGGGAAGGTATGATAATCATTAAAACATGTTGAAGAACGTCATCAAGTTGTTAACCACGAGGAGGAGGTGGTGTTCCTTGAAGGCTTTTTTCCGTCTTCGCTCTAGGCCGGCTCCAGCCATACACTCCGGACAGTTTGTTTACAGGATTGTTGTTTCAGTTCCTCACCCAGAAATTGTTCATTCTGTTGTCCCAAGGGAATTTGAGATTTCACCAACTCTGACTAGCATGAGATAATTCTAGATTTTTCTTTAATATTTTCTAAACTTTATAAACTGTCTACCAATATTTTCCATTTTCAAAGTATTTGATTTTATAAGAAACTGTCCATATGATCATATCTGAGGAGTGGAAGTCAAGAGCCGTGTGCGTGTGTGTGTGTGTTAAGTAGGGCGGGGAGGGAAGTGTAAGAAAAAGCAGAGTGCAGGAAAAGTACTTTTTCTTTATAGCATTCTGAGCTATTGGAAGCCTCTACAAGAAGCCTGTATAAATTTTATAATAGGAAATAAATCAGTGAAAATTTTAATAGAATCTTATAGAGTACCTAGTTAACTTTTTCACATTTTATTCAACTCTGTGTCTACAGAGTTGAAATAAGAACTTGAAACAGAGAGTTCAGATAACTCAGGTCAGATATCCACCCTGAAGTTTTTAACTTTAGTTGTTCAGATTGATGATCTCTGGTAGATTCCTTTTTCATGTTTCGCTGAGATATCCTGACCTCCTATGCCATTCTGTACTACTAAAATCATTTTTGTAAACTCCATGATTTTGCCTGATCCTTGTCACAATGACTGACATTTTCAGGTGAGGAAATAGGAACAGGAAGTAAAGGCCCAGAGGTGAAAGTTACTGACATAATCTATCTGAAGGTATACAGCAGGGGGCGGAGAAGGTAATGGCAACCCACTCCAGTATTCTTGCCTGGAGAATCCCAGGGACAGAGGAGCCTGGTGGGCTGCCGTCTATGGGGTTGCACAGAGTCGGACACGACTGAAGCAACTTAGCAGCAGCAGCAGCAGCATACAACAGAGGGAAGGAAAGAACCGGAGGGAGAACTCGTTCTGCTATTCCTTGTAGTGCTACATCTGCATCTTACCTTGACTTGTGTCACACATAAACTGTCACTTTAAAATGGTTACTAAAATTTAAATAAGTGAACTTGGTAGACTATCCAGTCAGTGTAACCAGATTCCACTTTTACCCCATTCAGACCTGGAAACTGGTCCTCCCTTTTCACCTCCTTAGTCTCTGATCCATAGAAACAAAGAATTATAAGACATAACCCTGGAAGAGCTGGGCATTACCAGTTTGAAAATGTAGATGTTCCTATAAGATACTGAATAGATGGCTACAATAGAAATGTTTGCTTTGAATAGTAAGTGACCATGGAATTCATTGAATGGCGACATTCATTTTCATCTTTCAGTAAATGGAATGCAATGTCAGTATAAAGAATTATCCCTTCTCAGAAAGAGGCCATCACATCTCAGAGTAAAGCCTTCTAGAAATATATATTGATTACTTTAAACACTGACATCTTTTTAAAATATTGATGAAGGTAAGCTTTCATAGCAAAACCAATTTATTTCATTTTCATTCCTAGATAGGGTGTTCAAAGCATTTTATTTGTGATGGTGGTACACAAATGGGAATCCTAAGACCTAAATGTCACATTGCTTTGGTAACTTTTGTCTTCTAGTTCCATGTTTACTGCTTTTCCTGTTTCCATAAGTAAAATAATGGTAAGAGTAGAAATTGCTGTCTAAAGCGCATGGCTGCCAACAGTATTAACTGCTTTGAGTTTGCATCCTAATTAAGCGTGTTTGCAGGTTGTTTTGCCAAAAACAATAGACCTTTTGTGTTGAATTCTGCCATAATATAAATTACACGTGTGGGTTAGAAATATTCCAGGAGAGAACAATTTTTCATAAGTTCAATCTTTCTTACTTAATAAACCATTTAGACCTGTCCCTGTGGTCGTTTTACTATGGACAGCATTGAGTCAAACACTTTATTTTCTCATAAGGTGATATTCATAAAAGATTGCCTTTTAAGCAATACAAATGTTTCTCTTTTGATTTTTAACATTTTCTTTGTTTTGTAAATTCTGTAGAAAGTCTGAGGGTGGTGCCAGACACACTTCAGTTTATCAGAAGAAATGTGGGAATGTGTTGGTTTCATGATTTAGAGCTCTGTCCTTCCCTAAGGTGTGCACTGAGCAGAATGACAAATGCACCTTTGGGTTCCAGAGGAGAACTTAGACAGAGCTGTTTATATTTTGAAAAGAAGAATCTCAGTAGGATTAGATCATAGTAGGATTTAATTTATGACCATTTATTTTTCTGATTCTCTCTTACTTGATCATTAGTCTTACCAATCATCCGGTAATGGGAAGGCCAAGAGCATTAAAGTTTCATTAAGAACAACTCTCCTTTCTGGTAACCACTGGGGTAAAACTACAAGTATATATTATCTAGAAAATTCCAGGACATGTGACAAGATTCTGTGGTAAAAAGTGGTATCTTTCATTGGCAGTTTTCACAGACTCCCTTGGGGCGGGGTTGGAAGGGGGCGGGCGGTGGTGTATGTGTTGTAGGGGGAGGAGGGCCTGGGGGAGGGGAGCAGGGCAGGGGTTCAGGCACTTTCTTAAATAAACCTCAGGCCCAAAAGTTTCCCGTCAGGTACCACCCAAGTGGATGGAAATGAGGTGCAAGTGGCTTTAGATTCTCAGTGGGTGCCTTCTATTCATTCATTCCAGAAGTGTTCATGGCACATCTATCATTGGAGGCCGGGCACCATCTCACTGTCAGCTCTGCTCCTCCTGCCTTAATGGGGTTTACATTCTAGTCGAGGAGACAGACAATAAACAAGTCATTACACAGGGAACTGAATTGTGGCAATTGTGATAAGTGCCACGAAAGACAACTATGAACCTGTGGGAATTTTCAACCAAAGATCCTAATTAGACCCATGGCAGGGTAGGGTGAGAATATAGAAAAGGCTTTCCTTCAAAAGAGATGTTTAGGCTGCAGCTCAAGGATGAGGCTTAGTCAGGCCAAGATGAAGAAGATGAGCAGACACCAGAGAGAACAGAATATGTGAGTGCACAGAAGCAGAAAGAGGCATGGGGAGGAGGAGGGTGGCTGGTGTATGGTGAACCGGGGGAGGGAGGCAGTGGAAGCTGCAGAGGATAGCTGGCCAGAATGTTTGAGTCATGGTGGTAAGGCAGTTGAGTCCCCTTCAGTGATTTAACTGAGGGGGCATGTCACGTTAGTGCAATTAAACGGGTATGGGAAAGTCTCATGTATAGAAGTCCAGAAGCAGAACCTCATGAAGTAAACTTGGTTCAAAGACATCTTCTTGATCATGTGCCCAACTCCACCTCAAAGCATCTCAGTGTGTCCTTGTCCTGACTTCTCAACATTTAGAATTTTGTTTTGGGATCCTGGTTTGTTAGTTTTCCTTTGGGTCAGTGCTTTTATTAAGGCAAGGAATAGAATACACAAAAACAGAAAAATCCTACTGGGTTCCCAAGGAAACATATTAATACTTTCCTGCATTTTTTATGCTAATACTCAGTGATATAATTGACTCTCAGAAAGTATTATCTCTCTACATTTATTTATTTATAGAGAGATACTTATAAATAATAGATATTAGAGGTATGTATCTGTATATATATATGTATATATATATATATGAAATAATAAAGTGATAACTATTATTCTTAAACCCAAACCCATTTTGACATTGTATGTATCTTATAATTCTGGCTACATGTGTAAGACCTTTATTTTACAATTATTTTACAAATCACAACCCTTTAAAAAACAATTATCTTAGGAGGGGAAAGGAATTTTCATGGCTCTTTTCTGAATGGCTACATTCAGATGTTGAGTTAACAAGACTTTGATTTCATTCCAAAGCCCAGAGCCCTACAAGGATAGGATCTTGGGAATATTCCACATTCCTTAAAGAATGCTTATCAATTAAATCATCTCATTTTAATGACCTTCTGTGGAGTGAGGAGCTAGCATTTCCCCAAATTATCTCACATGAAGAAAAAACAAACACTGTAATAGATTCTTCTGATATCTGTGAATGGAAACAACTGTAACTTTTAATTAAGCTCCAATAGAGGTATTTTCACTGGGGGACAAGACAGCACGATACCATAACATTGGGGAAAAAATGTTTTTGTCCAAGTTTATGAACAAAACAACAAAAGTTTATGAACAAAACAACAAAAGAGAGCCAAGATTAGAGAAAATGAAAGGTGCATACTGAGAGCTGACTTTAGTTGACTTGGATCCACTGAAACTAACAATATCTAACATGCAAATTTCTTCTTTTTAAAAAAAAAAAGGCAGTTCACTCTCACTCAATCTGCCTTCTTGCTCAGTTACCAGGAGGCAACTATTTCAACATACCGCATCATTTTCATGACAACTGCAGCCAGCCGTGGGAAAGGCAGTGCTAAGCTGCTATTATTTGCCTTGTGGTTGTGCAGGTGCCTTGTGTAGGTACCTCCTTTGCAATTTGCTTCTGAGACCTTGGTTCTTTGTGTATTATGTCTTTATAGAGGAGAGATACAGCATTTATTAGACACCTATGATGTGTCAGGTCCAGTATACCTGAATGAATGTGACGTGACACAGCCCCTTCCTTTAAGAGGCTCTGGGCTTTGGAGTGAAATTTATCACCAGACCAGATTTTCTGCTGTTTCTTCGTATGTGGATACATCATGAGCTTTATGTTTGTATTACCTCTTACTTGTGGCCTTGACAAATGAAGGACTCCATCACAATCACCCTTCAATTATTGATGATGATGTACTATGAAAGGGATGGAATTAAGCAGAAAATTAATGTGACCATCTGTAAAGTTATAGAAATAGTGAGATGGACCTATTAAAATTGGTTTATATGTAAATATAAATATAAATACATTTATATGTAATCTAATCACTAATTAATTGATTTATCAAAATGTTCAATTCTTTTTGAATTGCTCTTGTTATGATGATAACATTCACATCATCAAAAAGTTTCCTTACCCACTGCGGGAGGACGGAGGTGAACAAAAGAGTTCTTCAAAGAAATACTTTACGATACCCCGAAAATCATGCAACTCCTTGTAGGACTAGCATATTGTCTTTAATTTTCTTATCCAAAGTGTTTTATAGCCTTCTCTTTTAGTCACTTCTAAACAGTAATTTTAGTTCTTCAAATGGCAAACCCAGTTTAGCAATTTTTGACAAGCAACATGAAAGCCACTCTAGGATCATCCAAGGCCAGTCCTGAACAGAGAATGGTCCTGTCAGGGTGCTCATTCTAAGGTTGTCTGAGGAAGCAGGGTATAGTGACTTTAAGCTGGGTCGTTAGGAACTCTGTAAAAATGACTCAAAACTAAAATCAGAGAGGAACTCAGATTTGGTGTGGTACCAAGAGGAATTAAAGGGTGAGTGAATTGCAGTAAAGGAAATGTGATTTGGGATGACATGAGGTAGGAGGATTCTAAGAGTGGACTTGAATGTATATATTCATGCTGAACTCCCTTAAATGAGAAGCCCATCACTGCAATTTGCTCAGCCTTGCCTTGTAGGAAGCAGCAGGCTTTCTGGCCAGTCTCCCTCACCACCCCTAGTTCTCACTAGCTAACAAATCCTGCTTTTCCCATCTTTCTTAACCCCCTCCATCTGGCATATCTCTGTGTGGAATGTCTTCTTGAAGATGCCAGACCCTAATCATAAAGGCCTGTGAGATGGGTGAAGGTTCTCTGTTTATCAAGCAAGCAGCCAGTTGGCCAGTCACTAACCAAGGCATCAGAGTCCCTGCCAGGGAAGGTAAAAAAGGAGGCACGTGCTTCTCTTGATCAAGATATTTTTGCCTCTCTGAATATTAACTCCTTAAGTGCCATTGCTTTAAATTATTGGTACAGTCTTTACTACTGTATGTTTGGATTAAATGGTTAAATTAGTTACAAATAGGTAGTGTGTTGATTGTTAACCATTTTGAGTCTTATGTTCCCATTTGGTTGTGGAACATTACAGCCACCAATGTTTAGGGATTGTTTATTAGTGCCTCTTGATGAGAGTGAAAGAGGAGAGTGGAAAAGCTGGCTTGAAACTCAACATTCAAAAAACTAAGATCGTGGCATCTGGTCCCATCACTTCATGGCAAATAGAAGGGGAAAAAGTGGAAGCAGTGACAAATTTTATTTTCTTGGGCTCCAAGATCACTGCAGATGGTGACTGCAGCCATGAAACTAAAAGACACTGCTCCTTGAAAGGAAAGTTATCACAAACCTAGACAGTGTATTAAAAAGCAGAGACATCATTTTGCCAACAAAGGTCTGTATGGTCAAAGCTATGTTTTTTCCAGTAGTCATGTATGGATGTGAGAGTTGGACCATAAAGAAGGCTGAGTGCCGAAGAATTAATGTTTTTGAACTGTGGTGTTGAAGAAGACTCTTAAGAATCCCTTGGACTCCAAGGAGATCCAACCAGTCCATCCAAAGGAGATCAGGCCTGAGTGTTCATTGGAAGGACTGATGTTGAAGCTGAAGCTCCAATACTTTGGCCACCTCATGCAAAGAGGCAACTCGTTGGCAAAGACCCTGATGCTGGGAAAGACTGAAGGCAAAAAGAGAAGGGGATGGCAGAGGATGAAAAGGTTAGATAGCATCGCTGACTCAATGGACATGACTTTGAGCAAACTCTGGGAGACAGTGGAGCACAGAGGAGCCTGGTGTGCTGCATTCCAGGGGTTGTAAAGAATCGGATATGAGCAACAACTAAACAACTAAATCAGTGTCTCTTGTCAAGCTGTGGAGTCTATAAACAGTATGTCTTGTTAGGAAAATTCATTGATCTTCCCAAACAGAAGCTGGTAAACATATTTCTTTAACTCTGCATTTAATCCACGATTGCAATGTGAAGAAAACAGCCAGAGGGTTCTAATAAGAGACCTGAATATAATTCCCAATTCTGATACTTAATAGTTAGCCATGTCTCTTTGACAAATTATACCTGTCTCTGTATCTCAGTTTTCTTATTTGTGAAATGAAATGTTAACATAATCCTTAAAAGGTTTGCAGGGGAATTAAATAATGTTTGAAAATTATGAATGCTGGACTTTGCATTGCTGTTGCAAAATGAAGTCAATGCGTATGATAGCCACTAACATGTCAGGCTACTCAGCTCCAGTTTAAAGTCCTGTATTTTATGAGAAAATTAGAAAATATTTAGAGGAAAAGAATAAAACTCATCTGTAGATAGGGAAATACTACTACTGCTCAAATATTTGAGAGGAAGTCTAATTTTTAACCATGTGGAATAAAAGGTTATTGCAGTAATGGCTTTTAAGTCATGATGAATTACATTGAGAATGGTGACAGTTGATTGCCCTTGCAAGGGAGCAAAAAACTGGAGTAAAATAACTTGGGCATACGCATGAGGAATGTGGGTTAGGAACAAGGGAAGTTTACTGATTGATGAGAGTTGGAACAAATTATGGAAGTTAGTTGAAAATGTTTAGTAACAGAATAGATTTTTTATCAACATTAATATCCATTTACATAATTAATATGTGATCTATCAAAAATATTTTACTTAGGCTAGGTGACCTTTTTTACCATAATTTTTTTTAATTTACTTTATTATGGTAAAAACACCTAACCTGATATCTACATACAACAAATTTTAAATGCTTAATTTATTATTGTTGTCTGTAGGTAGTGTTGTACAGCAGATCTCTAGAGCTTTACTCACTCATCTTGCTTAGCTGAAACTTTATGCCTGTTGATTTGTAACTCATTTCCCCCTCCCCCACCCCTGGCAACCATTGTTCCAATCTTCGATTCTATGAATTTGACAATTTTAGGTATCTCATATAAGTGGAATCATGCAGTATTTATCTATGACTGGCTTATTTCACTTTACATGGTACCCTCAAGGTTCATCCATATTGTTATATATTGCAGAATTTCCTTCTTTGTAAAGATGAATAGTATTCCACTGGAAAAGGCAATGGCACCCCACTCCAGTACTCTCGCCTAGAAAATCCCATGGACGGAGGAGCCTGGTGGGCTGCAGTCCATGGGGTCGCTAAGAGTTGGACACGACTGAGTGACTTCACTTTCACTTTCCACTTTCATGCATTGGAGAAGGAAATGGCAACCCACTCCAGTGTTCTTGCCTAGAGAATCTCAGGGACGGGGGACCCTGATGGCCTGCCATCTGTGGGGTCGCATAGAGTCGGACACGACTGAAGCAACTTAGCAGCAGCAGTATATATATACCACATTTTTAATCCATTTATCTGTCAGTGTGCATTTTGGTTATATACATATCTTGGCTGTTGTGAATAATGCTATGATGAATTTGTTGTTGTTGTTTAGTCACAAGCCATATCTGATTCTTTTGCAACCCCATGGACTGTAGCCCGCCAGGCTTCTCCGTCCATGGGATTTCCCAGGCAAGAAGATTGGAATGGGTTGCCATTTCCTTCTCCAGGGGATCTTCCTGATTCAGGATCAAGCCCACATCTCCTGCATTGCAGGTGAATTCTTTACCACTGAGCCCCCAGGAAGCTCCAATAATGAATATAGGAGTACTAATATTACTCTGAGATTTTTATTTCATTTTGTTTGGAGAAATACTAAGAAGTGGGGTTGCTGGATTATATAATACTTCTATTTTTAATTTTTGAGAAACTTCTATACTGATTTCTATAAAGCTTACATCATTTTGCATTTCTATCAACAATGTACAAGTGTTCCAATGTTTCCACATTGGAGAGGTTGTTCTCACCAACACATGTCTTTTGTGTTTTCTTATAGTAGCCATCGTCACACATGTGAAATGAGATTTCACTGTGCTTTTGATTTACATTTCCCAGATTATCCACATCTCCCAGATTATTAATGACATTGAGCGTTTCTTCATATGCTTGCCGGCCATTTGTAAGTCTCCTTTGGAAAATGTCTATTCAAGTCCTTCACCCATCTATAAATCAGGTTATTAGTTTTCTTGGTATTGAATTATAGGAGATCTTTATATATTTTAATAGTAACATCTCATCATATGTATGGTTTGCAAATATTTTCTCCCACTCCATAAGTTTTTTTTATAAGTGTTTGTTTCCTTAGCTGTTCAGAAGTTTTTTGACATAGTCCCACATGTCTATGCGCTTTTGGTGTCATATTGATGAAATCAGTGCTAAGGCCAATGGCACCTTTGTTGAAGATTAATTGACCATTTTTGCTTGGATTTCCCACCAGGAAATCCAAGCGTATATGCTTGGGCTTCCCTGGTGGCTCAGACAGTAAAGAATCTGCCTGCAGTCCAGGAGACCCAGGTTCCATCCCTGGTTTGGTAAGATCCCCTGGAGAAAGGAATGGCTACCCACTCCAGTGTTCTTCCCTAGAGAATTCCATGGACACAGAAGCCTGGCAGGGTCACAAAGAGTTGACACAACTGAGCGATTAACATTTGCACTTACACTTAACTACATGCTTGGATTTGTTTCTGGGCTTACTATTCTGTTCCATTGGTCTCTATGTCTGTCTTTGTGTCAGTACCATGCTATCTTAATTAACTGTAGCTTTGCAATATATTTTGAAATTAGGAAATGTGTTCCTCTTTTATTCATCTTTCTCAAGGTTGATTTGGCTACTTTTGGTCTTTTGTGATTCCATATGAGTTGTATTTTTTTTTAATTTCTATGAAAAATGCTATTGAAATATTTACAAGGAGAAATATCAATAACCTCAGATGCAGATGACACCACACTTATGGCAGAAAGTGAAGAACTAAAGAGCCTCTTGATGAAAGTGCAAGAGGAGAGTGGAAAAGTTGGGTTAAAACCCAACATTCAGAAAACTAAGATCATGGCATCTTGTCCCATCACTTCATGGCAAATAGATGGGGAAACAGTGGAAACAGTGACAGACTTCATTTTTGGGGGCCCCAAAATCACTGAAGATGGTGACTGCAGCCATGAAATTAAAAGACATTTGCTCTTTGGAAGAAAAGTTATGAACAACCTAGACAGCATATTAAAAAGCAGAGACATTACTTTGCCAACAAATGTCCATCTAGTCAAAGATATGGTTTTTCCAGTAGTCATGTATGGATGTGAGAGTTGGACTATAAAGAAAGCTGAGTGCTGAAGAATTGATGCTTTCGAACTGTGGTGCTGCAGAAAACTCTTGAGAGTCCCCTGGACAGCAAGGAGATCAAAACAGTTAATCCTAAAGGAAATCAGTCCTGGGTGTTCATTGGAAAGACTGATGCTGAAGCTGAAACTCCAATACTTTGGCCACCTGATGCGAAGAACTGACTCACTTGAGAAGACCCTGGTGCTGGGAAAGATTGAAGGCAGGAGGAGAAGGGGACAACAGAGGATGAGAGGGTTTGATGGCATCAATGACTCGATGGACATGAGTTTGAGCAAACTCCAGGAGTTGGTGATAGACAGGGAGACCTGGAATGCTGCAGTCCATGGGGTCGAAGAGTTGGACATGACTGAACTGAACTGAACAGGAATTGCATTGAATCTGAAGATCATTTAGGGTAGTATGGAAATTTTAACAACACTAAATCTTCCAATACCTGAACATGAACTATCTTTGTGTTTGTCTTTTAAAATTCTTCACCAATGTTTTGTAGTTTTCAGCATACAGGTCTTTCACCTTCTTAGGTAAGTTTATTGCTGCTAAGTCGCTTCAGTCGTGTCTGACTCTGTGCGACCCCATAGACGGCAGCCCACCAGGCTCCCCCGTCCCTGGGATTCTCCAGGCAAGAACACCGGAGTGGGTTGCCATTTCCTTCTCCAATGCATGAAAGTGCAAAGTGAAAGTGAAGTCACTCAGTCGTGTCCAACTCTTAGCGACCCCATGGAGTGCAGCCTACCAGGCTCCTCCGTCCATGGGATTTTCTAGGCAAGAGTGCTGGAGTGGGGTGCCATTGCCTTCTCCGAAGTTTATTGCTAAGTATTTTATTATTGTTGGTGCTATTGTAAATGGGATTACTTTTCTAATTTTCTTTTCAGATAGTTCACTGTTAGTAGACACATGGGTGATTTTTATATGATGATTTTATATGATGATTTGTGTCCTGCTGCTTTACTAATTTATTAGTTCTAAATGTTTGTTATAGAGTGTTTAGGTTTTTCTACATATAGTGAAAATGTTAGTCACTCAATCATGTCCAATTCTTTGACACCCCATGGACTGTAGCCTGCCAGGCTCCTCTGTCCATGAAATTCTCCAGGTAAGAACATTGGAGTAGGTAGCCATTCCCTTCTCAAGGGGATCTTCCCAACCCAGGGATAGAACCTGGGTCTCCCACATAGTAGGCAGATTCTTTACTGTCTGAGCCACCAGGGAAGCCTTTCTACATATAAGACCATGTCATATGTAACAGCAACAACTTTATTTCTCCTGACTTTGATGCCTTTTATTATTTTTTCTTGCATAATTGCTCTGATTAGGACTTCCATTACTATGTTACTATGATAAGAGCAGGCATCTTTGTGTTGTTACTTAGATCTTAGAGAAAAGGCTTTCAGTTTTTTACCAGTGAATATGATATTAGCTGTGGGCTTTACTTATGTTGGGACTTTATTACATTGATGCACTTTCTTTCTGTTTCTATTCTCTTGAGAGTTTATCATGAAAACTTGCTGAATTTTATCAAGTGCATTTTCTACATGTGTTGAGAGAATCATGATTTTTTTAAATCCTTTATTCTCTTAATGTGCTTTATCATATTAATCGATTCTCATATGTTGAACCATCCTTTTGTCCCAGGGATAAATCCCACTTTGTCATAATGTATGATCCTTTTAACGTGCTGTTGGACTTGATTTGCTAGTGTTTTTTGAGAAATTTTACGTCATACTCATCGGGGATCGTGTCCTGTAGTTTTCTTGTCTTGTGGTGTCTTTAGCTTTGATATCAAGATAATGCTGGCTTCATAAAATGAGGTGGATGTGTTCCTTCCTCTTCAGTTTTCTGTAAGAATTTAAGAAGCATTGGCATTAATAGAAGAATTAATGTTTAGTAGACTTCACCAGTGAAACTATCTAGTCCTGAGCTTTCCTTTGTTGGGAGATTTTTGACTGTTAATGTAATTTCCATACTAGTTACAGGTCTATTCAGACTTTTTACTTCTTTGTGATTTAGTTTTGATAGGTTGTTTATTTCTAGGAATTTGTCCATTTCTTCTAGATTATCCAGTGTGTTCATATATAATTGTTCACAATAGCCTCTTATGATCGTTTCCAGTTCTGTGGCATCTGTTATAATGTCAGTTATAATTTCTCTTCTTTCATTTCTGATTTTGAGTCTTCTCTCTTTTTTTCTTAATTAGTTTTGCTAAGGGTTTGTCAGTTTTATCTTTTAAAAAACCCAACTCAATTTCATTTTTCTATTGTTTTTCTAATGTTTATTTTATTTCCACTCTAATCTTAATATTTCCTTCCTCCTGCTAACTTTGGACTTAGTGTTCCTTTTAGTTCCTTGAGCTATAAAATTAGATTGTTTGAGATCTTCCTTTTTTAAAAAATATAGGTGTTTATCACTGTGAAATATAGGAAAAATATAGGTGTTTATCACTCTTAGTACTCTTTTGCTGAATCTCATAAGTTTGGGTATGTTGTGTTTTCTTTTTCATTTGGCTTGAGGTATTTTCTAATTTTCTATTTTGGGCTTTGTACAATAGTCTCCCACAATCTCTTAGACTAGTTTTACTCTTTTTCCTTCCTTTTTCATTTTGCTCCTCTGACTGAATTATTTCCAATAGTCTCTGTCTTTGTGTTTGCTGATTCCTTCTGTTTGATCTAGTCTACTACCGAGTTCTTCTAGTGAATTTTTGATTCAGTTATTGCATTTTTCAACTCCATGATTTCTGTCTGGTAATTTTTTATATTTTCTATCTCTTCATTGAAATTCTCACTTTATTCACACATGTTCCTTTGACCTCAGTGAGCATCTTTATGACAGTTTTTTTGAATTCTGTGTCAGGTAAATCATGTAATTCTCTTTCCTTATAGTCGGTTTCTGGAGCTATATCATGTTTCTTAATTTGGAACATCTTTGCCTGATTGTTCATTTTCCTTAACTCTCTTTGTTGGTGTGTGTGCAGACACCAACAAAGACAAGGCAGTCTTCATAGACTAGCCTCATGCAGGAGAAGACCCCCAAAATTCAGACTGGCTAGAGATTCTGGGGACCTGTACTAACTGTTTCCCTCCTCAGGGAGAAGCAGGCAGCTGTCATTTTTGTCTTCTTACTCTGTACTGAGCAAGAGGAGAGATATGGCCTCTAGCAGTCCAACCCTTCATCTCAGCTCGCCCCACGGTGGCTAGATTCTACTGGAGCCATCAGAACTCCAAGATAGGCAAGAATACACCAGTTCTTTATACCAGTTCTTCTCATTCAGCCCCAGAGAAGGTGAACATGCAAATTAATCCCTTCCCTCCCCTAGGAGAAGCAGGAAGTTAGGGAGTCTTCCTGATTATATGGCAATACACTAGGGGCAGGGACTCTGGTGGGAGGGTGTGCTGAATCTCCCTACTGAATTCTATAAGTCTGTTCATGTGGACCCAGGGTACAGGAATTTTCAACTAATTTCTAGATTTCTCACGCAGAGAATCTGTCCATGAATTGTTGGGTTTGTGTGAGAAAGGAGAATTCAAGTCTCCCTGCTCTGCCACCTTGCTGATGTCACTCTTTAGGTTAGGGGACCTTCTGAATTCACTTCCAGTCTTGTGATTTTATTTTCTACCACTTAAATTTCTCTTGGACTGAGAGGTGATCTCCTTGACTGTTAAAGTGGAGTACAGTCCTGAGAGGCAAGGGTATGTCTCTAATTCTGCTAGTTGATATCTGGCAATCTCAGAGCTTCTCAATATTTTGACTTCTTCACTTCCAAATAATAGAATCATGGCTCTTTTTTGGTTAATTTAAAATTATACTTATTAGTAAGATAGTTTCTGTAAGCTTCAGATGCCTCATCTACTCAGCAATGTTGTGAGGCTTAAATATAAAGAAAGTGCTTAACATAGTGCCTAGCAGATTGTGTGTTATCATTATCATCATCAGCTTTTTCCAATTTTTAATAAAATAAATGAGGCAAAATGACATCCCAAGTAATATGATAATCAGGCCAGAAGGCTGGGCATTCAGCTAATGCACAGCAACTTGTAACGTACAATAAATGTAGGTTGGATGAATATACAACAAATGAATGGTGAATGAGAGGCAATATAACATAGTGAATGAATTGAAACAAAATGTAGTGGTTGGAAGTCTGAAGAACTTGAGTGTAAATCCAACCTCGATCTCTTATAAGCAATGTGGTCTTGATCAACTGGCTTAATTCTCTAAGTTTCATGTCCTTATCTATAAAAAGGGGTTATGTACCTAATTCATACGGTTCTTATATATGCTATATACATGTTTTTTTGCATATAAAATTGTCTAGAAATAAGTAACTATTATTAACAGTACCATTAATTCTCTTACTGAAAGTTATGAAAAATAGCACAAATATCATAAGGTATATTATTTTATTACTTCTGTTTATTTTTACCATTTTATTGTTATTTCCTGTTGTGGTTATTGACAAGAATGATTTACTTACTGCCAGTACAGAATGACCCATTCAAACTATGTCATAAGTTTCACTCAGACCGAACAACCTCACAGATGTGCATTCTTGCTTTGGATGGAGCTGGGGTCAGAAAAGGTGGACAGAGTTAACAGTGTTGCATTCAGTTATGCAGCCTTAAAGAAACAAAGACCTGTTTCCAGCAAAGAAGGCTTTAAAATGCTCCACAGTACATCTAGATCCCTTTAGAGCATCACTTATCTAGCCAAACTTGCCTGGTAGCTCGGCTGGTAAAGAATCTGCCTGCAATGCAGGAGACCCCAGTTCGATTCCTGGGTTGGGAAGATCCCCTGGAGAAGGTATAGGCTACCCACTCCAGTATTCTTGGGCTTCCCTTGTGGCTCAGCTAGTAAAGAATTCATCTGCAATGAGGGAGACCTGGGTTCCATCCCTGGGTTGGGAAGATCCCCTAGAGAAGGAAATGGCTACCCACTCCAATATTCTGGCCTGGAGAATACCATGGACTGTATAGTCCATGGGGTCACAAAGTCAAACACAACTGAGTGACTTTCACTTTCATTTTATTTAACTTTATCTAGCCAAGGATCCAAAAAAAGGAACCATAAGCTTCAGTTAAGCAGTGGTTCTCAGACTTATGCATCCATCAGAATAATTTGGAAGACTTGTTTAAATAGATTGTGCTCCGTCCCTAGAGTTTTGGGTACTGTAGTCCTGATAAAGCCCAAATTTTCATTTCTAGTAAGTTCCCACATGATACTGATGGTGATGGTTCAAGGACTACACTTTGAGAACCATTGAGTTCACCGATAGTATGAGTAACCCAACTCCAGAGTGGAAATATTTGCAGAAATATTTTCACTACAGTGAATTGCCCGATAACTCCCATGACAATGAGGGCTTCCTGTTTTCAACACTGAGTTGTCCTTTCCTTACTTTATAAATTTATTGGTAGGAAAAATGATTTGATGAAGTTGTTTTTAACTTTTATGAGCCTGATAAAATCTACTGATACTTTCTCCAGAAAAACCCAAATACACATACACAGAAGCATTGCTTGTAATTTCAGGAGGTTCTCAGGTACCTCCCCATACAGCCCACCTACCAACCCATAAGAGTATCAGTAGAAAAACTATCCCCTTAAGGAAAAGTCTTGGGTTCACTTGGATGTAACAAAAATTTTCTTCTTATACTTGGATTTGCACTCAAGTTCTTCTTATACTTCTTCTATACCTTTCAGTTCACTCATTTGTAAAATAAAAGTAAAAATAATAGTCCTTACCTCAAAGAGTGATTAATTGATATAGCACACTGAAGAGCCTAATTTGAAAATGAAAACCACTAAATATTACCTTTTGCCCTCTCTTTATAGTCCTGCAACAACAATCCTCATTCTTGAGGCAAGTGGATGCCTCTCCTCAGTAGGGGAAAGATCAGGAAGTATAAGAAAGAAGAGCCCAAAGAGTAATATTTCAAGACTCTACTCTATGCTCATTGCATTCCTTTTCTAAAATCTGGTCACAGGTTGCCATATCATGGTTCTTTCTGTGAGTCACTGAGTAATGGGGTCTGGCAAGCCCAGGCCTGGCTCCATGACCTGAGAGTCTCAATTTATTTGCCTGGAAATACTCCACTTTGCAACCGTCCAATGCCTTGTCATGTCCCCATGTTAATGCTTCGTGGCAGAAAGACAGAAACGTGAAGTCCTAATAGGGGCTCATTTCCAGGGTAGAAGATACTGAGCTTTGAGAAATAGTGACTAAGAGTAAAGCCTGATCCTCACTGTTTCTACCAAAAAAAAAAAAAAAGTGCAGTGATAAGCTAATCAGCAGACATTTAGCACTTGCTGTGCACACCGTGCAGTAGGTGACACAAAGAGGAGTAATATATGCTCCTATGCGGTGTCAGCTCGCAGTCCAACAGGGAAGATGGCTACAAACAAAAACCAGACAAAGAGAAGCGTAGAACAATGATCACAACAGTGCTTCAGAAGCACAGGAGAGGGAGAAATCAGCTTCAGTGGTGATCCACAGAAGTCTCCTGGGCAAGCTGGGATTTAAGCTGGACTGTAAAGAGTGGGGCTGCTGTCCATGAAGATGATGGTGAATGGTGTTCTAGGTTGTGTGAATTGTTTGAAAAAAGATGTGGAGTTAGAAAAGTATTTGGTAGAAAATTTGCATGATTATGATTTAACCAGTCTGACTATAGTATGGGTTGGGCATACGGATGTAGAATTTGAGGCTTGAAAGGTTAAGTTGGAAGCATATCACGGGAAAGAAAGCAAAGGCCAACAAGGAGTTTTGACCTTACTCTCCGTGGAGTGGGGAAGTGTTGAGGGCCTTTGAGTAGGGAGGCAGATCTGTTTTTATGAAAAGAGAACCCTGGTGCCACTGAGAAAAACAGGTGACAGAGGCGAGAAGAAAGCAAGACCTAGAAAGTCACAGGCATGAGCTAAAGCCAGAGAAGTGAGAGTAGCCAGAGGGGATGAAGGGGAGGGACATTTGAGGGGCTGCATTCATCCAAGGCTGGCTACGACATGCAGCAAATAAAGCAGAGGGGAGCTGGCCGGGCTCTCCTTGGCGTACTTGATTCCCAGCCGGGTTGCTGCCTCTTGCAGACCATAGGCTCAGAAGAAGAGGCTGAGGGGCCCAGAGGTCTTTGGTGAGGGGCACCTCCTGGCTATCTGCAAAGACTTCTCTCCTTCCTAGAATGCCTGGAGGGGTAGCAATTGGCCATCTACTTTGCCTGTGTGGAATAGCAATCAAAATCAATGGTTCGCAGACATGGGCCCTCTGTCTGGCCAGGTGAGAAGTCCTAAAGTTCTTTTAAATCAACGTTCAGGCACTTTCCCAGGTGATTCTGATCTGGGAATCTAAGGTGGGTGTGAGGTGGGGCTGTGCATCCATATTTTGTAAAGCTCCCAGGTGACTCTGATGCACAGCTGGATTTGGGAACTAGTGTGGGACTTTACCGGAGACGGCAATGGCACCCCACTCCAGTACCCTTGCCTGGAAAATCCCATGGATGGAGGAGCCTGGTAGGCTGCAGACCATGGGGTCGCTAAGAGTCGGACACGACTGAGTGACTTCACTTTCGCTTTCCACTTTCATGCATTGGAGAAGGAACTGGCAACCCACTCCAGTGTTCTTGCCTGGAGAATCCCAGGGACGGGGGAGCCTGGTGGGCTGCCGTCTCTGGGGTCGCACAGAGTCAGACACAACTAAAGAGACTTGGCAGACTTGGTAGTGGCAGTGGGACCTTACTGCTGAGCTGGGAAATGTGTAGAAACCGTGGGTTCAATTAAGTTTGTGCTAGTGAACACTGTGAGGGCTTGAAGACCTTAGTATTTGGTCCCCAGCACTGTCTCAAACACAATGACCCTCAATGAGTGTCTCAGCCACCCCTCCCTCCTCAACTCCAATCCTCAGCAAACACACCAGGAGCGGGGAGAGCTGTGTGCTTGACAGGATCCCCTGAATGTCCCAAAAGGTCTGTGTGCATACAAGTCATCACTTTCACCTGTCCTTGGTCATGTCACAGGAGCACCATGAGGGCCTCATTACAAGTGTTTTGAGACTTTAGAAAACAGGCTACATAAAAATACTATCCATTTTATGCCAGGCTCATACAGTATTCATAGCACTTTTATTATTGTTGTTTTTATTTTTCAGAGAAACCATACAGTACAAGGGTAGGGTAAAACAAGGGTAGGTGTCAAACATGTCCCTTCTGTCCACTGGGCTCCACGGGATGCAGGGGCCAGTCCACAGTCAGACACCCAGAACTGGCCCTGAATCCACCACCCTCCTGAGCTCCAGTTTTGCTCCTGTGCCAGCATGGAGGAGGGTAACATAAAGGCATTTTTCTCTCCTTGTAAAAGAGAAGAAAATGGGGGAGGGGGAATTATTTAAACACACCTCACTCATACTGCAATCACGGCATTGTTTTTCCTGTTGAAACACCCTGTTGGTTTTTAAATCCCTTTAAACCTACTCGGCACCTGTATGGCCCAGATCCAAGAATTATTATCGAACCCCTCGCTTTTTATATTTAAACACATAGGAGTTTCTGTGATGGTATCTGGCTCTTGGTTTCATTGAAAATTTCAGAGTTTCCAGAATTTTTTTTCTTCCATCAGAGCTAGAAGCATGCAATTCTCAGACCTGATTTTTTTTTTTTATTAAGCAGAGAATGGTTCCCCCCTTAAGTTCTCCTGCTAGATAAAATAGCATCATGGCACGACCCGGTGTTGTTCCTCTCTGAAAAACTTTCTGAAGTACAAACCAAAAGAGAGGACAGGGGGAGGATGGGGGAGGTCTCTGTCAGCAACTTACGGTGTGTGAGATGACCTTTCTTTAGGGTAAGGACTGAGGCTGAAAGCAAAATGAGAACTTCCCGGCAAATTCATTATAACACAGTATAATGTGAGCTCTCTGGGCACAAAAATAGGCTGAAGGAGAGCAACTTCAACATCAGACCTAATTAAATACTTTGATGTCAGAAAGCAGAGCAGGCAGGGGTGGAAAATCAAATCAGACCAAAGTGAAGGACCTAAATTCAAATGGAAAGAAATATTTCTCCCTCTCTCTCTCTCTCTCTCCTTTTCTTCCTTTGCCATGAAGGAAGAATATGATTGAGGAACAATGGGCTATAAATTCTTCAGCCAATTAGTCCAGTGACTTACTACTGTTTCTAACGCACAGAATGTCACAGGCTGTTTTGCAGCCTCCCCAAGTTGGTTTGTTAATAACAGGAAGCTAGCACTTCTCAGTACAGTGGATCAGCTACACGTGAAAATAAATGCAAAAAACCTGGAGGGGAATAGCAGCAGACCGAGAGTAGCCTTGATTTAATTTAACATTTGGGGGTCCACACACAAATGAGCATTTTAGTAGGCTTCATGGTGGAAGTTGCTGTCATTTGTAAAATATTCTGGCCAATTAGCTAATAGTGTGCTTGGATTTCTCCTGTTTTGATACAGTAATACTAAGTACATTGTGAAGCCCAATTATACAAATCATCCCCATATGCCATACCAGTCTTTCTTTATGAACTGTGTTTATAAATCCTGTGTGAGGAAATGTGTACTTCAGCAATTTAGACCATGTGTAAAAACATAGCCAATGGGATTGTCAAGAAAACAAGTTCCAGCCTAGGAAATCCTAATGTGTTCCGCTGGAATAACAGGAGGGTGCCAGGCAGCGCAATGTCTGCTTAAATATATATTGCTTTATCGTGTTTAACCGATTTAGGGGCTTCCGCTTCGCTTTCTGTTATTTTATTCTTCTTTTCTTTTAGGATCCAACCTTGGAGTTTTTGAGAAAATTTGGGATTGGTCTTCTCTCAGGCACAATAGCCTCAGTCATTAACATCCCTTTTGATGTTGCCAAAAGTAGGATTCAAGGGCCTCAGCCAGTTCCTGGAGAGATCAAGTACAAAACCTGTTTTAAAACAATGGCCACGGTCTATCAGGAAGAAGGGTAACACATTCTTATTTTAATAAATGAGCAAAACTAAAGCATTGCTAAAACTGTATTGTACTTCCATTTTGACTAGGGCCATTAAGCCCTCCTGCATTGGGTCTGTATCTGAGAAGCTTTCGGGAATAGATGAGGAACTTTGTGAGATAACACAGTAATGAGATGTTGGCAAAAACCTCCTTACACCAAGAAACATGAGCCACGATCATTCAGTATGCAGTGTGTTTGTCCTAGAATGCCAAGGTGAACTTTCCGCTTGACAGTTTGCATAATACGCTATTGCATATAATGTACCTTGTTCCCACATGGGCAGGAGAGTGAGTGTCCTCTCACTCTCCTAATCAAAATGTCACCTAATTATATTCTCCTGGGAGAGTTAAACATGAGAGTTTTGTGAAAGTAGTTTTCTTTTAAACTATGTGCCTTTTTCTGCTGGTCTTTTTTTTTTAAGTCTTGTTTTTGTCTCTCCGCCCCTCCTCACTGGTCTCATTCTCAAGTAGGCAAGTAATGTTTTATGATTTTGATCTAAACTGCATCATATTTCTTTTTGTGAAGACTAAGTCTTTTAAACTCAATTACAAGAGTCATTTTGTCCATATACACAGCTGTCTTAAAAGTGAGGCCTGTCTTGAACACAAAAACTATCTCGCTGATAAAAATCCTATTTCTGATGGGACAAGATCAGCATACCTTGAGTAATAAAGAATTAACTCTTTCCTCTCATCCAATTTGCTGCAGGGAATACTTGGCCAGATACTATCTGTTTGGAGATTTGAAAATTTTTTTCAAATGACTTGTTTGGGTAAATGCTGGGTCAACATCTCTATAAAGTTGAGGTGCAAATCCATTGCATGTTCAGAATAAGAATGTTTGTGCTCTTTCTCTCCTGGTTCTAGCATTTTAGCTTTGTATAAAGGCCTGCTTCCCAAGATTATGAGGCTCGGACCAGGTAATGATGTTTTCATTACTTATATCCTTCCTTCTTTATTGTTCTAGTATCCCTTTTCTTTTTCTTATTTGTGTCTATCTGTAACACAATAAAAGTTTGTCACACTGTGAAACACGGAAACCTTAAGAATAAAAAGTTGCATAGCAATAAGACACTAAGGGAATCCATTAGATGTGTTGGACTTGTGTTATAAGGTATTATTTATGGCCTTGCTGGAGGCTGATAGAAGCCAAAGCCCAGCTTAAGTCAATAGGAAAGGATCCACAGTCAGTTGGAGTTTGAGTGGCTTCTGGCTGAAGGCGAGGATTTTCACTGAGTAAGGGACCAGCCCAATAAACCTTTCCCTGGTTCTTCTAGCTCATTCTTGCTCCTGCCTCAACTTCGCTTGACAGAGAGAAAAGCAGGAGGACTACTCCATGAACAGCCAGGGCCACTCTCCTCACAGTCGCCTCTGGGGAGGGGAGAGGGGGAAGCTGCAGCCTGGCTCTCACCTTCCTGGCTCCTGTCGGGGAGATGGTGGAGGGGATTGGCTCAGGGCCTTACCTCAGGATGCCAGCCCACAAAAAGCCGGCTGCCATTCCCACAGGGAGAGTCAGCTGCCTCTATGTAAATAGATAAGAAAGCAACTGCTGCAGACTCTACCACCTGGGCAAATAGCCTTGGATTATAAGCAACCTTGTGAATAAGTACAGAAGTATGCACTAGACCACACAGATTTTTTTTACCAGGCCACACTCACCTACTTAGACATCCTGGTAATCTTCCCCCAAACCTTCCCCTGCTCCTCCCCCCTCTCCCTTTCCCCTTCCGTCTGTCCTCCCTTTGAACACCCGATGTGCCCCTCCCCTGCCACACTCACACACGTGCATATTTACGTTTAAATCTCAGCCTTTCTGCCAACCTGAGATATAGAACAGCAGTCTGTAAATTGAAGCTGGTGAACAGTTCATACTTTCATATATTTAGAAAACACTTTTACAATTCCCAGTCCATCTATCCCAGACTTCCTAGGCATTTAAGCATGGATTTTTGCTTCACATTTGAGATTCAGACGTCTTACTGGTCCATGTATAAAAATGAACTCAGTCATAAAGAATATTGGTGATTTTGTGGAACTCTCTCTGCAAGAATGTGGTGTTTTTCCTTCACCACACAGTAAAAACCTGCTCGTAGACCTAGTATTAGAGAAAATCATAGGACTGACCCTCCTCCAGCATTCTCAGGAGGCCATGGGCCTGAAAAGGGAGAGTGATCAGGGAGAGTTTAGCTAAAATGGTAATTGACTGGAACCTCAATCCAAAACTCTTAAATAATCTGACCCCAAGTTTTGTTAGAGGCTTACAAATGTTTGGTTGGCTTTTTAAATGTTTTTGCATGAGGTGTCCTGAGTTGCTATGGTGTTAAATCCAATGAAAAGGGTTGTTGTGAACATAGTGTCCAGGCTAAACAAAATTGTGAATAACTGGTCTCCACTGTCATCCCAAACATGCAAGTCCTACCAACCTCAAAGGAAAGAAAGTTGTAGAGAAGAAGGTAAGACTGAAAGATAAGAGTTTTGTTTTGTTTTTGAGAGAGAGAGAGACAGTAAAAAAGAAAAGCTGGATGAACCTGGAATTCTCATCCTTCATTCTGGAGAAACACCCCAACTTATATACAATTGTAAAGGGTAAAACATCTTAGTTTTATAACAGTCTTAACAGCTCTCTGTGGCTAATGATCAGGATCTCCCAGGAAAGGAGAATCTTAAAGTCTGTGGTTCAGACTTCAAATGTCACTAGGCTGAAAACTTACTCAATTCTGTGTGTTCTTGTGTTACACTGCAAACGGTTAATAAGAGGAAATACAGCAATTACATACGTATGACAACCCTCTGTAGCGCATCCCTTTTTGTTTGCCAGAGCTCCAGGAGGGCTACAGCAGCCAAGATGGGGCTTATAGAGTATCTTCATGGGTTAAAAATGAAAATTACAGGCAGATAATTATCTTTGGCATAAGGTTACACAAACATGTGCAGCCTGTAGATTAAAAAAAAAAGCATATGGCAGTGTGTACAAAATAAGATGAAAATCAAGTTCTATTTCTTTCTGTCAGAAGTCAGTCTTCTGTTCACATAGCCAAGTCTTCTCTAAGATGTGCTCTGGATATTTGTCCACATTTTGATTTTGTAGTACTGTTCCTATAGACACGAAAGGACAGAGAACATCTTAAAGGGCACAGGATGTGTGCTGTTTACCGCATCAGAGAGAACACAAAATCATTCACATACACGTGCTTCTAATGTCTAGGTATTCAGCAGCCTCAGTGTTTGTCTTCCTATATCGTATTCCTGTTGACATATTATATAGCAAGCGTTTTTGCAGCCAATTATATAACTCTTCCCTTCCCAGATAAATGATGGGTTTTATGACACCCAATACAACTACCAGATTTTCGAGTGCAATCCATATCTCTATTTGAGGCAGATGAAAGGAATGAAGGCAACAAAAGGAGGTTGAAAGCTGGCTACGTTTTGAAATACAGATTTTAGAAGGACTCAGAAGCTATTTTTCACATTACAATTCAGTTTGAAAGCTGTAAGAGAAAACCAGGCTCATCTATCAAGCACCATCTTGGAAATGTCCTTGTTGAATGCAGCTACAACAATGCTCATTATAAACTGGAAAAGATAAATCCTTTGCCTACATATGACAAATCCGAAGGTTTCTGTTCACAGGAAAGTCACATGCCCTTACATGACTAAATGTGTATTTATTTACTTTTAAAAATTAAAAGTGCCTGAAAAAGAATCTGATGAGAAATGATGAAGGTTACAGAAACTCATGGGGAAAAAATGTATTTGGAGGCTCAAGATGGTCTTGATTTTGCTCTGAGAATTTTCCACAGTAGTTTTCTGTCTATGCATTGGAGCTTGAGAACTGATGATTCTGAATGGCTTCTGCCTGATAGGCTGCATAAGACTCCAGGGGATTCAGAAACCCAGTGGGAAAGACAACACAATTTCACAGGATTAAAAACTGCTCTTTTCTTTTCTAGGTGGTGCAGTGATGCTGCTGGTTTATGAATACACCTATTCATGGCTTCAGGAGAACTGGTGATTGCCTACGGTGTATTTTCCCCCCTTGTGAAAATGGATTTTCATTACACAGCACCATCAGGAGGCGAGAATATCTATCAGTTAAGCTCAATACAATGATAAATTATAATTATACACTTAGATACAATTATAAAGGGTAAAACAGTGTGTTCAAGAACAAAACCTATTTTGATACTTCAAAAATTATCTCTAGACAATTTGAAACTGTCGTTTTAATCATATCCTTAAAACTATGAGAAAATTAATACTGTGAAGCAATGAAATATATAAGCTGAATATAGAAAAGTAGCATGGAAATTAGATATATTCCATAAAAACAATACAAATTTTATGACCTATGTTCCTCTTACAGGGCTTTGCAATAAAAATTCATTGTATTGATGATTATTCTTTCCTAAAAGGTAAATAAGTGCTTATAAGTGAAAAAATATGCCAAAATTTAAAGTTTTTATAAGGAATTAAATTCTTCCATAAATAGTATTTCATCATATACATGGAAATGTTTCTGAAGGGTACTAAAATGGCCTTTTTAAAATTTCATGTTAAAATGTGAATTGTTGGTTTCCTTTAGTAATAATATACATCTCATCTGTATTTTCCTAAACCTACTTTATATTTTGCACTGTTGGTTAAAGCAGATCATATTTTTAAATTATGATATTTGAAGTCTTTTGTGACAACGATAAAACATGAAACTATATTAAACTACTTTTCTTTACATAGTTCCCTTTGAAAACAAGTTTTAATGCTGAAATATGTTCATGTTGAATCACAAATCTGAACTGCTCCTTAGGCCTGTTTGTGCTGTCCGTATTTGCATCAGATACCTTTTCTCAGAATTCTTACCTATGCCATTTTTTTTAAAAAGATGTTTAGAATAAACTACATTTCTAGTTTACTATTTTTAAGTGATGGTTTCAGATGTGAAGTCTACTAACTTCAATGTTAAAATATGTATTATGAAGAAGAAAATGTTTCAAAAGAGAAGTACATTCTTGGCATTTCCAAAGATGCCTGTACTAACACGCACTCAAAAAAAATATCTGCTTGACGTTGATGTAACAAAGCTTAATTTTATATCTGCATCCTGAAGTGATGCTCCTTCAGTATCTTGAGTCAACAAAAATATCTGCCTGTTCTAGGATGACACCTGTTCTTAACTATAACCAGGAGATCTGTCTACCATGAAGCTGTGTCACTAAAACATTTTGAAAATAAAAAATGAAAGATAACATGGTAATTATTACTTTTTATTAATTTAGAGCATTTGAAGTATAAAAATAAAGGCTTTTGACATTCTGTATATACATACACAGCCTTCACTTGTACATCCTTTCCAACGTGTTCTTTAATTTATATTTCAGCCCAATACTTAATAAGAGGGTCACTAAAAGTAGGACAAAACAAGAGAAGTAAGAATGTGTCTGTTGTCCAACTGCATTCTATCCTTGCAGGTGATTCTATCTCTTGCATCCTGTGAGAGAGAGCACTGCCTCCATAGAGGCCATGAAATTGAACCTTTAACCTCTCCAAGTGGATGGGATGGAAAAAGATCTCTGAAGAGTGCATTTGCCAGGTTAAAAACACTTTTACCCCCTAAGAAACAGAGGAAAAAAGTCAATGTTAACCAATAATAATAATGTTTTTAAAAATCGAACAAACTCATCTCCCCTCCCACTTTCCTTGTCTCATTTTTAAAAGTAGTTTTAAATCACAGTGTGCTTTGAATAGCAAATTGTATTGGGGCTTTCTCTTATCTTTTAAAATTTACTCCATGTGAGTTCACCATTGCTAAGAAAAGGCCTCCGGGGGGAAAAAGAAAAGGAAAACTTTTATAGTATTAATATTAGATTTTTAAAGATACAAGAATCAGAAAAAAATATAAATAGCATATTAACAAGAGACTTCTTAATTTAGATAAGGAAAATAACAGTTGTATTTCCATACAAATCATTGATATTTTTTAAAGACTCCTAATAGCCTCCTAAAAATATCTGATAAGGAATAATTCTGTACCTTGTGTCAGTTTTTCTGCATGGCAGGAGCGTCCTTGTACCGTATGGTTTTAAAGTTTCCACCAAATATCGGAATGGTATTTTATTCCATTTGGTTTATAGTTCTATTTTCTCACCAGACTGGGAACTCCAGATGTCAATAGGAGTTTTACAAGATCAAAGGAAGACTATGGCCCTGAGAGTTCATCTGCTCCTTCTGCTTATTCTTCTCCTGAAGTTATAATCCTCTGTTTGTAGCACTGAATTTCGGTTGCTTTAGAAATAAATGCAGTTCAAAGCTCTTTACAAGATATCTGCTGCTTGAAAAAAGCAATTCCTCGAACATAACTTGTGTGTCAGAAATCTGCTTACTGTTTATATCATAGTGATTTGAAAACCTGGCTAATCTAGCCATCTGAGTTTTAAATGAGGCCATGAAACCAATGTGACAGAAGTGGATTGCCCCGTGGGCTGTGCACAGCCCAGACAGGAAGAAATCAAAACCACCTAACATCCATATCTAGTGATGGGCCCTGTTCGTTATTGCACAGAATCAACACCAAAAAAAAAGCCCCACAATATATTAATTTTCCAACAGATGAATTGTACCAACGTTTTAAAAACGTATTTTCAAGCCTATATTGCCAAGCAGGAAGAACTTTCTAAACAGAAGAGATTAAAACTGTAGATTTTTTCCCAAGAAAATCAGTTGTTTTAAAATATGAAACATAATCACAAATCACATGCTCTCTCTCACACACACACATATACCCCCTCAGTTCTATTATTAACATTAAAGTGAAACGATTGGTTTCAAAAGATCCATCAGTTAAACCATGTCCTGTAGCTCCAGAAATGAATAAAGGGAATTTTTAAAAATTAAATAGCATCTGTATTTCTAAAACCATCACCAGTTTACCTACACGAGACACATGCTTCTGTACAACAATGTAAACTTCACAGCAAGCCATTTTTACATTCATTAGAGCAGAATTTTCCATTTTCTTTAAATTACAATGTAATTTTGGGTTGCGATTGCTGAACACACAGGTAAGCCAACAATAACAGTACAATTTAGTTTCACAGTGGTTTTCTTTAACATAAAGTTCATTTTAAGTGTCTTTGCGAAGCATTTCACATTGAACTTAAGTTTCTAAGTGACTTCCTTTAGAGCCTCGTTCAGATATTTCCACCCTCCTGTCTTTATATGCTTGGCATGTGTGTTGTTTGGGATACAAAATGGGAGACTGGCTTGTTTTATCTGTGTTTTTGAGTCCTCTGTTGTAGAAAGAAAATGTCCTTCATGAGATGTCAAAGCCTTCACTGCACACACAAAATCTGGGGCGAGTCCAGGCCCAGGAGCCTGAGCAGCCCACCACCAAACGGAGACAAAGCTGTTGCCGGAAAGTCACCTTTGCAAAAAGAAACGGAAAAAAAAAGAGAAGCGGGGGGAGTAGGGAGGGGGTTATCCCATGGAATGAAAACACAAATGCACCATCCAGAGTCCGTATTTACAAACTAATAGAAAATATAAACATTATTGTATTTGGAACCAAGTCAAAACACCAGAGGAGCTAAACTCAGATATTGCTTAAGTTATACATGTATTTTCCAACAAAATAGGTCATCTGTTAAAAATAAAGGATCACTCAAGTCAATTATTGATTGGTTTCCTAATGATGAATTAAGGCTTATTTTATTACCTTATTTGATTAGAGGGTGTAGCATAACTTTTTCTATATGTATTTTCTTTTATTGATTTTGCAGAATCTCAACAATTGCACGTCTCAGAAGTTCAGGTTGATTTAGAATAAATATACACATGTGGTTTTACCAAAGACTAGTTTGAAAAGTTCCTTAAGCCCTTTGAGGGGTGCAGGTTTCTACGTTAAAAACAGTGCGTGGGCAACACGAACGTCTCATTCAATCCTGAACATCGCTTCTGTTTTTTAAATCCTAAAGTCATGTCAGGTTTTCTGTGAGAGAGAAGTTATGGCGAGAAATATTTAAGTGTCATCAGCACAAAGGAGGTGAGTCCATAAAGCCAGCTTTCCGGCAAAAGGATTGGAGGGTAGAGGGGTGGGATCCGAGACCAGGGAAGAGGGGGAGGGTGTGTTGAGAGGGAGATTCCTCGGGCGAAGCTGCTGCAGACGGCGAAGCTGCTGCAGACAGAATCTCCCATCAGAGCGCGGAAGCTGTGACAGAGTGGCTACCTTCTCGGGCTGCCTGCATTCCCTTGAACGCCAGCGACGCGGGAATGTCACAGTTGTGGGGGGAAAGTGGGGTGCCACTGGCATGTTGCCACCCATGTCCAGCAACATAACCAGAAGGAGCAGCGCTGTAGGTCATGTAGGGCGACACTTGGGCCGGGGTAGGATAAGGAGCCATGCTGGATGCTGACACAAAACTGCTTACAGCTGGGAGACCGTTTGGTGCCTAAAAGGAGTCGGAAAAGAGAAGAGGTGAAAATAATCACATTAGAGTGGCTGACATTTCACCAGTTCTTAGAAAAACACAGCATGTTAGTTCTGAGTAGTAACTGACAATATTCTGACTCTACCTTCTAATTTCTTTTTTTTAGATTTGACTCTGTTTATATTCTAAATGCATTCAGTCTTGCTACTTAAATGTATTTTTTCCACAAAGATTTTGAGGAGGCTAAAACCAGAAAATCCACAGTATTTGCTTTTGCTACTTGGAATTATAGGAAGGAAACACAAGGTGAGGAAAGAATTAATTGTGATTAAGTACTCTTAGAATCCGTTCAGCTCTGTCTTTGTTGCTTTCCCCCACACTCCAGCTTTGTTTGGCTCTTTTGTTGAGATCTTTGTGAAGGGCCTGGTTGGTGTACTTTCATTTCCAGTAAAGAAGGGCAGAGTGTGGGCTGTCATTTTAGAAACTCAAAATGAGCATGACCTTTGTTGAATAAAACACGGCCATATTTTAAATCATCATGTTGAAAATGCCTGTTGGACAAAGGACATGCAAAGATCAGGCAGTTTGTCTATAAGGGTTTTTTAATGAAGATGAGGGGGGTATTTTTTCCAGAGTTATTTTATTAAAAAGGAAACTATCAGAATATGAAAGGATTATATATGCATGGTTTTGAAATTGGAAAATTTGCTTGCAAAAGTTTTACGGCTCTGTGATCTGAAGTTTTAGAAGCCACGTGGATAAATCTCTTGAAATGAATTTAAATGTAAAATCTTAGTTTGCAAACAAAACACAGCAACTCTGGCAGGCAAGTCTGCCTAGAAACCCTGGCATGCAATAAATTATTGTTGGTATCGTTACTATTAACAACACCAAAAACACCCTGATTTCTAATCCTGATTCTGGCATGAATACTCAGCACCCTTCTTCGAATAACTTAATTTTCCCCCTTCAATTTCTACATTGTTTAGAAATAAGGAAAATGTTATTTCCTGGTGGTGATCTGAATAAATAAATATATCACCATATTTCCTAATGAAAATATAATGTAAATAATAGAAATATAATTCATAAAACAAATCAATCCTTAGAGCTAAGAAAAGCAGACATATGTTTGATTCTATTTCCAATTCAATAGCAACATAGAAATTGTTTTCCACTGTAATTCATTTGGTTATTATTTTCACTTCCATGTCTATGAGAATGCAACAGTGGGGGTCTCAAAAATTATTTTCTCAATGTAGAATAATGCATGGAGTAAAATATACACATGGATGTGATTTAACACTGCTTGTGAATTTCTGTCAAAATGAGAATAAAAGTAGAGGAGTTAACTTTATGTGAGTGAGTGAGTTAAGTTGCTCAGTCATGTCTGACTCTTTGCGACCCCGTGGACTGTAGCCTACCAGGCTTCTCCGTCCATGGGGTTCTCCAGGCAAGAATACTGGAGTGGGGTGCCATTGCCTTCTCCAGGGGATCTTCCTGACCCAGGGATCCAACCTGGGTCTCCCGCATTGGAGGCAGACGCTTTAACCTCTTAGCCACCAGGGAAGCCCTCTGAGCCACCATAAAGCCTAACTTTATGTAGTTGGTTCTATAAGAACACATACCTCGTGTTCTCTTTTCTTGTCAGAGTGCTTGTTCTTTGAAAAATGGGGAAGAAGAAAGGAAACTGAGGTTTCCTGAATCTGTCCTATGTCTCAGGCACTAAGAAATACCCAACATATTTTATCAAATAATTAGAACTGATAAACTGTATCTCATTTTAACCTACTGAGTTTATAATAATTACAAGATAATTTACAATGAGTAATACTCTATGTTTAATTGCAACTAAAATGTGTTACAAAGGACAATGTTCTGATTTTTAAGAAAGAAACCACTGCACATCATTGTTGAATATAAATGAAATCTTATCCTCTTTATACAAGAGAATATAGATTAAGGAGTTTAGCCATTTACCTTAGGTCAATCAATCAGCAAGTCCATGGCCATGTGTTAAAAGAAGTTATCACCCCTTCTGATACAGGATTCTCTGCAGCAAATCATACTGTTTCTCCGGGACAATTAAAAGATACGATTTCATTTCAAACTAGGGCATCTTTTCTGGTAAAAGATTCTTTCCTCTTCTAGAACCTGACACTCAGTCTTAGGCCCTAATTCTGTTTCTTAACTTCTTAAAAAAACCCTCTTTTTCCTGCTTTCTGAGAATGGCTCATTAGAAAATGGCTCAAAGGAGAAACACTTTAAGGCTCTCTCAGCAAATGAGTATGAAGATCAAGAACTGGCAACCTGCAGAAGAAATTTAACATTGCACAGAGATTATATTTCTGATATTATCTAGAATCTTCCCAATAACCTAAAAGAAATTAGTTTGGAAAGGAATTGCTCCAGCTCAATTATGGAAAGGTGTCTGCATCTTTATCTGGTCTCTTCTATTCTAGCATTAATTTTTTATACACCAAGAATCATAAAATAAGAATGTTAAGACTAAAGTGTTACGGTTAAAATTACTTTAAAACTAATGAAAACTTTTGCTCAACATTTGACCAATACATGGGTTAGATATGTAGTATTATACAGAAACAACATATTATTTAGCAACACAGCAGAAAAAAATGTATTGGTGAATTCTGTTTTTCATCACAGCTAAATTTTTCCTACTCATTCTTTTTTCTTTATATATTTTTTCTATCATGCAACTTTACATATCTCTGTGAAACTTGCTTTATCATATTCCCCTTTTCCCTTTCCTTTCCTTACATCCTTGCTGCTAGAACCATTGCTCACTGATGTTACCCCTTTATCGGGGGCGCTTCAGCTCCTCAAATGTAATGTCTACAATCCCTGACGTGGGTCCACTTCTTTTTACCCAGAGATGTTCTCCTAAGAAGCCAGGCTGGAGTGGACTCTCGTTTTAGATAATGCTCCTAGGATTTGTGGGAAGTCAAAACATTGGATTTAAGCTCACGCTACCATCAGGTGCCTTTTTTATTCCATAACTACATTTGTTCATCAACTGTAAAAAAAAAAAAAAAAAAACACTAATAATTCTTTCCAGATTTGTCCATTTTCTATTAAGGCACCAAATTTATTTTTTATGTTAAATATTTCAAAGTTCTCTAAAATCTGCAATATTTTTAGAGTCATTTTAGTGATGCAGGCCCAGCTATACTGCAGAAAGGAAGGTTGGGAAGGGAACCTCGGAGAGGTTTGACCTCCTCATCATTAGAAGGAGGCAAGGGAAGGCTCAAGAATTTGCTTTAAAAAAAACAAATCTTTAAACAGTATAGAAATAGTGCTTAGCTTTCACTCAGGTTAAATTATAACCTAGATCTGGGGTGGAAAAGTTTTGTCTTAATTTCCCTTTTTACTTTTAAAGTTCATATTTAAAAATTTCTTTTAAACGGCATAATCAAGATGAGAGAACAAATATGCTTTAAATAAAATGTACCTGCCACCGTCACCATTCATTCTAGTGACCCAATAAACACATCAATTTTCTCACTATTAATTTTGAAACATGACATTAGTAAAAGATATAAATCTCTACCAGGCAAAGTAATTGTTATTTATGAAGCAATAATTGAAAGAGTAAAATTTTCCACCATAAAGGAAAACAACTACAGGTAGCATTGATGTTTGTTTATTCTTTCCAGTAAAAGAGTACATGACTTAAACTTCCCAAATCTGTTTAATGTTTTCAGTGAAGGGCATGTAATTAATCTGAAAAGCTAGTTAGGCTGAGTAGAGACTACCAAATGTACACCATAAATATCATGGGAGCAAACATGCTAAATTACTCTATTTAATTGGATTGTAAATATGATTTATAAATCGACCAACATATGGAATCCCCAGGGAAGAGTAAACAAATTTTCCAAATGAAACCCCAGCAATGGGCATATAATGGAAATCTCATTTCTGAAAATGACTTTACCTAAAGATTCCATAAATAAGACCTCAATCCATCAACCCCCTTTTCATGTGGATCATGTGGATCTTCCATGGAAGCCACGAGAATCCTTTCCTCTAAAGAACTGTACAAGGGTCTTCCCTAAGGCAAACTATCTTCAACCTAATTTTGAGAATGAGATTTACTAATACAAAGTAAAACAGACCAAATTGTATACCCTGGAAAAAGTAAGTTCCTTGTTTTGTTGAATGTTTCCAGAAAAAGACAGATTTTATCCCACCGACATTAAACAAGAGTCCAGGAAAAAAATACGTTAATATGCAATGTAGTCTAGTTACGGTTATCACAAGAGTGAATCAAAGTATGACTTTTCATTGCGTTCTAAAATGTTACACAGATTTGCCAGTTTTTAAAAATATTTTCAAATAGCTATGTTGAGAAGCTGTATTGGCAGAGAGTTAGACTATAAACAGTCTGAGGACAGGGTCTTGCCTTTAATCATCTCACATCCCCACAAAATGGGACACATTATAGGTGTTTCATAATCACTTGTATACTTAAGTTAGTGCAGCCTTTTGAAAGCAAAAGATGTGATGCTCTTGCTTTTTAAAAACAAGAAAAAACAAAACAAACAAAAAAACTGGACACCCTTTACCACAGAATAAGCATTACATTTTAAGTAAGCAAAATGAGTAAAGCTGTTGAAAAGGTAAATAAAAGTTGTAACCTAGCTCTTTCATTATTTAATTTATGGTCATTGCATGTATCCCCCTCCCCCCACCACTGCCCCCAGAGAAAGGGGAAATGCATTAGTTTGCAAACACTCATGACCATGAAAAAAACTGGTATGACAACTGTCTGGCAACTAGAGGTTATAGACAATTCCTCAAACTCTGGGAGTTGTCTACTCAACGTTTTCTTTCTTGAAGAAAATGCAAATAGTAGTGCCAAGTCTTCAATCCACAATCTTTCATCCACTCATCAGCCCTACCTGGTCCTTCTCTTATGATAAAACGAGTTTACCCTGGCTTTATAATAAAGTATGTTCAGCCACACACAGCTGTGCTTCACCTAGAATTTCCACCTAGGTATCATAAGCCAGAAAAAGCTTCAGATCTGAAAATAAACAAGATTCTCTTTTTGTGTGTGTGTGAAGTCATTTTTCTGGCTGCTATTCTACCCTTCTTAATTCATTATGCAGTAACCTAGTAAAATAAATCTGACAAAATGAAATGACAGTTGTAAATATGATTTCAACATCCATCCAAAAGGATCTTAATTATATTTAGTTATCACATTGCATATCTAATTGTCTCTAGGTAATGGAAAGCTGCTATTTTAAATGTTTTTATAAATTTTATGTTTCCAAAATGTTATTAAAATTGATGTAGCCTTGAAAAAAATTTAAATAGCTTTTTTTGGTATTTCATATGACATGTTTTACCAATACATAATTACTAATTTTAAAACACAGTTAAAAACTAGCCAGATCAAAGAATATTTTTCATAGCAGATAATATGAATTTCAAAGACTATTAACATTTGTCTGAAATTGATTCTCTATAAAATTATAAATTATTTAGCACAAAATAACTTTATTTAATATGAAGAAAAATCCAGGGCAACTTCATTTATATTTTCACAAGAACAGTATGTCTACAAGGACAGTCTGTTAAATAATGCACTAGAAAATTATACTCAGGAAATACTATATTTTAAATATAATGTACAAATGAATGTTTCATAAGAATTTCAGATTAATTTATGTCTCCAAATTAAACTCTTTTCACATCTCATTTAACTCTGAACTTTTTCTTATGTTCAAGTATTTATAGACTACTCTCCATTCCTGATATCTCAATTTGTAGCTAATTTTATATTAAACTTGCTGAGTTGATTTCACTACCCCAAAATAAAGATACTCAAAGCTTATAAATCCACCATTCAGATTACTTGAATCAGAGTACCAGATATTCTTTTTTTTTTTCTTGAGAAAGTGTGCCTAATAATACAAAGAAAATTTCAACACCTGTACAACTGCTTATGAACTCTTTAAAAGAATGAGGCAGTAATTCACTAAGTACCATATAAAAGGGTAGATATATTCCAACCTCATGTTTATCTATATGTTTTGTTTGTTGTTGGGTTTTTTTGCCATGCAGTTGCATTCAAGAGAGTTTTATATTTTCAACAGAAAGGAACCAGCCATTAAGACCCAAAGAAACATTATTGTCATTGAGAGTTAGATGAGATTAAAGAGTTCTAGCCCAACATTAAATGTAGGTGAAAAAAGTAAAAATAAATATCCTTTTTCTTCTATCCTCGAAGATAGACAATAAGGATTTCTGAATGGCACTATAAAATATCAATTGCAGTATAACAGTAATATGTACAACAAGTTTGAATATTCTACTGTTTTAAAAAAAAGATAGATGTGTGCATAAGGTTCTAATTACTAGCAATCGGGCAACTTTCTTTGCAGTTTAAGCTGAAAACAGAAACTCTAGATTACAGTAATCAATAAAACCTATGATCAATTGTTGGTAATTTTACAGGTATATTCTGACAAAGGATTATGCTCTAAGTCCTATGATCCTGAACTCTCAATTTCCTCCTGTATTAACTAAAATGAAACTGAGAGCATATAATAGCACGCTATTTAATAACAACCATAAATACCATAAAAGTATTATGGGCAAAAATCTTGAGAATTTTTTTTTGTCAAAGACTTTCCATTTTTGTTCATAACACAGAGAAAAGTGTTACCCAAGTTTACACTAGGATTGTAGAAACATACATATGCTGATAACATTTTGAAAAATAACCTTAAAAAATAAAATTACCCTTCAAATATTTGTAGGAGAAATGCATATACATATATGGAATACACACACACACAACACACCTTACATTTCCAAGTTTGTTGATGAGCAAATTTTAATGTATAACTTTACCCTCAAGGAAATTAATGTCTAAACTCCAAAACTGCTCACAAAATGATACATTCTAAGTATATGTGTCTACTTAGCACACCTTCAGCATTAAGCACTATTTTGATAGTTAGAGTAGCTGCTGACTTAATTATGCATAGAAATTTTTTCAAGTTTTGAAATTTTACATCATTTATATTATCTTACAACATGGCAATGCAGAAGGTTAGCAGATTGCCATTAAGAACTTTCCAAATGAAAGTTTGATACAAATGTCTTTTTCTTCAAAAAATTTTAATTTTTTCTCAAGCATTTAGAACAATACTTATTGGCCACTTGTTTAAATTACTCATTTTTATAAATCTGATAATTTAGTGATTTGATAGTCACGGCATAAAATGTAATGGATTTTTAAGTTCAGAAAATACAAAGTAGATTACTTAACACTGTTCTATTTTTATTTTAAATTGATTGGTTTCATTTTGAAGTGTGTGTATTAACCATTTCTAAACAAGATTAAGCACTAGGTCTATAATTCAAGGGAGTAAAAATAAAAGTAACCCTAAAGATTCTTGGATTATGACACTGCTTTATTTATTAACTAGGTTCATCAACTCTATGTGGGAGACTTTTTTTTTCAGCTCTGTACTTCACAATGTTATTTCAGGAAATGATGACCTAATAAACATTACTGAGCACCTAGTAAATGCTTACTACTCTATATGCTAGGTGCTTTATAGATACTCTATTGTTTCTAACAAAATACCTTGACACTTTGACTATGTACTCCCTGATCAAAGTAAATTGTGACAAAATAAAAAACTGCTTGATTTTAAGTCAATCTCTAAGTGCCATTTCTATCCATAGGCAATATTTAATGAAGACTTACTATGTGCCCCATGGTTGTATTATCACATTGAAATTTCACACTGCTTGAGGTTGGGCCTATTATTTCCCTGTTTCATAAATGAAAAAACAGAGACTCTAAAAGGTTAAATAACTTGCTTAAGTGGCAGTGGTGCCACTGAACATAAAGCCTCTTCTGTACTACCTGCTTTTTTGCAGAAGGTAGTGACAAACTTTCTTATAATTTCTTGTTCACGTGCTTTGCAAATAGAGATTCAGGAAAGGGACCCTCCTTCCTTGCTGCTATTTTCTGTGATATTTGTCATGGGAGAGCTACTAATATATACGGGATTCTGTTTTAACAAAATAAAGGAGGGAAGAGAAAGTGGAAATGGTGTTTGTTAGAGAAAATAAAGACTAGGATTTTTTTTTCCCAAGTGAATAAAAGTTACAAGTTTCACTGAGCGGTAAAAACTGATTTTTACAGATATGAAAACATTGAAAGTTTTAAGATTTCAAAATAATAAAACGAAAACTGGGTATTTTGAAGCTCTGGAATAGGAGTTTGGCCTGAATAAATTTGCAAACCTACATTAGGTCTGTTCAAAGAAGGTCCGGCTTTGTTGTTTGGTTTTTTGAGAGCTTTGAACTCCTGACTCCACCGTGGTGATGAATTTAGACTCAAAACTCTGGGGCTTTTGTTGTTATGGTTGTTTAGCTTTTCTCAAGGAAAAGAAAAAAAACAACAACACGGGGTGTTTTAAGTTTTCTTTTGGAGAGTCGAGGGAGGGACAGAGGGAAAGAAAAATTAAACGGTCGACAGCCAGTCCGTATAATTTGAGGTTTTCTCACTAACCTCCCTGGGGAGATGACGACGTGACCTCTAATCGGGGCGCGGGAACTGTCTGAAGTTTCTCTGGCTGCCCTCTACTCGCCGTCGCGGGACCCGCCACACGCGCCTGTGCCCCGGGAGCCGCGGGCCGTCCGTGCGGGAGGAGCCGCGGCGCCGCGCCCTCGGGCGTACAGGCCGCTCGCCGCGCGCGCAGCTGGGAACCCACGGCCGCTCGCCTGGCCCCTCGGAGACGCCGTCCCAGGTGAATGTAGCCCCGACTCGAGCCGCGGAGAGGGCTGGGGCGCAAGCCCTTTGGCCAACAGGCCCCGAGGCGCTTCCAGGGCCGCCGCCCCGGGCCTCCAGCCTCACCCCGCCCTCGCGCGTCTGGGCGTTGTCCCGCCCCCGCCGCCCTGGCCTGGGGCTCGTGGCTGTCACGGGGAGGCGGCCAGGGCTTCTCCTCGGTCGAGGCTCCGAGAGGGGCCCGGGCCTCCGTCGCCCAAACCCCCGCGGCCCACCAGGCGGGGCCCCCGCCTCCTCACCTGCGCGTACTTGGCTTCCTGCTCCAAGGCCCCCTTCTCCAGCCCGTTGACCGCGTGCGGGGCGGCGGCGGGGAAGTTGCTGCGGCCCAGGCTGCTCCAGTCCTCCACCTTGGGGCTGTGGTAGGGGGAGCTGTCGCTCACTCCTGAGGGGAGGAGGAGAGGCCGTCAGGCTGTAGGGCTGACCGCGCGCCCCCTCCTGAGACCCGCTCGGAACCGCGACCCGCGAGCGCCAGGGCCGCGACCTCGGTCGGCCCCCTGCCCTCCGCCTCCCAGAGGCGCGGGGCCCGCCTCTCCGGCCGGCAGCCCAGGGCCCGGCCCAGGTGACGCCTCGGAGTAGGCCTCTCCCCGCTCTCTGCCCCACGCCCGCGGGAAGACATTTTTTCCCCCCCCAACGGCCTTTGATTACCTCCTCCCGTCCTCGCTCCCCTGGAAAACGAGTGGAGGGAATCTGAAAATTTCCCCCCGAATTTTCTCAAATCGGGAAAAGAACGTGTGAAACTGGCCGCGCTCTTCTCCCCAGTCCTAACCCAGGGTCGACTGGGGGTTGACAAAAATCTGAGACTGGTGCGGGAGAAAGGGTCGTGCTGGCCTAACTATGCCTGTTCTGGCGTTCAGAAACGTCCAGAAAGTGCTCACTGTGCTGTGGGGATCTAGTACTTAAGTCAACAGATGGAACAAAAGACCTGTAAAGTCTTTTGCAAACAAATGACTAAAGGATGCCCACAATATACATGCAAAGCATAAGTGCATAAGTGTGCGCCTACCTTGTGTGTGACTACCCTTCGCGCTCTATCTCTACACATTAAATACTGAGGTTATGTGCATATGACTCAAAAAAACAAATAGTACAATTACCACTGTAAGTACACCAGTGTCAGAGGTAAGGTCATAGGTTTACTTTTTCAATGAAACAAAAGGTTAGTAAAATTAAAGTGGAATTAAGTGTTTTGGAAAAGAGGTAAAGCTGTCAACTATCCTTTATTCTCTTTATAGAGACACAAAGAAAATTATATGATGTAAACCGATTACCACAATACCAAGAGGTGTGCATGTTGAATCATCGGCATCTTTAAGTGAGCAAGTACAATTTTAAAGAGAAGATATTTGAAAACTAGGAGCAGTTTGTCTTTGGGACCCATGGGTGGAGGACTGAAGTTTGACAAAGCTACTACTACTATCTTAAACACTTGCATCTGATACTGAGCTTCAAAGCAGGGCAGTCATTTTGAGGAAAGATCATTGGTAGAAATAATCATTTTATATTCACAGATTTGTCAGAAAACAGGTTGTTTAAAGCTGGCACCCAGAATCAACCATATGTAGAATGAAGAGTTGCTTCTCTCCATAATCTAATACTTTTCCGACTGACATTTGGTCTGATTGTAGGCTCCCTAGGGAAGAAAGGTTTTCTTTTCAACTCTGTCAGTCTTTTTTCACTATGCCTCCCCCTCGCCAAAGAATTAAGATTGTATTCCAATTTGCACCAGGAAATAGTATTTTGGCCCAGAACTGCCAGTCTTTCCTTGCCTTCCCAGACAAAAGGCAATCGGTGGGCACAAGCCTGAAGTTATCTTAAGAAATTGAGATCCCCCTGCGCGCCCCCATTTCTGCTGATCTCACACTTTCCCATGAACAGGGGCTTCCTTTAAATGTCAGTGAGGTCAGTTTATCCTATAAATCAAGGGCAAACTCTCTCCAACTAAAGCTCCAGCCAGCTCCAAATAAGACAAAACTGGGCCCTTAGAAGGATCCTGTAAAGTCACAGTCAGAAAACAAGAAGATGAGAAATCAGGGCTATGGTTAATTATTTAAAAAGATAATTGTGCCAATGTGGTGGCAACTGAGAAAGGCAGGAAATAATTAAATGAACTATTTCCCCTTTTCCTATTTAATTTTTCCCCCCCGCTCTTTTTAAAGTTTTGGCTGAGAAATTAAGAAGGTAGGGTCTTTATCTCTGTATTATTTAAATTCTGCGTCTAGGGCATTTTTGACTTTGTTTTCTCCCTACTGAGAAAGAAGTTAACGCTGTTTTATGTTTTGTTTTATTCTGTTTTAACAACGCAGTAAAAGAAAACAAACTCGGGTCTCCTGCGGAAGCCCGACTGAGCATAAGGGCGCGGGGAATCATCCTAAGCAGCAGAATAAGACATTCACAGCACGCAAGGTCAAGGGTGAGAAAGGAAAGGAACGGTGGGGTGGCACCACTGAAAACGTGCAGGGACGAGATGTCCACTAGAATTCCCTGGGACTGGCGGACCCTAAAGGGAAGCGGCAGGCGCGGGGAAAACGGCAAAGAACAGAAGAGAGGACAGCGTGGAATCGCCGTGCATTTTCCCTTCATTTTAGCGGTGATTGGCGCCACTTCCTAGGATATATATGTGCTAAAATCTGTTAAGGTAAAAAGTGTCCGGGGAGGAGGAGAGCGGGAGAATGAGAGAAATAAAGCAGAAAATTCGTCCCAGAATGAGCAATGCTCTAACATGCAAGTTACTAGTAGTAACTTCGGGACCTCCGTTTCCGAGGAAAATGAAGTGAAGCATAAGAATGAAACCAATTAGGTGACATTTGAACTTCCTGCCTGAGCAAATTTGGTCTGATTGCCAGAATGCAAGAAGAATACTGCAATTTCTACAGAGTCCCCGACTCCCCAAACAAGCTGCCCGAAGCCGTGTCTGCAGCCGGCAGCTCCACGCCCGCTCGGGCCTCTCGGGCTGCTCCCCAAGTCCGGCCCCGGCCGCGCTCTCCAAGTGAGCGGGCTGGTCCGAGGCTGCCGCGGCGCGAGAGGCGGGGGAGGGTGGAAAATGCGAACCATGTGTTGGGGATGGGGGATGTTATGGGTCTGGTAGTTTGAGATGAGGCAGTAGACTGTGTGTGGCAAGGAAACGAAGGGCATGAATTTCACGTTAATGAGATCAGGACACCCCCTGGGAGGACTCCTGACGTTTCCAAAGGAAAAAGTCTCAGGTGGTGGGGCAGACGCAGGCCCCTGGAGGCGCAGATGCGGTAACCCCAGAGAGGGTGAGGAGGGAAGCTCTGCACAATCCCATATCCGGCCCCCGTGCCCTTACCTTGGTCGGTGATGGAGCGAATGCCCAGGATGTCGGTGACGGAGTGCGAGGAGGGCCAGGTGCGCGGCATGGCCACTGAGCCGGGGATGGCGGGCACCCCCGGCGGCGTGGGCACCTTAGCGGCGGCCGCCGTGATGGGGCTGGGGTACGAGTAGATGTGGTTATAGGGTAGTGCCGGCTGAGGCGCCGGTTGGTGCTGCTTGTAGGAGTCGTAATGGCCCTGTTGGGCCAAGTTGCCGATCTTGTTGCGCAGTATGCGGCTGATGGAGCTCACCGAGGGCACGTTGTACTTGTCACACACGCCGTCCGCCAGCAGGCGGTCCCGTATCTCCCAGGCGAAGATGCCGGGGTCTCTCTGCTTGTAGGTCCGGATGTGCTTCACCACGGTGGGGGTGGTGACTCGAGGCTTGCTGCCCCCAATGGCTCCTGGCAAGATCGAGCCTGTCTCATTGTAGCGCGCCAGGATCTTGCTGACGCAGCCGTGCGAGACCCGTAGCTGGCGGCTGATGTCACACGGTCGGATGCCCAGTTGGGCCAGCTCCACTATGCGAAGCCGGATGGCGTTGGGCAGCGGCCTCCCGTTCACGAATACTCCTCCCAACTGGTTTACCTCCCCAAAGGCTGGCTCTGCAAAACGAACACACGGCGCGCGGGGACGCGCACCCACAGTTTGGGACAACCGCTTGCCACTCGGCCTCCGCGCGCGTCACGGGGCAAGGCGGAGGCACCCGCCTGGGACTAAGGACCCGGGCTTTCACCAAACCATACGGTCCCCGAGCCTTGAGGAACGGCCTCAAATCACCGCGGTTGAGTCAGACCCTCCTCCCTCATTACGGCAGTGCCTGCGGCCGATACAAGCAAATAAAGTGGTGAGACGCAGGGCCTCTCCGAGTGTTCAGAAGCCTCCAAAGCAAGCGAGGAAGTCGGTCTTGACGCCTACAAAGCGGCTCCTTCTCGCCCACTCGGCGCTAATGTCCTTGGGCCGCTCCCCCTTGATCCCCAGCGCCCCGCCTAGGGACCTGCGCAATTAGACAAAGTCTAGTCTTTTTTTTTTTTTTTTCTGGTTGGCTTTTTTACCCTGTGTACGCGAAACAAAATTTGGTCCGCCACCGGGGCGCGGGGCTTGCTGATGCCACCGCTCCCTAGTCTTGAAATCAAAAAAATGGCATCAACAGCAGCAACCCAGTAGCCAGCGTTCAGACTGAACTTCTGCGAGCCGCTGACCCTTAGTGTGTTCCTACAACTTGTAGGAACACGAGCAAAGTCAATAAGGAGAGTGTGAGCGCTCAGTGGTGCGCGCCCTCCCTCCCTCCCTCGCCCGCTCGCTCCCTCCCTCCTTTCCCGGCTCTGACAGCGTACCCCGCCGCCACTCACCCATTGCTCCGAGCAGTACACCAGCCGGGCCCCAGTTCCGCACTCCCAGAAAGAAACTCTTCGTGTGGCCTTAGTGGCCCGTCGTGCTGCTGCCCCGGGCCGCCGGTGCCTCCGCTTTTCCCCCGGAGGAGGCGGCGAGAGTGCAAAAGGAAGGAGTAAAAGGAAGTCTGTGCCCCGCTGAAAGAGGCTTGAGTTCTGCATTTCAATCTAAGCAGCAACGTGGGCTGGGCTGAGCGGGGCCGGGCGGCTCCGTCTATCACTCACTAGGGGCACGCCCCCAAAGAGGAGGGCCCGGAGGCAACCTGCGTGATGATTGGTTTGGCCCGTTGAGCGACAGCACAGTCCGGGAAAGTTCTTCCGCTGTCTCTCTCAATCTCGCTCTGCACCTGGGTGACTAAATACAATGAAAAGAGGTGTTTGACACCTTCCCAGGGGCAGCGCAAACAGCAAAATCAGGCTCTTAAAAATGCTGAATAAGCAAACGAAAGCTTTTGGTCTGAATACGAGAGACTCGAAGGGAGAAGGGGCCGAGAAGACTTCTTTGGGGGGAAGGCAGACATCTCAGAATTTAAGTTAAAACTCTAGGTGGGAGGTGAGCGGCATCGTCTTTGATGGTGGCCATGGTGAGGATTCTTAGAATAGCCTGTCATGCAAGCTTCAAGAGGTTGTCAAGAGAGGATGTCTGTTACCAGCGGATCTTACAGCACTACACCCTACGCCGAGAGACCAGAGCGCAGGTGTGAGAAGGTAGGCCCGTCGGAGAGACGAGGAGAATAGGGGAGACCTAGCCAAAGGGTCGCAAAGAGTCGGACACGAAACTGAGCGACTAAACACGAGCAGGAGCCAGAGATGGAGGCCACTGTTACCTCCAGGTGGACACTGCTCTCCTCGCCTCGTGACTAACTCCCCACAACAGTCTCTAGAGATTTCATCCAGGAACGCGGGGTCAAACATTAGCCTAGGCTCCAAGCAGGAACGTAATTATACGCGACTACAGCGAGCGCATAGCCAACTTCAACCATTGACAGGCACGGGGCACTCACTCTGCGGAACCCAGTGCGCTGGAGAGCTCAGCCATGTTGCTGGTTGGCTGGCCCTTAGTGCCAACGACGTTCGCCGGTTTTCCCCCACCAGTGAATCACTGCAAAGGGCTTGTGTTTAAATATGAAACAGACTCGTTCCTAAGAACGTGAACACCGAACCTGCACGTGTATGTGATTCCCACATCTTCTCATTAGCTGCCAGAGGCCCTGCAGTTAAGCCCACCTTTCTAATTCACTTTAAGTCTAATGTAAAGTGTGCAGTAGTCTTTTTAGCGGTCAAAGTTATTCACATTTTGAGTATGGGTTATGGAGAATGCGAATTAAAATTAAAAGCAAGGCGGGAAGCATTTTTAATGAACCTGGGAGTTCGCCCTGCTTCAGGGTCGAGGCTATTGACACTGCCTCTTGACAGTCATAACGTTACCTCCTTCTGGTGCGCAAAAGTTTCAGTCCTGAGGGATGGGCTCTGGTTTACACGTAGGGAAGCTGACCGGGCCCCAGTCTAGGCCAGTAAGTGACAAGAGCCCAGGAAAACTCATGATCAGCTGTGCTTTTTGAAACGAGCAGTCATCTCCAGATCCTCACACTTCCATAGCAGGGGTGCATTCTAAGTTGAAATGTACAGGTATGAAGGATTTGAAAGATAAAGGAACAGTGAAGTCAAACATCCTTAATTCTTTACAACCAGCTTCTTGTGTGAAGTCCCACAACTAGACATACTTGAACTTGTCTGCCTTTGCGTTTGTTGTTTCTGTTTCAATTGTTTAAAATCTCCAAGTTTGACTTGACAGCGATTTCACCAGGGTCTGATCCCCCAATACCTGTTACATGGCATCTACATGTAATACAGGAATTCTACAACTCGGAGGGCCTTTGTGGATCCCAAATTTGAAAAGCAGCTGATTGCTGTTGGGGCAATTTGAGTCTGCGACATCTGAGGGGAGCATACGATTTTGCCTTAGGCTTGTGCGAAGGAATGAACGTGCTGGGCATCTTGATCCAGAGTTCCTCTGACCCCTCTTCCCTCTCACTAACACACACTGAGTAGCGACCCCTGCGCAGACTCTATGCCCTGTCCAGTGAGGGTTTCTCGGACTTTTCTGGGCTGTAATGTTGATAAAAGGTCGATCGCCTTCTAATTGGCCAAGATCCAGTGCCTCGGTGTGCTTCTTTACAGCTCTGTGAGGGCTTTAGCAGTTCTGCAGCACCAGCCTGGAGTGATCCAGAACTCGTATTGTTTTTTTGCTCTGGCTAGGAGGCCCTAACACACAACACCCTCTCGTTCGCCCCCAAATCCCTCAGTTTCCTCGTATTTCCCCGGACTCTCCAACCGATTTGGGCTTCCCTGGTGGCTCAGATGATGAAGAATCTGCTCACAATGCGACAGACCTGGGTTCGATCCCTGGGTCAGGAAGATCCCCTGGAGAATAAAATGGCAACCCACGACAGTATTCTTGCCTGGAGAATTCTCCGGACAGAGGAGCTTGGCGGGCTACAGTCCATGAAGTCGCAAAGAGTCGGAAACGACTGAGCGACTGACACACACGCCAACAGGTTTGCTGCTGCCTCTCCACTTCCACCTGTGGTCGCGCGCGGTCTCGGCCCTCTGCTCCGCGTCTCTTTCGGCCCAACAGGCCCTCTAACGCCGGCGAGTGCGGATCTTCGGCACTCTCAGCTCAGCGCATTCCCGAGAGCGAGAGAAGGATGTTGTTTGGGAGCACTAATTCTCAGCGGCAACCTGAGGCAGGGGCTCCGGGGGCTAGAGGAGTCGAAGCTTCAGGGGACAGACAGAGGCGCCCAACTCTAGATGAAGGGGCTGATGCAGACTCTCCCCCGCCACCTCCCTGCCCGGACGCACACTGAGCACTGTGGCCAGGTAGCCTGAGACCCGGCGAGAGACAGTGACCTAAAGCGGAAAAGGGGGGCGGGGGGGGAGAAAGAAACAGTAAGGGCCAATGAGCCTCGACTGATGGTGAGCGTAGGGATGCAGAGAAAAAGGAAGGGTCAGTTGAGGTCAGCGCCCCCTGGTTACTGCCCCCTCCGAACCCAGGAGATAACACAGAGATCGGAAGAATTTCGGCTAAAGAAATTTAAGACCAAAACACAAGTAAGTCCTGCAGCTGACACAGGCCGGGAAGAAGCCAAAAGCCCTTCCCAGGGCTCTGTCTAGTTCTCGGAGGAGCGACCCGTCCTCCGGGTAAATATTTACTCAGTGGGAGACTGGAAGTTGGCTGGACGGGAGCGTGTGAAGGAGTGGGCTTCATGGGGTGGAGAGACTCCATACGCTCTACACTGGCGGGGACAGACCTGTGCACGGGCCCGAGGGGAGTCGGGCCCGGGGACTTCAGAGACGGCAGGGTACCGGCGCGCGGCTGGGGAACTTAGCGCGCCCCTTTGGCTGGACTCCTTCCCTGCCCTTGCGGGCCTCGGCCAGATGCCGTAAAATCTTCATAAATCTGTCAGCGGTCCCAGTGCTTCGGGCGATCACCTGCGGCGTGCCCCTCCTGGCACCAGCGGGGTCTGGGAAGAGATGCGGGGAAGGAACTGGAATCTGGCTCCTTCAGAGGCCGCCCCCGCGTGGCCCTAGCAGACCGCGCCCGGACCCAGGCGCCACAGGCTGTGCGGGGAGTGGGGACCCCCCGGCTCTCCAACCCGGACCGACGTCCCGGGCGGCTCCGCCTCGCGCCTGCTTCCCGGTCCTGCAGGTCAGCGACGACCGCAGATGGGACGGGATCGCCAGGGTGGGTTGAGAGGGGCGTGTGTATGCGCGGGAGAGGGGTCCTGCTATTCTCAGGCGCTTTTAGGGAGACTAGAGTTGCCGACGAGAATGTTAAGGAGCAGATTCCTCCAACTTGCCCCTCTGTCGGGAAAAGACAGGACCGAGAGTGAGGCCCAGGCAACGACTGCCGCCTCTCGCCCTGCCCAGGGGAGTTTCGGGGATCAAAAGCAGCCAGAGTCTGAGCTCGGGGATGGGTTTTCAAAACACAGTTACTTCTTCCAGTCGTCTGAGGGAGAATACGGTAAAGGCAAGATCTCCGATCCGGTTCCCCCACGGGAGCTCCTCTTCCTGGTAAGTGAAGGATTGCACGCCTCGTAGAGAGAAAAGGAGGCCGGACTTCTGCGGTCCTCGCCAAACTGCGCTGCCAACGTCCGGGCCGCGGGTTCCAACCCGGATCGGCCCGATGCTACGTTCCGGCCTGGTGGGGTCAGCGGCCGCCCCTCCGCCCACTGGACCTCCCAGTGTCTGCTGCCGCACGTGGCAGCCGGAAGCGCACCCGGTGCCTAAGGAGAGGGAGGGTCCACCCTGGGCCGCGGGCTGGACCCTATCTGCGCCTGGGACCGCGGGCGGGGTCGGAGGCGGCGGCTAGAGAGAAGAGCCAGGGGGTGTGGGAGAGACCGCCTGCCGGGGCGCTCAGCCTCAGCCAGGCCAGGGTAGTGGTGGTGGTGGTGGTGGTGGTGGTGAGGGGAAGGGGTGTCCAGGCACTGACCTGCCAGCCTGTACTTCGCCGGGCTGCGGACGCATCCGGACGCACCAGCCCAAGTAGAGGCCGCTGGGGCCCCCAAGAGGAACCTGGAAAATTCTCCGAAAGTCTCTAAGGTCTCCCTGCGTTCTCGCTGCCTTCCGGCTGCTGGTGCTCACGGTTCGAGACCCTTTCCCCAGAGGGCAGCAGCCCGCGGGGTCCTGCGGGAGCGCGGAAATCCCGCCGCTGGCCGTGGGATCCGCCCTGGGGCTGCGAGCGCTCCTCACCCGCTTTCTCCTTCCGAGGGCAGGGGAGGGGCTTGTTGCCGCCTGAAACCCGCTTTTAATTCTCCGCCTGCCTGTTTCCGATCACCCGGGGTTGGTTTTTCTGTTTGCACACTCCTTCTGTTACAATAAAAACAATCGACATTTCTTTTCAGTTTCCCCACATTAGCGTCACTCAGTAATTGTTCTCCACCCCCCTTCCCCCCGCTTTGAAGGCAAGCGGGATTGCTGGTGCCCTCGCATTGGAAGGTTCCCGAGTATATAAGCAAACCTTCCCTAAAGACTTTAAAGTAAAAATAAATAACGGCCCGGGAAATTGCTGTGACCCCAACATCACTTTCTGAACGCAAATTACACCCATTTTTCAGTTTTCAACAGCGGAATTGTTTTCAGAAGGACGGCGCGTTGCCCCCATGTGATATGGTTATATTTGTTTATTAAATCCACAAATGAAAGAGAACACATTTGGGGGGCAAGGGGCAAAACTCTTGGCTACATAGTGGCAAGTGCGATCAAGGATCGGATCCGGCTAGCGGCACGAGCAGGGCGGAGTCCAGCAGAGACGCCGGGATGAGCGTCCTGCCCAAGGGACGCTTCGACCTGCCTGGTTCGAAGCATCTGTAGAAGCCACAGAGCTCGGTGACAAGGACACTGTCCGAGGTTACAGCCTTGAGCAGCGCTAGCTAAAGAGAATTGTTGCTGCCTGTGGGAAGAACAGGCTTTGGGGGTCTTTAAGAAGGCAGTGGGGCTGCCTCCTACTGAAGACCCGATTGGCCTAAAGGTTCCTAGAAAAGATAAACGAGAACCAGGCCGTGCCTGTAAGCCTAGGTTTTGGATCTCAAGCACAAAGAAACCCTCCAGGTCCCCCACCAGGGTCCAGGTTTTGTTGAACGCAGCGTGGTTGGGGTTGCCTGCTGGCTTCAAAGGACTGCAATCAATGTACGGGCCAGCCTTGGTGCTAAGCATCTGCGTTCCTCTTGTTTTCAGGGATGCAGAGAACCCGGACTCTCTCACTTCTCGGTCCTCTCGATGCTGGGGCGGGCGGGAGAGGGGGGGCGGGGTGCGGTGCTGGGGAGGTTGCAGTTGGCACAGTGTCCGCATGAATCGCCTCGGATCCCGCGCAGCTCCGTGAGTCCTCACACCCAGGCAATGGACAGGGTGATGGGACTGCCTGGAGCCGTGCAGTCGAGATGCGGGATTTCCAACCTGTCGCCTTCTCCAACCTAATTCTACCACTGATCAGCCCCGCGCTGAACTCGAGAACGAAGACTCATGCGACACTGTCCTCGCATTCTCTCTCCGAAAACAGAAATCCGGGTTTAACAGCAGAAAGTTAGGGTCGGGTTCACGAAAAAATTCCGGCTTTCTTTGAGTCCCTGGCTACCTTTCTGCAGACAGTCGCCTCATCATAGCGCCACCTACAGGTGCAAATTTGATTGCGCTCGCGCAATTTTTACCATGATTGGGCAAGGTTGAAAATCCACGAAACTGTCATAGCCCGAAAATTCTAGTTCTCCCTTCCAATTCCTCCTCCACTCTCAACTCTCCACTGAGTTCCAAACCTCCGTACCTTTCCCCATCATGGTCCAAGGCAATCCTGAGCATCACTCTTGTCATGATTCACCGAGAGCCCATCTTGCACGGTTCGGGCTGGATCCTCTTGCCTTCCCCAGGAGGTACTCGGGGCCCTGGGCTGTGAACTGTCCGTGCACTTAGGCAGGAGAGCCTGAAACTGCGAACGACTCCGCGCCTCAAAAAGGGAGTGTTGGGACCACCCTTGCCCAACCCATCTTACTATTTGCTCGGGGCTCCCAACGTCCAAGCATTCACGATAAACTTACAAAGGCAGTATTACCGTCTTTCTTTTTTTCTTTTGTTTTCCTTTTTTTCAGGGAAATCAGAGACTTGGGTTATATAAGAGCATACAAGACACTTAAATGAGATCCCACGGTGTATAAATCCCACTGTGTCTCAGTGTCGTCGCTCTCCGAATGTCCCTCTTCTGCGGGGACAGGTCACGTCGAAGCCCCAAGAGAAGCCCATTTACTGTAGGTGTCTGCCCCCTCCACGACCTCAAGGAGACAAACCCGTACCAGGCCGCAGGCACAGAGAGCCTGAGGGAAAGAGCACCCGCATGGATGACTCCTCTCTGTGGGCACCGACCCCGCGCCGGCCGAGGAGGTCGAGACTGACCGGGCGAGAGTGGGAGACCGGGATCAGGCTTGATGCGTACTCTGTTCCCCATCCCTGCCTCCGGCCCAGGCTAAAGCAGGGTTTGGAGGCGGAAACAGCAGCGACCGCGGGAATCCGCGGCGTCCCCGGGGACCGCCCGGGCGGAACCGCAGAGAGACGGGCTTAGCAAGGTCCAGAAGAATGGGAAAAGAGCTGCTCTTCCCTGGGATTCGTTCCCCGGCTGCCAGGATGCGCCCATCTGGTTCCCCGTGCGCTCTCAAATCTATCTACAGGCAGAGAAATCCACGCTCGTCTTTCCTGGGAATTTATTCTGTCGTGTCCCTGTGGGTGTTTCTTTTTAAGACCACTATAGTGGGGAAAACCGGGAGGAGCTGAGATGCAATAAAATTAGAACTCGTAATTAACTAGTTGGGCCCAAGTGCGTGGAAAATAGACGTGGCAGCTCGCCTCGCTTGCTCGCGGAAGTTCGGGTTATAATTAGATTTTCCTTGCTCTGGAGTGCATCTTGGAGTCCGGCTCAACTCTTTTCGTCATCTTAGATAGAGTGGAGAAATAAATCATTTCATTAAAATGACCATGATAAAAGGATTTTAGCGCACATTAGGAAAGGTGGTAACCAGACGAGAAAGCCCCCACGTTGTCATGGGCAGGGGTCATTTTTTACTAGCTTGGGGAAACGCTTTCTAGCTGTGGCCCTCACATAATTGCTTCGGCCTTTGTCCCTTGAGTGGGGATTAGACTCGCGGGGCCGAGGAGCGTGAGGGGCGGGGGGGAGACGGACAGGGAGGACGCCTCCCAGCCACAGACCTGGTCTGCGAAATCCCTAGCTGGTGCTTTCAGGTTTTGAAAAGAAATTGCAATCCACACTAGGATCTGTCTTTGCTAGGATCACCAGAGCTCTACAGGCCAGGAGCCTATTCCTGCGGCAAGACCCGGTATTTCAGCAAATCTTCAGCGTGGGGCACGAAGGTCCTACACCGCAAATCTTTCTGGCTGTGCTGGGTCCTCCCCACTGGATAGGCTCAGATAGGCTCCTCGACTCAGCATCCGGGCGCTCTCTCGCTTCCTCCCTTTGCCAGTTCAGGGTCCGGTCAGTCTGAACACTCTACCCTCACCACGATCAGCGAAAAGACCCGGCCTCTCACCTCCTCCCCTATGGCAGTAGCATTTGAGACCAGTTTTGTGGGGAAAGGGAGGGTAACCACCTCTCTGCAAGACAGGACTGCAGAGTAGTTCTTGGGAAATTGAGTAGCGATCTAACAACGTAGTTTTCGGTGAGTACCTAGAGGCTAAGGAAGAGAAAGCTAAAAAAGAAATAAAGGTAACCTCTCAAAAGCTCCTCTTTTCTAAGCTAAGAGATAAAACATCGTGCATCTTTGTAAACAAAAGATTTTTTTTCTGAGAAGAGAAGGGGGTAGGGAACTACTGCCTTTATATGATTGATGTTTTCATTCAAATGATACATTTTAAAATTCATATAAATGAGTCCAAATTTTTTTCAAGAAAACCCAAGTAAGTGTTGTTGTACACAAGTATCCTATGTGCAAATGTGAAAAACAATGAAGGTTTTTTTAAAATGCTGTTAAGGAACTTGCACATTTAAAAGATACTCACACATTTTAAAATGTGTGCAAAGATGTTTAAGCACCTATCTTATGCAGATGTATTTTGGTAGTGCACTTAATAAAAATCACTTTTTTGGTAGAGACTTTAACAAAAATTATTACAATTAGTAAGGATGGGCATAGCAGAAACAAAGGAGAAATAAATGAGGGGAGAATTTAGGCAAATAAAAAAGTTTTTAGATAATGCCAACCCACTGTATTTTATCCCAATCCCTACAATTTTGTGTTATTTCTGTCTGACCTATAAAGGCATTACAATTTTGATTCTGTTGCTGAATCACATCCAGCATCTAGGAGTCTGGGGGGCAGGGGAGAGGACTGCACCAACCAGGGATTAACACCAGAAATGCTGTGGTGTGAAGGCTTCAGGAGTGCAGCTGCCACTCTTGATGCATGGGTGTAGAAGTTGGGAGAACAGGTGGGTTCCGTTTTCTGTAGGATCAAGAAGTGAGCCCATGACAGTGGCTGGGCTGGAAGCCACTTCTTAGAAGGGTAGAAAGCCAAGGTCATGGCAATAAGGGACCTTTAAAAAGCCCCCAACCCCTTTCTGCAGGACCAGAGGTGTGAACTAGATGTTCTGGTGAGCTGACAGCATAAATTCCCTTGGGAGTTTTTATTGGTTGAGCAATCCCTGCATAGTTCCTTTTGGGAGTACATTCTGCCTAGCTGCATGGAGATACCCCTTTCAGTGGGGGGAGAAATAGTGATTCCATTACTCAATGTAAAAAAGCCTTCAATAATGACACTTTAAGGCTAAAAATTTAAACCCCTGAAAGTCAGGAAATAAAAAGTTAAAATTCTTTTAGCTGGATTAAATCACCCTTGTTGTGCAGGCTTTATAATACAGGGTACTTTTACAAGCCTTCTCTGAAAGGTCAACCAAGCACTGCCACTGCTGTGTTTAAAGGAGAGTGTGGTACTTAACTGGGTAGATTTTCTATTTGTAATCTGAATGTTTCATGGCAGTAGGTTTCAGTGCTTACTTGGTAGGTGTAAGTGCTGCCCTGCATGTGTTAATAAATGGATTTAAAGATTAAAGAAAGCAAACCAACTTGTAGGTAACAAAAAGCCAACTCAAAACAACAGAGAGAAAAGCTTCAAGTATCTACATACCTCTCAGATCTCCCAGATACCCAATCCAGAGAGTTTTATCATTCAAAACCAGCTCTCTGCATTTCTTCAACTCTGATATAAAATGAAGTCCTCAAATGGTAACCTGTGTGAGTACCTATCGTTTCTTCAATTTTTATTTTAGAACTGAATTTTTATTTTAGAACTGAAAGTATCTTTTCCCCAAGAGAATATACAGTAGAAAGATGTGTCATTTAAATTCTGTGCTGGAAGTTCAGACATTGCTAAGTTACATATGAATTATGACTTCCAGAGTCTTCTCTAATTGTTCTCTTTCAATGAAGATAAACAAAAAATATACTTTGAAATTAGACTTTTTATATTTTAACTGTGAAACAACAAAAAAAAAAGATTTTCTGTTTCTCAAGGGTTCCTTACGTCAAAAAGGACCACAAAAAAAAAAAAGAGAGAGAGGGAGAAAAGTGAGCAGACACTCGAGAGTTAACTCCACAGAGTTGTATGTAAGATGAACCACAGCTTCTGGCCACACGTGCACATGATCTGTGTGTTTCATCATCGAACTGCTAAGTCACATGAGGGTGTTGGGGGGAATAAAGGTATTAGGTACATGGAGGCATTATTATTCCTACTAGAGCAAATTAGTTTCATTGTGGAAAATATGCCCTTGGGGCAAGATATATTAAATTATATAAGAGGAATGAATGCTATTTGATGATGCTACATAAAAGCTGTGCTTTTTCCTCATAAGGGAAAGTTTCTTGTGTCAATAGAAATGAGGAGGGCAGAGCTATGCAGTCTGTACATGTCATCTGTACAGGACTCAAGGCATAATTGGGGATTTCACAATCCTACCACCCAGCTGTCCCCAAAACTTCAAACAAACATATTTATAAGCCCCCACCTTGCCACGCTGTTGAAGACATATTTCTCATTATGTAGTTAAGCCTTAATGAACCAGATCACCTAGGAAAACAAGGGTGGGTGGAATTTGAAGGAGCACAGAGCATCTTGGGAACGTTTTCTATTGACCTCTGTGTCTCTAAACAGAGGAGAATATAAGAAAAAGAACTGTGTGCATGGCGTGCTGTCCTTTTACAATTTTTTTGACATGAAAACTATTTTAAAAATCCTTGGGTAATTTCTGTGCCTTTTCCAGAATATGGTATAAGGGAGAGTTCAGAAAAGTGAGTCCAAATGGGTTCTTCTTTGGTAAATATGCTTAAACAGAGCTGAATAGAAATCATTTATATGAATGTGAAGATAGGTGACATTACTCGAGAGAGTCGAAATGACCTTTTTGGGTGAAGAATAGTAATTTTGAGAAGGAAGATGGGATAAGAGAGAAATATTTTTTATAAAAGATTAAAATAGATACTTTTCTCCTTTATATTAATATCAGTCTTTTAAGGCATCTAGGAAAAGCAAATGAAAGGGATTAATAGCAAAGAAATATTAATACAAACATTATAAATTAAATTCATTGCTATTGTTGTTACAACACATATTGATAATACAGTACTGCATGTGTGTGTATCTCAACAAATAAATTAATGAACTCAATTATAAGAACAGTTTGTCAACTTATCTCTGAGTAAGTTATCTCTTGTAACTGCAGGAGTCTTTTGAAAATGTCCTACACTCCAAGATCTGAATTTAGATATCTTATTTGCTTCTCAAGTCCAATAAAAACATCATGTTCAGCCTATGGACTGCTTTGTAGGGCCACAAGGTCATTTTCTTCTATTCTTCCTGGAAGTCATTGCTAAACTGGGAAAATAGAATCTTTCTTTTGATGCCTGGCATCACTATGCCTGAGAGTATGAAATGGTAACCCAAATTACTGGAACTTGTACCCACCAACAAGGGAAAGCTGTGGATACCAGGAAAATTTGCCCTTTAATTAGTACTGTATCCTATACTTCTCTCTCCAGTTCCACCTCTTTCCCTTTCTCTGATATATGACTTTTCTCTTTTAAACACACACACCCCCCATACACTCTCTAGAAGAAAGCAGCATTTTACATAAGATTTTTATTTTTAAAATGTCCTTTTCTAGTTAAAATTCCATGAAATCTCTGAAATATTTTAAGGCACACCATGAAACTAAGCATAACATTACCAAGATGAGTTCCAGTGAGGTCATAAAGCAGTTAGTTCATATTAGATTCCTAAACCACCATAAATGCATATATGCCTGGATCTATCTTGGTGCTTATATTTTAAACAATCCATGAAAAGTATATCCAGACTGTTACATGTTTGGGGGAAATTAGCACACAGCTAACACAAGGTCAACGTTTGCCATCTGTGCATGCTCACAAATCTCTTTACCCTAAAAGCAGGTAGACTGACCTTAGTTATACAACATTAGGAGAATATCAGCCTCAGTCAATCCAAATTGGAATCTGGACACATGAGAAACTATTCAAAATTATCACTGTTTTGTGGCTGATTCTTCCTCTGATCAGCAGTGTAAGCCTGGTACGCTTGTACAGTTAGTATACTTTCTGGTACACTTACACAGTTGTATTGGAAACAATGATGACAGAACTTGAGCTAGTTACCTCCTGGAGCTTTCCTGGAGCATTACTTTGAGTTCTTTTCTGCAGTATAATTCAAATTGCTGATCTCAGTTAAAGTAGATGCATTCTTTTAAGCTCATGATTTTGTGGTGGGGAATTCATTATTCATCTGACCTTTCAGTAACTCTAAACACAAATTGATTGTTTTACACAATTCATTCTTCAGGTCACCTGCCAAATAATGTGTGGCTATTTGCTTCTTCTCCTCCCACCCAGAGCTCCCCTCCTCTCTCTTCTTTTTCAGCTACTCCTCCTTGTGTCGCAGGAATGTTATTTGTAAAACAGCAATAACAGCCTAATCTGTGCCCTCAATGTGGATTTGGCACTATTGGGGGGAAGACAAAAAAAATTTTTTTATACTGAAATTTAGTTAACTTACACTGTTGTATTAGTTTCAGGTATACAACACAGTGATTCAATATTTTATACATTACCAGGTCATCACAATGATAAATATAGTTACCTTCTGTCACCATAAAAAGTTATTACCATGTTACTGACTCTGTTCCCCATGCTGTACATTATATCCCTGCGACTTATTTATTTTATGACTGAGATTTTGTCATAATTTCCTTCCTTCACCAGTTTTGCCCATTCCCCTACTCATCTACCCTCTGGCAGCCAGCAATTTGTTCTCTCCAACACAGAGTCTGTTTCTAGGTCTGTCCATGTTTTGCAAATGGCAAGATTTCCTTCTTTTTATGGATGATTAATATTCTACTATATATAATGGAGTTTTTATATAAACAAGATATGAGGTGTATACATATCCATCTGTGGACATTTAGGTTGCTTCCATATCTTGGGTATTGTGACCACTGCTGCAATGAACATAGTGGCATATGTACCTTTTAGAATAGTGTTTTGGGTTAGTGTTTTGGGGGGAGAAATAGCTTGACACAGAATAGCTGGGTGGTATGATAGTTCTATTTTTAATTTGTTTGAGGAAGCTCTATGTTGCTTCCCACAGGGGCTAGCCTTAGGCTTCTTACGCCTAGGTTAGGGAGTAAATACACTTTAACAACTGTTAAAGTATCTCACAAGGTCTTCCAAAGAGGAACAACTCTCCATCCTAACTAGAACCTGGATATGTGCTAAAAACAGATGATTGAACAAAAACATTGCTATTATTATCTTTTCTACAATATTAGTTGTAGAAAATAACAAAGTGTGAATTTGACTGCTTTGTTTGTGGGGATGAAGGTCAGAGTGTCAAACTGCAGATCTTGGGTCCTCAATAATGGGCCACTGTGTCTTGCCTCCTCAATTTCTTTTCCCCACTTTTAGGAAGGAACAAAATAAAATGTTTTGTGGAAGTTTATATTGAAATGAGGTCAGGTAAACTAATGACTGCTTGGTATTTTATGGCAGGTTTTATAACCTTGGAGTTGCCATAACTTTCAAACGATCATCAATAAAGTTTTATTGCGAAAGGGTCGCCATGTGTCTGAATGCTTTTGCACACAGTAAAGGCTGGTTGCCCCATTGGCTTAGCTCAGCAGCCCCTTTTCACCCCAGTCGTAAAGTCCTCCTCTTTTTATTGAAGGTTGAAAAAGTCCTCAAGTCTGCTCTCCCCCATCAGCTGGCAGTTCAAGGACTACATGGAAATTATTTATTCATGATGAAAATGATGTACAGAATAAACAACGTTTAAAATTAGATTTTAAATGGACTTAAGATAAATGGCAGTGGGATGTGAGTGTTTGTGTGTGTGTGTGTGTGTTGGGTGGGGGGAGTGGGGGGCTGTCTTTGGATGCTACGGCATGGATATCTGCATATCCCAGAGAGCAGACATTAAGTAGGTGCTTACAAATGGATAGTGGCTCTCAAAGACAAAGTAACTAGTTACTTGAGACTCCTCTGGCCGAGCAGAGGATCTTAATGGTTTAGGAGACCTCACATGTCGTCCTATTCTGAACTGTCCCAGAGGAGGGAAAGAGGGTTGAACCAGGACTCTTGCTTGCGGGACTGTCCCCAAACACATTCCCAGAAACGCTCCCGAAGGTCGAACCAAGAATTACAATCAAATTCACAGCGTCAGCTCTCAGGTTCAGGTTCAAGTCCGCCACTACTAGTGCTTCCTTGTCTGCTATCAACTATTTTGTGGACACGACACCGAGAGAAATGGCCTGGCATTTGGATGAAGAGAGCAGTAAAGAAAAGTTGAAAACGAAGCGTCTGCTGTACTGCGCTCTTCAGACTGCTATTCTCCTTCATACGAGGGTGAGGGTTGTGGCCCTGGGAGAGAGTGGCTGGAGTTTGATCAGAACGGTGACCGGAGAGGCAAGATGAAACCTGGAAACTGGCCGCACGCTCTTGTCCCATTCCGGGTCCCTTGTCTAGCAGGCCCCCGGGTGGGAAGGCCCTCGGCTCCATACTTTCGTTACCTACACGTGCAGGTCCTCCACCCCAGCCACCCCCCGTCCGCACTGTTGCTCTGAGGGAAAGGGATTGGCGAATATCGCCCTCTCCCGGATCTCTGGAAACTCTCCAGGGCTCTCAATCGGCTCCTTCTCAGGCTCGGCGTCCCGCAGGCGCAGCGGCAGGGGACCTCCAGCCCAAAGCGACCGCGCGGGCCGCGCGAGTCCTCTTCCCGCGAGCCGAGGACGCCAGAGCCTCGGATCCCGGAACCGGGTCCTGAACCGGATCTGCGGAGCTAAGAGGGCCTGAGCCCCTGCTGGAACCCGTAGCTTGGCCGCGGAGAGATGGTGGCCACACGCGCCTTTCCTCCCGGGGAAATGTGCCCCAAAGCTGCTCGGCATTTCGCTCACGGCCGCTGCTACCGGACCCATGTCTAATTGCGCCGCAAGCGGGAAACTCCGTAGATTTTTAGGACTTAAGGACTGCTCCGAATCTCTAAAGATTTTTTTTTAATGCTGTTCGCAAGCGGATTTGGGGCTCCCCACGGCAGATGGATGTCGTGGGGGAATTGGTTCCCAGTCACCAATCGAGGTCCTCCCTGGGCGCTCCCACCAAGGCATAAAGAGCAGCCGTGGCCTAACAAAAGGATCCTGGGTCATCAGGGCGGGAGCTGGCCCAAGTCGAGGGCTCGCGGGTCCCGGGCCCCTGCGCGCCCTCTGTGTGCTGGAGAGCCGCAGGGCGGGGTTCCGATTGCCACGCGCCAAAGCTCAGGGCGCCGGAGAAGCCGCGCTGCTGGGGTCCGGCCGCGGCACAGGCCCCGGCCACTGACTCGCTCCACCTGGTGTTTGCGCTGCCCGGGTTCCGCTGGGGAAAGGCGGACAGCTGCGGCGCAGCGGCGGGCTGTGGCGCCACCTCTCGAGGAAACCTCCCAGGAAGTGCGGTTCCTGGAGGGAGAGCGAGGGTCCTCCGCCTCGCAGTCGGCGCGATTTCCCCTAATAACGCGCCGAAATGCCTCCAGAAACGCCTGCGGTAACAATTACCAAGCCGTTGGTTAGTGACCTCCGCAAATGGCGAAAGGCAAGTCCTAGCTCCACGGGATGCTCTATATAGGCTCACTCAGGCGCCCGGTTCCTGTGCCCCTGCCTGAGGAAGGCATAGAAGGCTGCAGCCTCCCGGGGAGGCGACGACCTTCTATCAGCTTCCAAGGGATATAGGACCCTCCTCACGTTCACCAGGGGAGAAGGAAATGGCAACCCACTCCAGTATTCTCGCCTGGAGAATCCCATGGACAGAGGAGCCTGGTGGACTAGAGTCCATGGGGTCACAAAGGGTCGGACATGACTGAGTGACCAGAGTCGGGTCCTCAAGACTCCAGCCAGAATAGGAAGAGATGGCTCAAGGTGGGGGTGTTTGTGCCCCCCCCCCCCGCCCACCCCACCGCAAGGCACACACCAGGTTGCAGTGGGGTCCAGCTGTCTGGAAGAGATCCAGCTCTGCTCACGGGACTGGAGCAGAACCAGCCGGCTCCGCACCCTCCCAGCCTCTCTGCACCACCGCGGAAAAAGAGAAAGCGTTTCCTTTCCACTTCTACCAACTTGGATAGGAATTTTTGAAAGTAATATTTTTTTAAAAAGAGATGAAGTCAGAAGATGGGAACAAAACATTGAGAAATAGAGAAAGAAGAGTTTTCAGAGTTAGGTTTCTGACGTCAGTTACACACACACACACACACACACACACACACACACACCTTCCAGGGGCACACTCCTCCTGAGTTCCTTTTTCTAGCTTCATCCTTGACTTATTTTAAAAACATGGGTTTCTCTGTTAGTCCTGGTCACTAGAACAGGACCACACCAGAGCAGTGGTAAGTTCTCTTTCAGTTCAGTTCAGTCGTTCAGTTGTGTCCGACTCTTTGAGACCCCATGGACTGCAGCACACCAGGCCTCCCTGTACATCACCAGCTCCCAGAGTTTACTCAAACTCATGTCCATTGAGTCGGTGATGCCATCCAACCATCTCTTTCTCTGTCATCCCCTTCTCCTCCCACTTTCAATTTTTCCCAGCATCAGGGTCATTTCTTAACTGTACAGTTTGATGAATATTTACCAATTGCCTATGACCAGCTAACTAGGAGCAAGAAAGAGATGTTCAGTTCAGTTCAGTCGCTCAGTCGTGTCTGACTCTTTGCAACCCCGTGAATCACAGCACACCAGGCCTCCCTGTCCATCACCAACTCCTGGAGTTCACCCAAACTCAAGTGCATTGAGTTGGTGATGCCATCCAGTCATCTCATCCTCTGTCGTCCCCTTCTCCTCCTGCCCCCAGTCCCTCCCAGCATCAGGGTTTTTCCAATGAGTCAGCTCTTCACATCAGGTGGCCAAAGTACTGGAGTTTCAGCTTCAGCATCAGCTCTTCCAATGAATACTCAGAACTGATTTCCTTTAAGATGGACTGGTTGGATCTCCTTGCTGTTCAAGGGACTCTCAAGAGTCTTCTCCAACACCACAGTTCAAAAGCATCCATTTCTTTTTACACATGAGCAATTAGCTACTGTACACCCACTGATTAAAATCAACCAAGGATGGCTGTGAAGGGAGAATCTCAAAGTGGAATCCCAGGCTGAATCCTCCTGTCCATGTTTTCTCTGGTGAGCTGCTCTGGGTCATGTTCTTGGTGTCATGATCTTGCCATTTATCACTGGCCTTGGGAGGTGTTGCTTCCCTTTTAAAGCTCTGGCCAAGGGGCCCCGGTGCCCATCATCATTAATGTAGAATGGCACACATGTATTCAACACATATTTATTGAGCATCTGCTCTGTGTCAGGCCTTGTGCTAGATCTCAGGGGTACAGTGACAAAGAAGAAAGGCAAGGCCTCCTAACTGGACCATTTGGCTGATAAAATACTGCTCTCAGCTTGGGATTCTCTATAAGGCTGGCTCTTTTCTCCTGGAAAAGCAATTTTTTTTTTCTCCAAGTGTCCTCAAATACAATTTTCCTCTTTGTAAGTCAAGGAGAGGGAAGCTGCAAGACAAGTGGATTCTCCAGCCAAACTGAAACCTAGCTTTCAAATTCCCAAACCCAGGTGGCTGGGCATCTACGGCTTGTTTGGATGATTCAGCCAACATGACGTGGTCTTCTTTTTAATAACTTAGGTAAGACAAGTGGGCCTTAGGAAGCATCACTATGAACAAAGCTAGGGGAGGTGATGGAATTCCAGTTGAGCTATTTCAAATCCTGAAAGATGGTGCTGTGAAAGTGCTGCACTCAATATGCCAGCAAATTTGGAAAACTCAGCAGTGGCCACAGGACTGGAAAAGGTCAGTTCTCATTCCAATCCCAAAGAAAGGCAATGCCAAAGAATGCTGAAACTACCGCACAATTGCACTCATCTCACACGCTAGTAAAGTAATGCTCAAAATTCTCCAAGCCAGGCTTCAGCAATATGTGAACCGTGAACTTCCTGATGTTCAAGCTATTTTTAGAAAAGGCAGAGGAACCAGAGATCAAATTGCCAACATCCACTGGATCATCGAAAAAGCAAGAGAGTTCCAGAAAAACATCTACTTCTGCTTTATTGACTATGCCAAAGCCTTTGACTATGTGGATCACAATAAACTGTGGAACATTCTGAAAGAGATGGGAATACCAGACCACCTGACCTGCATCTTGAGAAACCTGGATGCAGGTCAGGAGGCAACAGTTAGAACTGGACGTGGAACAAAGACTGGTTCCAAATAGGAAAAGGAGTACATCGAGGCTGTTTATTGTCACCATGTGTATTTAACTTCTATGCAGAGTACATCATGAAAAACGCTGGGCTGGAGGAAGCACAAGATGGAATCAAGATTGCCAGGAGAAATATCAATAACCTCAGATATGCAGATGACACCACCCTTATGGCAGAAAGTGAAGAGGATCTAAAAAGCCTCTTGATGAAAGTGAAAGTGGAGAGTGAAAAAGTTGGCTTAAAGCTCAACATTCAGAAAACAAAGATCATGGCATCTGGTCCCATCACTTCATGGCAAATAGATGGGGAAACAGTGGAAGCAGTGAGAGACTTTATTTTTCCGGGCTCCAAAATCACTGCAGATGGTGATTGCAGCCATGAAATTAAAAGACTCTTACTCCTTGGAAGGAAAGTTATGACCAGCCTAGATAGCATATTCAAAAGCAGATACATTACTTTGCCAACAAAGGTCCATCTAGTCAAGGCTATGGTTTTTCCAGTGGTCATGTATGGATGTGAGAGTTGGACTATAAAGAAAGCTGAGCACCAAAGAATTGATGCTTTTGAACTGTGGTGTTGGAGAAGACTCTTGAGAGTCCCTTGGACTGCAAGGAGATCCAACCAGTCCATCCTAAAGGAGATCAGTCCTGGGTGTTCATTGGAAGGACTGATGTTGAAGCTGAAACTCTAATACTTTGGCCACCTGATGTGAAGAGCTGACTCATTGGAAAAGATCCTGATGCTGGAAAAGATTGAGGGCAGGAGGAGAAGGGGACAATAGAGGATGAGATGGTTGGATGGCATCACCAACTCAATGGACATGAGTTTGAGTAAACTCTGGGAGTTGGTGCTGGACAGGGAGGCCTGGCATGCTGCGGTTCATGGGGTTGCAAAGAGTCCGACACGACTGAGCGACTGAACTGAACTGAACTGAAGACAATAATATCAAAGGCAGTGAAATGCCCAGACAGAAAAAGAGATACCCCAGACGGTGGCCCATAGCTGATGGCTCATGATATCCTTGTAATAGAACAGACCCTGCATATATAGGCACCCACTCAGCAGGGCAGGAGCACCTCCCTGCTCCTCTCCCTGCTGTCCTCCCTTCCTTCTTTGCTAGGGCAGAGGACAGTTTCCCCATTCACACAGTGTAAACTTTGGTAGCTTACTAGAGATTTTCCACAGGCCCACCCAAACAAATATCTGCAGGAGACCTTCTCCGAACCCTTCAACATGGAATTTGGAAAAGCCCCCAAGACCAGCCAAGAGGGAAGGCTACGGACAAGAGGCCACAGCTTTCCTGCAGAGCCCCAGGGAGCAGAAGGGTTGTGGTGAATTTGACTCCAGGCTTCATCCTTGGAACCTGTCCCTGCCTGTCTTTTAAGAGACCTTACTTCCTGCCCCTAAGTGGAAGCCCCAAGCCACGAGCCCTCGAAAGGTCAGTAAGCATAATTTCCTTTTTTAATAAAGCTGCTGGAATGAGGGAATGCTTACATCTGACATTTGCACATTTTGCAGTTTTGTAAAGCACTTTTACATGTATTATTTCATTTATTAATCGTGATACACTTTGATAGTCTGCATATGGGGAATGTGAGACTCAGAGAAACACTGCAATTTTTATCGAGAATGGAAGGTAGCAGAGTCAGTACAGCGATAGATTCGTATTCAATAAGGCATCTTACAAAGTTCTGTATGGCAGCCCTGGAGGCTAAGATAGAGAAATATAATTGGTTGAATGTATCATTCATTCTTCAAAACAAAAGAGTTTTTCTTTTAATCATATTCTATATGTGAAGAGCTGGATCTGTATGTCAGGAGCTAGACTCAGTACTGGAAACACAAAGACAGAGAAGACCTTGTCCTTAGGGAGCTCACAGTTAAGTGAGGAAAGAGACATGTCAGAATATAATGGCAATAAAGATGCTGCAGTTGAGTTAGACACAAAATGCTATGGGAATGCAAGAGGGCACCAGAGCTGATCTTCAGGCCTGTTGGCATGCTCTCATATTTGTTAAAAACACAACACATAGAAAGAATAGGAAATTTGAAAGAAGACACAATCTGTATATAAACATACTTTACATTGACAGAAATAATTGACTATGACTAAGATTAACAAATGTAACGATAAAATTCTATGTTCAGATGCAAAATAATTGCATGGATGTATGAAGGGACTGTCAAGGATGGCAGCATAGTTAAACTCAGGGTCATATTAACTGTTAGTTACAAGCTTGACATGAACCCAGAATTTAAAGTTCTTGGCTTGTGCTGAAGAAGTAGAGTATCCAGCATAATGTTGATTATTCTGCTCCAGTGGGGTTGGAACATATCTCAGTTCTGGTCTCCACACACCTAAGAGGGCTGTTGACCTGGCAATGTCTGTGCACAGGAGACTCCTGGAGTGGTAAGAAGCCCTAAGCCAAGTCTAGTAATGGTTGACGGAAATGGGGTTATTGATAGAGACCAGAAGACTGCGGAAAGACAGCATAGTTGTCCTCAAATACCTGAAAGGCTGTCATATAGGAAACATGTTGAACTTATTCTTTTGAACTTATGTCAAAGAAATGCAGTCAAGGTTTTCTCAGTTGGTAATCCAGAGGTTGATGGAGCAAGCCATCCTCTATGAGTTTGACAGTTCTTTTTTGGTAGATACTCCATGAATGGGGACCGTGACTTTCTTACTCTCCTGGTAACTCCAGTCCCTTCCTTTTGAGGTCAGCCAAGGAAATTTTGTTGTAGGAACAAATGAATGAATTATTCCATGTGACTCAGAAGGACAGAGCTGAGATTCAAGGACAGAAGTGTCAAGCTGTGTGACAAATGAAGTCAATTGTTACTGTTCAGTCGCCAAGTCATGTCTGACTCTCTGCGACCCCATGAACTGCAGCACACCAGACTTCCTTGTCCTTCACTATCTCCTTGAGTTTGCTCAGACTCATGTCCATTGAGTCAATGGTGCCATCCAACCATCTTATCCTCTATCACCCCCTTCTCCTCCTGCCCTCAATCTTTCCCAGCATAAGGGTCTTTTCCAGTGAGTCGGCTCTTCGCATCAGGTGGCCAAAGTATCGGAGCTTCAGCATCAGTCCTTCCAATGAATATTCAGGGTTGATTTTCTTTAGGTTTGACTAGTTTGATCTCCTTGCTGTCCAAAGGACTTTTAAGAGTGTTCTTCAGTACTACCATTTGAAAGCATCCATTCTTTGACAGTCCGCCTTCTTTATGGTCCAACTCTCACATCCATACATGACAACTGGAAAAACCGTAGCTTTGACTACACAGACCTTTGTCAGCAAAGTGATGTCTCTGCTTTTTAATATGAAATCTAGGTTTGACATAGTTTTTCTTCCAAGGATCAAGTGTCTTTTAATTTCATGGCTGCAGTCACCATCCACAGAGATTTTGGAGCCCAAGAAAATAAAATATTTAACTGTTTTCACTTTTTCCCATTGATTTGCCATGAAGTGATGCCATGGTCCATGATCTTAGTTTTCTGAATGTTGAGTTTTAAGTCAGCTTTTTCACTCTCCTCTTTTACCCTCATGAAGAGGCTCTTTCATTCCTCTTTGTTTTCTGCCATTACAGTGGTATCATGTGCATATCTGAGGTTGTTGATATTTCTCCCAGCAGTCTTAATTCCAACTTGTGAGTCATCCAGCCCAGCATTTCATATGATGTTCTCTTCATATAAGTTAAATAAGCAGGGTGACAATATATACAGCCTTGACTTACTCCTTTCCCAATTTTGAACCAGTCCATTGTTCCATGTCCAGTTCTAACTGTTGCTTCTTGTCCTGCATACAGATTTCTCAGGAGACAGGTAAGGTGGTCTGGTATTCCTATCTCTTTAAGAATTTTCCACAGCTTGCTGTGATCCACACAGTCAAAGACTTTAGTGTAGTCAATGAAGCAGATGTTTTTTCTTTTTTTTAATTCTCTTGCTTTCTCTATGATCCGGTGAATGCTGACAATTTAATCTCTGGTTCCTCTGTTTTTTCTAAATCCAGCTTGTACATCTGGAAATTCTCAGTTAACATACTGCTGAAGCCTAGCTTGAAGGGTTTTGAGCATTATCTTGCTAGCATGTGAATTGAGTGCAATAGGGTGACAAATGAAGTCAATTAAATTGACTATTAGTTAGGATAATCAGTGTAAGTAAAGATGCATGATTCAGATTTTTAATTTCAACCAGCACTCACCTGTTTGGAAAGGAAATTTTATTGTCATTAAATTTTTTCTTCATAAAGGATGTTAACTAAAGAATAGGTAAATGGCCTTACTGGCCCTTATTAGGCATTCTAGCTCCTTGATACTGGAGGACACACCATTATGTAGGTTCTTCCTAAGAATGGGAGGAACATAGGGAAGGCTTCGGTTAGTTTTCGTTTGATTTTAGCAGTGATTTCAACCTGTAAGTAGTGGTCCCAAGCATATATAGGTCCTTTAGAAAAAGAGTTGTTTAGCTTTGGCTTTGTTATCTGTCAATTCAGTGTATTAACCATTAACCATTTTCAAAGGGACAACTTGTATCTTGTATAAAAAAGATAGCAATAAATGCTGGTTGTGGAACCATAGAAGAACTAAGTGGCCCTAGGGTTCTAGAGAATTCAGTCTGTAAACCACAGGCCTATTTTACCCCAGATATTATGGCCATGTGCCCTGACCAAACCACAGTATGAAATTCAGGTTGGGTGAAATGAACTTCTAGCTCTTATTAAACCTCAAACTGTCAATTTTATACTCATATGTTGCTACTTTCTCTATACTGGTCTTTATTCAGAGTTTTAGCAAATAGTATCTCCCTTAACCAAATATGTTGTAGTTGGCCAGTAGATCTTGGGGCTTGCTAGTTCTTATGCTCATGAAGTCAGAGGAGGGGTGATGAGGAATGTTCCTCAGTTGCCAAGGAATGCCTAATCCCAGACTTACTTACTTTCTCCATCGTACCAAAGTCAAGAAATGTGTCTGACATCAGCTCCCCCACTGTCTGTCTCCTAAAGCAGCACCATTTTCTTTTTATTGAGCATCTTGAAATGCTTGTGGATCAACGTTACAGTTGAAGGAGAGAAAGAAAAGACATCAGGAGCTCCATTTTGCTGAGGATGAAGTATGTTATTGTCCTCTCCCTCCCATCTTCCCCAATGCAAAGAATTAGTTATCAAAATAATTGCTTAGATGCTGTTTAACTATCTCAGCAATGAGAAGGCACACAGTAATAAAAGCTATAAATAGTAATAAAAGCTAATATGATTAGGATGTCCCCTGTGCCAGGCATTGTGCTAAGCACATAACATTTCTTATTTAATCCTCACAACAAAGCCATGAGGGACAGACTCTGATGAACTTCTTGCTATAGATGAGGAAACTCAGATGCAGGAAAGCTAAGTAACTCATTTGAGGTGACATAGGTGTTACACAGAGAAGGCAATGGCACCCCACTCCAGTACTCTTGTCTGGAAAATCCCATGGACAGAGGAGCCTGGTAGGCTGCAGTCCATGAGGGCGCTAAGAGTCGGACACGACTGAGCAACTTCCCTTTCATTTTTCACTTTCATGCATTGGAGAAGGAAATGGCAACCCACTCTAGTATTCTTGCCTGGAGAATCCCAGGGATGGGGGAGCCTGGTGGGCTGCCGTCTATGGGGTAGCACAGAGTTGGACACGACTGAAGTGACTTAGCAGCAGCAGCAGCAGCAGGTGTTACACGGTAGACTAAAAATTCAAAGTGTCTTCATCACCAGGTGAAGTTACCTTATTTGTTATTCTTGACTGATGCTGGCATCATGGAGAAATGGAAAGCAAAGAAGTGCAACTTGTTTTTTAGCCATCATTTTATTTTTATTTAAAAATTTATTGTTGTTAAAAGATACTTTTGCATAGTAGAATTCATATTTTTTTCAGCTGGTTTCAATTACTCAGAGTAGAGGACGCATTCTATAATATGTAATTCTGTCCAGAGAGTGTTGGATTTGATGAAATAATATCCAGGCTGATCACATTTTGTATCTGTTTTCTGTCTCGGTGATCATCACAGAGTGTCAGTGGTCTTCAGACAGCCAAACTGCTTATTCTTCTGAATCCTAAAATCTGTGCCTTTGGTTTATTACTAACGGGAATAATAGCAATAATAGATAACACTTATGCAGTACTTACCTTATGCCAGGCACAACTCTGAGCACTTTATGTATTTAATCCTCAAAAAACCTACACAGTAGGTATTATCATTATTTAGTCTCATTTTACAGGTGAGAAAACAGAGGTGATAAAGATCAAATAGCTTAAGTTCACATAAGATACATTTTGGCAGTTTAGGGATAAACCCAATTGTGTGTGGTGGGCTCAGGAGAGAGAGTTATTACATTTTTAGAAATTAAATGAGACAATTGCTAAACTCAGCCATTATTTACAACCAAATTATATAAATTTAAAATTAAATTGTTTAAAAACAGGTAATAAATGTTTAATATTTATTACTTTCTAATTATATTTTTGTATTTTACTATTATCACTGTTTGGGTGGTTATTTGTGTCCTCTATGCACATATGGTAGGAATACCATATAATAATTTATGTTAGTATAATGGTGTGCTACCATTTACCTCTTTCCAATTCTGTTCAGTGACGTCATGTCAGTAGCTATAAATTTGCTACGGTGGGGTATTTACACTACAGAAACCAGCAGTTGGTTCAAACGGGGCTTTTCATCCTCCAGAGAGCCAGGTCTATATTATTAAGTAGACCTCTAGGCCCAGTGCTATAAGCACAGAACCTGAGAAATTGATGGAGAGATGAAGTAAAAGAATATTTTAGAAGTGTGGTTTCTGGTGACTGACTACCTGATTTGAATTATGGCTTGATCACTTATTGGCTGTAAAAAAAAAAAAAAAAAGCTAATTCATTGCCTCAGCATTTTGAAGTCCTACTCTGTGCTACAAGCTAGGCAGGGTAAAAGTTAAGGTAGTTTCAGTTCAGTTCAGTCGCTCAGTCATGTCCGACTCTTTGCGACCCCATGAATCGCAGCACGCCAGGCCTCCCTGTCCATCACCAACTCCCCGAGTTCACCCAGACTCACGTCCATCGAGTCGGTGATGCCATCCAGCCATCTCATCCTCTGTTGTCCCCTTTTCCTCCTGCCACCAATCCCTCCCAGCATCAGAGTCTTAAAAAACATTTTACAGACCACAAGATAGAAAAAACTTGCAGTTGACAATTAACTACACCCTCTAGTTTTTAAATGCCAGTAGTTGCAAAATCTCTACTAAATCTTACCTATTTTAGAAGTATTTAAGTGGCAAAAACTTCAGGTTCTAAATTAGAGTTGTGTATTACATAATTTCTTGATGACTACAATAGATTGTCTTCTTGAAAAAGAAGAAAGAGCCATCCAAACATGTGACTGTGTTGGTTTACTTATTGATCTAATTCATTCTTTCTCCTCTGTGCAGGTGTAAGAGGGCAAAGAGATGGCCTTGAAAAATGCCTGTTAGTCAAGGTCTTACAGCACATGGAAAGAACAGCCATGCAAGTGGCTAACTACAAATAATGGAATGATGAGTGCAAACCTTTAGGATAATAAAGAATGCCAAGTTTACCTTGAAGAGACAAACAATATGCTAAACATTTCTATGAGAAGCTATAGAAAGACATGATTAGTTCTGACAGGCTAAAATCAAAGGAGTCTATACATTAAGGATATTCTCACATTTAAGTATTTGTTGGTTACATATCATTGTGGCAGAATCTTATTACTGTTCTTAAGGGAAGGGTGTGTGTGAAGGGGCGTGCACTTCTTGGGATTTTCATTCATTTTTGTTTTGTTTGCATTGCTTTACTGAGAAGAGAACTAAATTAAGCATAATGTAAGATGCCCGATCTGTAAGTGATCATGAACTTTGTGGGGTTCACTGTAAAGAGGTTTGGGCTTGGGATTTAAGAGAGCTGGATACAGGTCTGGATTTTGTCACCAATTACTTTGGGAAACCACATTCTCTCTCTGGATGATATGTAAAATCTGAGGCTTAAATAAATGATCCATAAGGACCCTCTAAGCTCCAATGCCTTGAGATTATCTTGGGAGGAAAATGGGGGGAAAGGAGATGTTTTGAAAGACATTTTTATCCTGTAAGGTCCCTAGATTTGACTACTAATGTCGAGAATGAAGGAAAATATGGAGATGTTGGCGATCAGGGTTACTATCCAGGCTATTGCTTAGGTGTTCCATCAAAAATCTTTTTTTGGATCTAGTTGTAATAGCCTGAATCAGGATGCACCTGAATCATGCTAAGACAGGGACACTATAAAAGAATCCAATGGTTAGCTGTATTTCAACTGGGTCCTAATTCTTTGGAATTGTACGTTACATTTGTACAGGAAGGCTACGGTATGAGTTCTTCTCTAAATGCAAGGATTTGGAAAACCTGTCTATTAAGTTATTTTCTCTTATTATCTCTTTTCTCATATATAATGACTATTTTCACCTAGACCTCAATTTTCTTAAAACTTTAAATTCATTCCTATCCTTTCTGTCCCTGCAGCCTCCTGCCATCCAGCACACATCTCCCAGGACTTGCTTTCAGCTATGGGCTTTACTTACACACTTTCCCAGAAGACCAAACATTTGTGTGAACAATATAAAAGGTTGCCGATTACTCTTGTGATATTCCCCCTTTTTCTCCCCATGTGGAACTCTTATTGGCTTCAAAGAGTTATAAACACACCATTGTTCTTTGTGTCTTTTGTGAATACCTGGGAACGAGCTGTTTCAAAAAAGTACACCCTTAACATCTCTGGTGTTGGAAATGCTTAGGGGTCAGAGTCAGGTGTGGGTGCACATGTGCAGCTCACACTGTGAGATGAGAAAGGCCTCTTACTAAGTCTCATGTGCCATTCAGAACTGGTGCTGTTTTCTCTGACAGAGGAGGCCTTAAGGTTTCCATCAGCTATTTGTCAGCAACAGCACAGAGATGTTAAAGTAAAATACTAATACAGTTATGTAAAGTTTAAAAAAAAAAAAAAAGTCCACCTTAACTCGGGTGCGTTTTATAATCTGAGGCATGGATGTGCTGTGTCTTGACCTGCAGACATTCATTCATTTCACATGGTGAAGCTGAGAAATCAAAAACTCAAGGTGTGCACGTGACGTCTGAGTCTACCTAGACCAGTGTGAATTTGGAAGAATCCCAGTGGTGTGACTCACCAGCCTTAATTCTCCACGTTACTTATCTATATAGCCTTTGTATTTCCAAGAGTAAAATTGTTGATAGAGAGTAGGGGAGATATGGAGGGGAGGAGCCATTATGTTGTTTATGAGTTAGATATTGATAGAGGACAAAGGGAATCCAAGATCCAGGCTCAGGAAACAGAGACTGGAATTCTAAAATCAAGTCTCATTATTACAAAAGCAGTACATATGGTAACAAATTAGAAAATGAAAATAAACATAGATTTAAAAATTAAAACACTATGTATAAAGTAGATAAGCAACAAGAATTCACTGTATCACACTGGGAACTATATTCAATATCTTGTGATAACCTATAATGAAAGTAACCTGAAACATATTATTATACATATATGCTATATATATAATATGTTTAATAACATTATATATAAAATGTTTTAACAATGTATTATATATATAATGTTTTAATCATGTATTATATATAACATGTTGTTATACTTCGATTAACAAAAATACTATACTTCAATTAACAAAAATTAAAACATTCCTACCAGAGACAACCACTATCAATTTTCAGTGGTTGATATCAATGTTCAGTATATATTCTTCCAGATTTTTTTCCGTATGTCTCTGTGCATGTGTTTGCTAAATGAGGTCACACTGTACTTGCTGTTTTAGCCAACAATCTCTGCCTTCCTGGGCTTCCCAGGTGGCTCAGTGGTAAAGAACCCGCCTGCCTACGCAGGAGACACAGGAAACCTGGCTTCGATTCCTAGGTCTGGAAGATCCCCTGCAGGAGGAAATGGCAACTCGATCCAGTATTCTTACCTGAACAATTCCATGGACAGAAGGAGCCTGGTGGTGTAAGCTACAGTCCATGGGGCTGCAAAGAATTGGACACGGCTGAGTGACTGAGCACACACACATTCCAAACATAAATATAAATGTGATCTCAATTATATCAGCAGGCTGGTAACATTTGGGTTACACCTGGAAAGATGTTGAAGATATATAACCATAAAGGTGGTGCATGCTCACGTTTTGTTTTGTTTTTTATCACACCACATAGGCATATTTAAAATAAAAAGTAAAATCTCCCTTTCCTTAATCCCCAGTGTCCTCCTATTCTACTAACAATTTCTGTTTCTGCTTCTAACAGTTTTCACTTTAATTTAAAAATATATAATTATTCTTCTATTTCTTATTTTTATCAAATTCAGGCATATACACGGGCTTCAAGGTAAAAAATGTGAGGAATTTGTAATGTGAATGTCTTCTATTTAACTCCTATTTTTAAATTGCATTAGTATTTATGCAATTTGTCATCGTTGTTCAGTTGCTAAGTTGTGTCCAACTCTTTCTAACCCCATGGACTGCAGCACACCAGACTTCCCTGTCTTTCACTGTCTCCTGGACTTTACTCAAATTCACGACCATTGAGTTGGTGATACTATCTAACCATCTCATCCCCTGCCACCCACTTCTCCTCCTGCCTTCAATCTTTCCCAGCATCAGGATCTTTTCCAGTGAGTCGGCTGTTTGCATTAGGTGGCCAGAATATTGAAGCTTCAGCTTCAGCATCAATCCTTTCAATGAATATTCAGGGTTGATTCTCTTCAGGATTGATTGGTTTGATCTCCTTGCAGTCCAAATGACTCTCAGGAGTCTTCTCCAGCACTGCAGTTTGAAAGCATGAATTTTTTGGCATTCAGCCTACTTCATGGTCCAACTCTCACAGCCATACACGACTATTGGAAAAACCATAGCTTTGACTACATGGACCTTTGTCAGCAAAGTGAAGCTCTTAAACCATAACTTAGTCTTATGTCCTTTTTCAGAAGGCTGATTATACTATTAAAACCAATGTGAAACATTTATAAAATTAATACCTGAGTACAAATCTCTCTGGGCATCCCTGGTGGCTCAGCGGTAAAATATCCACCTGCCAGTGCAGGAGATGAAGGTTCAATCCTTGGGTCAGAAAGATCCCCCAGAGAAGGAAATGGCAATCCACTCCAGTATTCTTGCCTGGGAAATCCCATGGACAGAGGAGCCTGGCGAACTACAGTGGAGTTGAAAAAGAGTCAGAAATGACTTAGCGACTAAATCACCACCACCACCACAAATCTCTCTAGAGATGCAAGTAAAATCCTCAATTTTGAACTTTTTTGTCCCTCAAACAAGAACCTTCTACACACCTTTGTCTAAGGGCTCACCTTTAATTTTCTTTTTCATGTCTGTAAACCTTCTTGGGACATATCGGGTAGCTGCAGCTTCTTATATCTCATGTTTTCTTCTTTCTTGGCTTATTTTTAGATTTTGCTGGGTTACCTCAGAAGTAATTTTTTCTTCCTGGCTGTGTGATTACTAAACATACTGAATTCTTACATAGTAGCAAGCACCGTTCTCTAGCCCTCACACTTGAAATTTGGCTGAGTGTAGAAAGCTAGGTTCAAAATAGTTTCCCTGAGGACTTTGGAGACACTCCACCATTGCTGTCTGGAGCTCCTTGATGCTAGTGTGAGTCTGCAATTGGGCTGAGTCTGCAATTGTTCCTTGACAATTGCCACAGGCAGGTAGGCTTTTCTGCAGGGTGGAGGCCTTCAGAGTTATCCACTCCTGGGTGGCTCTGCCTCTTTTTTGAGCTGCTGTGGAAGTACAGATCTATCTCCAACTTGATGTTGCATTTGTTAGCCCCCATCTTGTTCGCCAGTAGCCCCTCCAGACATACTCCCTCCTCCTCTGAAAGACAGAAGTGGCCTCATTAGCCATTCTATTTAGAGAAGGAAAGAGAGCAAGCCCCACCATCCCAGCTGTCCCAAATGCAGTTCTTTAACATCCCAGACTAACTTGTCAATTTCAAATTAGAGTCATCTAAGGGACTCCTCCTTTGTGTCTGAATTTGGGCTTTTGTTGCCTCTAGGGTAAATCCTCCACTTACCATTTGCCTTTTCTTTTCTATTGATTAGAACCCTCCAAACTATTGAAGACCCTTGGTCTTATTTTCTTGTTTTTCATTGCTGTAATGGTTTCAATTTTAAAAAGAACCTTTTTATCATTTCAGTGGGACCTCTGAGAGGGTTGATGTGTGTAGAAATGCAAGACACGTGTTAACTGAAATATACCAAAGACTGTGTACATACATGCACACACATACAGAGAAGTATTGGAATAATAGTTTTGTGATTGAAACTAAACAGTGGGTATTCAGTAGTAGGAAAATGCTTATTTAAATAAATTTTAAAAATAAATGCTTATTTATTTTTATTTTTTTTTACAGTGAGCATGATTTCCTTTTGTAATGATAAATAAAGTGAGGTGTGTGTGTGTGTTAAAGAAGGAAATGATCGTTTTGTCATATACAGATAGAGAGCAAGGGTATAAACCTACACAGGAATGGTGGTTTTCAGCTGGTGTGTAACTGTCCTTTTCCTCCCCTACAGTGCAGTGCAAGCTGATTGCAGCACAAGCTGATTGCTCAGTCATGTTTGACTCTGCAACCCTATGGACTGTAGCACACCAGGCTCCTCTGTCCATTGAATTTTCCAGGCAAGAATACTGGCTGCTGCTGCTGCTGCTAAATCGCTTCAGTCGTGTCCGACTCTGTGCGATCCCATAGACGGCAGCCCACCAGGCTCCGCCGTCCCTGGGATTCTCCAGGCAAGAACACTGGAGTGGGTTGCCATTTCCTTCTCCAATGCATGAAAGTGAAAAGTGAAAGTGAAGTCGCTCAGTCGTGTCCAACTCCTAACGACCACATGGCCTGCAGCCTACCAGGCTCCTCCGTCCATGGGATTTTTCCAGGCAAGAATACGGGAATGGATTGCCATTTTCTCCTGCCACGGATCTTTCCAACCCACGGACGGAACCTGCGTCTCCTGCGTCTCTTGCGTCTTGTACGTCTGATGGGTCTCCTGCTTTGCAGGCAAATATTTTACCGCTAAGCCATCAGAGAAGCCCTCTCTAGCTGATTACAGGTATGTTAACTTTACATCAGTCCCTCAGCAAAATCAAATCAAGAATATGAAATATTTACTCTGCACAATGCTCGGCAATGCAGCCTAAAGGGGCTGCTCCAGATGAGGGTGGACCTCAGGAGGAAAGAGCAGCAAAGCACCAAGGTCCAGCCTGCTTTGTACTAGAGGGTCCCCAAGAGACCGGGTAAGTTCTGGGCCTCTTTCCAGGTGTTCTAATTTCTGAGACTATAAATGTCATGTTACCCATTTAATAGGATTCCAAAAGGGGTTCTTGGCAGAAAAATATGGGAACTACTGTGGCAGATCAACTACAAAGACAAACCAGTTTATTGGTTCAGGCTTCAGAAGAAACACTAGATGAAACTCAAATTTGCTGTAAGAAAAATGTGATAAATCTAGAATTACTTAAAAGCTTCTAAAGCATTGGCGAGTAATGATAATAAGCTGCATACCTCTTCCACATGCACAACTTCTGCCCTGCGACTTCAAAGAAGGCTCTTGGAGTCCAGGGAGAGATGCACTGCTCTGCCCAGGAGATATTTATGGGGCTGTTATGGCGCCTAGGATGTTCCTATTATGCTCACCATTCGAAGCTCCAGGTTTCCAGGACCACAGAAAATGAAAGACTTGAGACATTTTAAAATGGGATGTGCTTTTCCCTATAACACAGATGATTGGGTTTGCACCGTTGTCATTCAATTTTGAACTCCGCATTAATTCTACTCTCAGGATGCTTCACCCACGTTTAATACAGAGGGACCAAAGTGGAAAGGGCCTCTGATCAGCCTTAAGTGGAGTAGCAAGCTGGTAACTATATGATTCATTTCATAAATGTCACCAGACAAAGAATAACATGTAGAACTTTCACAGTGGAGCTTAGCAGGATAAATGAAATTGGATGATAACCTGGTGCGGAGCAAAGAGGGCCCTCCCTTCTGTACATCAAGTCTGGGGGATCCTCACAGCCACACTCTCTGACAAAAGGTCAGGGAGGGGCTGTGCTGCTGGGGGGAGCAATGTACAAAATGCCCAGAGGTGGTGGGTAAAGGAGACAGTGGAGACATTGTCGTGGTGGGGGGAGCACTGCCCAGTGTGTGACCACAGCAGGCCCTTCTCACTCTGCCCTCAGCCTGCGATAGTGCAGGGAAAAATCCATAAGGAACACAATTTTGATCACTGAAAGGATTGAGTAAATCAAGATCAGGATATTTTAAGGACACTTCTGGGGAACTTCTAAGTTTACGAAGAGATAAGGCTTCAAGATAAGTCTTGTCTTTTCCCAAGACTATTGGTGCTTCTGCTTTAAATTCTGAGAGTAGTCAGTGATTTCAGACATTAAAAAGAGAGACCCTTGGGGTGGAATTAGTGAACGCTGAGGTGGTTTGATATTTATCAGGCAGGGAGACTACAGACGGCAGCTAAGTCCATAAATATAGGTGGATAATTTGTGGAGACTGTGCATGTAAGGCAAACTCTTCCACTTGTCACTCTCTCAAAACCTGAATGCTATTTTGATATGATTCTCCTGGAAGCTGCTTCACACAAATAACAATAATGACATGTATTCTTTGTATTCTTTTTGATAATTATCCAAGTGTTTGATTCTAAGGCAAAGCGTCTCAAACTTTAATGACCATAAGACAACTGGAGCTCTTGTTAAAATGTACATTTCTTTTTGAAAATTGAGGTATAATTGATTTACTGATATTGGTTTCAGGCATACAATGTAGTGATTCACAAATTTTAAAGATTATACTCCATTTAAAGTTATTATAAAATATTGGGTATATTCTCTAGGCTGTATAATATATCCTTGTAACTTATTTTATACATAGTCGTTTGTACCTTTTAATCTTCTACCCTGTCTTGCCCCTCCTCCTTCCCCCTCCCCACTGGTAACACCTAGTTTGTCCCCTGGGAGTTGGTTTTCTTGTTTTCATTCATTTATTTTCTTAGATTCCACATATAAGTGATAGCATACACTATTCGTCTTCCTCTAATTCCACTAAGCGTAATACCCTCTAGATCCATCCAAGTTGTTGCAAATGGCAACTTTGATTCTTTTTTTTTGAATGTCTGAGTAGTATTCCATTGTATATATACCACATCTTCTTTATCCATTCATTTGCTGGTAGACATTTAGGTTGCTTCCTTCTCTTGGCTACTGTCAATAATGCTGCTGTGAACACTGGGGTATGTGTATCCTTTTGAATTGATGTTTTCACTTTCTTGAGATATATACCCAGCTGAGGAATTGTTGAGTCATACGGTAGCACTGTGTTTAGTTTCTTGAGTCACCTCCATATGGTTTTCCATAGTTAACCAATTTACATTCCCACCAGCAGTGTGTGAGGGTTCCCTTTTCTCTACATCCTTGTCAATATTTGCTATTTGTACACTTTTTGATGGTAGCCATTCTGACAGGTGTGAAGTGATATCTCCTTTTGATTTTCATTTCTCTGATGATTAGCAGTGTTGATCATCTTTTCATGTGTGTTGGCCATCTGTATGTCTTCTTTGGAGAACTGTTTGTTCAGGTCTTCTGTCCATTGTTTAATCGTTTTCGATTAAATGTATCGATAAAATGTAGATTCTAAATCATTAAGTCTGGGGTGGAGTCAGACCTGCTGCAGTTCTAACAAGCTCCCAGGTGATGCCAATACTGCTGGTGAAAAGACTACGCTTGGAGTCATGACCATGGAAGACAATGCAAATTACCCTATTTCAGCAGCCAATCAGTCCTAGATAAGCAAAGACATACATATGTCTAGTTTAAATATGCAAACTCAAAAAATGCATTACTAATTTTGATCTACTGAGTCAGAAGGCATTTGTGGAAGAATTTGACTACTTTTATCCTCCCCCAACAGCTTTGCAACCATACCAAAGCCAGATGTAGTGCTAGAAGCGCTCCTGTTTCCTCAACTACCCAAGTCGAGTCTAGCACCCATGACTTTAATGAAATCTTATCACAAAGAAGTAAGTTTGGAAACATTCTTTCCTATGTTCTTTCTGCACACCAAATTTAACTCAAGTAATTAGGAAAGTATTTCCACCTGAATGAGTGTGGTAATAAATTTTGTGTATCAGGTGAGAGGGAAAAAAATGAGAGCAATGCTGGCTGTAAGATCGGTCTGTATATGCACATGTTTGTGGAAGACTTTTGTTTCTTTTCTTTTGTTATATAATTAACCTTTTGATTATTTAGTATTTTATTTTCTATAAGTCCAGGTGTTAAGCCATTTCATTCTTACATATGCTAAAAATCATGGACCATTTCTCATAAACTCATATTGCTATTATCATACCTAACAATCATCAGTATTTCTGTGGTATCATCCAAAACTCAGTGTTCAAATTTCCACAGTTATTTCAGAGACACCTGAAACAGGTGGTTACAGGTGGTTATTTAAAGTCTACATGTGATTTAGTTGTTATATCTCTCAGGTATCTTTTAATACCCCCTTCTTTCTTTTTTTCTTCATGCCATTGACTTGTTAAAGAAATCAGATCCATTGTCCAATAGTCTAATCTGTTAGATTTGGAATAAAGGCACCTACCCACTTAAGAGAATGCCTTTGAAGCACATAGACCCTGATTTCCTATTGATGGAAAAACAGGGGTACAAAGACTTTGACTCAATTCAGTTCAGTTCAGTCGCTCAGTCGTGTCCGACTCTTTGCGACCCCATGAATCGCAGCACGACAGGCCTCCCTGTCCATCACCAACTCCAGGAGTTTACCCAAACTCATGTGTATCTAGTCAGTGATGCCATCCCACCATCTCATCCTCTGTTGTCCCCTTCTCCTCCTGCCCCCAATCCCTCCCAGCATCAGAGTCTTTTCCAATGAGTCAACTCTTCACATGAGGTGGCCAAAGTACTGGAGTTTCAGCTTTAGCATCATTCCTTCCAAAGAAATCCCAGGGCTGATCTCCTTCAGAATGGACTGGTTGGATCTCCTTGCAGTCCAAGGCACTATCAAGAGTCTTCTCCAACACCACAGTTCAAAAGCATCAATTCTTCGGCGCTCAGCCTTCTTCACAGTCCAACTCTTACATCCATACATGACCACTGGAAAAACCATAGCCTTGACTAGATGGACCTTTGTTAGCAAAGTAATGTCTCTGCTTTTGAATATGCTATCTAGGTTGGTCATAACTTTCCTTCCAAGGAGTAAGCGTCTTTTAATTTCATGGCTGCAATCACCATCTGCAGTGATTTTGGAGCCCAGAAAAATAAAGTCTGACACTGTTTCCACTGTTTCCCCATCTCTTTCCCATGAAGTGATGGGACCGGATGCCATGATCTTAGTTTTCTGAATGTTGAGCTTTAAGCCAACTTTTTCACTCTCCACTTTCACTTTCATCAAGAGGCTTTGGAGTTCCTCTTCACTTTCTGCCATAAGGGTGGTGTCATCTGCGTATCTGAGGTTATTGATATTTCTCCTGGCAATCTTGATACCAGCTTGTGTTTCTTCCAGTCCAGCGTTTCTCATGATGTACTCTGCATATAAGTTAAATAAGCAGGGTGACAATATACAGACTTTGACTGATGTACCTTTAAAGATCTGAAACCAAATCCTCATCTCCTAATTTCTTATGTAGTTATTTTTCTACTAAATATTCTTGACTCTGTGTTAAAGTATATGTATGGTGAGATATTGTAAATATTTGTGGTTTAAAAACGTGGTCTTCTACTTTGCAAGTCATTTGCTTAAGAAACTTGACTAAAGTCTTATGAGGATAAGGTCAGGTCTTATTCACCATAATATTTGTTGAGTGTGGCAGAACCTGATGTTGCTTAATGCTCAAGAATGATGTCTGTTGAACAAGTGAATGAATGAATGAGCATGTGTTGTTTCACCAAAATGTAATGAAGCCTTGAGTTTGAGTAGCGCCTTATCCTCTACAAATCTCTAGTGCTTCTCATTTATTTATGCAACAACCACATAAGACAAATATTGCAACCCCCATTTAACAGATAGAGAGATGGACGGCATCTTTCTAGGTATATGTAAGGTATAAATAAAAGTGAAACTGGGTTCCAGATTTTGACGAAATAAAAACTTTTCTTTCGTCAGCTGCCTCTTTATACAATGTTACCCACTCTGGTAGGGCAGATACACAGAATACTTTGCAACTTGCAAAGCCTCTTAGCCCCCTTGGTCTCTTCAGCAAGCATCCAAAATAGGAGCAATTATCACAAGATTGTAGATGAGGTAACTAAGCCTAAGCCACATGACTACTAACAGGAAAAGCCTAACTGGATCCCAGATTTTCTGACATCAGCTTCAGTTTGTTTCTACTTTACAGCAGGTTACACCCCTCCCCTGTCTGTCCTCTGCCTAATTTCACTGTCAGACACAAGTCCGTCATCTTCATAGCTCCCTGAGTACATTACTATTCATACCTTTCTGGGTGGCCAAGCTATGCTATGGACTTGTTCATTTATCACGTCTTCCTCCTATTTATCATTCTAACCAGTTTCCTATTATTGCCCTACTACCTCCCTTGATACAGAAGCAGAGTTTTCGCCTTTATGTACCTAATTCTATCCTCTTTTTTTTTTTTTAATTTTATTTTATTTTTAGACTTTACATAACTGTATTAGTTTTGCCAAATATCAAAATGAATCCACCACAGGTATACACGTGTTCCCCATTCTGAACCCTCCTCCCTCCTCCCTAAGTAGATGAGGCCCAACAGCTGACTGCCCAGACACTGAACTGGTCAGTTTTCGGATGCCCCTTATTTCTAACAGGAATCCAGAAATGAATGAACTAGAGTGTTTTGCTATTTGTTTGGTGTAAAGTATTATGCATTTAAGGTGAGTAGCTGCTTGGGGGGACTGATAAAAAATAATTAATATTCCCAAAACAAAATAAAGGGGGAAAGTAGCATTAACAAACAGTTTTCTTTTGTTATATAATTAACCTTTTAACCACGTAGATGTTAATAAGGTGGTGAAAACCTGGCCGTTTGGAGAATACATTCATCACTTTGGGCATCTACTTACACACACACCCCCCCCCTTTTATTTTTCCTTACAGTGAAACAAACTGCTCACCAGCCATTTAAGATTATTTTTTTCAGGGCTCATTTTTAAGGGATTCTGTTTAAAGGGTTTGGATACATGAACTTCTTCAATTTGATCTTGAACTCAGGTCTCAGTAATATGAGAATGTAGGATTTGGGGCATCTACCCCCACTATACCTTTAGAAAATTACTTTGAAACATTTGGAAATATTGCATTGGTGGGTGGATGGGGGTGGGTGGAAGCAGTTTTATTATGCACGTCCTTTTATGGGTTGTGGCCAGATATTTTCAATGTGCTATTATCCTAGTTTTATGGAGTTCTTGGACCCTGTTGGTATAAACATCTGGGAATAAGTGGTTGAGTGCAAGCTGTATGCTGTTGTGCCTGGGAAGAAATACATTTGTGTTACATTTAAATTTTAATGAATTATTCACAAGGGAAGTAATAACTTAAGTGTACTAACTATGCATAAGCCAAAATGAGGGATTATTTTTTAAAATATTTTCTACTGGCTAATATACAAATGTTTCTTTGGGTATTATCAATATGCATATAATCAAATCATACAGATTCTTGTCTTCACAAATGCCAGGTCTACCTGGAGCTTTGGAGAAGGAGACTAATTAGTGAATGAGGAAAGATTCTGCCATTTATGTCCTTTCAGTGGGTAGACTGGGATGGAACTTGAAATTGAATTTCATGGTACTCACTCTTTGGGGGGAGAAAATCAATACGTCTATGATCAGTTCCTCTTTTGAAAATCTTCTTGATTCTGTTCTTTCTCAGACTTCAGTACTTTAATTACATAACTCTGAGAATGTTGTTAGTATTGAGTCCTTTTTTTCCTTTTAGCTTTGCTTTCTCCCTCTCCTCTTCTACCTTTTTCTTTTCTCAAACTCTCTGTGGAAAGCTCTCATATGTCTCAGCTTATAGGGACTGAAATCAGAGTCTCCCAGGTCCCTGCTGAGCCCCACATAGTCCACCAGTGTGAGTTCCAGCTCTGCCAACCAGCCTTATTTCTGAGTTGAATGTGAGCAGTGATCCTTTTCCTGGAGGCAGGATAATCCCTCTGGTCCCAACTGCACTAATTGCCTGAGGAACAGTATTCTCCATGTTTGCACTTTGCCTGGGATAGGCTGTCTAGTAGCCTGTGAGGATGGGGCTGGAAGAAAGAGCTACTCCTCTCCCTGGTGGCTGCAGCTGTAACTGGGAGCTCTCATCACCTAACAGGTCCCAGGGTAACAGCAGTTCAGATGCTTGCGGCAGAATTGAGACTGGGCTGTATCCAGTTTTGATTTTGCTCTTCAGATTAAAAATGATTCATGACTGAGGAAAGCAAGGAATGGCAGAGAGGGAAAAAAAGAGGGGCAAAGGGAGAGAAAGGAAAGGAGGGGAACACACGTGCATGTTCAAAACCCTAACAGGATTGGGTGAGAGCCATCAAGTACCTGGTCCGCTGCAATCGTAAAGTCTGCTTTCACCATCAGCGGTGGGGTTTGGCATCTGGAAGTGATTTCAGTCTGTGATTACCTTTGGACGGCAACGCTTGTTGGTTCTTTACTAACAAGCAAGCACAGACCCAGAGCAAGCCTTTCATGCTAACAAGCAAACAAGCCATCAGGCTGCAGATTTCAAAACCAGAGGCAGGAGGCAGATGTGAAGTGGGTCAAAATTCTGCGGCTCCTCAGAGAAAAAAAAGTTGAGAGAGAAAGGGGAAAAAAGTGCCTTTGTCCTCCTTAGCCCCTTCCCAAAGCACATGGAAAAGTCAACACTTATTTCATAGATCATGTGTCCACCCATGTATTTCTAAACTTTTGAAATGCAACGAACACTGCCTGGGGCAAGCAGTAAAAGACACTTACTCTGCTCAAGTCCAGATTATAACTTTGGTAAGCACAGTGTCTGTGGGCCGTCTTCCATCTGAGACACTCAGGACCTTGAACCCAAGTGACAAGCTATTTTCTTTCTCTGTGTGGATTCACTCAGAAATCACCCATTCAAAATGCAGGCAAAGATTAAAGAGGTGAAATGTGAAAATTCAACTCCTTCTCCCAATCTATAATGTTTTGTCTCCTAAAATTCCTGCAGTAACCTATTCTTGAAGTGTTGTATTTTTTTTTGAAATGCTGTGTTTTGATGCCAACTACCAGCATCAGATAGCCAAAGACTGTGATTATAACTTACACCTATTGGTGTCATAAAAAACTGCCCATGGGTTTTTAGCATTGACTAGCTTTTGTTAAATTTTAAAGGGAGCCAAGCCAGGCTTTAAGAGCAGAAAGTCTGAAACAAAATACATTAAAGAATAGCAATGGAATAATAATGATGATAAGCCCCAGGATTTTAGTACACAGTGCTGGGTCTTTATGTGTGTGTGTGTGTTTTTGCTGTGTTCAGTTGTGTCTGACTGTTTGAGAACAATGGACTGTATGTAGCCTGCCAAGCTCCTCTGTCCATGAGAATTTCCAGGCAAGAATATTGGAATGAGTTGCCATTTCCTCCTCCAGGAGATCTCCGACCCAGGGATCGAACCTGCATCTCCTGCATTGGCAAGCAGAGCCACCTGGGAAGCCCCTTTATATGTACAATTATTTTCATTTAATCCCACCCCAAACCCAGTGGCATGAATTCTATTATTACCCCTCTGTCCCTAGATGAGGAAATGGAGCTTCAAGGAAGTTACTTGCCCAGAGTCACACAGCTGGTATAAGGTAGAGCCAGAACTCAAACCCAGGGAGTCACAGGAAAATGTGGAGAAAATACACTGCATGTATGTTTCAGGCTCACTCTCCTCAACGAACTACAGTATAACTCAACTCTCCCCAGGATGTGTATTTGGTTTATGTGCATGGCGCAGGTGTGTAACTACATCAGTGCTTGCTTTTGTAGGAAGATGGTTGATACAATTATATGTACTTTCCAACTTATTAAAAGAGATATACCAGAGTTATGTCCAGAGGCATATGACCATTACATCACCGCCTGTACCCCTGTGGGCCCCAAAATAACAAGGCTGGATTAAAATGTCCAAGGATCTTTGCTTTCTGGCATTCAAGCCCTGTGGATTTCCTTCCCCTTGTGTGTGAGATGGATCTGTTTCTAATACATAGGATACAGCACAATTGATGGGCCGTCACTACTGAGATTGGGTCACAAAGACTGGCTCTCTTGCTGGTTGACTTTGAAGGAAGCCCGCTACCATGCTGTGAGAGGCCCTAAGGAGAGACCCACTTGGCTAGCGAGTGATGTTTCTGGCCAACAGCCAGGAAATTCAGCTTGGAAGTAGATCCTCTCCCAGTTAAGCTTTGAGAAGGCTCCAGCCCCAGCTTGACATCTTGACTGCAGCCTTGTGAGACCTGAAATCGGAGGCACCCAGCTAAGCTGCTCCCAGATTCCCAACAATTAGAAACTCAGGTAGTAACTGTTTGTTGCCTTAGATTACAAACTTTTGGAGTAGCTATCTACACGGATAACCATGTATGCTTACTACAGGTGAAGGGAGGACAGTAAGCCTGCCTCTTGTGAGTAGCCTCTGGACGAACTAATCGAGAACCTTGGTCCAAGGAACGGGGCACAGAATGTTTTCTTCAGGCCACGTCCTGTCACTGGAACAGCAGCCCGGCTGGAGCCAGGATGCGGCTTCAGGAGCAGTCTACTCTCTTTGTCAATGGGTGGACGGCTCCGCTTTCTTCCAGCCTACTTATTATATCAGGACTGATTGTGCTGATTAGCCCAGGGGAAAGTGAAATTGAACTAAATTTGTAGCTCTTGAAAAAAGAACCAGGTCTAAGGCAGAGGATGGAGAAGGCAATGGCACCCCACTCCAGTACTCTTGTCTGGAAAATCCCATGGATGGAAGAGCCTGGTAGGCTGCAGTCCATGGGGTTGTGAAGAGTCGGACACGACTCAGCGACTTCACTTTCACTTTCACTTTTCACTTTCATGCATTGGAGAAGGAAATGGCAACCCACTCCAGTGTTCTTGCCTGGAGAATCCCAGGGACAGCGGAGCCTGGTGGACTGCCGTCTCTGGGGTTGTACAGAGTTGGACACGACTGAAGCGACTTAGCAGCAGCAGCAGCAGCAGCAAGGCAGAGGAAATCAGCAAATAGAAGCTTAACAGGCCCTCATCCTGCCCTCAGGTGGCTCACGGGCCCTCACCACAGGTGTGAGTCATCCTGGCGAAGGCCTGCAGCCACGTGACCGCTCATGATGTGGAGGCAGCGCAAAACAACAGGCTGCCAACCAAAGAACAGCCCAAAGGATTAGATTCTTTATTCAGTCTCTTGAGGTAACATCCAAGTGGGGAGTTCATTCTTTTCTTTTTAAAAGATTCAAATAATTTTATCATATTTGAAATTCAAAACTCCAAGACATTAAAAAATATATATTATTGAGTCCCATTTTATAGGCAACCTATACTTATCTAGATGACTAGCCCAAGATTTCACACGTTTTCTCTTTTTAATTTACTTTATTGATGTAGAGTTGATTTACAATGTGTATTAGTTTCTGGCAATTCAGAAACTAATACACATTTATATATATATATATATATGTATAATAGTTTGGAGGAACAAGATGGCGGAGGAGTAGCTGGATGTGGGGTACTTCTCTCTCCACAGATACATTGGGAATACACCTTCAGACACAGAACTGCGTGCAAAACACCAGCTGAGCGTGGACAAGTGTTCCTGACCAGTGGAAAAGAATATGTAGAACCATGCAAAACTCAGTAGGGTGAAGAAGCTAGGGGGATAAACAGGAGTGTTAGTAGGACTGGGCCTGCCCTTCACGGGTGGGGGAACTGAAGCAGGGGTCCGATCCCCACAGTGGGGCAATTGTCTGAGTCAGAGGAGAAACATCTAAGGCTGAGAGGGAAACAGCTGATCTGTGGCAGCCTAAATGGAATGAGTATCAGACAGGCCTTGCCACAGCCATACATACCCTGAACAGGAATACGGGTCTCCTAGAAGGCGCAGCATCTGGGAGCTGGAGTTTAGGGATTGTGGAGCAATCCCAGGGCGAGGGCTGCTGTTGACTGCGGAGAGACAGATTGAGGGGATGGGAGGGAGGAGAATGTTGACATTCTAGGAATCAGTGAACTAAAATGGACTGGAATGGGTGAATTTAACTCAGATGACCATTGTATCTACTACTGTGGACAGGAATCCCTTAGAAGAAATGGAGTAGCCATTATGGTCAACAAAAGAGTCTAAAATGCAGTACTTGGATGCAATCTCAAAAATGACAGAATGATCTCTGTTCATTTCCAAGGCAAACCATTCAATATCACAGTAATCCAAGCCTATGCCCCGACCAGTAACACTGAAGAAGCTGAAGTTGAACGGTTCTATGAAAACCTATAAGACCTTTTAGAACTAACACCCCAAAAAAGATGTCCTGTTCATTATAGGGGACTGGAATGCACAAGTAGGAAGTCAAGAAACACCTGGAGTAACAGGCAAATTTGGCCTTGGAGTATGGAATGAAGCAGGGCAAAGGCTAATAGACTTTTGCCAAGAGAACGCACTGGTCATAGCAAACACCCTCTTCCAACAACACAAGAGAAGACTCTACATGCACATCACCAGATGGTCAACACTGAAATCAGATTGATTATATTCTTTGCAGCCAAAGATGGAGAAGCTCTATACAGTCAGCAAAAAGAAGACTGGGAGCTGACTATAACTCAGATCATGAACTCCTTATTGCCAATTTCAGACTTAAATTGAAGAAAGTAGGGAAAACCACTAGACCATTCAGGTATGACCTAAATCAAATCCCTTATGATTATACAGTGGAAGTGACAAATAGATTTAAGGGACTAGATCTCATAGACAAAGTGCCTGATGAACTATGGATGGAAGTTTGTGACATTGTACAGGAGACAGAGATCAAGACCATTCCCATGGAAAAGAAATGCAAAAAAGCAAAATGGCTGTCTGAGGAGGTCTTACAAAATAGCTGTGAAAAGAAGAGAAGTGAAAAGCAAAGGAGAAAAGGAAAGATATAAGCATCTGAATGCAGAGTTCCAAAGAATAGCAAGGAGAGATAAGAAAGCCTTTCTCAGTGATCAACACAAAGAAATAGAGGAAAACAACAGAATGGGAAAGACTAGAGATCTCTTCAAGAACATTAGAAATACCAAGGGAACATTTCATGCAAAGATGGGCTCGATAAAGGACAGAAATGGTATGGACTTAACAGAAGCAGACGATATTAAGAAGAGGAGGCAAGAGTACACAGAAAAACTGTAAAAAAAGATCTTCGGGACCCAGATAATCACGATGGTGTGATCACTCACCTAGAGCCAGACATCCTGAAATGTGAAGTCAAGTGAGCCTTAGAAAGCATCGCTATGAACAAAGCTAGTGGAGCTGATGGAATTCCAGTTGAGCTATTCCAAATCCTGAATGATGATGCTGTGAAACTGTTGCACTCAATATGCCAGCAAATTTGGAAAACTCAGCAGTGGCCACAGGACTGGAAAAGGTCAGTTTTCATTCCAATCCCAAAGAAAGGCAATGCCAAAGAATGCTCAAACTACCGCACAATTGCACTCATCTCACACACTAGTAATGCTCAAAATTCTCCAAGCCAGGCTTCAGCAATACGTGAACCATGAACTTCCAGATGTTCAAGCTGGTTTTAGAAAAGGCAGAGGAACCAGAGATCAAATTGCCAACATCTGCTGGATCATGGAAAAAACAAGAGAGTTCCAGAAAAACATCTACTTTTGCTTTATTGACTATCCCAAAGCCTTTGACTGTATGGATCACAATAAACTGTGGAAAATTCTGAAAGAGCTGGGAATACCAGACCACCTGACCTGCCTCTTGAGAAACCTGTATGCAGGTCAGGAAGCAACAGTTAGAACTGGACATGGAACAACAGACTGGTTCCAAATAGGAAAAGGAGTATGTCAAGGCTGTATATTGTCACCCTGCTTATTTAACTTCTATGCAGAGTACATCATGAGAAACGCTGGGATGGAGAAGCACAAGCTGGAATCAAGATTGCCGGGAGAAATATCAATAACCTCAGATATGCTGATGACACCACCCTTATGGCAGAAAGTGAAGAGGATCTAAAAAGCCTCTTTATGAAAGTGAAAGTGGGGAGTGAAAAAGTTGGCTTAAAGCTCAACATTCAGAAAATGAAGATAATGGCATCTGGTCCCATCACTTCATGGCAAATAGATGGGGAAACAGTGGAAACAGTGTCAGACTTATTTTGGAGGGCTCCAAAATCACTGCAGATGGTGATTGCAGCCATGAAATTAAAAGACGCTTACTCCTTGGAAGGAAAGTTATGACCAACCTAGATAGCATATTGAAAAGCAGAGACGTTACTTTGCCAACAAAGGTCCGTCTAGTCAAGGCTATGGTTTTTCCAGTGGTCATGTATGAATGTGAGAGTTGGACTGTGAAGAAAGCTGAGTGCTGAAGAATTGTTGCTTTTGAACCGTGGTGTTGGAGAAGACTCTTGAGAGTCCCTTGGACTGCAAGGAGATCTGATCAGTCCTGGGTGTTTTTTGGAAGGACTGATGCTAAAGCTGAAACTCCAATACTTTGGCCACCTCATGCAAAGAATTGACTCATTGGAAAAGACCCTGATGCTGGGAGGGGTTGGGGGCAGGAGGAGACGGGGACGACAGAGGATGAGATGGCTGGATGGTGAAACCGACTCAATGGACATGAGTTTGGGTAAACTCCGAGAGTTGATGATGGACAGGGAGGCCTGGCGTGCTGCGATTCATGGGGTCTCAAAGAGTCGGACACGACTGAGCGACTGAACTGAACTGAACTGAGGGAGGAGATCGTGGTGGGAAATGCCGGTGGAGGAAAGCCAGGCAGCCATGGAAGCAAGGCAATACTGTTAAGTTACACATAGCGGGTGGAACCATCACCATAGCCTTTCTCTCTCTCCCCACATGCCAGCATTGGCAGCTGAACAATAGAGACACTGGCCCATCCAACATGTGATGCACTGAACTACAGAGTAGAACCCCACTCAGAGTGCTCTTTTAAGTGACTGATGAGCCCAACTACAGAGTAGGACCCCACTCAGGGTGCCCCTTTAAGTGACTGATTTGCTGATCTACAGTGTAGGACCCCAGCCAGGGGGGCCCCTCTATGTGCCTGATGCGCTGAACAACAGAGAAGGGCCCCAGGCAAGGGAGCCCTCTAAGTGTCTGAACTGGTGAAGCTACAGAGAAAGACTAGCCAAAGAGGCCTTCTGAACACCAGCTACAAGAGGCTCGAGAAAAGACTCTGATAGGGCCATAACTCCTGCGGTGGAGGCAGTCCATGTCCCTGCACACTTGGCGTTGCCAGGGTCCCTCCAAGCCAAGCAGCTGAGCCACCTTCACGCTCAACTCTTACCAGGGCAGAGCTGCAACAGGCAAAAATAGTCTTGCATCTATGTGTGAAGGATCACTTTGGTCGTGTCTGACTCTTTGCGACCCTGTAGACTGTGGCCTGCCAGGCTTCTCTGTCAGGAAAGGGGGTTCTCCAGGCTAGAATACTGGAGCATATTGGCCAATGCTGGTTGCCATACCCCTCTAGAGCACTATATTTCCTGCTGCCCTAGCTGCCAACTCCCCTGAGTACTTGGTGCTGCGAGAACCCCTGCGACCCAAGCACCTGCACCACCTCCACATGTGGCCCTCACAGGGGCAAACCTAAGTCCTCCAGGGCAGCCTCAGGAGCAAACCCCAGTGGACGATCCATGTGCAGAGGTGGGAATAAAACCACAAGTGAAACCCAGGGGCAGTGTGACTAAGGAAGAAGACCCAAAACCTTCCCACCAGCTGTACAAGCTGCAGATTAAATCCACAAGATCAACTAGGCAGACTCTGTGTCTATGGAATATATAAAAGGACATTGAGAGCTCCCACAAAAGAAAATGCACTAGTTCTGAGAGCTGTGGACAATGGAGGCAAGAACACACAGGAGCAAGACCAGATTAGAATCTGAGCTGCCCCCACAGCAGGTCCAGAGATCAGCACAGTGTTGGAGGGCATCCTAGGGAGGTGAGATGGACTGTGACTCCCAGCGAGGGAAAGGACTCTGACGGCAGTGACTCAAGAAAAACATTATTCTTATGGTTTGATTTGTTCGTCATTTTTTTCCCCTCTCTGTTGTAGTTGTTGATTTTATTGGCACTATGAAATCTAATTAAGCTTTTGAATTTTTTTTTTCCTCCTCAGTCACATTTTTATTGTTGTTATAAATCTCTGCTTCTCCATTGGGCTTTTTGCGTTTCTTTGGAGTTTTCCTTTTTAAAAAAAAAAATTCTCTGGTTTTAATTTTTAGTTTTTTAAACCTGTTATTGTTTTTTATACATTTATTCCTTGTTTGCTTTTCCTACTGTTCTTTTTTCCCCTTCAAGTTAGTCTTTAATGTATGTAAATCTTCTTTATCTACCTCTGTTTAACTTTGCATGTCTATTCTTTTTTTCTTTTCTTTCTTTCCTTGCCACTCAACATATGTGTTAGTTTTATTTTCATAGTTTTATTCCCCAGTTGGCACCTTGCTTTAGTTGTGTTTTCCAGTTTGTGCTTTAGTTAGTTTTGTTCTTAATTGGCAGATATGATTGTTGGTTTCCCTTGTTTGCCAGGTCAATCTGTTGTACTTTATTTTTGTTGGACTGTTTTTATTTTGCTTATGGGTGTATATGTATATATATATATATATTAAGTCACACTTTTTATTTTGCTATAAACCTCTACCTCTATGTTGGGCTTTTGCAGTTCTATGGAGTTTTCCTTTTTCTTTCTTCTTCCTTTTTTTTTTTTCTTTTCTCTTTTTTATAATTTTAATTTTTTTTAAGTCTGGCAAGGATTTATTAGGAAGTTTATTAGTCACGGTAAATAAAAAGCCATGAACAGAAGAACTGAGATCTCCAAATTCTGCCAATGGGCTTACAACACTAGTTAGAAGCTGATAAACATTAAGGATGTCCCAAAGAGAAGTATATCAAAGTCCCATCTTACCCTAACCAGGATACCCACAAACACAGAAACAATGCCCATGCTCTCCTTAGACTGCTTACCTGGGCAAGAGGGAAAAAAAGACCCTCTCAAGCTATAAACCAACATCAGGAGATTCCTGCCCTTCAGGCTATAACATGGGACACTGGTGCATGACAGACCACTCCAAGCTGGGCAATTTGACAAGAATGCTGAACGATGACAGGGAGAAGGAGCAAGCAGGGACAAGTATTTCTAGTTGGAGACCCTCCTGATGGTTAAGGCAAACACAATGCCGAGGCTTCAGAAAGTTTACTGCAGCCCAGGAATAGTTTCCATTTTAAAAACAAGTCACACAATAATCCTGCCACAAAGCAACAAGACACTGGGGGTGTCAGGCATGATCTGGGAAGGCAGGCATTAGCCATGGCTTCCAGATACTGACCAGCCCAAGACCCAGAGAACCACAATTGTCCCTTGGCACCCACACAACCCTTCCTGGGGGTGTGGTGTCTTCCATAGGCCAGGTTTCTGCAGCAAGCCCCAAAGACAAAGCTTGAAAGAGGCTGTGGCAGCCAACTCTCTTTGGAGCCCCATCTCTCTTTGTCCTTCCCAGCACGATGTCATACTTTTCACCAACACAACACCTCTGTGGGAGTCTTGGCCAGCCTTTAGGAAATAAAGAGTGTCTGTGGGGCAACCTGATAGACCCTGTGGTTGGCTGGATTGGCTGATGCTTCATAATCGCAGATGGTCACCTCATGTCAGCGAAGCTCAGTCCATTCTCCTCTCAGGCCAATATAAAAGACCTTTGTGGTATCGGCTCCAGAGTTTTTTTGAAATATGAATTGAGAGAGGATAGACATTTGGAAAACGAGACATTTTGTTTTCCCCTGTAAGATCTGGGTTCAGACTAAAGGTCTGATCTAGCTCCCTGTCTGTATCATCAAAGGACATCTGTGGAATGTTCTTATACAGTCTCGTCTCAGAGGGGTGTGAGTCATCATCTTCTCCCATTATAATGATGCCTTTGAGCTTGACATTGCCTGTAAATGGAATATTAAACAGAAGCTGTTCATCTGCATCATTGTCAACAAACTTGGAGCCCTCTGTCCGCTCCTCCCGCGGCTTGAGGGCGAGGAGGCCCCTGCCCTCGCAGCTCTCATTGAGGCACTGCAGCAGCTCCAGGTCGATGCGCAGGTACGGGTCTTGGGCTAGGCTGCGCTGCTCTGGCGGCTCCTCCCATTCGGCACCTCCCATTTGGCGGCGCAGCGGCACCGGCCCCGCCATGGCTGTGGCAGTGTGACATGGTGACGCCACCGCCCATGCGTGCCTTGGCCCTGCTGCTGTCACTGCCGCTCCCCACCACTCTCTTTTTGCTCTGACCTAATTTTAATTTTTTAAACTTATTATATTTTTTTCTACATTTATTCCTTTGCCTTTCCTACTGTTCTTTTCCCCTTGCAGTTAATCTTTAATGCATATAAATCTTCTTCATCTACCTCTGTTTGACTTTGCATATCTATTCTTTCTTTCTTTCCATTCCTCTCAACATGTGTGTTAGTTTTGTTTTCATTGCTTTATTCCCCACTTGGCACCTTGCTTTAGTTTTGTTTTCCAGTTTGTGCTTTAGTTAGTTTTGCTCTTAACTGGTAAATAAAATTTTTGATTTCCTTTGTTCGCCAGATCAATCTATTGTACTTTATTTTTGTTGAACTGTTTAGACTTTGCTTATGGGTATATATGTATATGTGTATATTCCATTATTTTAATTATTATTTGCTTGATTTTGTAACTGTCATTTGTCTGAGATTCATCTTTGGTTTATTGTTTTGGGGTATTTGTTTTAATCTCACTTAATACCATAACAAACCACTTGTGGAATCTTCCTTCCTAACCAGAGGTCAAGCCCTGAGCCTTTGGAGTGGGAGTACTGACTCCAAGACCCTAGACTCCCAGAGAACTAACCCTAGAGAGTATCAAATAGTGAGAACTCACACAAAGGAAACCACCTGAATACAAGGCCCAGCATCACCCAACCACCAGTAGCACCCTGTGCAGGATGCCTCATCTAAACAACAAACAAAACAAAAATACAAACCCAAATACCAGCAGACAGGATTACCACCTCACTCATCCTTGCCCATCAGAGGAAAAACAAATAAACAAACAACAACAAAAACTCAGCACAAATCCCACCCTATACGAAGCTTAAACAAACCACTGGACCAACCTTGAAAGTAAAGTTGCTCAGTCATGTCCAACTCTTTGTGACCCCATGGACTGTAGCCTACCAGGCTCCTCTGTCCATGGGATTTTCCAGGTAATAGTACTGGAGTGGATTGCCATTTCCTTCTCCAGGGGATCTTCCTGACCCAGGGATTGAACCTGGGTCTCCCGCATTGTAGACAGATGCTTTACCATCTGAGCCACCAGGAACCAAACTTAGGAGAGCAGAAACCAAAAAGAAGAAAGAATTCAACCTTGAAGGCTGGGAAAAGGAGACCTCAAACACAATAAACTATAAAAAAATAATAATGAAAAGACAGAGAAATACTACACAAATGAAGGACCAAACCAGAAACACAGAAGTCCAAATAAATGAAGAGGAAATAGGCAAGCTACCTGAAAAAGAATTCAGAATAATGATAGTAAAGATGATCAAAAACCTTGAAAGCAAAATGGAGAAAATGCAAGAATCAATTAACAAAGACCTAAAAGAATTAAAGAATAAACACGCAGAGGCAAACAACACAATTACTGAAATTAAAAATACTCTAGAAGGAATCAGTACCAGAATATCTGAAGCAGAAGAACGAATCAATGAGCTGGAAGATAAAATGGTGGAAATAACTTCTGAAGAGCAGAATAAAGTAAAAGGATGAGAAGAACTGAGGATAGTCTCAGAGACCTCTGGGACAATATCAAATGCACCAATGTTCGAATTATAGGGTTCCCAGAAGAAGAAGAGAAAAAGAAAGGGTATGAGAAAAATTTTGAAGAGATTATAGTTGAAATTTTCCCCCAAATGGAAAAGGAAATGGTCAATAAAGTCCAAGAGGTACAAAGAGTCCCATACAGGATAAAACCCAAGGAGAAACATGCCAAGACACATACTAATCAAACTAACAAAGACTAAACACAAAGAGCGAATATTAAAAGCAGCAAGGGAGAAGCAACAAGTAACATACAATGGAAACCCCATATGCTTAACAACTGATCTTTCAGCAGAAACTCTGCAGGCCAGAAGGCAATGGCAGGATATATTTAAAGTACTGAAAGGGAAAAATCTACAACCAAGATTGCTGTACCCAGCAAGGATCACATTCAAAATTGATGGAGAAATAAAAAGCTTCTCAGACAAGCAGAAGTTAAGAGAATTCAGTATCACCAAACCAGCTTCACAACAAATGTTAAAGGGACTTATATAGTCAAGAAATACAAGAAAAGAAAAAAGATCTACAAAATCAACCCCAAATAATTAAGAAAATGGCAATAGGAACATATATATCAATAATTACCTTAAATGTAAATGGACTAAATGCGCCAAGGAAAAGACACAGACTAGCTGAATGGATACAAAAACAAGACCCATATATATGCAGTCTACAAGAAACCCGCTTCAGACCTAAAGACGCATATAAACTGAAAGTGAGGATGGACAAATATATTCCATGCAAATGGGAAGCAAAAGAAAGCTGGAGTAGCAATCCTGATATCAGACAAAATCTTAAAATAAAGAAGACTACAAGAGATAAGGAAGAACACTATATAATGATCTAGGGATCAATTCAAGAGAAAGATATAACAATTGTAAATATCTATGCACCCAACACAGGAGCACCTCAATACATAAGACAAACACTGCAGTTGCTACAGCTAAGTCACTTCAGTCATGTCCAACCCTGTGTGACCCCACAGATGGCAGTCCACCAGGCTCGGCCATCCCTGGGATTCTCCAGGCAAGAACACTGGAGTGGGTTGCCATTTCCTTCTCCAATGCATGAAAGTGAAAAGTGAAAGTGAAGTCGCTCAGTTGTGTCTGACTCTTCATGACCCCATGGACTGCAGCCTATCAGGCTCCTCCATCCATGGGATTTTCCAGGCAAGAGTACTAGAGTGGGTTGCCATTGCCTTCTCCAAAGACAAACATTAACAGACATAAAAGGAGAAATTGACAGTAACGCAATAATAGTAGACTTGAACACCCCACTCACACCAATAGACAGATCATCAAATCAGAAAACTAATAAGGAAACACAAGTCTTAAATGATACATTAGATGAGATGGATCACATTTATATCTTCAGGACATTCCATCCAAATGCAAAAGAGTGTACCTTCTTCTCAAGTGCACATGGAACATTCTCCAGGATAGACCATATCTTGGGTCACAAGTCAAACCTCAGTAAATTTAAGAAAATTGAAATCGTTATCAAGCATCTTCTCCGACCACAACACTATAAGACTAGATATCAATTACAAGAAAAAAAAAAAAACTAAGAAACACAAACACATGGAGATTAAACATGTGTCTAAATAACCAAAAAGTTACTGAAGAAATCAAAAGGGAAATCAAAAAATTTCTAGAAACAAATGACAATGAAAGCACGGCAACTCAATACCTATGGGCTGTAGCAAAAGCAGTTCTAAGAAGGAAGTTTATAGCAATGCAATCCTACCTCAAGAAACAAGAAAAACATCGAATAGACAACCTAACTTTCCACCTAAAACAACTGGAAGAAGGAGAACAAAAAAACCACAAAGTTAGTAGAAGTAAAGAAATCATAAAAATCCAAGCAGAAATAAATGAAAAAGAAATGGAAGAAACAGTAGTAAAGATTAATGAAACTAAAAGCTGGTTCTTTGAGAAGATAAACAAAATTGACAAACCTTTAGCCAGACTCATCAAGAAAAAAAAAAGAAGAATCAAATCAACAAAATTAGAAATGAAAAAGGAGAGGTTACAACTGACAATGCAGAAATGCAAAGGATTATAAGAGACTATTATGAACAACTATATGGCAATAAAATGGATAACCTGGAAGAAATGGACAGATTCTTAGAAAAGTTCAATCTTCCAAGACTGAACCAGGAAGAAATAGAAATTATGAACAACCCAATTACAAGCACTGAAATTGAAGTTGTGATAAAAAAATCTCCCAAAAAACAAAAGCCCAGGACCAGATGGCTTCACAGGAGAATCCTATAAAACATTTAAAGAAGAGCTAATGCCTATCCTGAAACTCTTTCAAAAAATTGCAGAGGAAGGAACACTTCCAAACTCATTCTACAAGGCCACCATCACCCTGATATCAAAGCCAGACAATGACAACACAAAAAAAGAAAACTACAGGCCGATATCACTGATGAACATAGATGCAAAAATCCTCAACAAAATGTTAGCAAACAGAATTCAGCAACACATCAAAAAGCTCATACACCATGATCAAGTTGGGTTTATTCCAGGGATGCAAGGATTCTTCAATATACAGAAATCAATCAATGTGATACAGCATATTAACAAATTGAAAGATAAAAACCATATGATTATCTCAATAGATTCAGAAAAAGCCTTCAACAAATTTCAGCACCCATTTATGATTAAAACTCTTCAAAAAATGGGCATAGAAAGAACCTACCTCAACATAGTAAAGGCCATATATGATAAGCCTACAGCAAACATTATTCTCAGTGGTGAAAAACTGAAAGCATTCCCTCTAAGATCAGGAACAAGACAAAGGTGTCCAGTTTCACCACTATTATTCAACATAGTTCTGGAAGTCCTAGCTACAGCAATCAGAGAAGAAAAAGAAATAAAAGGAATCCAGGTTAGAAAAGAAGAAATAAAGCTCTCACTGTTTGCAGATGACATGATACTGTACATAGAAAACCCTAAAGATAGTATCAGAAAATTACTAGAGCTATTCAGTGAATTTATCAAAGTTGCAGGATACAAAATCAATACACAGAAATCATTTACATTTCTGTATACTAACAATGAAAATTCAGAATGAGAAGTTAAGAAATCAATCCCATTCACCAAAAAGAATTACAACAAAAAGAATTAAATGCAACAAATGAATTTAACAAATTCAATGCAACAAAAAGAATGAAATATCTAGGAATAAACTTACCTAAGGAGACAAAAGAACTGTAGACAGAAAATTATAAGACACTGATGAAAGAAATCAAAAGATGACATAAACAGATGGAGAGATATTCCATGTTCCTGGGTAGGAAGAATCAATACTGTGAAAATGACTATACTACCAAATGCAATCTAAAATTCAATGCTACCCCTATCAAATAACCAATGGCATTTTTCACAGAACTAGAACAAAAAATTTCACAATTCATATGAAAACACAAAAGACCCCAAATAGCCAAAGCAGTCTTGAGAAAGAAGAATGGAGCTGGAGGAATCAACATTCCTGACTTCAGATTATACTACCAAGCTACAGTCATCAAGATAATATGGTACTGACACAAAAACAGAAACATAGACCAATGGAACAAGATAGAAAGCCCAGAAATAAACCCATGCACCTATGGGTATCTTATTTTTGACAAAGGAGGCAAGAATATACAATGGGACAAAGACAGCCTCTTCAATAAATGGTACTGGGAAAACTGGACAGCTACATGTCCAGAATGAAATTAGACTACTTCCTAACACCGTACACAAAGATAAACTAAAAATGGATTAAAGACTGAAATGTAAGACCAGAAACTATAAAACTCTTAGAGGAAAATATAGGCAGAACATTTGATGACATAAATCAAAGCAAGAACTTCTATGACCCACCTCCTAGAGTAATGGAAATAAAAACAAAAGCAAGCAAGTGGGACCTGATTAAACTTAAAAGCTTTTGTACAGCAAAGGAAACTAGAAGCAAGGTGAAAAGACAACCCTCAGAATGGGAGAAAATAATAGCAAATGAAACAACAGACAAAGGATTAATTTCCAAAATATACAAGCAGCTCATGCAACTCAATACCAGAAAAACAAACAACCCCATCAAAAAGTGGGAAAAAGACCTAAATAGACGTTTCTCCAAAGAAGACATACAGATGGCTAAGAAACACATGAAAGATGCTCAACATCACTCATTATTAGAGAAATGCAAATCAAAACTACAATGAGATATCACCTTACACCAGTCAGAATGGCCATCATCAAAAAGTCTATAGACAATAAATGCTGGAGAGGGTGTGTAGGAAAAGGGAACACTCTTGCACTGTTGGTGGGAATGTAAATTGATACAGCCACTATGGAAGATGGTATGGAGATTCCTTAAAAAACTAGGAATAAAACCACCATATGACCCAGCAATCCCACTCCTAGGCATATACTCTGAGAAAACCAAAATGGAAAAAGACACACATGTCCCATTGTTCATTGCAGCACTATTTACGATAGCTAGAACATGGAAGCAACCTAGATGTCCATCGACAGATGAATGGATCAAGAAGTTGTGGTACATATATACAATGGAATATATTCAGCCATAAAATGGAACACATTTGAGTCAGTCCTAATGAGGTGAATGAACCTAGAACCTATCATACAGAGTGAAGTATGTCAGAAAGAGAAAGATAAATATCGTATTCTAACGCATATATATGGAATCTAGAAAAATGGTACTGAAGAATTTATTCACAGGGCAGCAATAGAGAAACAGACATAGAGAGTAGACTTATGGACATGGGGAAAGGGGAGGAGAGGGTGAGATGTATGGAAAGAGTAACATGGAAACTTAAATTACCATATGTAAAATGGATAGCCAATGGGATTTTGCTGTATGGCTCAGGAAACTCCAACAGGGGCTCTGTATCAACCTAGAGGAGTGGGGTGGGGAGGGAGATGGGAGGGAGGTTCAAAAGGGAGGGGATATGTGTATACCTATGGCTGATTCATGTTGAGGTTTGACAGAAAACAACAAAATTCTGTAAAGCAATTACCTTTCAATAAAAAAAATTTTAAATAATAGTTTGCATCTGCTCATCCCAAATTCCCAATCCGTCTCTCTCTGTTGGCAACTGTGGGTATGTTCTCTATGCCTGTGAGTCTGTTTCTGGTTTGTAGATAAGTTCATTTGTACCACATTTTAAATTCCACGTATGTGATATCACATTGTGTTTGTCTTTCTCTGACTGACTTCACTGAGTATGATAATCTCTAGGTCCATGTTGCTGCAAACGGCAACTGTTGATGGGCATTAATGTTGTTTTCATGTTTTGACTATTATAAATAGTCCTGCTATGAACATAGGACCACATGCATCTTTTCAAATTATAGTTTTGTTTATATACATATATATATATATACAAGTCCAGGAGTTGGATTGCTAGATCATATGTCAATTCAAGTTTTAGTTTTTTGAGGAACCTCCATACTGTTTTCCATAGTGGCTGCAGGAGTCCATTCTTAATGCACAGCAAAACATCTTTAGAATCGCCTCTCTCAGTTTCAGCCACTCTCAAATTCTTCCTCACTACTGGCAGCTGCTCCTCCTCATTCCCTCTCAACTCCCAATTTAGGACTTTTGTTGTTTTTGTTTTTTAAAAACTTAAATATTTTCTTTTTAAAAAAATTTATTTATTTACTTTTGGCTGCACTGGGTCTTCACTGCTGCTTCCAAACTTTCTCTAGTTGTGGCCCTTGGGAGCTACTCTGTAGTTGTGGTGTGCAGGCTTCTCATTGCGGTGGCTTCTCTTGCTGCAGGGCACAGGCTCTAGAGCACGTGGGCTCAGCAGTTGCAGCTCCCATGCTCCAGACTGCAGAATTAGTAGCTGTGGCACAGGGTCTCAGCTGCCTCATAGCATGTGAAATCTTCCAGGACCAGGGATTGAACCCATGTCCCCTGCATTGGCAGTGGGTTCACCACTGGACCACTAAGGGAGGCCCTTAGGACTTTTTAAAACCAGCTTTTTACCATGCCCCTCCCCTTCATTCTTGTTTCTTTCTGATGGACATCTTCTTGTCCACAAGTCACATGCTGGCAGGCGGGTAGGGCCACAGTGCCTGTGGATTGTTCTGTTTGGCTTCTACAACAATCCAAATTTGGTTTAATTTGAGAAACGGTTAGATCTGACCACAAGGGGGCTCCCTTCTGGCCTGGCAGAGTGGAGTCCTGCATCTCACCTGCTTTTGCTTCACAGGCCCAACTCTCTGCTGCTTCTCCTCCGCCAGCCTCACCACTGCACCCCTGCCCTGCCCTGCCAGCATTTCGCTCTGTGCCTCTTTCTCCAGCTTCACACCCAGCTCCCCACGCTGACTCCGAGATGGAGGAGAAAGGAGTATGCCCAGGGGACAAGCCAGGATTTTCTTTAGGGGGCAGAGTGCAGGAAGGGAAAGAGGCAGAGAATATACACAGGATAAAAAAGCTTGTCCCTGTTAACATGTAAAATTGCAAACTCTGATAAATGCCGTGAAGGAAAAGAGCATAGATTCTTGCTCAGTTCCTGCCAACACCAAGACGATGATTGCAAAGCCTGTGTCCTTAACCCCTGAAGCGGCACGGCCTCTGTGGAAGGAGTCCCATGGGCCTGAGCTGAAGGACACGTGGGGTCTGCTGCATCCATGTCAGCACTGCTCCGGTGACACGGGGAACCTGGCGAGGGCAGCCCGTGAGCCTTCGCTCTGCGGAGTGTCGTGGCTCTGCTCTGTTTTAAGAAGGAAACCAGGAATGAGCTGATGGGTTTGTTCTGGCAGCAAGATGCGGAGCTCGCTTAGGAAAGGAAGACCAAGGTTTATTATGATTGGGTGAAGCCCTTAATTGCCACTTTGGATGAAGCTTAGTTTTAAAAATTCATATTCTGTAGCCAAAGGGCCTCTCCTCTTACAGAAGTACTATGGCTAATTAATGGCTGGGCATCTTGTAAGAGGCAGCTATTTATTTTTAGTAAAAGCTTCTTGGAATTTTCCTGACTCCTGCCTCCTTCCAGTGCCCTTGGCTGCCAGAGGATGTTAACAGGCCTGAGTAGGGCTGAACTTTGCTCACGGCCAGTGAGCCTTTTCCCAGGGTTCTTCTTTTTAGGGGAGGGAATGAGCATGGCTCTGGCTTCTCTCTGCCTGCCCCCAGCTGGTGGCCCAGCTGCTGAGGCAAGAGCCGGAACCCAGTGGTAGGCCCTCCGGTTCCCCTCCAGAGATGGTGAGCTTTCCCTTCCCTGGCTTAGATGCCAAGAAGGGCGTGGAGAAGTCCATCAGCCCAGTGATGAGGGGCTGAGAAGTCAGGCAAGGCTCTGAGGTATACAGATATCCCTGACTGTCTTGCCGTTGTCCATCCGGGTTCACTCCTTACCCCCCTCTTCCAGCTCAGGACCCGACAAGGCTCACCTGTGCGGACCGACCACAGGTCCCCCACCCCCTGGCTTTCTGCCTTCCCTGGGGTTTGGCCCGTGTGGAACACCAGCAGGAGATGGAGGTGGGTGTGTCATCCCCTGGCCCCATGCCATGCGGCTACAGCTCTCGTCAGGAGAGCCTCTTCACACAGCTTGCTCCGTTCAGATTCCGGAAGCCAGGTTCAGCTCTTCCCTTCAGAGCAGGGGCAGTAATGGAGCCCCACCACGGCTAGCCCATTGCTGCCCACACCTTGGCAAAGAGTTTGCTTACTCAACCCTCCATTAACCTTGTTTGAGTGTGCCCTCTGTTTCCTGCAAGAACATGGAATGATAACCAGATCTTCCAGAATTGCCTTTCCTGGGGAGCAGTGAGAGAGTCAGCCAGGACTGGGGCCTAAACTGCGGTGTGCAGACAAGGCCTTGTGCAGACCTGTGATTTTGCCCTCCTTCCCCTTCAGCCTTTCTCTCGTGATGCAGAAGGAGCCCCTGGAAGACTTGGGCCTCACGAGAAAAAGGCTGAAGGGAAAGGAGGGCAAAATCACAGGCCTTCACAAGGCCTTGTCTTCTTCCGTCTTCTTGGATGGCTCTCTGTCACTTGTCTAGCTTCTGGCAAATTAGGAGACAACAGCAAAAACATATGGATTCTCAAAAGAACTAGCCTGTGTGTTTAAACTGTGTTCAAACGTAGGTTTATTCCAGGCCTGAAGGGTTTGGGCTCGCTGGAAGGTTTTGGATTTCAAGGCAGAAGGCTCTGGAGGGTAACATGAGTAGATGGAACAAGGAGAAGGTTAGCAAGGAGAAGAAAGGGGAAGGGAACTTTGGCATTGTACACCCTTGTTTGCTTGAAGGAGTAGATTTTGGTGTCCTTTCCCTCTGATAAGTAGCCATTGTCACGTGAGGCTGTCACACATGGGCCTTATGTTAGTTTCTTCCAAGATGTAAAACACTCTTGCCTATTTTTCTCTCATGTGCTGTGTTGTGCTTAGTTGCTTAGTCGTGTCCAACTCTTTTCAACCCCATGGACTGTAGCCCACCAGGCTCCTCTATCCGTGGGAATCTCCAGGCAAGAATACTGGAGTAGGTTGCCATGCCCTCCCTCCTCCAGGGAATCTTCCCAACCCAGATATTGAACCGAGGTCTCCTGCATTGTAGGCAGATTCTTTATCTTCTGAGCCACCATAATTCTTGGAAAGAAGCACAGGGACACATATATACGTGACATTTTAAGGGCCTTTGAACCTTTCTGTGTGTAGTAAATCCTTGCCTTCTTAGTTCAATAAAGACAACTTTAAAGTAAGATATTATAGGAATGAAATTTTCGTTCAAAGCAATACTTCAAAGAATCATGTACAAAGGCCCTGAGGTGAGGCTAGAGGGTCAGGGGTAAAATAAATAGAAACAGATGCATTTAAAATTACTGGTTTCACAAACTCTTCCAGAAAATAGAAGAGGAATATTTTCCAACCCTTTTTATTAAGTCAGTATTACCCTGATCCCTGAACTAGACAACAGCATTACAAGAAAACTACTGAACGAAAACCCTCATAAACATATATGTAAAATCCTTAACAAAATACTGGTAAATCAAATTCAGTAATATATAAAAATAATAAATCAGGACTGTCAATGAAGGGAGATTTATCAAAGAAGTACAAGATTACTTCAACATCTGAAAATCAGTCAATGTAATTCACCATATCAGTAAGGTCAAAAAGAAAAATCATATTATTATCTGAAACAACGTGGGGCGGGGGGGGGAAGCATTTTATGAAGTACAAAATCTATTCATAATGGAAACTTTATATAGGCTTGCAATGGAAGGAGATGTATATACAGGTGGCACAGCGGTAAAGAATCCACCTGCCAATGCAGGAGACGGAGGTTCAATCCCTGGGTCAAGGAGATTCCCCTGGAGAAGGAAATGGCAACTCACTCCAGTGTTCTTGCTGGGATAATCCCACGGACAACAGGAGCCTGGAGGGTTACAGTCCATGGGGTCGCAAAGGGTCGGACATGACTGAGCGACTGAGCACATCCAAACCTGAAATAGGGAATCAGCAAAAGGCTGTAGTTAATGCAATACTTAGTGGTGAAATTCTGAATGTTTTACCTCAAAGGCTGGGAACAAAGTGGAGACGTCTGCTCTCATCACTTATAGTCAACATTGTCCTGGTGGTTCTAGCCAGTAGTAAGGGAAGAAAAATAAATAAGAGAGTCATATATCTTGGAAAGGAAAAAGGAAAACTATCTTATTAGCAAATAACATAATTATCTACATAGAAAATCCCAAGAAATCATAACAATTACTGAACTGCTATGTGAATTTAGTGAGTTGAAACAACACAAAGTCAATATAAAAGGTGAATTATATTTCTCCGTATTATCAATGAGCAATTGGAAATTGAAGCAAAAAATACAGTTTCTGATAGCCTGAAAATGAAATGCTCAAAGAGAAATTCAACAAACTGTTTATAATACCTGTACATTGCCGAGAAAAATCAGAGATCTGTAGAGATAGATCTATACACTGTGCTTTTGGATTGGAATTCTCAATATTGTTTAAGATATCGGTTCTTCCTCAAATTGATCAACACATTGAACAAGTCCCAGTGAAAATTCCAGGAAGCTGCTCCTTTTTAGAAATTGAAAAGCGGATTCTTAAATTTATATGGAAATGCAAATGACCTAGAATAGCCAAAATAATTTTGAAAAAGAGGAACAAAGATGTGGTGTTGATAATATCTGATTTTAAGACTTAATATAAAATTATGGTAATAAAGGCAGTATGGTATTGGTATAAAAAGGGGCATGTATATCAATAGAAAGTTAGAAATATTTGATTGGCCAAAAGTTCGTTCAGGATTTTCTGTAAGATAGTGTGGGAAAGCCAGAATGAATTTTTTGGCCAACCAGTAGAGCCACACACGTACGCACACTGAGTCCCTCAGTCGTGTCCGACTCTCTGCAACTCCATGGACTGTAGCCCGCCAGGCTCCTCTGTTCATGAGATTCTCCAGGCAAGAATACCTGAGTGAGTTGCCATGCCCTCCTCCAGGGGATCTTCCTGACCCAGGGATCAAACCCGCGTCTCTTACCTATCCTGCATTGGCAGATGGGTTCTTTACCACTGGCACCACCTGGGAAGCCCATAGTATAGTCAACTGAATTTTGACAAAGATACTAAGCTAACTGGGTGAAAAAAAGGACTTTTTAGAAAATTGTGCTGGACAGTTGAAAAAACTGGACATCCACATGTAAAAACCACAAATTTCAACCCTTACCTTGCAGCATGTATAAAAGTCAACTTGAAAAGCATCATCCCACAAAGTGGACAGACTGACACAGAGACGAGAGTAGGGGCCTTAGGGTCCTAAGTCAGACAGACCCCAGTCCTGGATCTGTCACTTACTAATCTTAGCTTTGAGCAAATACTTTAAACCTCCTGAGTCTTGGTTTCCTTTTCTGTAGAATAGGGACATGATACCTGCCTTGCGAGGTGTCTGTAAATATCAAATGGGACCTATATTAACATGTCAAGAATCCAGCATGTAGAATTTCTCAACCAACAGTTGTTGTTATCATCATCATTATTAATTATTGTTGTTGGTGTTCAGTCACTCAGGTGTGTCTGACTCTTTGTGACCCCATGGACTGCAGCACACCAGGCCTCCCTGTCCTTCACCATCTCCCAGAACTTGCTCAGACTCGTATCCATCGAGTTGGTGATGCCATCCAACCATCTTGTCCTCTGTCGTCCCCTTCCCCTCCTGCCTTCAATCATTCCCAGCATCAGGGTCTTTTCTAATGAGTCAGTTCTTCGCGTCAGGTGGCCAAAGTATTGAAGCTTCAGCTTTAGCATCAATCCTTCCAGTGAATATTCTGGGTTGATTTCCTTTAGGTTTGACTGGCTTGATCTCCTTGCAGTGCAAGGGACTCTCAAGAGTCTTCTCCAGCAAAACAGTTCAAAAACATAAATTCTTCCATGCTCAGCCTTCTTTATGGTCCAAATCTCACACCCAAACATGACTACTGGAAAAACCATAGCTTTGACTAGACGGACCTTTGTTGGCAAAGTAAATGTCTCTGTTTTTTAATATGCTTTCTAGATTTGTCATAACTTTTCTTCCAAGGAGCAAGCATCTTCTAATTTCATGGCTACAGTCATGATCCACGGTGATTTTGGAACCCAAGAAAATAAAATCTTTCACTGTTTCCATTGTTTCCACATCTATAAGTCATGAAGTGAAGGGACCAGATGCCACAATCTTAGTTTTTTGAATGTTGAGTTTTAAGCCAGCTTTTTCAGTCTCCTCTTTCACTTTCATCAAGAAGCTCTTTAGTTCCTCTTTGCTTTCTGTCATAAGAGTGGTGTCATCTACATATCTGAGTTTATTGATATTTCTCCCAGCAGTCTTGAATTCCAGCTTGTGATTCATCCAGCCTATCATTTAGCATCATGTACTCTGTGTGTAAATTAAATAGGGTGACAATATACAGCCTTGACACACTCCTTTCCTAGTTTTGAACCAGTCTGTTGTTCCATGTTCAGTTCTAACTATTGCTTCTTGATCTTTATACAGGTTTCTCAGGAGGTAGGTAAGGTGATCTGTTATTCCCATCTCTTGAAGAATTTTCCAGTTTGTTGGGATCCACACAGTCAAAGGCTTTAGCATAGTCAAGGAAGCAGAAGTAGATGTTTTTCTGGAACTCTCTTGCTTTTTCTGTGATCCAACGAATGTTGGCTATTTGATCTTTGGTTCCTCTGCCTTTTCTAAATCCAGCTTGTATGTCTGGATGTTCTCAGTTCACATACCGGTGAAGCCTAGCTTGGAAAATTTTGAGCATGCTAGCATGTGAAATGAGCACAATTGTATGGTTTTGAACATTCTTTGGCATTGCCCCTCTTTGGGATTGGAATGAAAACTGACCTTTTCCATTCCTGTGGCCACTGTTGTCTTCCAAATTTGCTGGCATATTGAGTGCAGCACTTTCACAGCATCATTTTTTAGGATTTGAAATAACTCAGCTGGAATTCCATCACTTCTACTAGCATTGTTCATAGTGATGCTTCCTAAGGTCCATTTGACTTCACACTCCAGGATGTCTGGCTGTAAGTGAGTGATCACACCATCATGGTTATCTGAGTAATGAAGATCTTTTTGTATAGTTCTTCTGTGTATTCTTGCCACTTCTTCTTAATATCTTCTGCTCTGTTAGGTCCATACCATTTCTGTGCTTTATTATGCCTATCATTGCATGAAATGTTCCCTTGGTATCTCTAATTTTCTTGAAGAGATCTTTAGTCTTTCCCATTCTGTTGTTTTCCTCTATTTCTTTGCGTTGATCACTGAGAAAGGCTTTCTTATCTCTCCTTGCTATTCTTTGGAACTCTGCATTCAGATGGGTATATCTTTCCTTTTCTCTTTCACCTTTAGCTTCTCTTCTTTTCTCAGCTATTTGTACGGCCTTCTCAGACAACCATTTTGCTTTTTTGCATTTCTTTTTCTTGGGGATGGTCTTGATCACTGCCTCCTGTACAATGTCATGAACCTCTGTCCATAGTCCTTTAGGCACTCTGTCTATCAGATATATTCCCTTGAATCTATTTGTCACTTCCACTGTATAATCATAAGGGATTTGATTTAGGTCATACCTGAATGGCCTAGTGGTTTTCCTTACTTTCTTCAATTTAAGTTTGAATTTTGCAATAAGGAGTTTATGATCTGAGCCACAGTCAGCTCCTGGTCTTGTTTTTGCTGACTATATAGAGCTTCTCCATCTTCAGCTGCAAAGAATATAATCAGTTTGATTTCAGTATTGACCATCTGGTGATGTCCATGTGTAGCCTAATTATTTAATTAGACTTGATTAGAAGTGCTCTAAAAAATCAGAATGTGTGGTTAGGCAAGTAAGAGGTCAACCTGAAGTTGATATGGCTATTTCATTTTATTTACAACTAGGCATTGTTCTATGATGGCTTTGAGGTAAATTATATATAAACAAAAGGATAAAAATAATCAAAGCAGCCTATGACAAGGAAATGGGCAGAAAATTATAATATTAATACCAAGAAATGCATATTCTGAAGATCTTGATAATTGCTATGGATGAGTCACACAGTTTGGCTTTGATAATTCAATATAAAGAAGAAGATACACTGAGTTTCAAGATTCATTCTTTCCACCAGCTACAAACAAGCCAGGTGGTGAGGAAAATGCATATCCTACGATCTTGGTATGTTGCTAGAGATAAGTCACTAATTTGGCTTTGAAATTTTTAATAATTCAATGTAAAAAGGAAGATATGCTTAGCTTCAAGGTTCAGACTTTCACTAACTACCAATAAGCTAGGTCATGAGAAGAAATACATATTTTCCTTACACCCCAGAGACCTCAAACAGAAGAAGCACAGTCGTGAAGTGGATGGTTTCCCAACCACAACCCCCATAACCTCAGAAGTGAGTTTCTTATAAAATTCCTCAGTATTGGCCAAATCACAGATCTACACCTCTGTAAAAAGCATGAGACTTACATGGTTTGAAGTAATCCTAAGGTAAAAATTTTAAATATCTAAAGGAATGTTTGTGTGGCTTTTCAAGCCAGCCCTTCTAAATAGTTCTTGAAACTTTTGGTAAGTGTTGGAGAGCAGAGAGTTCAAAATTGTAATTTCTGGCAAGAATTTCAAAGGTGAATATTTTGCTAATTAAAAGAAAAGACAGTCACAGGCTAAGAGTAGAGTTAACATCCTTTGAAAATTAAAGAGTCTAGCTGAAATCCACCTCTGCAGAGCAGTGGGGTAAGGGACAAACTACGAGCAGGGTAGAAAATACTCCCACAAAGCAGTCCCACAGCCTGCTCTGACACACAGGGGAACAGGCAATTGAGATCCAAAGTTCTAAGCCATAGTGTGAGGCTATAATGATTTTAGTCTGGAAAGATTTCAAAGCAGATGTTAGCAATCACCCACCATGGGCACTGAAAAAAATCTCAGTAAAATACACATAGCATTTCTAATTTTAAGCAGTGTAGGTTCTGGTCAAACACTTCAAGATGAATTAGTTGCAAATCAGATTCTCAGACAGTAAAATGATTTGACCAGTGGTAGAGAATTGCTGGATGTAAGCCACACGAAACACAGAGCACATCTGCCAAGGATAATGAATTTGGTTTGGAGAAGTTGATCTTTCTTTCTGGTAACATTTAGATAACAGGGTTAAAAAAATTTTTTTTTGAGACTACTTCTAGTACATGCTGGAAAAGTCTCTGGAAGGGAGCTGGACTGGGTCAATGGAGAGGGGCTCAGCCCAAAAAGGCTACCTGGAGGGGTGAGGCAACCCCAACAGAGACTCACACTGAAACTGGGAGCTGGAAGGAAAGCTGTTGGGCGACTTCACCTGGAGGAGGTATCACCCAAGTCAAGATTTCCAGTGATGATCTGGAATCAAGAAGCACCAGGCAGGAGTAGCAAATCGCTTCTGGAAACTCCACACCCAGACGGTACTAACGTCCTACTACAACTGTATCAATTGTTGTGGATGCTGTTGCGCGCTCTTGGATCCCTCTTTAAGGACCAAGATGCTCATTCACCAGCTCACTGTTGAGTCCTTCTCCCGAAATTGCTCTCGGCAGGTTTTGTCCTCTCCTCGAAGCAGCCTGAGCTCTCTTCCTTTATAAGCAATGCTGGACCCTTGGGTATACCTGAAGACCATTCCAGCTTCACAACCCCCTGTGGGACTGGCTGAGACCTCTGTGTAACCAGACTTCAGTTTACCTTCTCCCTTTACATATGGACACAAAATTTCATGTAGAGTTTTTCTTTTTTTTTTTTTTTGATTGTTTGGAATTTATTATCTTAAAAATGGTAACATTTGTTTAAAAAAATTAAAAACACAACACCTTGGATTCACAGTAACAGGAAAAACAGTTACACAATTAAATAAAAACAACTCACAAAGAAACACACCACAACTCACAACAGCACAGGCTAAAGGCAAACAGGAGGCTTCATGGAAGGAAGGCTGGGGGCAGACAAGCGGGATGTTCCTGGCACAGCTTTGGCCTCTATACCATGCCTGGGGACCCACTTGCTGCCTGCCCCCCACCTTCTACCCCAAGCTTAACAGCCCAGGAAAACTGGGATAAGAAACCCTTTAATTCACTGGTCAGGCCTTCAAGGCCATGCTGAGGGCCCTTTCAGGAGAGGCTAAAGGCTTCCACTGTCCTACAGACAGACACCAAGAGTCAGCAGGAGGCTGTGGTGATGGACCCTGGGAGCCAGATACTTGCCTGAAAGCCAAGCATTCCTTGGGGGTCCCTGAGTGAGAGCCCTGCGCCCCTGGTTTCTGGGGTTGGGAGTGTGCACAGCTCACTTTCTAAGACACTTGCACTACCTCCACCAGGGTGCCTGGCTGCTCTGCTCCCTTATCAATAACCTCGGATATGGAGATGACACCATCCTTATGGCAGAAAGTGAAGAGGAACTCAAAAGCCTCTTGATGAAAGTGAAAGTGGAAAGTGAAAAAGTTGGCTTAAAGCTCAACATTCAGAAAACAAAGATCATGGCATCCGGTCCCATCACTTCATGGGAAATAGATGGGGAAACAGTGGAAACAGTGTCAGACTTTGTTTTTTGGGGCTCCAAAATCACTGTGGATGGTGACTGCAGCCATGAAATTAAAAGATGCTTACTCCTTGGAAGGAAAGTTATGACCAACCTAGATAGCAAATTCAAAAGCAGAGACATTATTTTGCCAACAAGGTCCGTCTAGTCAAGGCTATGGTTTTTCCTGTGGTCATGTATGGATGTGAGAGTTGGACTGTGAAGAAGGCTGAGTGCTGAAGAATTGATGCTTTTGAACTGTGGTGTTGGAGAAGACTCTTGAGAGTCCCTTGGACTGCAAGGAGATCCAACCAGTCCATTCTGAAGGAGATCAGCCCTGGGATTTCTTTGGAAGGAATGATGCTAAAGCTGAAACTCCAGTACTTTGGCTACCTCATGCGAAGAGTTGACTCATTGGAAAAGACTCTGATGCTGGGAGGGATTGGGGGCAGGAGGAGACGGGGACGACAGAGGATGAGATGGCTGGATGGCATCACTGACTCGATGGATGTGAGTCTGAGTGAACTCCGGGAGTTGGTAATAGACAGGGAGGGAGGCCTGGTGTGCTGCGATTCATGGGGTCGCAAAGAGTCGGACACGACTGAGCGACTGAACTGAACTGAACTGAACTTGACTCCCTGAAGATGAACTGAAGGTTAAGAACCTGTCTTATAAGGTAGAAAGATAACTAAGATCCCTGATACAATGACCCTAACTAATTCTACCAGCAAGTGGGAATTGCTGGTAGAACAGAAGTTACAGAAATCTTGGGAGAAGATGACCATGCTTTTTTATACATGTATGTATAATAGAGATTAAATTCACATAGCATAAAATTAGCCATAAGCCATTTCAGAATGTGCAATTCTGTGGCATTTAATACATTCATGATATAGACGCTTTATCCTCTGAGCCACCAGGGAAGCCCCATATCTAGTTATAGGAAACTTTTATTACTTCAAAGTAAGTCCTGCATCCATTAAGCAGTCCCTCCCTAGTTCTTCCTCAGCCCCTGGCAACCACTGGACTGCTTTCTGTCTTTATAGATATAGCTATTCTGGATATTTCCTATAAATAGAATCATATAATATGTGATCTTTTGGTCACATATCTTGGTCTGGCTTCTTTCACATAAACTTGATGTTTTCAAGATTCATATACATTGTATTATGTATCAGTACTTCATTCCTTTCTATGTCTGAATACTGTTCCACTCTATGGATTTTCTGCATTTGTTTATCCATTCATCAGTTGATGGACATTGGCATTGTTTATGGTTTTTGTGACTACTTCACAGATAGAATTGTTGGACTACTTGGTAACTCTATGTTTAACTTGTTGGGAAACTGCTAAACTGTTTTCCACCATGGCTGCATCATTTTAAATTCCTATCACCAATGAGTGAAAGTTCCAATTCCTCCATATCTTTGCCAGGACTTGTTATTTTCTGTTTTTCACTATGGCCAACCTGTGGGTATCAAGTGATATTTAACTGGATTTTGATTTGAATTTTCTTAATGACTAATGATATCGAGCATCTTTTCATATGCTCGTGGGCTACCTGTATATTTGGAGAAAATGTCTAATCAAGTCATCTGCCCATTTTTAAACTGGATTGTTTGCCTTTTTGCTGTAGAGCAGTAGGAATTATTTATATGCTCTGGATACCAGACCCTTAGCAGATATATGGTTTGCAAATATTTTCTCTGATTCTGTGGGTTGTCTTTTCACTCTCTTGATGGTGTCCTTTAATGAGCAAAATTTTGTCAAAGTTCAACTTATCTGTTTGTTTTTTTTGGCTTGTACTTTTGGTGTCATATCTCCCCTTGTGGTTCAGCTGGTAAAGAATCCACCTTTACCAGCAATGTGGGAGACCTGTGTTCAATCCCTCGGTTGGGAAGATCCTCTAGAGAATGGAAAGGCTACCCACTCCATTATTCTAGTATTCTGGCCTGGGGAATTCCATGGACTGTTTAGTCCATGGGGTCACAAAGAGTCTGACATGACTGAGCGACTTTGACTTTCAATTTCACTTGGTATCATATCTAACAAACATTGCTAAATCCAAGGTCATGAGGATTTACCATTACATTTTATTCTAAGATATGCAATAGCAGAGCTAGAAAAGTTGATGTCCCAAATAAAGCAAGTCTTGCAAAAAGTATTAAAGATAGCTAAAAGGGAAATTAATGTTGAGAGTAAGGAAATTAGTCTTAGAGCAAGAAAGCGTAAGGGTGATAGGCCAAATATTGGGTTGACCAAAATGTTCATTCAGGGTTTTCTGCAAGATGTTACAAAAAATCTGAGTGAACCTTTTGACCAACTAAATATACAGCTTGTTGTTGTCATTTTTATAAAGATCAGAGAGAAATATGAGCTCCTGATTGTTTCCATCTCCCCCTAACAAGGAAAATGATGTTCAGACTGAAAAGACTGAATTTTCAGTAGCACAGAGGCATGTATCAGGAGAGCCTGGATATGCTGCAATAACAAACAATGCCGAAAAGACCACAAAGGTTAAATTCTCATTTAGGGAAAGTCCTTTACAGGTTCAATCAGTTTTCTAGGCAGCTGCCCTCCATGTGTTGACTCAACATGACAGGTGACTTTGGTCATGTGGCATTGTGATTTTGACCTGTGCTTCCACACAGGAGATGAGGGGCACAGGGATTCTCTGAACTGTCTGCACATGGAAGTGGTGACAGTCTTCACTTCCCCTCACATTGCCTTGGCGGTAGCAAGTCACGGGGCCCCTCGCTTTGAGGGAGTGGGAAGGAACAGTCCTCCTGAGCATGTGGAAGGAGAGGAGCTTAGAAATATCAGAGAGCAGCAGCAATGCCCAGCATAAGGTGTCTCTACCTCCTTTCTCAGTTCTGCTACAAACCTGCATTTCCTGACACTTGGAACATGTACAATAAGATATAGTAAACAGAGGGTTCTCATTTGACCCTGTCATTCTGAATGGATGGAAACTCTTCTGGAGCTGCTGTGGTTTGATTATTCCTCCACTTGGTCCCCCCCAGTGTCATGGTCTATGTGGGTAGAATGACAGGACCATGCCAGGGCAAAGGGGGAAGGTCTTGGGTGGGAGCAGGGAGGGACTCTGGGAGCTTAAAAACAGAACACATGGCCAGTAACAGAGAACAGGTTCTTTCTAACAGACTTGGTTATTTACTATTTTCTGTTCTCTGAGGATTTAAGAATACTGTGCCTTGGCTAAACAATGGAAATCCCTATGTTGCTAGGTTGTCCCAGAAACTGTTTTATGGGTAACTAGAAAAGTCAGATTTATGGGCAGTGCTTTAAGAGTTTTAATAAATACTAATAATCTCTTAAGATTAACTACTGGGATATCGTTTATGACTGTGAACAGTGAAGAAGATTTTGCAGCTCTGCAAATCTCTCCCCAGTGCCCATCCACTTTCTGATACAGGAGTGCCCAAAAAGTTTTGTGGAGTCCCTACTGTGCCTGACTTCACACCCTGCACAGGTCTGGAGCCTGAAGTGGGTTAGACTTTGAACAAGGCTGTAAATCAAGTGAGGAGGGATCCTGGGTCTCCTCTGCAGCAGTAACCCTGAAAGGGCCATTGCATAACCTCCAGGAATCCTAGAACTGGCTTCATGGGTCTTTGAGTTTATAATAAGTCACTATCAACACTTGGATTTCTGGCATAAATTTTTAAATACGTCACTCCTGTTTTATCAAGAGTGGCAGTCCCACTCAGGGTAAAAAATATCAACTGAACTGGATCGTTCTTGCCTTTAATGGAGATTTTGCCAGTGTTAAGATATAACTGGTAAGAGGCATTCTTTCCACTTTTCTCTAAGCTGCAGTCCACCAACTAGCAGATTGCATGGATCAAAGATCGGCTGTAGTTCTGAAAAGAGTCAGAACTGAATTATAATTCCAAAACAAGACTGAAAATGGGGCTCCTTTGCTGACCCGGCTGGAGAACATCCACTTAGTGGCCCCGTGTTTCCTTAGCACTTTCATAGCAGAATTCTCATGTTGTCAGCTCAGTAGCAGTCTTGCTGCACAGGTTTCTTGGAAATGACACAAGAAAAGAGCCTGGGATTCTTTTTATAAGCATTGGCTGCAGAAATTAGAACCAATAATCCTCCCTGGTGTCACTGTACAACTTACTCAGAGGAGACACATCTATGGAATGGAGAATCCTTTAGATAGATTGGCCCCTTCTTCTAAAAAAAATGATGTGGGTTTAACTTCAAACAGCCAAAATCTATAAACAGGGAGAGTTGGGAAAGAATTCTGGAATAAATGGTTGAATTGAACTGAATCGTTTCAGAAGACGTATGAAACAAGAATGGAAAGAATGAATAAATATGTTGTCCCCAAAGACAAAAAACTGCAGGGATCTGGCAGGCTCTAAATCTCAAGCAGGCTGGGCCTTCATTTGGTGGGACTTTTGCATTAAATTCAGAGAAGGCGATGGCACCCCACTCCAGTACTCTTGCCTGGAAAATCCCATGGGTGGAGGAGCCTGGTAGGCTGCAGTCCATGGGGTCTCTAAGAGTCGGACATGGCTGAGCGACTTCACTTTCCCTTTTCACTTTCACGCATTGGAGAAGGACATGGCAACCCACTCCAGTGTTCTTGCCTGGAGAATCCCAGGGACGGGGGAGCCTGGTGGGCTGCCATCTATGGGGTCGCACAGAGTCGGACACAACTGAAGTGACTTGGCAGTAGCAGTTGCATTAAATTCATGCAGATTTCAGGTAGAGCTCTAGAGGGCAGCAGAGATATGGTTTCCTTGATGAAAAAGGTCACTTTCAAAAATGCAAGGTACTAACATTTTTTGGTGCCAAAAAATGTTATGGTGCCAATTTTTGTTTTTGACTGATGTGTGTGTGTGTGCTCAGTCACATCCAACTCTTTGCAACCCCATGGACTGTAGCCCACCAGGCTACTCTGTCCATGGAATTTTCCAGGCAAGAATACTGGAGTGGGTTACCATTTCATACTCCAGGGGGTCTTCCTGGCCCAGGGATGGAATCCACATCTCTTGTGTCTTCTGCATTGGCAGGCGGGTTCTTTATCATTGTACCACCAGGAAGCCCCTTTTGAGTGATGTCTGGGTTTAAATAGAGTCTAGACTATTATAGAAATATGGAAATTTAGGCCTTAGAAGGCTTGCAGTATTGTCAGGTTAGTTCAGTCCTCTTATTTTACATAAGAGGACCTTGGCCCCCCCAAGGGGTTAAGTGATTTTCCCCAGGCCATCTAGTGATAGCAGCAGTTAGGGCTGTCCCCCGCCCGGCTCCCCCCCCCCCCCGACCCCCCACCACAAACTCACAAATGTGTTCTCTCTTACATTTAATCAAGGTTCTAGAAAGTATTTCTCCATTCTGAAATCATTTGGAGGCTTGAGTTCAAACACACATTCATGCCCTATTAAAAAAAGGACTGATGGACATTCCTAAGTCTGAAGCTGGTGCTTTTTAAGTGCTGTAATTAATTCAACTTAGATTTCTCCAAAGAGCCAGATCAGTTCAAATTTCCCCTGCCCATACTTCCAGGCTTTGGACTCTAGGTGGCAACATAGGACCTTTGGTTTGCTTTCCAGGAGCAGCGGCAGTCTAGATAAATTCTTTGAGGAAGAAACTTGATTATTGTGGCTCTTCTTGACCCCGGTAGACTAATGGCATTTTCTCTTGGCTAAGCTGACGGTCAGGGCTCAGATGCTCACTTCTTAGATGCTAAAATTATTTTCACTGTGATCCTCTGACAGTGACTTATTTAACAGGTCAGACTCCATTATGTCATCTGTTTGGCAGGGTCATATCTAGAGATTAGAGCATTTTTATTGATTTTTAAACTTCAAAACATTCAGGCGACTGCTGCCCCTCTTCACCGAACAGCCCCTGCCCCTTCCCCATAGGTCATAGCTACCCCCTGCTCTCACCCTGGTGCCCTACCCAACAGTTTAACTCAGTGGAATCAGCTTTCAATGGGCATAAGGGACTGTCTTGAAAGAACAAAGTTTCAGAGAATGGTCTGAGTTGGGACAGTGGCACTTCATGTATTTGTTTTCTGGATCTATAACCTCCCTAGAGTAGGTTTTCTTGAGAAATGGTCTCAGAACAACATGGGATGGTTGGAGAAATGCAGAACTGCTGCGCCACACTCCGGACCTGCTATGTCACAATCTCTGGGGATGGCTCCTGGAACCTGTCTGTTAGCTCCTAAATAGACTATGCAGTGGACCACAGCGGCAAAGAAGCTGCAGTTTGGGGCTGTGGGAGGTTTCTGAACAGCTGGTGGTGCCATTTCCATCTCTTTTGCTGCCTCTGGTTTACTGGCCTGGTACCAGATTTTCACTGCTGAACTTGAAGGCTTAAAGTTCAGAAATAAAGGTAGACCTCCATTTCCCAGTACCTGCTCATCCCTTCTTTTCCCCTATCGTAACCTGACTCCATAACACCTAAGGACACATAACCAGAAAGGTGATGTGGGACGGAAAGAACACAAACTGTGGAGCCACAGACAACCAGGATTGAATCTTGACTCAATTGTCAGATGATTTCCCCTGCAAGGGCTTCAGTTTCGTCCGTTAACGCAGTCACAACCATTTGGACATAGCCAACTGTTAAGGTTTAAGGAATATTTTCTTCCAGTATCTTTTCTCATTTTCTTCCCTCACTTTAAGTTTTAAAAATATGATTTTAAATTTCATGATAAATATATTTATTAAAGATACTCAAATGATACAGATGAGATTAAAGTCCCCTTTAACCTTCCCAATCCAAAAGCCTAACCAAGTAGGATTGTGCTCTGCATCGTTTCAAAACATGTTTTCATGAAGTGATGTCATATTTTAGGAGTCTCTCCAAGTTAGCACATTTAGATCCATTTAGTCCTTTTGAACTGCTGCAGGGCACAGCCTTTTCTCTAGGACTAGAGAGTCTTAAAAAATTGTACACATAATTTTGCATACTACTTTCTCCATTTCACATATGTGGTAAATATTTTTCTGTCTCATTATATGTTCTTCAGAAAATATGATTTTAATTATTTCATTGTAAAGTGTTAGTCACTCAGTTGTGTCCAACTCTTTGTGATCCCATGAACTGTAACCTGTCAGGCTCCTCTGTCCATGGAGTTCTCCATGGCAAGAATACTAGAGTGGGTTGCCATTTCCTGCTCCAGGGGATCTTCCTGACCCACAGATTGAACCTGGGTCTCCCACGTTGTAGGCAGATTCTTTACTGTCTGAACCACCAGAGAAGCTCTGTACATTTAATTTTGCATACTACTTTTTCCATTTCAAATATGTGGTAAATATTTTTCCATCTTATTATATATACATTCTTCAGAAAACACAGTTTTAATCATTTCATAGTATTCCAGCATTAAACATACTAAAATTAATAATTCTCCAATTATCGGATATTTAGATTGTGTTCAGTTTTTTTGGGGGGGGCTGCACTGTGTCGCATGTGGGATCTAGTTCTCCAAGCAGAGATAGAACCCATCCCCCCTGCATTGAAAGTGCAGTCTTAACTGCTGGACCCCCAGGGAAATCCCATTTTCAATTTTTGATCAATTGTTCCTTTTTAAAGATCATCTCAGTGGCTCCTTACACTCATTGTTCCCACTGCTCCCTTACTTAGGGATTGTTTTTTGGTCATAGCTGAATAATTGAGGTCCTTAAAAAGGGGCTGATGGGATCAAGGTCATTTTGTAGTTTCTGCACTCACCTTAGGAGCAAATTGCTCTATGAGTGAAGATGGATGTTGAATTTTAACTTCTTAAATTTCTGTTGAAACTCCACTCTCCTCAGCCAAATAACTGAAGCAAAATGAAGGTGTCTTTCCAGAACTGTTTACTTTGAGCAGGTGAGCATTTTCACAATTAGAAGGGAAGCTTGCAATCAGTTTCTTTAATGGAAAAGGCTCTCTTATAGAATTAATCCATGCATGGCTCAGAGGAAGTAAGACTCTCTGAAATTGATTGGATTAAAGGGGCTCCTTAAAATCAGAAATACTTGGCCCGTTCATCTCCTCGGCTGGGTGATTGACAGAGGTCTTCAAACCATCATCCTTCATGGGAGGTACTTGGCACAGGATCCATGTGATTTTAGAGCTTCTGGATTAGAATCAATTAAATCCATAAATAGAAATGAACCACCATCATTATCCCCTGAACAACATCCCAACATCTTCATCTGGCCCACTCCAGTGTCAGGCAGGAGTTATAGACAGGCTTGCTGCCCCGGAAGGGGCAGCCTTACATACAAATACTGAGAGCAATGATCATGAGAAGAAGATGCACTGGGTTTTAAGTGAAACTTAAACTTGAATATCTGTTTTGCCCTTTGAAAAATACAGGAGGAGCAGAAGACAGCCTCTACCCTTGAGGACATGTTAGTCGAATATTACTCTACCTCAACAACATCAAAAGCACCAAACTAGAAGGCTTTACAGGCTCAACAAAATGCAACAGTGACTAACAGCATTGCAGATTAAAATAACATTAGAAGGAAATGAATAGCATTGCTGTTTGCCAAATGTACAGATCATGTGAATATTCCAAGTATTCAGTGTTTCTCTTAGAATTTCAATGTTCTTTGACTCAGAAGAGCTTAGATAATTTGGGGCACAATTTAGGTTGTAGGATTTCCATTATTTAACATTTGCGGTTTAGGAGTGTGATTAGAGCCTTGGTTCTTTAGGCCGACAGGAGACTGGTCCTCTCTTTTATGTTTCTATGTCTCTGTCTCTTCCCCTCTAACCCTTGACAGACTCACCTGGTCCAAGGAAAAAGAAAACCAGGACTTCGGATGCTCAGGATTTATATAGCACCATCACTCTTGGCTTCTGTGATTCTCTAACACCCTCCATGGTGTTGGAAACAGGACTTGTCAGCTCCTTTTTACTGACAGAAAGTGAGGTAGGAAAGGGTAAATGGCTCCCTGGCCACCCAGCAAGACCACAGCAAAGCCAGGATTAGGACACAGGCCTTTTGAATTCCACAGTAGTGCCCCTTTCTCTTTACCCCTCTTTTACATTTTGGGCCAAATGCTTGCTTTCTTTCTGGTTAAAAGCATCTCTTTCACTAGTTTTTAACCACAAGTCAAAAAACCTACCCTTTGGCCATCTCCTGGGTGGAACTTTGTTTTCAGTCATTCACTTCTAACTGCACGGGGTGATAAGACACTGGGTCTCCCGGGGAATTTGTGCTGGGAACCTGAGGGTGAAAGGTCATCCCCTTCTCCAGCCCCTGTTCTTCCTTTGGCGAGTTGTCAGGCAGCCTCTCAACCATTGATCAATCAACCCCAACGGCAGACTGCCTACTGCAGCCCTCGCTGACTCTGTCAAAATGGGAATCTTCCTCTTCAACCCATCTGGCCTCTCCCAGCACCTCCATGACTTTCCCACCATTCTTCTTCTTTCGTGTTTTCCTCCTTTTTTACTCCCTGGTCCTTACAGTCACACTGACTCTAATCTCAGGAATTAGTCACCAGCTTTTTGCTGACCAGGGGAGGTTTCCATGGATTCGCACTCAGCACCTAATCTAGTGCAGTCACATCACCCCTATATGTGGATTTTTGTGCATATGAGATAAACGGTGGATCAATCAATGGAAAAAGGCCATAGGCTTTTTAGAGCCAGGAGGGGATATAGAAGTCATCTGATTTAACAAACTTATTTTTACAGATAAAGAAACTTAGTAAGAGGTTAAATGACTCTCGTAGGTTATGTAATTACTGACACAAATACTATTAACCAGATCTTCTGATATCCAAATTTCTTTTTCCTCCCATGAAACCATCCAAACCATCCTTCTACTTAGTATAGCTCCTTTTTAATGATATTTGTCTAATTCCAATCATTTTTTAAATTTTAGAGATAATGGCCTATTTTTCATTTAATTAAGACATTAAGTATCATCTCTCAGATAGTAAAAACATGTTATATCTCATACAGTATATTACCCCCCAAACATTAAAGTAATACATGCTCAATGTGTAAAACTTGGGAAATAAAGAAAGGATACCTATGGAACAAATAAAGAAAAAAAATTACCTAATTTTACCAATTGGAGATAAATCATTACTAATGTTTTAGTATATTTCTTTCTAGTTTCATATACTTCTTACACTGTTGAAATCATGCTGTATATAGAGTTTCATATTCTAAGATGTTTTGTTTGTTTACTTGTTTGACTTGAATGTATCATTAAAAATTCTTTGTGAAGATGATATAAAAAGCTGCATGTAGTCTATCTTTGATGGTAATACAGTGCTCTTAAACATGGGACATCTAGGTGGCATCCCAACTTTCTATATTTAAGGCAGTGTTGCAATATATTGGTATGCATACATGTTTCTATATATATTTCTGATCTTTCCTTGGAAAAAACTGCTAAAAGTGAGTCAAAACCTATTTACATTTTTAATGCCCATGATACATTTTACCCAGTTACTTTTCAGGTAGGTGATGCCAACTGACACACCTACCAACAGGCTTCGTGGTACTTTTTAGGGTATTTTTCCAAAAATGTATCTCATTTTATTATCAATTCAGTCTGGACAGGTCCACAGTCAAAAGTAGTTGCTGCCAAACATCAGCTGTAAATTAAAATTGCCAGACTCCCAGCCCCCTCTGTGACTGTGTTCCTTTTGGCTGTTGGGTCAGCAGCATCCCCACCCTGCTCTGCAAAGGGAAGTTGGCCACTTTCTGACTACGTACACGTTACTGTGTTAAATGTATCGGAAAGCCTACTGAGTGACGGATGGTAGGCCATGTGTGTGTGCTCGAGAGCAGAGGTGAAAGACAGGGTTTGTGGCCTTGGGTAGTTCTAGGTGTGGAGGGGGAGACAGCCATGGAAGCCAGCAGGGAGAACAGAGTTTTAGATGCTGCTGCTATAAAGGATGTCTGCACCAGCTGGGTACAGCCCAGCCCAAGCGCACAGCCTTTGCAGGCACAGGCAGCATTTAAGAAGATACAGCACTTAGACTGTACCTTCAAGGGCAAAGAGGTGCCAGATGGGAGACCTGGGGTGTCAACAGTCTGCCCAGTGGGAATGTCCTGAAGCAAACTGCTCACGGTAGAGTCACCTTCAGAGACTGGTGACCTTGGGACAGTTACTTAACTTCTTTATACCTCAGATTCCTCATCTGTAAAGATACCACTAATATAAACTACTTCATGGGGCTGTGAAGGACAACTGAGATAACATGGGTAGAAAACTTCTTGGTGCATCGTCAGAGCCTCCAGAGATGTCATACCATCACCATGGTCATCATTCCAGGGGAAGCATCGAGGCACGATGAGGAGGGCATGGTGGGAGATGTGGGGTTGGCAGAAGAAGGGTCAGTGCACAAAGGCCTTTCTACTGTTGTGAATAGCACAGTTTTTACCCCAACAGCTGTAATTCCCTCATAGCTGTTTGGAGTTGACTATCTGAAAGCAGGAGGCTGAATGGATAATCTCCTTGGGTTCCTTCCAGCTCTGAGATGTGATTCCCACCCAAGACCAAACGAATTCAGTCTCAGTCCTGGGCACACCATCTCAAATAACACAACCCCCTTCACTTAGCTTATCAATAACCAAAGGAAGGTATCTTTCCTGCCTTCTGGGGCTTTTAATGATTAACTTCTACCCAGTGGAAACAATTATTTTAATAATATCGAACTATTTAGTTAGAGAATAAATTCCTGGCAGTGGAGAATGTGTAAAAAAGATCCAGCCAAAATTTTTTTTTCCCCCTGAAAAAGATCTTGGGGACTTTCACCCACTTTGTGCCTTGGTTTTACTGGAGGGAAATGTGAAACAAGATGGACTAATTTTGTCCAGAGAATAGAGCCTCTCTGCTCACTTTCCCTCTTTTCTCTTGCAGCTTAAATTTAAGCAGCAGGGCGACAGCCATGGTCTGGCTGCCTGCCCCATCGGCAGCCCTGCCTCCCCAGTTGGGTTCATCTCAGATTACCTGGTTGGTCCATGAAGTCAGCCCAGGTACTGTTACCTGTCCACTTCATTCCTGTCTGTCCGCCCCCCCGCAGCCCCCCGCTCACGCTCCTTAGCTATGCCAGCTTCTATGAGGGCAAATGTGTCACCAGAGATAGTACACTGTTTTCTCCTTGGACAGCCAGGCTGGGAGCTGGAGAAAGGGAATAACCATGCCTCCCAGTCTGCACAGTTGTCCGAGCATAATTATCATAGTGCCTCTTTTCTTTCTCTCAGAAGTGTCGTGTTTGGATAATAAATTATGTGCAAATTCTATGGTCATGTATATATCAGACATTCAGTCCCTCAAGGTCAGGGACTGGGTCATTTGTTATTATTAAATCTCCAGCACACAGCCAAGGAGAGGCAGCTGATAGTCTTCTGTACTCTCCGTAGTTTACCCTTGGATGACTGTCCTGCCCTCTTAAAGGCCCTGGGATCTGAACCTGTTTTTAAGTGATCTGTACAATGGACATAATATTACTTACTTTCTAGAACGGCAAACAGATAAAAGGAAACAGTGATTTTATGTCTTAGAAACATTATGCAATGTCATTTTCTAGAACTTAACGCAGCTTTTGTCACATAGTAAGCATTCCGTAAGTGCTTGTTAGTTGAATGAATAGAATGAATAAACTTGTAATAAATTAGCAGCCCTCAGTGGGGAGAGGATCAATTCTACTTAAATTGTAATGCTATACTTAGCAATCAAAACTGATTTACAACCCTACCCTGAAGCTGATCTACAGATACAATAGCAAAATGAATGTGTCCGGTAGGCTTACTGTGAGGACTCATTGTTCAGTTGCTAAGCCGTGTCCAGTTCTTTGTGACCCCATGGACTGCAACATGCCAGGCTTCCGTGTCCTTCACTATCTCTTGGAGTCTGCTCAAACTTATGTCCATTGAGTCGGTGATGCCATGCAACCATCTCATCCTCTGTTGACTAGAAAGGAAATAAATAATTTAAAAATATTAGGGACGGTGGTAAATGAGACCAAAGCATGACTAAAGGTGACCGAAAGAGTCAGGTTCCTACAAACTGGCCCTCTCTGTAACTTCAGGACTCACCAGTAACTAGAGAAGGGTGGGACCTACTATACCTGGCTTTCTGGTAAAGGTGATAACCTTTACACAGTACTGAGCCAGGCTGATGATTCAAAGTGGATTTCTTGATTCTTGCTTACCTTAGGAGCAGTTAGGGCCCAAGGGAAATTCACTGCTTATGCCAGGGTGGAAATTCTTCTGCCTGGGTGCACTTTTATGACCTGACTTTTTCACCACTAATGTGAACTGATCTTTTTTTTCTGATTGGAAATAATCTAACTAGTTCTGATTATCTAATTCAAATTTTTGGTCTTGCTCACGGAAGTCTGTAACCTACTCCTGCGCATGTACTTGGACTTTAGGGCTTGTTTTCTCACATCTGAACCACTGTCATGCCCTGATTTCTCTTGCTTTGATTTTCTCAGGGGACCAATCAATAAAGGTCTTTTAAGAGATGATCTGGTCTTCTCTCTCCTGATCCAGGCGGGTTTCCAAGTTCTTAACTCAGTCATTTGGGCAATGCATCCTCCTAAGAGTCAGAAGTCACTAACTAATGTCACAGCAACATAGCAAAACCAGCCAAGCTGAAGCAGCACAAAACATTCCTGGACAGGTCTGGGAGCACGAGACAGCCAAGAAAGTGACAGCATGCATCCAGGCACACTGTGATACCTCTAAAGATCCATGGCAGAGGTATAGCGTTAGAGACACAATCATTCGGATTTGTATCCCAGTTCTGTCACTTAATGGCTGCTTGATTTTGGACCCCATCATGGTATCAGTATTTATATCTGTAATACAGGCATGTCTTCCCAGGATTATGAGGTCTGAATGAGCTACATTTTGCAAAATGTTTAGCACTATACTTGACATACTTCTTTTCTGGAAGTGTGAAAAGAATTGCATACAGAAGGCAGTGATTGATCCCTCAACTCAAGGGAAGGCTGTAGAGAGAGATTTAATTCATCTGGGGAGACTTGTCCACACTTAGTGGTACAATAGGAGCAATAATGTCCTTGGAAAGAGTCTTAATATCAAGGAAAGACCATGAGTTTTTCCTTGTCAAAAATAGTGGAAGAATGCAGTGTTTGGTTCACTGAATAATTTGGTTAAGAGACAATTCTCATCACATTGTTCTTTACATCATGGAAACTCTATAAATATTCCTTAAATATACTATATGATAATATGGTATATATCACATATGAATTCTCAGTTTTTCAAATAATATAATACTCTGTCTGTAATAGCAAAACCATGCAACATAAAAATCACTCTTAAAAGAAGGATAATTCGATAATATTTCAAGACCCTTTCATTTTTACTGACGGATGCTGGTACATTACTTTGCATATTAGCTTTCTTTGAGTGTAGTGAGGAAAGAATAAATTTCTGTTGTTATAAACCACTGAATTTGTGGTAACTGGTTATGGCAAGCCTAGACAGCTAATAACATTAGGCAATACCTGAGTGGAAGTTTTGATGTCCACCTTTTATTGTTCTCATAGAAGTTATATTTTAAGGAGATATGAATTTTAGTTCACTTGGAAGCATACTCATTAAATAATTCTACGCTTTAAAAAATAATGATATATTATTGAAACATTATGTGTATATCAAATTTTAGTACATAAAATAATATGCTAAATACCTTGAAAGAATTCACCGTTAAACATCCATGTTCAGTGACAACAGTTATAAGGCAAGTCATCATCCCTACATAGTAAATTTCCAGGAGTGAAAATAGCAGAGTAGTGGGACTTCTTCGTTATTTCTGAGCCACTCACCTTCACTTTAAAACTCTTGCTCTTTTCTTATTAAACTAGCTATTATCTGGACCTGCTAGAACTAACAAACTTAAGTACCGTTTTGAACAAAATGCTTTTTTCTCCTATGATGTAAAAACTTAGCATAAAACTCTAAGCATGAGAAAGTTCAGGTTGCCTTTTATTTACAGTCTTTATGGAGCAAATAATATTCATATTTTGAATTATGCAAATAAGCATTTACATGATAAATCGTAATTGCTCTCAGACAGCTGTTTATAATTGGGTAAATGAGACACACTTTTAAATTGTCTAAATACATACTTACCCATGTTTACATATTTATACACTAGAGCATAACTGTTCTGAATCAGCTGGTATCCTCTATTGTGTCATATACAGACCAAGGGAAGAGAACTTTTCATACACACAGTGAAATCCCCTTTAATTGGTCTGAGATCAGAACCAGCCCTCTTAAATTAAGCATGACCTCTCTCCACATACCCCTAGCCTGTGGCATTCCACAATACCTCAAGCAGGAAATTATTTTACATCACTTTGGTTGGGTGGGAAATGAATCCCGACTCAGATTCTTGTCCCATTAGATACACCTGTGGCAAAGAAGAAAGCTGTTACTTCTAATGAAATGTTTTTAAACCTTAAAAGTCCAGTTGTCTAATAGTTAGCAGTGTATTCTGGTGTCCATTTAAAAACTCAAGTATTTCTTCTGAAAATACAGAAGAACTAGAGAGCAAGGTGCCTGTCCTGAAGAGGCTGACAGTCAAATTAGGGGGATGAAATGAGCACTTTGAAATGTTCAGGAAGCAATTAAGAGGATAAGCAGATGGTATAGACTGTAAGAGCTAAAGGAGTCTAAAAAAGAAAAGAAGGCAAGAGGACATACAGCCTGGGGTGGGGTGGCCTGGGTTTTCAGGACTCTGGAGCTAGCCCCCTCCTCCCTGCAGAGTGGATGAGGACTGTCCAGCCTCTGGAAGGCAGCCGGAGATGTGGAAGGCAGGACCTGGGCAGTCCAACGCACACCTTTCTTCCAGCACACTCACTCGTAGCCCCTCAGGGAAATCAGAGGTTCTGATGTGAGAGAGGCAGCCTTGTGAGAGAGGCTGCGAAGCACCCTTTTCTCCTCCATTTTTCCGGGTAGAAGAATTCTATGCACTGCCACTTTTAAAAAAAATCTTAATGCATTTCCCCTTGCTTTCTTAAAGCAGTCAACATTTGCCCTGTTTCTGGTTCCTCTCCTGGCAAATGCATTTGTTTCTGATCCATCTGATTTTGTTCTTATGCGGTGTTTCATATGTGCTGAAAAGAGAGAATTTTTACTGCAAGATGCTTGGGCTGAACTGAGAGGACTCAAATGCTACTTCAGGGATTCACACACCAGGAAGAATGAAGCCTAGAGACTGGGGGAAATACACCTGAAGCAGCTACAGAAGCACCCAGAAATGAAAACATTAGGACTCTAAGGATAGAAGCCAAGCCTCTATCCTTCCATTAAGTACAATGAGAGCCTTTGCATCTTGAGCGGAGATCTGAGAGCCATAGCAGCAAGCAGACCTGAGCCTGAAAATCTGAAACTGGAGGGTCTGGGTAATACTGCCGAGTTTAAGGAAGTCTCTTCTAGATGCGGCTTTTTCCTAACTCTGTTAGGAGAAGAAAAGCTACTTCAGGGACTAGTAATGCAGGATGTGCTGAAGTAGAAAGAACCCTAGATGAGGAAAGTCCGGGCTCCAAGGGAGACTCTGGGAGACGCTGGGCAAGTCATCCTATCTCTCTCTGTGCCTTAGTTTCTTCTTCTGTGAACTGGATAAAGTTCACGTCAGCTCTGTGACTGATGATCCTAAACCTATAGCCAAGCTCCCCATTGGCTATATGAGGCTAAAATGCAGCCTCCCCCCAGGAATCCCTCCTCCCAACAATTCGTTATTATCACAGCAACACCACCACCAGTAACTGAGCACCTACTAACTATGGTAAGCACTGTTCCAGGCGCTTCACACAAAATATCTCAGTCATCTCAACACCTATAGAAATGGTCACTTCCATTTTACAGGTGAGGAAAGTGAAGCTCCGAGAAATCATGAAGCTTGATCTAGGTCACTCAGCTATTACTGGGAGAGCCAGACTTCAAACCCAGGTTTGGTCTGTCTCTCTGATCCCAAATCTGGTGCATGTTGGAAAGAAAAATCAGGTTGTGTCTTCTGCACTAGGACTTATGCTTGACCATATCAGCCTCAGCACTAGCTCAGTGCATGGTGCTTATGACATAATTATTGTTGTTGTTCAGTCACCTAGTCATGTCTGACTCTTTGTGACCCCATGGACTGCATCGTGCCAGGCTCCTCTGTCCTTCACTAGCACCTGGAGTTTGCTCAGATTCATGTTCATTGAGTTGGTGATGCTATCTAACCATCTCATCCTCTGCCGCCCTCTTCTTCTTTTGCCTTCAATCTTTCCCAGCATCAGCATCTTTTCCTATGAGTCAGCTCTTCGCATCCAGTGGCCAAAGTGTTGGAGCTTCAACTTTAGTATCAGTCCCTCTGTTGCAGGAAGGGGGACCCCTTCCAGGGCCCGAAACTGGGCTCTTGTCTAACACTCGGAAATGAATTGTCTGAGGAGACACATGTGCTGACAAGGGAAGAGATTTTATTGGGAAAGGGCACCCGGGTGGAGAGCAGTAGGCTAAGGGAACCCAGGAGAACTGCTCTGCCACGTGGCTCAGAGTCTCGAGTTTTATGGTGATGGGATTAGTTTCCGGGTGGTCTTTGGCCAATCATTCTAATTCAGAGTCTTTCCTGGTGGCACACACATCACTCAGCCAAGATGGATGCTAGCGAGAGGGATTCTGGGAAGTGGACGGACATGTGGTGTCTCCTTTCGACTTTTCCCGAACTCTTCTGGTTGGTGGTGGCTTATTAGTTCTGTATTCCTTATCAGGATCTCCTGTCATAAAACAACTCATGCAAATGGTTACTATGGTGCCTGGCCAGGGTGGGCGGTTTCAATCAGTGTGCTTCCCCTAACACTTCCAGTGAATATTCAGCGTTGATTTCCTTTAGGATTGACTGGTTTGATCTCCATACAGTCCAAGAGACTCTCAAGAGTCTTCTCCAGCACTACAGTTTGAAAGCATCAGTTCTTGGATACTCAGCCCTCTTTATGGTCCAACTTACACATGTCCATGACTATTGGACAAACCATAGCTTTGACTATATCGACCTTTGTCAGCAAAGTGATAACTTTGGTTTTTAATATGCTTGCCATATTAAATGCTTGTTAAGTTTGTCATAGCTTTCCTTCCGAAGACCAAGCGGCTTTTAATTTCATGGCTGTGGTCATGAAAAGAAAGAAAGCCCAAGAAAAGAAAATCTGTCACTGCTTCTACTTTTTCTCCTATTTGCCATGAAATGATGGGACTGGATGCTGTGATCTTAGTTTTTTGAATGTTGAGATTTAAGCCAGCTTTTTCACTCTCCTCTTTCACCTTCAGCAAGAGGCTCTTTAGTTCCTCTTTACCTTCTGCCATTAAAATGGTATCATCTGCACGACTGAGGTTGTCGCTATTTCTCCTGGCAATCTTGATTCCAGTTTGTGATTCATCCAACCCAGCATTTCACATGAGGTACTCTGCATAGAAGTTAAATAAGCAGGGTGACAATACCTTGTGCTATTCCTTTCCCAATTTTGAACCAGCCTGTTGTCCTGTGTCAGTTCCAACTATTGCTTTTGACATTGCATACAGGTTTCTCAGAAGACAGATAAGATAATCTGGTACTTTTATCTCTCGAAGATTTTTCCACAGCTTGTTGTGATCCACGAAGTCAAAGGCTTTAGCGTAGTAAATGAAGCAGTAGATGTTTTTCCTGGAATTCCTTGGCTTTCTCTGTGATCCAACAAATGTTGGCAATTTGATCTCTGGTTCCCCTGCCTTTTCTAAACCCAGCTTGTACTTCTGAAAGTTCTCAGTTTGCTTACTGCTGAAGCCTGGCTTCAAGGATTTTGAGCATAACCTTATTAGCATGAGAAATGAGCACGGTTGTCAGGTAGATTGAACATTCTTTGGCACAGTTCTTTGGGATTGGAATGAAACCGTATATTTGTGCATTACAACTTTAGCAAAATCTCTTCCTCATGAGGGCCTTGCATGATAATAAGGCTGACTGGGTGGGCAGCCTTTCAGTGTGCAGCGGGTTATCAATTAGTGTAATTCAACGGACTCTAACTGGTACTCAGTCACTCTCATTAACAACCTCTGGATCACCACCAGCGTGGCTGCTGCCCACAGCTGCCAGAGCATCCCCCTTCTGCCTCTGGGATATATTTGGAGGAAGAAAACGGGCTGTGGATACACACAGGGCATGAAACAGGACTAAGACAATCCCGGCCACCCTGGCTGCCTCCTGAGCAGGACTCAGGGTAGCTGGCCTGGCCGCTGGCTCCAGGTCTCTGTCTCCGGAAGTGACTCGGATCCCCGTGGGTGGTCGCTCCCATGGCCATTATGCACGTGCGGCTTTCTGCCTGTTGACATTAGGGGATGTGCCCCCATCTTCCCTTTGTTCCATCCTCGATTTAAGACCCATTTGTTCTCACAGGCTTTTAACTGGTTTTCAATCTATGTTCATTGCTAGGATGAGTTACCTTTTTCAAAAAATGCAACTTGCAAAGAGTGTCTGTATCCCCAATTAGCATTGTTAAGCAGTTTGGAAACAAATACAACTTAGACAAGATGAAATAACACTCTGCTAGTCACTGAGAGATGCTGCTAAAACAAATCACAAAGGATTCCTGGAAATTAGTCTCTGTTCCCTACAAGTACTTTTGAAATGCCGCAGGCCTTCTGGTCCCTTAATTGGCATCTGAACAAAACCACCCTTTCTCCTCTATGTGCTACTCCAGAGGTGGTAAAACCCACTCCCTGCCACTGGCTGGCCCTTTACCCATCTCCAGTTGGTAAAAGCCAGGGCTGGATGGAAACGGGTGATCACCAAGCTGACCAGGCACTCTCTTATTCTCTTTCCTTTCTCTTTCCTCACTCACTTTCTCTTCCCTTCACCCAGTTGCTTCCACCTCCATTCATGGCAAATGTCTCCATTCCCTTTTGAGACACTAACAGTTTCCCCTCTCTGCTGCCTGCCCTTTGGGAATGTTCTTGCAACCAATCCGTTGTTGGGGGAATCAGGAACCTACTAGGACTTGAGTAATAGAAAATCTCTAGGATTTGGCTTCTCTGGGATTTACATAATAGAAAATCTCAGTAGTGGAGAAATGAGCGTATGTGATAAAAAGAGATATTCATGTACTTTACCTAATGGTTCTATAAAAGAAATGATTAAGATGATAATTCCTGAAACCTGAGTGGCTTTATCTTTTATTATAGAAAGAACCAGAGGACTAAACTCACCAGAGATAACCTATCAATTGTACCGTATAACCCCCTGCATTCTGGCACCTGTGCTTTCACAAAGTTCATCACTTTTAATAGTCCTTTTAATAATATGTAAGAAATAGAATGTATAGCGTGTAGGCATACATATTATTATTTCCTTGATTTCCCCCCTCTAAATTTGCTTTACAGACCAATCCTTTTCCTTAAGGAAGAAAAGGTTTTTTCTTTTTATTTTTTTCTTTTGAAGTAGACAAAGCCAAAGAGCAATTAAAATCCAGTGTGTAGCCGTCCATTTCTTTCTTACACCACAAACCACCTAAACACACCCATGCTCCATTGCCTAAGGAAGGAAATGAATTCCAGTTATGTATCCAAATATATGTATACAGGATGCCATAGCCATCCAAGAATATATATCAATCTAGTTTTTGTGAACTGCCTTGATGTGAGGAGCTGGTAAGGAAAACAAGCAACAGAAACAGACGGTCAGACACAGGTGGTCTTTACACTTGGTTCATGTGACCATGGACTGAGGGAAACTGGACACAAATTTTGTGGAAATTTTAAATTAAATGAGAACTTGACAAGCAGATAGAGTGGAAAAAAAATACAATGTAAGTTTTGTGTAGCACTTTTAAATTTCTTCAGGTTACTGTTGTAAAGCAAAATGTTATATTTTAAGGATAAGTCAACAACAGTTTAGTATACATCTTGTTAAACAAACCAACAAAAAACTCATTCAGCAGGATACATTTTTTTCTTTCAGTTAATTAAAGGTCATAAGCAACTAAAAATATATATTAAATTTCCTATCTTGGAGATACGCCGCAAGCTGTCATTAAAAAATCACCTAAAAAAGTGCAGCTATATTATACATAGTTATATTAAATACACAGCATACATATTTTAGTATTAGAATCCCTTTAGATAAAGTCACTTCTTAGTTATTTCCTAACTTGAATAAGTCCAATTCATGAGTTTTAAGATTCAGAGCAAGATAAATTAGAACAATAACTTTCTCAAGAAATTCCAAGCACCCTTCCTCATATCCTGTTGTTGAAATAAAGCCAAACCTAAAATGCCCAGTGTTGAGCTTTGTCATTTATATATTTGTCTGATGGCTCCAGAGGTAGTTTCCATGGTAAGCTCCCTGTGCACAAGAAGCAGGGTGAGTGGAATGTCTCCTGCCAATGAAGAACTTTTCACTGACAGTGATAAAGGCCAAGAACCTCCTTCACACAAATGATTGAAAAACAGAACACGAAGGACATTTTTATTTTGTTTTGTTTCCTTTGTGTGGTATCTGACTTCAGTGCAAATACCCATTTAATCAAGAATACAAAGACTGCCACCTTTGCTGGCTAACGGAGTTCCAGAGACTGCAGTGAACATATATAGCTCTTTTCCGTTTTTTGTGAGGAAATTCCTGTGAGGTTGTCATTTCATGCTCCTGTTGTGCACTTTTGCCTCCTCTTAGACAAGGGAAAAAGATTTTTCCAAAGGAACATTTCAGAGTAAGCTAAATCAAATCTGGAAAAACTTGAAAGCTTTAAAAGCTGACATTTATCTATTGTCATTTTTTAAAATATATAGTTGACATAGAACATTGTATTAGTGTTAGGTGTATAATGTAATGATTTGATGTATTGCAAAATGACTACCAGAATAAGTGTAGTTAACAACCATCACTACACTTAGTTACAGATTTGGTTTTCTTGAGATAAGAACTTGCAAGAGCTATTCTCTTAACAACTCTCAAATATACAAAACAGTACCATTACCTATAGTCTTCATGTTACACATTATATCCTCAGGATTTATTTGTCTCACAACTGGAAGCTATTGTCATTAATTTTTAGAAATATAAAGACTTTGGGGGAGAATATATAATAGAAGCCCCTATTGACTGGAACTTTTTGGCTCAGGCATTTTTTTTCTCTTTGAGCTGATGAGATCAAATTGAACCTATAGCTCTAAGCTAGCACAGGCTCTTTCTCTTTCACCTTTGAATCATTCTTTTCTAATACCTTCTATTACAATAGACTCTCTTTCTCCTCTTTAGGTCCTCTTCATTCTACTCCCTAATTTCTTCAGTTCTAGGGATATAACAGTCTATCTGCCTTCAAGTCTCTCCTTAAGCTTTGCTTCTTCTAGGTAATCTGTCCTGTGATAACAGGGGTGAGGGCACATTGCAAACATTCTCAAATGTATGAAACATGAAGTGATATTATATTACTAATGCTATCTTCATCACTGATAATAAAATGGAATATTTGATTCTGAGAGACTGTGGTCCTTGTTTTCAGCAAGTATTAACAAATACTCTCCCAGAATAATAACTGGTTTAGAGTTTGAATTGCTGTTAAATAAGACAAATTGTATCTCATCTTAATAATGCAACCCTTTAAAAATCCCTAATATCGGACAAAGTAAAGGTATATTTAAAAAGACCTCATAATTGCTTGGGTAACCTATGGAAAAATAATAACAACTGACTTGAATTGAAGTGCTGGTGGTTATATGCATGCCGTGTAGGCAGGCCTCTCTGTGATGTACCAGGGCAAGTATTATAAAATATGTTCCTGGGGTCAGTCTACTCTGTCAGTGTCTGGGTGTGACATTAAGTGTGACTTAGGACCTAGGCCTTTAAACACAATAAGAGTATGATATAAATTACATCTATATCAGTCAAACAAAGGATTATAAGTTGTTACCTTTTTAAAAAGAAAAGATTAGATAAAATTGAGCAGTTTAGCTCTGGACAAATAAGATTTAGCACCCTCCACAAAATGTAGTATTATTTTTATTCTGACAATTTACACTCCATGCTACCACAGCTACTCTGATACCATGGAAAGGCACAAGAAAGACCAGACATATTTAATAAACTAGTTTAAAAATAAAAAGTTATTTGCTGGCTCTTTAGGAAATGGAGACTATAATGAAATACATTTCCTTTTTAATTCATTAAACCATTTTACCCCCTACATTTTTTCCATGTATATAACAAAACAAAGATAACTAGATAAACATATTTGGAGAGAAAAACTTTTCTTCTAGTGATCAAGCACAACAACAAAAAAGTCCATGTAAAGTCAATATTTTAAGGAATTTAAGGTGGGATCTTTCAAATCTTGTCATTTGACGTTAAACAATAAAATCTAAAGCCCATTTCAAAGATGTACTAAATTCCCAATCTGAAAGTAATTGCTGTTCCTTGTCCCATGTGTATATATCATCAGCACAACTGAGAAAGAATTGCAGCCAGGCCTGGACCACCGCCAAGCAATTGATTATTAGCCATTAAAAGGGAAATGTTTACTTATTCATGGCAAGTAGTTTTTAGAAGGAAAAGCAAAGAGGTCTGATTTTAAATGCTGCCTTTTCTTTCCATCCTAAGGCTGATGAAGATCATTCACTTCTTCTTGGAAATGTCAAAAGCCTATTTTTATTTTCCTTTTGCTATTTTAACCAGAATACTGATAAAAAAAAGAGAGAGCAGTTGCTATGAGGCAAAGAAAAATGTCCTGGCAGTTGAGGGCCCTCCATCTATCAAGGGGAATTTGCAATGTTGCCTCTTTTCAAGACTGTATAGATTTGCAGGATTTTGTGAAACACTTAACCAAAATGGAAGGATTTAAAAGCAGAATGCAAGATATAGATGCAATCTTTTTTTTTAATCAAGATACTTTAGTTTTATTTCAGAATTTTCTAGTCTTAAATTCTCAAGCACACAGCAGTGATGACCATCTTGGCTAATACTTTTGAAAGGGTGATTAGTGCAGACTGCTTAAGTATACTCACTATAGCACAGATGCTTTAAGATTAAAAACTCTTACTGGGATTGAGATGTACTACATCCAATTACAGGGAAACAAATACTTATCTAATTAAATAATAATATTCACAAGCTATGTTGAGTTTCAAAATAAGTTCAAGTGTCCAGAGCACCGAAGAATATTTTAAAACTGGAAAAGAATAGCCAGTCATTTGTTTACCAGTGATTTCTAGGATATTTCTAATATGTATAAAACCTAATATATGACGACCTTTTTTCTAATGACCCAATATCAAAATTATTTTCTCCTCCCATGTCTTTGAGCTTATCTGATGCGAAGAGGCAATTTTAAAAAGCACCTGCATCTAATAGTTTTGGCTCTCCCTTTTTCTGCATTTCTTCAGAAGGCACAGTTTAAGTGGAACTATCTCCTGGAGTCCTCTGGCTCTGGCTCTTGGAGATAATTTAGGTAAAGTCCCAGGGAAGAGCTGAAAGGAGGACTGAACTAGTGCAGAATCCACAATGAGGTAGGGAAGTTACAGTGCTTTCCAGAACCAGGAGGTACAGTTTCCTTGGGGTATTCAAAACACAGGCTGGGGCTCAGGAACACTGTTCCCAGATAGGGAGGTGAGGCTAGAAGTAATATTTGGGGCTAATCCCAGAGCTAGGTCCTTTCTAGAGCACAACTGCTAGATGGGGGATGTGTCTCCTCTTTGGGAGCCAAATACTAAGAGTAAAAGCAAATATTTGATGCTGAAGAGCTCTTAAGAACTGAAGAGTGCCATTTGCTTATTTCTACCAGTCAGTGTGGGCTTAGGATGTTAAATAGATTAAAAGGCTAAGAGAGGTCAGTCACTCCAGGAAAGACGCTTCTTTTGCCTCTCTTGACTTGGTTCTCTTGGCAAAATTGTTATCTACCGACCCCTCCCCACTCTTGTGGAGGCTCCTTGGGAAACTCAAAAGATGTCACATGCTCTTCTAGAACATTCTGGAAAATGTGGGGCCAGGATCCTAGGGATGAGAGATCTAGAAGGGTAGGAAGACCAAAGTCTGCTAGTTAATGCGATGAAGATGGTTTTAGAAAAATTCAAGAGATAGGTAATCATAAAACTGGTAGGGTCCTTAGAAATTACTGAATCTATTCTCTTCTGTTTCGGATGAAAAAAGAGCCTCAGAGTGGTGAGGTGATTAAAGCTCCCTAGGGACGGAGCTGGGATGCCAATTGGCTTCCAGGTCAGAGCTTCTACCTGACACAGCCTGCAAGTTGAGACTCGAATTTGGGAGTCTGTCCTAATACTGGCCTAGGACAGTCTTTGTCGGTACCTTCCTTCCACCTCTCCCAGGAGAGGGGCTGACAGAGGTTGCTAGGCATCGGGCGCCAGCCAGAGAGAAGGCCACGCGGCCCTGGGTCAGTCTATGACCTGCCCAACTTCTAGGGTGAGGAGCTTAGGTGCTGGGCACTGTGCGCGCAGGGTTTCCGGCTTCTGCTGCTCTCTACCGCCAGCTCCCTCCTCCGCCCTAGCTCGGAGCAGACAGCCAAGTCATTTCAATTTAATCTTCTTTAAAAAGACATAACTAATAAATCTATTGCCGAGACCTCGGAGAGACGGCCAGCAGAGTGGACCGTGCTCCCAATCCCATTGAACCCCATTGAAAACCATGACAACACAGGACAAGCTCCGATTTATCCCGGCGCGCTAAAGCTCATTGTGAGCAGGCGTCAATCACGCATTATTTCGGACTGAACAAATGCAAAATCTTGACTGGAACAAATGCTTCCAACAGGTCCGGGGCGTCGAGCTCCATTTCCCCTTTGTCCGCGGCCTAGCAGTTGGCCTGTATTGGGGTTGCCTCCGCCCGACCACCCAGCGCGCCGCACAGTCCCGGGCGCCTCGGGCACGCATGACAGGGAAGCTCCTGGGGAGGGTGCGCCGGGCCGGGTGGGGCGGCCCCAATTGCACGGGAGCCGGGTCCGAGCTCAGATCAGGTGGAGACAGGATTTCAGGTGCGGCCACCTAAGTACCGCCGCCTCGCACCGAAATTTAACAACCCACTACCCTATCCACTGGCTGCAGAAGGAGAGGCTTCTGAGAGCGCGCTCGCTCGGCCCTTGCCTGAAGCGCGGCTACCGTGAAACCATGGGCCAAGAAAATGTGCCCGGCTCCTTGCACCTTAGGGAACGAGAAGATGCCAGGAAACCCCGAGCAGGCCATCTTTTCAGCCCGGCGGGCGCACTCCTAACTCCCGCAATCGGTCCCTTACCAGACCAGGCCCAGCAGCTTTGGTGGAGCAGAGAGCCCGAGCCACCCAAGGCCTGAGGCTACGGAGCCCAGGCGGTGCCCAGACGCCAAGGAGGCAGCAACGCCCTCGGAAATGCCACCGCCCGTGAGGCCTAGAGTGGGCCTGGGCCAGCCACCGGGGCAGAGTGGGAAAACAAGCCTAATGCCTCGTAGGAAAGCAGTTTGGCCTGATTCTGCCTCCATTTTGCTGGCCTGGGGCAACCCGCGCAGAACTGGGGCTCCCCGGATGCTCCCAGCCCTTCCCGAGCACCGCTGAAGTTGCGGACGCTTGGGGTGTGGGAGATTCTTAGCGGTCTTCGAAACCCTCTGCACAGGTGCTGGCGGGGCCAGGCCTCTCCTCTGCGCCCTCCTGCAACTTCTCGCCTCTGAATCCTTACGGGAGCCCAGCCAAAAAGAGCGCGCCAGTGTTCAACGCCGCCTTGTAAATCACTTTCCGGATAATTGCGGGAAACGAACACTCCAGCAAACAAGCTCGAGGAATAAAGCAAACAAGGAGTAAATTCCTGGGTGCTCATAAACCCATCCATGTCGCCCCCACCTTTCCCGGCGCTCCCGCGGGGCCAGGCTCGACGTCAGCCCCGGAGGAGGAGGAAGCCGGGACCGGCGGGCGGTGGCCACCGCTCGCCACCCAAGATGTTATTCTTTGGTAACAATCCCCATTATCTGTCCCCACTTGGGGCTAATCAGACAGAATCACTAATGCGGAGGGCAGCTTCCTGCCGCCTCTGGGAGGTAACGGGGCGCCCGAGGGGCGGGGGACGGGGCGGGGCGGGGGGGGGGGTGGCGGAGGTGGCACCTTCCGGGCTCGCCGGGGCTTTGGTGCAGCACTCATTCAGGTACTTGACACCCGGGAGACCCGGACCTCTCTCTGCTTTCAAAGCGTCCCGGGTGGGAAGCGCTGTTTATATAAAGTGGGATTCCACAGTAAACGCGCTAATATCTCGGCAGCCAGTGCATGGCGTGCGCTTCTCACGCCCACCCATAGGAGCGGCGTCCCGGGCCGCCTCTCGGTTCCAGATCTACCCTGCCCCCGCCTCCTTCCCCTGCTCGGCCATGGCCACCTCTGGACGCCTCAGCTTCACCGTGCGCAGGCTCCTGGATTTACCGGAGCAGGATGCGCAGCACCTGGGGAAGAGGGAGCCGGAGCTAAGCGCCCCTGAGCCCGGCCCCTGCGCCACCTGGCTGGAATCCGAGCGCGGCCACTACCCTTGTGAGTGAGCAGGGGACAGCGGCGGGGGTGGAGGCGGGGGAAGTGAGCGGGCTCAGAATCAAGTCCCCGGCTCGTGCGGGGATGGGAAGCGGAAACCCCAGCCCAAGGTCTGGATTTCCTGTGTTGGACCCACAGACACTGTCCTCCTGAAATCCCTATGTCAGTTGGCACATCTTGAGAGCAGATCCCTGGGCCTGGCGCTAACACCCAAGATTTGGGTTTCCGTTTCAAGGGGTCAGAATATTTAAATATTTAAGAAGCCGCCCTTAAATGCCTAAAAAAGTGGCCACGTTCTTCTGGCCTCGGTTTGGGATGAGCAGTATTGGCGAGCTTGGATTCAGGGCTTTGCAAACGTCGGCAAACCGCAGTCCAGTCGACCTCAAAGTGGCCCGTTTTGGTGAGGCAGCTTGCAGTGAATTCGTCTGCCAGCGCAGCGACCAGGACTTATTGGTTTTAATAGACCCCCCGGGGTGGGTTTCTTTGGAGGCGCAGTCCCAGGCTGTGGTCTAAAAGGTCGTCGAATTCAGAGAGGTGGTTGTCCAGACATGGGTCCAGGAAAGGAAACGGCCTCATCCCGAAAGCCGCGGGCGAGTGGGGGCGCCCTCCCGCCCGTGGGTCGGCGCCCGCGCTCCAGAGGCGGCCGGCGTCTCACAGGGCCGTGTCTCCTTTGCGTCCCTAGCCTCGGACGAGAGCAGCCCAGAGGCCAGCCCGAGGGACTCGTCGCAGCGGCCGTCCGCTCGGCCTGCGTCTCCGGGCTCCGACGCCGAGAAGAGGAAGAAGCGGCGGGTGCTGTTCTCCAAGGCGCAGACGCTGGAGTTGGAGCGGCGCTTCCGGCAGCAGCGCTACCTGTCGGCGCCCGAGCGCGAGCAGCTGGCGCGCCTGCTACGCCTCACGCCCACACAGGTCAAAATCTGGTTCCAGAACCACCGCTACAAGCTGAAGCGCGCGCGCGCGCCGGGAGTCGCCGAGGCGCCCGACCTGGCAGCGGCTGCCGAGGTGCGCGCCGCGCCCGGCCTGCTGCGCCGCGTGGTGGTGCCCGTGCTGGTGCGCGACGGGCAGCCGTGCGGCGGCAGCGCCGAGGGGGGCACGGCCGCCGCCCGGGACAAGAGCGCGGCGCCGCCGGCCGCCGCCTGCCCTGTGCCAGGCTACGCCGCCTTCGGGCCTGGCTCGGCTTTCGGCCTCTTCCCCGCCTACCAGCACTTAGCGCCCCCCGCCCTGGTCTCCTGGAACTGGTGAGGCAGCCGAGGGGCGCGGGCACCTGGGGCTACGCCGGACTTGGAGTGAGCTCTGCGGTCGGGCCGGGCTACAGCCGGAGACATGGAGCGCGTCTCGCCGCCCCACCTCCTTCGGCGCGGGGGTCCTCTCCGGCGCCCCCACCGGCCGGCACTCCGGAAACTTTCGCCAAGACACCCCGTCTCCTCTTCCCTCGACCGCCAGACCCAGAGCTAGATTTTATTGCTTGAACTTTATTTGTACATTTTAAAATAGCTATTTGTATGGGAAGCAACTTATTTTAAAAGAAATAGAATATTTTTCCTCTTTGTGGTGCGAGAATAAAATATGTAGGTTTGGGTCCCCTTTTTGCGTGTCTGCCGGGAACGGAGGTGGGAACAGTGCTTTCCCGATCCGGAGTTTGGGGCGCCGGGCCACTCCTCACTCGCCAAATTAAGGCCCACCCCGAGCTGGGTAGAAGGGCAGAGCACAGTGCCCACACGCCTTTAGGAAGAAACAAGGGGAAGGGAGAGAAGGGGCGGGGGGCAGAGGCACCTCTGAGGGTCCTATAAGTGTGGGGTGGTGGCTCTGCTCCCAACGTGAGACGGAGGCCCCGGAGCCGCCAACCGAGTCGGCCACGACAGGGCATAAAGAGAGGGCATAATGAGCTTCTCCGAAAGGGCTCGGGGAATGCCAGCGGGACCTGGGCTGAGCGCGCTGCTGGCGGTTCGTTTCGGGGACCCGAGGACCACGCGGGGAACCCCCAGTTACGGCTACGAGCGCCTCACTGGGCAGCTGTGATTTTCCGCCTCTTTTTGGCGTGACACCTGGCCAGGGTGGGATGGGGAGCGGGTGGTGTGGGGTGGGGAATGACGCAGCTCAGGGCTGCCCGCTGGGGAAGGACAGCCCTGGAGAGCTCTGGGGGCCTGACCCCGGGGTGGACGCGTTGGTTCATCCAGTTTCACCCACGGCCCCAGTGTACCGCCCGGGGCGGGATCTAGGGTTCTACCCCGCTGGGTTTGTAACTGTTCTTCCTTGGGCATCCCTCCGTATCTGTAGTCACAGGGCCGCCCATGCAGTGTAGGGTTCACTCTGTCGGAGAAGAAGTGAGGACCTTTCTTTCTGGCGCCCAGTGAAGGGAGATTCGAGTTTAAAGAGCAGTTGGGAGGCATCAGATACACGGGCGGGAGCAAGGGCTCGATTAGGCCTGTGAGAAGTAGGCATTGGCCCTTTTTTGGGTTTTAGCTTTTTTGCCCCAGGAGGAAAAGGAGGAGGAGGTTGAGGGAGGGTAGATAGCTGAGGTCCTGTTATCACCTGGGATTTTGGGGGTGGGGAGAGACAGGAGGGCAGAGGGGGAAGGGAGGGGGGTGTTTGGGTCTCAGCTGCTGGCCACCTTGCCTTCCATATGGATGCAGTTATCTTAGAAGAATCTCTATCCTTAAACCTCCTTTTGTCTTGGGAACTGAAAAGGGCATTGTCAGGCCTGAAAAGGACCTAGACAAAATCCGCACTGTTTCGATTCAGGACTCTGTTTAATCAGTCCCTGGTGACAATGTAGTGGGTGTTAGGGAGGACAATAGTATCTTTTAAAGCTTGTGGCCTTCGGGAAGACAAAGGGCTTGAATTTCATGGGCTTACAACTTCAATTAGAACAGTGTCAGTGTGCATGGGAGATTATCAAATTTGTATCATAAAACCTCTTTCTAATAAATGATTGCTGGGGTGGGAGCTGGATATTGTAAAACATATATTGGAAACTGCCCTTGGGGCTTCCCAATCAGCCCTGGCAGAGTGGGTGGGAAGGAAGAGGAGGGAAGGATTTCTGAAGAAGGCCCCGCTCAGAACTTGTCCCTGCAGTCAGCTGATTGGGAGCCTGGCTCTTCCACGCTCTTCTGAAAGGTTGTTTCTCCAATAATGGAAGTAAAGACTCATAGCTCGTTTTCTGTTCTTGGTGGTGACAAAGACCTGAACGTTTGTGAAAGTGCAAAATCACCACTTGTTTAGTTTCCTGCCTTTTCTTTCCTGGAGCTCCAGAAAAAGTAGGACTTGTGGTATGCAAAGCAGAGAGTCTATTAGCTATGAGGCCCATAGGACTAAAGAATCTGACTGTGGAAAGACTCTCTTCCCAGGAAGATCTTTGGGAGACCATCTTCAACCAGATTCACCCGGAGGTCTCACCCATATGAAGGACCCAGAGAGGTGATCACAGCCATAGGAGGCCAGCCCGTGTCTTGTGGAGCAGAAGAGCAGACATTTCTTCCAACTCTAGCCTCAGGATCTCTCGTGTCTACAGTTACCCACTTCTTTTTGCTCCTTTTCCTTTAGGTTCCTTCTTTTGTAGAGGAAAAGCCATAGGGGAGAGTTACTAATGTACCCCCATCACCACCCACGCATTTTAGAAACTCAGGCTGTCATTTTTCTTCTGTTCACACCTGAGATCAGCTGAAACTGATGAATGTCAATTTCCTTTCTGACCTAAAAGATCAATTTCCCTAGGCTCTGACAAGAGAAGCTAAACCCAAGGCCTGATCTCTCTCCCCAGATGAGAATGTTTCATACCTGTCGCCCATCACCAATATTGCAAGGCAGAGTTACACTCAGCAAACTTTTATTGAAACTTGCTCTGTTCTAGGCATTGTTTCAGGCACTTTCACAGCTGACCTCACAGAAACCACTGCATATATAATACACCCATTTTGCAGATAAGAAACTGAGGCTCAATGTGTAGGAGTAAGCAGTCATAAACCTCACAGAATATTGCCATTGTCCTTAGCCCTTACTTAAGCCACCCTGTAAACTGCCCTTAAAGTGGACTTGGAATCTTTATGTGATGACAACATAGATGCTACCCAGCCACCATAAAATTGTCTTATGAATGATCTGGAAGGATGGAAGAGCATGCCGAAAGTACCATACGTGGCTTAAGGCCACTTGGAGAAATTGACCATAGCTTATCACAGTAGCTGCTAACGTTTATTGATGTTCCTGTGTATGAGGCAATATTCTAAGTTTTTAAATCAGATTAACTCATGTAATCTTCATAACAATCCCGTAAGATGCTACTGCTGTTCCTACCTTACAGGTGGTAAGGAAACTGAAGGCCAGAGAGGTTATCAGTAACTTGTCCAGATCACACAACTAGTAAGTGACAGAGAAGGTCTGAACCCAAGCAGCCTAACATTAGATCTCACGCCTTTAACTACATGGTGGCAATTATTTCCATTCGTTGTTTCTGTTTTATTCCTCCCAGTCAACAGTCTTGGTTACCTTATAGACACTTCTGTAAGGGACGTGTTTTTAGCATCTCTGTGTCTCTTGATCTCTCTCCCCGCCCCCGTCCCCCCATCTACCAAAGCTCGAGCTTTTGGACACAGCCTCTGTGTTTGCCCTGTGTCTGTGTGCGTTCTTGCCCAGATGTCAATGAAACACAGCTCTTGTCTGCAGGTCACAATATTTTCCTGTGACTATCATCCCACCATTCTTCTTCCAGAAAAACATCTGCTGCCGCTGCCTTGACGCCAATTGTCCACTCAGCATTTGGTTGCTGCTGACTCTGATAAGCTCCTCTAAGCTTCCCCAACCCCTAGGCCCAGATCCCTGGGGAACTTTATGACTTTTGCTTCCCTTGCCCTTTCCCCTGTCACCTTTTTCCTTCCTAGGTCTCCAGTGTTATCTTTATGATTAAATGTCATCCTCTTCACATTTACTCTCCTGCCATTGTAAACATTTTCACTTCATCTCACTTAAGTCCCTTTTGGGTGGAGATTGCAATTTTCACTTCAGTTTTCTCTCCCGTTGTTCAGAGGATCTCACATCTTAACATGTCTGTTATCTGACCAGTTTAGCACTTTAGAATCGTAGATAACACGTGATGGCTTAGTAGGAAGTTATTTGAGCTCAGGTTAATGTATACCTCCCTTTCTAACAGTGATGTTTAGTTGTTTATTATTCTCTTGCATTCACACAATTGTTGCCTCTTCAACCCACACACACTTCATTACCTTTAAAACGTTTAGACTTAGGGATAAAATGCCCAGGCAGGATAACTATGGACACTGCATGATTAATTGTTTATTAACCATGTTTATCTGTTCTAGGTATTTCAGCTAACCAGTCTAGGCAGGTTATCTGTAAAATGAATAACAGACAGTCAAGAAAGCTTTTGGAATGCTAAGAAAGTACTGTCTCTACCCCAGGGCATGATCATTTCTATTAAATATGATTGCATTACTTGATATTCAAAATTTACATGAGAAATTGTATCCCGCCAGGTCACTCATCTCTCCAAGCTGTGATGTGGGTGTGGATTTGCTAAATGGCACCTTTATTACTTTCAGAAGTCCAATTCTGCACCTGTTAACACCCCTCCAATACCCTTGCCCAGACTAATAGCTAAAGGTATGTGACATTCCCTTTTCTCCTGTGTTTCCACCGTTCATGTCACTCAGTCTGTAAGCTCACCAAAAATGTGAACAGTATTCCCGTCAGTGCTGATCCATAGAGCAGTATTTTTCTTTAACCAGGAAGAATCAGTTAGGCTGTTAAACAGTCTCATGTCCTCCCCAAATTTGTACGCATGGGGGGTTCTTCTTTTTCCCAACTATACCCTGCATAGAGTTCTTGTTGTTTATCTAGAAAAATAACATCATATTTTAGAAGCAGGAGATCGTACTCTCTTTAATACCCTGCCCTGTGGACCAATAAAAATCTCTAGCTCTTTATTGAGGCCCTATAGTTGCAAAAGCTGCCCTAGTTTCAGTATAGTTGCTATGAGGAGGGTGTTATGGAAGGACCATCTGAGAGGACCTTGGTCATGCTTAATCTCCTGCGTTCTGACTGGGTGGTCCTTTATGAGTCAACGGGTTTTCAAATGCATTCCCCCAGCTAAAAGCTCTGAATTGGACTGTCCCTTTTCTCTCCTTGTAATACCATCTCCCCCCTACTACCCACCCCTTCTCCTTTCCTAGGGGCTGGATAGGATACTTGGCAGAATTCACTAGGAAGAGGAGTGGAGGCTGTTTGCAAATTAAACCAGAGACAAAAGTGCCCAATAACCCATTAAAAGGGCCCTTGACTCTCACCTGAGATGTCCCTTATAACTTCCTTCTCCAGCTTTGCTGAAGGATAGTGTTTTAAGCTGTGCTTCTTCCTAAAGAATTTACCAGTTTAGGTTAAAATTACCTCTTGGGAGGCAAATTCTCAACCGGAGGCAACCCTGAGTTGTCATAACATATCAGGGTCTGACACAAGCTTCAGCAAAAAGTGAAATAACAAGAAAGCTTATCTTTTTAAACAACAAAATTGAAATTCAGAGCAAGAGACACACAGAAGACCAGAAGAAGGCAAAAGAAACCTCATGAGTAAAGAAGTAACCACTTTTCTGAGAAACTATTTTTCCTGCCTAATCACATGGATGGACTCAATCATCTGTCCAGCCAAGTGTTCAGCAGAGTTCCTAATTCATTGTGGGGAACATTTCCTACTTAAGTTAAAACATAGAGTAGAATTTTCTTGTTTTCCATATTTTGGGATAAAATATTATCTTAAGGTTAATCATTTTATCAGTTTGGGGGTATGTGGGAGTGTAGGCAACTAACAGAATGAAATGGAGCTTCCAGAATTTTGTCATCCCAGAAAACAATCTTCTCTTTCTTCACCTAACTTGTCACTCATTGAGAGAAAAGTGCTCAAATTCTGCCTAACAGCTGAGCAACCTTAAAACAGCTTAAAACACTTAAAAGTTCTTTTAAGTTTGTAAATATGCATATAATACACACGTAAGCAGGTATGAAGCAGATTTTGGAAGTGTTCAGTTCTTTTAATGAGAAAGAAAACCTCTAATTTATAGTCTCACTTGTCAGACCCATAGAGGATGGATAGTTTGTTATTCTCATTCTAAAAATATTTTCTTTGTAAGATAATATGTAAAATACTGAAATGTATAAATAATCTATGGCCTTAAGAATAGTGAGTTTCATATGACATTTGGTTTCTCACTAATGTAATCGTGATGTGATGAATAGGAGATTCAGGTGCGCTGTTCAAAGTGCAAGGGTACATTTCATTTGTATCACTGTAAATTATAATCACAAAGAGAAATGATTGAGATCATATTGGTTTGGAAAGAACAATTCTCCTCTATCCTTTAGTTTCCTTTTTTCTTCAGCCTCAAATTGTTCCCTCTACCCAGAGTCATGCAGTGGGAACCACAATCATTTCTGCCTTTAACAAGGTAAAAACAGACTGTGAAGTGGTTCAGAAGGACATGGACAGAGGAGCTGGCTGTTAGTTTCTTACTTGGTATGAGTTCAAACAGGGCAATATGATTTCCAGGGGAGCTGCTGTTCACCAGCCTCTGGTAAATTATGGACTTCTGAAAACTCCATTACCCAAAGCCCATGTCTGTGAAGCCTTAGAAGGTGGAGGAATTGGGAATTGATTTTAGAATTTTTAGTTACCTCCAGTCCCTCTAAAAAGGCATTTTTGCAGTTTGTTTAACTTTCTTCCATCTTTGCCACTATATGATGGGTCAGCCAGCTAATTTTCAGACAACAGAGGGAGGCTGAGAAACTTGTCCAACTGGAAGTATCTCGGTGCAGAGATTCCCAGGATGGTGAGAACTCCAACTTCTTACCAACTAAGGACTCCGTGGGGACACAGGGGCCCACTTCTGCACAGATGTGATAACAGCACATCATTGCATATAAGGAAGATGAAAGCCAAACATGTACCCAAAAATCCAAATTAATTCTCTTTAAATTGACCCTTACTCCTATGAGCATAGCTATTTATGGCTGCTGTAGCAAGGTCTTTCTTTCCCATTATCATGACTCTTTTTGAAGACTTTCCTTCATCCTGTTTCTAGGAGGTCTTCACCAAGACCTCCTCGCTTCCCGCATCCCTTTACACAGTAAGGCTTGGAGACCTTTTATCATCTCCTAAGTCCACTGTGCTTCATCACCCAGCCATCATCCTCATGCCTTAGAACTTTTTTGAGAAGAATGATTTGCTCAGAAATGCTCTAGTCTACATGCCCTACCTCTATTTCTTTTTGCACATGGTTATAGTTGCAGAACTCCTTCCTTATCTCTAAAGCTTTCCCTAACTGATTGGAATATGTCACCTAGATCCATCCTGTGTAAAGCTGCAACATACTTAGAACTCCTTCATCCCAAGCACAGCAAGATAGAGTGGCAAGAACAGGAGTTGAGAATTGAGTGAGCCTTAATTTGGGAAGAGAGAACTGAATTGTCACATTCATTGCGTGAGAATACTTTTCACCTCAGTGCCTTAGACCATCATCTAGAGATAATATCACCTACCACATTTGATTAATAAGAGTATTGAATGCATGAATAACATCTACTAGTCAGCTGTGCATCAACATAACCCCTACTCTATATTACGGACATTCATCCAATATAATATTCAATTTGTTTAGCTTATCATAACAATCAGCTAGGACTACGTTTTATAAAATACACAACCCCAACATCTCAGTGCCTTAGCTGCAAAGGGTCCTTTCTTATTTATATGACATGTCCCTTCAGCCTGCATCATTTCATTTTCATCCTGAATCTTCAGCAGAAGGAAAAATCCCTTATATAGGATGTTTTGGAGGAGAAAGAGAACATGCCATTAGCTGTTAAAACTTCCAATTGAAAATGATCTATATTGTTTTTTGCATTTAATTGGCTAAAGCAAATTGAGCAAGCTTAATACCAGCTGGGCAGGAGGGAAGGTGGTTATTTTGAATAATAATACAATCTGCTACATTTGTGTTCTTAAATTTTAAATTTATGACCACATACTATGCATGCTTACAGTGTTAATTATTCCTTCAAATGTTCAGAAGAAGAAATGTCACAGTGTGCTATTTCACACTGTAAAGTACATTTGATACTACAGATAGTATAAGAAGAATAGGAATTCTGTCTCTTTCCATTATTTGAATAGCACCTGTGCCACATGCTCCTGGTGACATTTAGGAGAATGGTCAACACTCAGGTGAACAGGCAGGTAAGAGAACATCTGAAGATACTGTGAGCAGCCATCATCAGAATACAGTTTTAACTGCTTGGTGTGAGGTTATTCCTACGGAGCCTCTTCTGCCATGACTCATTATAGGTGATTAAAAAAAACCACTGCAAGGATTAATTGCAATTGTTACTTATCATTCTAGGAAGTTCACTTAAATCGGTATCAGAATAATGGAAGGACAAACAACAGTTATTTGAAATATCAGAATATAAGTTTCTTAGTCCAATGTTCAGATAAAGCCATAGCTGCTGCTGCTGCTGCTAAGTCGCTTCAGTCGTGTCCGACTCTGTGCGACCCCATAGACGGCAGCCCATCAGGCTCCACCATCCCTGGGATTCTCCAGGCAAGAACACTGGAGCGGGTTGCCATTTCCTTCTCCAATGCATGAAAGTGAAAAGTGAAAGTGAAGTCGCTCAGTCGTGTCCGACTCTTACGACCCCATGGACTGCAGCCCACCAGGCTCCTCCATCCATGGGATTTTCCAGCCAAGAGTGCTGGGGTGGGGTGCCATTGCCTTCTCTGAAAGCCATAGCAGAGCCTCACATATTACCTGACAGATAAACACACAATCACACAAAACTGCTTTTAACATAGAACCATAATTTATTTAACCAATTTTCAATTAATATTTATATAATTGTGTTATATACAGTATAATTTTTACTGTTATATAAAAGATTGAAATGAATGTTCCTACAGGCATTGTGCATCTGCCTCAATGTTTCTCAAGGCTAAATTCCTAAAAATACATCATTGACCGAAGTGGTATGTACATCATGAAGGCTTTTTATTTCAACCCATTAGTTCTCCCACCCTTCACTATCCCCTGGTGCCCTCATTTCCCTACTTACCCAGCTTAAATTCCATAACCAGTCATTGTAATCATTCCTTTGAACATGCCCTCAGCCTCCTCACACGAGGCAAGACTATATTACTCTTGTTAAATCCAACTCTCTTCCTTCTACTATGCACCTGCATCCAGGCTGCAAAGTTTGGCTGGGGAAAAATACAACCACATTGACTGATCTGAGTTTAAATTTATGACCTTAACTTCAAATGAGCCCCTAATGTTGCCAGGCCATCATGTTAGATGTCTCTAGACCCTTCATTTTCCCATTATCCTCCTTGACTGTTTCATACCGTTTGTTTCTCCTCAACTTGCTCCTTGCTCCCTCATTCTTACACTCAGGTTCCTACTTCACGGTGAAAACTGAAGTAACAGAAGAGAGATCGTCCATAGATGTCTCCCATGACATCATTGCCTTAAAAGCTAGTGTTTCCTTCTGCTTTGTCTTCCCTGTTGTTACCATAAATGAGTGGCCCCTGCTTTGATTTTCTCTAGGATATCACTCAGTGATTTTGCTCTCTTGCTTCTACATTGTCAATTTTTTTTCTTTATCCTGCACCATTCCTTTGAGCATACAAATATGCTATCTCCCCCATCTTAAAAATGAAAGTATTTTCCCTTAACAACTATCATCCCTTTAAGCAAAACTCTTAAAATACTTGCTTAAACTCACAGTCTTCAATTTCTCTTCTTCCCCTCTCTCGTTATAATCATCAAGTTAGAATTTGCATACAACAGCATTCGTCAGTTTGACGTTGAGTTTTGACAAATGTAAACAGTCATGTAACAACCACTACAATTAAGATAGAGAACGTTTCCATCATTCCAAAAGTACTCCTGCCGCCTCTGTGTAGTCAATTCCTTGCCTCACCCTAAGACTCTGGGAACCAGTGATCAGCTTTCTGTAGTGATTGTTTTGCTTTTCTGTAGTTTTATTATATATAAATGTAATCTAAAGTATGTAGCCCTTTTGTAAGACTTCCTTCACTTAGCATAATACTTTGTGATTTATCTATGTAGTCTTCTGTTTCTTTTAATTGCTGAGTATTATTCCACTATATTGATAATACTACACTATTTGTTTACCAATTTACCAATTGATGGGCATATGATTTGCTATCAATTATTTTACTGTTATGAATAAAACTGCTATGAACTTTCATGAACAAGTCCTTTTTAAGGCTCTATTTCTTTAAATGCTTTAAAATATATATATATTTATTGGAGTACAGTTGATTTACAACGTTGTGTTAATTTCTGCTGTACTATATAGTGGTTCGGTTGTACATTTATATTATCTTTCATATTCTTTTCCATTATGGTTTATCACAGGATATTGAATATAGTTCCCTGTGCTGCATAGTAGGGCCTTATTGTTTCATTAAAAAGTCTTTGAGTTTACATATGTCTTCATTTTCTTTGAGTAAATACTTAGAAATGCAATTGTTGAGTCATGTGAAAGTATACATTGAACTGTAAAAGAAACTGCCAAACTGTTGATATTTTCCAAATGGGCTGTAGCACTTTGCATTCTCAGTAACAAGTAGACTGAGGGTTTTAAATCCTCTACATGTTCAAAAACACTGGGTTACTCAGACTTTTTACAGTTTAGTCATCCTAGTGAGTTGTAGAGGCATCTCATGATGCTTTGATTTGCATTCACTTAATGACTTGTGGGGGCTTCCCTCAGCTCAGTTGGTAAAGAATCTCCCTGCAATGCAGGAGACTAGGGGTTTGATCCCTGGGTCAGGAAGATCCCCTAGAGAAAGAAATGGCACCCCAGTCCAGTGTTCTTGCCTGGAGACTCCCATGGACAGAGGAGCCTGGTGGGCTGCAGTCCATGGGGTCACAAGAGTCGGACACGACTGAGTGACTAAACCACCACCACCAATGACTTGTGTTGAACATCTTTTCATGTGCTTATTTGACATCATAAATATTTTCTTTGGCCAAGTGCCTCTTCACATCTTTTGCTCATTTGAAAAAAAAAAACAGGTTGTTTGTTTTCTTGTTACTGTGTTATATAAGTTCTTTATGTATCCTGGACAGAAGTCTCTATTCAATCAGACATGAGTTTTGTAAATATTTTCTCTCAGTCAGTGACTTGCACATTTGTTTTTTAATGATATTTTTTGAAGAGTGAAAGTTTCATATTTGATGAAATCCAATCTATTGATTTTTTTCTTTTTTGATTCAAGCTTATCTTCTGTAAGTAATCTTTATTAACCCAAGGTCATGAAGATATTTTTTCCTAGAAGATTTTCTTCTAGAAGCTTTGTACTTTTAGCTCTTAAGTCTGTGATTCACTTAAATTTAACTTTGGTTGAGAGGTAAGGGTCAGGTTCTTTTTTTTCCATCTAGATGTCCAGTTGTTTTGTTAATATAAGTGTTTCCTTATACTCTGTTTTCCCAACTCTTACCACAGATTAAAGGTGCCAGCACCATTATTAAAGACTATCCTTTCCTTTTGAATTACCTTGCTGCCTTTGTGAAATACCAATTGATGTGTATCAGTACCACACTCTTTTAACTTTTTTATTTGTATTTTTTTGAATTATGAAAGTATGGTAATACATTTATGAGAGATTTGAAAAATATTGAACAAGGTAGATACAGTTCCACTCTATATTACAATTATTTTTTAAGTAGATAAATTAAGATTTTTACTTTGTTTCAATATCAAACTCTCAAAGATTAACATTAAATTAATCTTTAATAATTAAAGAATAAATCAGAAATTAATATTAAAGGAACTTTAACAAAATTCCATGTATTTGGAAATTAAATGTCCACTTTTAAATGATGGGTGTATCTAAGAAGTCATTATGAGGAAAATTAGAAAATATTTGCAATGCAATAGAATAAAAATGAAAAGAGAATTTAGCATAATTTATTGCATATGGCTGAAACTGGTCAATGCAATTAAATACAGAGTGGAGTCTTGAATAATGTATGAAAACAAATAATGGACATTAGCATAAAATTTTGTGAAATTTGAACATAAGCTGTACTTTAGTTAATAATACTGTATCACTTGTTCATCTTTTTTACCACATAGTATTTCTTTATATTCTCAGAATTGGATTAGAAGTTTCAAGCCTTATTTAAAACTTTTAAAAAATCACTAAGATAATAAATTTTCTAGACTTTTAGCAGTAATGAAAATGAAAGTATTAATCACTCAGTCATGTCTGACTCTTTGTGACCTCATAAACTATAACCTGCCAGGCTCCCCTGTCCATGGGATTCTCCAAGCAAATACTAGAGTGGGTAGCCATTCCCTTCTCCAGGGGATCTTCCCAACCCAAGGATCAAACCCAGGTGTTCTGCATTACAGGCAAATTCTTTACCATCTGAGCCATCAGGGAAGCCCATTAGTATTAATACTAGATGCCAAAATACGTGGAACTATATCAAAATTTTTAGTGAATATAAATTAGAAATCTAGGATTCTATTCATACTAAGTCAGACAAGTACCACTGCACTCTTTTGATTACTGTAGTTTTATAGTAAATCTTGAAGTCAGGTAGTGTGAGTCCTAAAACTTTGCTTTTATTTTCTCAAAACTGTTTTGGCTATTCTAGGTAATTCACATTTTCAAATATGTTTTAGAATTAGCTTATCGATTTGTATTTTTTAAAAAAAGCTTGCTTGAATTTTGGTTGAAATTACTTTGAACTTATAGATCACCTTTATGTTTAGAAGATATTTTCATTGGGTACAGGGTTTGGGGTGGAAGGTTTTTTTCTTTCAGCACTTTAAAGATGTATCTTCTAGCCTGTGTGGTTTCTGATATTAAGTCTGCTGTTATTCTTTATCTTTATTCCTCTTTAGGTAATGACTCTTTCTCTTGGCTGCTTTAAAGATTTTTCTCATTATCACTGGATTTCAACAATTTGATTGTGATGTGCCTTGAAGTGATTTAAGTTATGTTTATTCTGTTTATTCATGATCTTTTTTGGATAAATAGGTTTATAATTTTCAATAAATTTGCATTAAAATTTTTTTTTATTTCTTCAGTTATATTTTATGTCCCCTTCTCTTCCCTAAGTCTCCTCTCCTCCTGGGACTCCAATTACAGGCATATTATATCCTTTGATTAGTCCCACAACTCATTAAGATTGTCTTTCTCTTTTTTTTCAGTGTTTTTTTCTCTCTGTGCTTCATGTTGGTTTGTTTCTTTTTCAGTGTCTTCAAATTCACTTATCTTTTCTGCTATTTTATTTTTTAATCTCTAGAAGTTTTATTTGGGTCTTTATATCTTCTTTCCTCATCAAGTTTGTATTTTTCTTGAAATCCTCAAATGTATTCATAAGATTTATAATACTTGTTTTAAGGTCCTTGTTTATGAAATCTATGATATCTTTCATTTTTGTTTCCATCTCTGTAAAGTACTTTTTATTCTGGTTATGGGTCATATTTATTTGCTTTTTGAAAGTCCTGGTAATTTTTAAAAATTAATTTATTTTTAATTGGAGGATAATTGCTTTACAATATTGTTTTGGTTTCTGTCATACTTCAACATGAATCAACCTTAGTCACACATATGTCCCTTCCCTCTTGCACCTCCCTCCCACCTCCTACCTCATCCTACCCCTCTAGGTTGTCACAGAGAACTGGTTTGAGCTCCCTGCATCACACAGCAAATTTCCACTGGCCATCTATTTTACATATGGTAATGTATGTTTCCATGCTACTCTCTCAATTTGTCCCGCCCTCTCCTTCCCTCACAGTCCAGGTAATTAATTGGATACAGAATTGTGAATTTGCTTTACTTGTTACTGGATTTTGTTGTATGCCTTTAAAGATTGTTGATTTTTTTCCCCTGACATCCAGTTAAAGGATTTTTTTTTAAATCATTTTGATCCTTGTGAAGCTTGATTTTAAGCTTTGTTAGGTTGAGTTCAGAACAGCATTTTTAAGAAGGACTTAATTTAGTTCCATCACAGAAGCATGAGCCTTCTGAGAACTTTAACCAATATATTATGGGATCTCTCAATTTTGGAGAGATCCTGAACTCCTTCGAGCACTGTGTGCTCTCTGGGAATTGTTCTGGCTACTCTTCCCAGCCTTGGGGAATTTTCTCTCATTTGCATGCAAATCAGTACTCAGCCAGAGATTCAAGAGGACTCTTCTAAGGATCTTCAGAGCTTTTTCTCTGGGAAGCACTCTTCTTTTCAATACTTTGCCTTATAAATTCTAGCCATCTTGGTATCCTCAAACTTTGATTTTATTCTCTTCAACTCAGTAGGAGTGTTAGGCTCTTTGAGCTCCCCTGCCCTTCAATGTGGCCTGAAACTGGCTCTAAATATTAAGCTAGCAAATCCTAAAGCTCATCTCATTTGTCTTCCTTCTCGCATGATCACACTTAAACTGCCTACTGTCCAGTGTCTGAAAACTATTATTTCATCTATTTTATCAAGTTTACAGTTGCTTACAGTTGAAAAATAATTCCTATTGCTGCTAATTCCTCATGGTCAGAGGAGAAATCCTCCAGTCTCCTATAAAATTAATCTAATAAATTTTTGCTCCACCATTCTGCTGAAACCCCTTGCATCAAGCCCTCCAATGACTTCCCAGTTGCTAAATCCAATACCATTTGTATTTAAGATTCACAGAAGACCATTAACTCTCCTCTAGAACTTATGAAACTACTGTAGAAGATATAAGTAGGGTGACATGTAAGAGCATTAAGTAAAACTGTATAGCACTCTAGGTCTAAAGAAAATTAGTCATAGATTCATAAGTCTTTCTTAGCATAGGCTCACCTAGGTGAAATGCAACTTGTTTTAAAAAGTACCTGGGATTTTGTTTTACTCAGGTATGGTGAGGACAGGGTTTCCCAGATGACTCAGTGGTGAAGAATCCACCTGCCAACCAGGAGACACAGGTTTGATCCCTGGGTTGTGAAGATCCCGTGAAGAAGGAAATGGCGACCCACTCCAGTATTCTTGCCTGGAGAATCCCATGGACAGAGGAGCCTGGTGGGCTACAGTCCACGGGGTCAGAAAAGAGTCAGACAGGACTGAGGGACTAAACAACAACATGGTGAGGATGACAGATCAGGAGACGATTGCTATTGGAAAGATAGTTTATTAATCACTGTTTCCAGGAATAGGGCACATGCCACACCACACAGGACCACCTAGGGAAGCACCAAGGTCGGTCAGGAGGCAGAAGGAGTGAGGAGAAAGCATGGGCAAAGGACTTTATTATGGTTTTTCATGGGAAGAAATGAGCAAGGCTGGGTAGGCAGCTGTCATAGGGCTGCTTTGTTTGAATAATTTCAGTGGGCTCTGGGTTACAGGGGTGGTCCCTAGTTATCCAGCACCTGGCTGTGAGGTGAACAGAGCAGAAGGATATTGCCTCCTAGACTGTGAAAGTCAGAGAGAGGAGATGGTTTGGAGTATGGACACTGGATTGGTTACTTTGCATATGGAAGGCATGCTTACAGGCAGGTTGCTTGCTGTCTCTAGGAATTAGCTAACCCTGGGAGGGGCTATCCCTCCCCTGTCCACAAGGCCCCAAGATACCAAAGCATCATAAAAATACAAACCATAAAAGACATTTTTATCACACAACAATAGCAAGCCAACCTACCTCACACAGATTTTCTTCATCAGGGAACGAGAAAGGGGAGATACTGTGATTCACGGAGACTCTGGTCTCGTCCTGGGTCCTGTGGCGGGGCACCAGTCACTGCAGTGTCCGGACCACCGTCTTGTCTCAGCTGGATTCCTGCAGTTGCCTCCTTGCATCTCCTTTTACTTTGTTCTTTTTCTCCACACTGCTAGTTTCCCCACCAGAGACTGAACCCACGCACTTGGCAGTGAAAATGCAGAGGCCTAACCACTGGGCCACTAGGGAATTCCGAGCACTGTTTTTCTCTACTTCAAGGAGTCATTTTCAGAAGTTATGAAAAAGGAGTGAAAATCATGGATAACATCAACACCATCATTAGAAAAGCAACCACGCTGGTATGTATGCTCTCTCTACAATATATTAGGACTAGAGTAGATGGTGAGAATGGGGCAGAGTGTGGTCACCAAGACTAGGAGTAGGATAGGGTTATTCCTTGTTATTATGTATTGATATATCGAACCAGAACTTTGGAAAGATGTATCCGACTGTAAAAATTTGTTATCAAATCCACTAGAGCTAGGACTAGTGGATTTCAAGATAAAGGAAGATTTAAATAAATGTAATTTAGACAAAAACCTGCTGAAAGAGGATTAGTAGAGGAGCTCAGGTGAGTTGTGCATTTCAGGTAATTGGGTTAGAAAACCAATGGGTAAAGTCCTTTTCAAATTTATGCTGTGACGCTATTCTTTATTCGTGTGTGTGTGTGTGTGTGTACAGGGCATACTGTGTGTAAAGTTCCATCTGCAGCTGTTTATAACTCTGAGAATTACCCCTCTCTGTGCTGTGGTTTCCACTCCACAAACTCCCTCTCCACTAACACAGTAACTATAGAACAGTTTTACAGCCTGCCTTGACCTTTTTGTTGCTGATGTTGTTTTAGAGTGGGAGTAGTGGGGGGCTGCAGGGGAAAGCCAGAGAAGTGTCCAGCTGGGAGTTCCCCTCAGAGGGAGGGAGCACACATCCTGCCTAGAAAGGGCTGGTTTCTCTGAGCAGTCCATTTGCGATGTATGAACACCCGGGCCATAGGAGGTCAGAATTCTACTGTTTATTAATACTTTATCCCATTTTTCTTGTCATTTACTCTGTGCCTCTAGTTTCATTTTCTATTGCTATTTTATGTTTTTCTGGCTCACTCTCTAGGTCTTTAGAACATGCCTTTTTCTCTGGCTCTGGGTCTATATACCATGATAATTTTCATATTCAGTTTTCTTTCTAGGCTATGTTAGCAACATTGAGGTTTTGGATGAATGTACTGCCAAATGATAAAATGTATGGTTGCACATATTTACTTATCTATCCGTAAATCCTTTCATTTACAATGAAAGCTGTGATTATTGTGCAAAACCAGAGAAGCACAGAAGAAAGAAAAGCATCAAATTACAAATTATTTAAAAGTTAAGAGATAAAAAAAAAGGTTAAGGGATAGCCAGTTGTATTTTTTCTGGTGGTAAAATGGAGAATGCACTGATTTTGGAATAGGAAAACTTGGGTTCAAATAGACATTCTGCTGTTTCTTGACATCCGGGTCAGTAAAACTGAAGTCTGAATTTAATGTGGCCGCATGTGGAAGGTCCTACTGAGAGGCGCCACCAATAAAAGCTAAGAGACTTTTGCACTGAATAATCAGGAACTGGAGTATTAGGGTTTTTCAATGCCTACACATTGTCTCTCTGTCCCCACCTACCCCACATGATGGCATGTACTGAATCTTGAAAAGAGGAGAGAGGAGAGTAAGTGCTATATTGAATCTAATATTGTTGTATTTAAATAGCCTTTAGAATAGGTGATACTTTCTGAATAAAATATTTCTAGAGCTTAAATACAATTGGATGAAAAGAGTGAATCATTTTTACGAAATCCTAGGAAAGCATTTCATTCCTTCGAACAAGCAAGGCTCTTAAACCTCTGAAATCCTCCTCGATGGCAAGTGCTTCAACCCCTAGAGGGCAGCATGCCCTCAAAGAAACTCACCCAGGGCCCAGTTGGAAGCCACTGAAATGGCCAATCATTGTCTTGAATTGTCTTTTATCAACCGTTGGGGTCCCAAAGAGTCGGACACGACTGAGCGACTGAACTGAACCTTACGAAAGACCCTATAGAAACCCTACCAAGAACTTAGGAGAACTTAACCATTTCTGATAACTACCACAGATATATGTTCCATTGACACCATCAAATAAAAAGCATTGCAAACCCTAGGAAATTAAACCTGGTTGAATCCCCACCACCTTGGCTGAAGGAAGGCTGCTTAGGAGGAAGCACCTCCGGGTTCTAAGATGGGCTTGCTTCTTCGACAGCGACTTCCCATCAGTAGCTCTCCTCTGCAGCCTCTCTTCAGGGTGTCTCAGAGGGACATGGAGGGAATAAGAGGTCTCTGCCCTTCTTCATCCCACCCACCCACCCACCCGCTTCGCTTCCCTTCATTCTTGGGTTAAGAATTAGGGCGTTTCGAGCACTTCAGCGGAGAAGGCAATGGCACCCCACTCCAGTACTCTTGCCTGGAAAACCTCATGGACGGAGGAGCCTGGTAGGCTGCAGTCCATGGGGTCGCTAGGAGTCGGACACGACTGAGCGACTTCACTTTCACTTTTCACTTTCATGCATTGGAGAAGGCAATGGCAACCCACTCCAGTACTCTTGCTTGGAGAATCCCAGGGACGGCGGAGCTTGGTAGGCTGCTGTCTATGGGGTCGCACAGAGTCGAACACTGACGCGACTTAGCAGCAGCAGCAGCAGCAGCAGCAGCAGAGCACTTGAGACACGCACAGTTCTTAGCCGCGATTCCTAGGATTCTAGAATTAACTCGTGCTTTTCCTTGCGAACACCGTCATCATTGCTTCACATATAGTGGGAAGACGCGGGCCCCACCCACACCCACACCCACCCACACCCACAACCACATCCCGCAGTGATACAACCAGGCCCGTGGTCCACGCCCTTCAGACTCTCGCGGTCTCCCCCCTGGCTTGTCGCGCTAGGCCCCTGCAGCTAGGGCTCTCCGCAGCCTCCACGGGCGTGCCTTCTTCAGAAGCCCTGGGTTGTAGTCCAGTCTCAACCTCTAACCGGGGCCTCTCGCCTCTAATGCGCAGAGAGGGGAATGACGCCAAGCACCTTCACCCACATCCTGGAGTGGCAGATGGGGGTTACCAGTCACTTTGATGCCAAAATCATATTGGCTAACAGGTAATACAATTTCTCCTATTCATCAAGACGCATCAGTGAGCTCTCTATACAGGTTCTGGTTTGACTTGGATTTGGGGTGACTCTTTCCACTTTTTTTTTTTCAAACAGCATCTGGGTTTGGGTGGATAAAACACTTTCCCTCTGTGTATGGGATGTTGTCAAAACAGGACACTAGAGTTGGTTCTTTTTTAATGAAAAATAACCCTTCTAGTATTAAAAGGCAGTATCTATTAATTCAATTGAACATTATTTTCATAAGCAAATATGTTTGAAGAGATTAGCAAGTAAATGCATAAATTACCTACATTGAAAGCTGTTACTGGCAGATATGATAACACATTTCTTGTTAACTAGTTTACATTGCTTTTGAAGTGAATTTCTGGCTGACAGTGTTTATGTCACAGATGGTATCCTCACCTGCTTCATTAAGGCCTGTTTAGAATACAGTTCTAATGTAGGTTTTATCCCATGTAAAGCCACCTAGAGATCATTTTAAACGATCATATCAACTAACAAACACGTAATCAAGAAGCTCTTAAAATTTTATCAAAATTCAGGTCTTTCACTATTAGCAAACCTGCTTCATTAACATATTAATAGATAATGTTCCTGCTCATAATTAGGGTGTATTTTCTTTGCATCATTGTAGTTGAAAGAATTCAGGTGGAGTTTGTTAGAAAAGTTGCTTTTTTTCCCCTTCAATTTCTGGGAACAAAGCACCTGGAGAAAACACTTCAGGTTGACACTCCTGAGCACCATTCCTATTTTAATCACTGCTTCCTCCTGCCCACAATTTTCCCTCCTTAAACTTCATTTTATCACTCATTTCCCCCATATTCAACTCTCTATGACTTACAGCCATGATAAGCAGTGAACTATATGCAGACAGGCAAGGGTTTGGCCCATGCACTGAGGATAAATGCTACCTGTAAGAGAAATCCCAGGTACAAACATATTAATATTTTCATCTCAAGTTTGAGAGAAGTGGCAACATAAAGCCTGAAAAGAAGCTCATGTTTTTCTTTAAAAAAAAAAAATTTCAGCCACTTGTTCAAAATATAAGTGTATAGAACAAAGAATAGAGCCTATGCCTATATTTCTATTAAAAGAGCAATCTCTTTTATCTATTAAAAGAATGGCATCTTACAGAGAGGTATAATTCAGAGGGCTACCTAGGAAGGGTTTTTTTCTTTAATGACCACAGTGTTAGATTAAGTCTGTCATTGAGCTCCTGGGAATAAAGTGCATCATTATTTTGAAATATTGTATTCTCACTAGCGATGTACTCATTGTGATACATTCACAATAAAGAATGGAATAAGCATTATCTCGAGATCACAATTATCTTAAGGTCACAATCTCATTTTAAATAAAAGGAAAACTGATATATATATATACTAAAAATAGCAATTATCATCTCATATGGTCTAAATATTTAGCTGAGGCTATTTACCAAAACTGCTCTGAAGCCACACCATTCTGTGACTTTAAAACTCACCTGTGACATGAGGCAGAAGCTGCACACACAGTCTAAGCATTTTGGAACATGTTGTATGGGCCAGAGGTTAGTTTTACTTGTAAGGAGTACACATGTTAGTCTTGCTGCACTTGAGTGTCTTAGGTCTTAAGAGGGCATGTAGTTGCCCCACTCATTTTATCCAGAACCATTTGCAAGCCCAGAGTTCAGCAACTCTGTCTCTCAGCTGTTAGGGACAGAGGTGAGTGACTCTTCTTTTTTTTTTTAACCACATATATTTCTTATAATTTGCTGGCCCTGATTTTCTCCATATGAGAAAAAAAAAGAATCTATGTGTTATTAAAGAGATAGAATATGCAGGCTGTGCGGGGAGAGTAAGTTGAATGGGATCCTGAAGAATGTTTTCATCGTCCACCCAGGATACTGGGATAAAGGGAGGATTCAGACACCATACTGAAGATTTAGCTGGGGCACTCAGGAGAGGCACTGCCTCTTTGCTCCGTTAACAGTGGAATCCTAAACTTGTATTTCTACAGTGATGAATTACACATACAGGAATTCATACTGCACCCGTTAGCTATCTGCACTGTCCAATATGGAAATCACTAGCCATGTGTAGATATTGAGCACTGAAATGCAGTTAGTGCAGCTGAGGAACTGAGTTTTAGATTTTATTTTTATTCATTATTTATTCTTAACTAAATTTAGATAGCCAAGTGTGGCTGGTGGCTATGGTATTGGACACCACAGATTTACTATATCCCATGGAAGAGTTTGTTGCTGTTGTGTAGTCTCTCAGTCATGTCTGGCTCTTTGCAACCCCTTGTAGCTGGCCAGGCTCCTCTGTCCATGGGAGTTAAGATTCTGGTAATGTCAGTGAACTAGAGACCCCTGGTGGAAAGGGCTGTTCTCTGCAGGACACAAAGCACATCTTAGTAAATGGGCGGCTTTTTTTCCCCCTAAGGTTCAGCTATTTCGGGATTCTACACATATTTTGATGCTAACGCTACCACTTAAATTAACATGAAAATTCTCTAGGTATTACAGGATAGAATAATGTAGAATTCAGTGGCTAATTATTACACTGGTTGATGATCACAGTTCACAGATATCAAGTCTCTGTTATTAGGTTGACAGGACATTGGTAGGATAGCAGATATGGTTTAAAACACTACCCTCTGGTTGTCTGGCATGAGTAATGAAATATCCTAGGTCCCTAGCCAGGCCAAGAAGCATTCTTCAGAAAGGATGATGGTCTCAAGTCTTATTATATAAATTAAGAGGTAATACAGCTTGGCTGAAGTCTGTGCTAAAGTCAGGACAATGGCTGTTTGATCACTTGACTAGAAGAGAAATGCTTATGCTGCCTCCACCCACAGGCTTTCACACAGCTACATACAGCTGCCTCCTCGATATTTCGGTAACCTGGTATCCATATGCTGGACTCAAAAGTAGAGATTCTGGCCTCTTTTACCTCTCTTAAATCGTGCTCCCTAAGATGGAGTTTCCTGATAAATATGGTTCCTTTCTGATCCCACTGCCTTCTATACTGCTTGTTTTTCTCTAGCCATCAAAAGCTGTAACTACCCCAACCACAGTCCTTATCTGTTCACCCTGCAGAGAGTTGAGGGCTTCCTTTTCCTTCTCTGGCCATTCTTACCTCTTCCCACATTCCATCTTTGCTTGATGTCAGCCCTAACACTCCTGCTTTCTTGGGTGAAACAGTATGAAAATGATGGATAGTTAGAATAGGCAAAGAACTCATTAGAAACTTAACCATGGGTCCAAGTTCATATGATAAACGTGTCATTTCAGTTTAGTGCGAAAAGAGTAGTTTATGGAACCAGCAAAAATCATTTCCCATGCAGAAGAAAATGAAGTTAGGTCTCTATCACGCACCCTGAAAAAATTGTTTAAATTTGTCTAAGATTATTTTATTAATTCTCAATCACCAGAAAACCCCGATTTCAGTATTTCCTTTTTAATGTATGCTTGTGTGGACGCTAAGTTGCTTTAGTTCAACTCTTTGAGACACCATGGGCTGTAGCCCTCCAGACTCCTTGTACATGGGATTTCCCAGGACAAGAATACTGGAGTGGGTTGCCATTTCCTACTCCAGGGGATGCTCCCAACCCGGGAATCAAACCCAAGTTTCTTATGTCTCCTGCATCAATAGGCAGGTTCTTTACCACTAGCACCACCTGGGAAGCCCCTTTTAATGTATAGATTGTATCAAGAGAGGACTAGGAGAATCCTCTGTATACAGCTGTTAATTGAAACCTCCCTTTCCATTAAAAACTATATTTTTATATCTTATAAAAAAGATACAAAAGATGGACACTAATATCTTCATTTTTAGATTAAATGTTAAATTATCTTATTCTAAATAATGCAGATAATTGGAGACAAAAATGAGATTAGAGTCCCATATTTTAAAAATTCCAGTACTCAATTATGCAACACTTTATTGTTTTAATATTTCCTCCTGTTCTGTTTTTTTCACTGAAAGCCCTGTGTGTTCAGGGAAACCCTTAGTCCTTGGCAACTGGACAATTGGTCATCCTACAAAGGTCTTCTCTTTTATAAGCTAAAAGCTAAGACAAACTAGAGTAGTAATAGGAAGAAAAGTGAAGTTATTGAGTCATAACTTTGATGAGGCTTTTAATGTGAAGAAATATCATTTTGAGGAATTTCTAATTCCTATGTGAATTAGAGCACTATGTGAAATATTGAGTCTTGGTCCCTGTAGAGAAAACCAGTAAAGTACACACGTGAAATTGCCATCTTAACTGACAGGGATATGTGACAAGTGATGATATAAAACAAATGATAATTATAAATAATCAAGTTTCATGAATTTGTTGATTGTTTTTCCTGTCTCTGTGCACATTAGCTGCCAGCTTGCTAGAATCTAACTAGCTAGCTGAGAGATAGATCTGTCTATGCCAAATCTTTACCTTGAATTTTTGAAAAATTCTGTTTTCTTTATTGTTTTTATCTACTTAATTTTTCATAGCCTATATGTAGTTATTATTCATATAAGTAAAAAAATATGAGGTTTAATTCTTAAAAATATGAAAAATTCATCTACATTATCATAGACTTTAAAACAGACTCCTTTTCCCTTTGGATCATCAAACTTTAAGCCAGCTCTGTGTTGAAGCCCAGCTGTGGTGGAGTAGAAAAAATTTTCAGTTTGAAATGAGGCAGATTTATTGGTTTTGTGATCTTGAGTTAATTACTTAGCCTTTTTTATTCTAGGTTCTTCCTTTTAAAATGTGTGTAATACCTACCATCTGAAAGAATTGTGTGAGAATCAAATGACATTGTATAGAAACCACTGGCAAGTGGAAGATTATCAGAAACTAATAAGGTACATGCCATGATTAACAGGGGCAAACAATGAATGGTGCCTGAATCAAGCATCAGTATTTGAATTGAAGCCAAATTTGTCACTGGCTAACCCTGACTATGAAATACATACTTAACTCTTGACTATCAGCTTCCTTATCTGTAAAATGGGAATAATTTATCCCTGTTTACCTTTGTTAACTTTTTTCTTTATCTTTTAGTTGTAAAAAGGAAAATGAAGTAAAATACACCTTCAAAGTAAAGAAAGAACTCTCCATCCACGTGATGCTAGGTTCCTGGCAATACTATCCCTCCTGTAAGTTTGTGTCCACACATCAGCTCGTATCCCACAAGATGTGCTTCCTACATCCATCATTTAGGCATCATGCCCTCCAAGCTTGACCTTTACTTGGCTATTTTGTTCCCTCCCAATCAAGATATGGCTCCTAGCCACCAGCCCAGCTTCTTGTCTCTTAAATGAGTTCTTGGCAGGGCAGCTGTGTCATTTGCAGGGCCCAGGGCAAAAATGCTGGGAAAAAAGCAGGAAAGTACTAAATATAAAACATTACAAAACTAAATAGTTTTACCATCTGATCCAGCCATTTTTGAGCTCTTTGGTGTTTACCCAAAGGAGTTTAAAACTTATGTTCACAAACACCTGCATGTTTTTATGAGGTTTATAGCAGCTTTATTCATAATTGTCAAAACTCAAAAACAATCAAGATGTCCTTTGGTAGGTGAGTGGATAAATAAACTGTGGTACATCTGGACAATGGAATATTATTCAGCATTAAAAAGAAATGAGCTATCAAGCCATGAAAAGATATGGAGAAAACTTAAATGCATATTACAAAGTGAAAGAAACCAATCTGAAAAGGCTATCTACTATATGATTCCAAGTATTTATGACATTCTGGAAGAGGTGACACTATGGAGATAGCAAGAAGGTTAGAGGTTGCCAGATGTTGGGGAGGGGAGGTAAGGATGAATAGGCAGAGTACAGATGAATTCTGGGGCAATGAAACTGCTGTGTATGATAAGTATAATGGTAGATACATATCATCATAAATTAACATATAGATTGTGTAGGGACCAAGTGTGAACCAATATAATTTATGGACTCTGGGTGACAATGATGTGTCAGTGTAGGTTTATCCGCTGTAATAAATGTACCCCTTATTTGGGGGATGTTGATAATGGGGAAGGCTGAGGACTTAAGTGTGGAGGTAGAGTAAGTATGGGAAATCTTTAGATCTTCCCCTCAATTTTGCTGTGAATCTAAAACTGCTCTAAAAAATAAAGTCCAGTATTTTTTAAAGGGATGTAAGGTTGTCCCCTTGACAGATTTGCCCATCATTTTTCCTTGGGTAGATTGTAGCTGTGTCTTATATTAGTTATTGATTTATCACATTTCTTTCAAGAGTCCTTAGAAACTTTCAGCACTGATTTCACCTGTAAGGAAGACCTGTTTCCTGAAGCTGTGTTTCATTGTTCAATGAAAGATTCTCTGTCCTTTAACTTTTCTAATTCCTCTATCTAAGGTATTTTTTTCCTCAACTAATGTTAGTCCCAAACAACCCTGTTTACCCTTTAATGGTCAATTCTACTGTTTGAAACTATTTCTCTTTTTTATACAAGTCACTAGGGCTTGCTTGAAATGCACTAGTGTGCAGGTTTTATAAGTTATTCTTTTTAAAATGTATATATTTTTAATTGAAGGATAATTGCTTTAAAATATTGTGTTGGTTCTGCCATACATCAACATGAATCAGCCATAGGTATACATCTGTCCCCTCCCTCTTGAACTTCCCTGCTACCTCCCACCCCATCTCACTCCTCTAGGTTGCCACAGAGCCCTGGTTTGAGTTTCCTGAGTCATACAGCAAATTTCCACTGGCTGTCTATTTTACATATGGTAGTATATATGTTTTCATGCTGCTCTTTCCATTTGTCCCACCCTCTCCTTCCTTCCCCCCTGCTCCGTGTCCATTAGTCTGTTCTCTTAGATGTCTGTATCTCCATTGCTGTGCTGCAAATAGGTTCATCAGTACCATCTTACTAGATTTCATATGTATGTGTTAAAATATGGTATTTGTTTTTCTCTTTCTGCCTTAATTCACTCTGTATAATAGGCTCTAGGTTCATCCAGCTCATTAGCATTGACTCAAATGTGTTCCTTTTTATGACTAATATTCCATTTTAATAACTTATTCTTTTATAAGTAACTATATCTCATGTCTTACAATTCTCAACAGAGACTAAAATTAGAGGTTTCACCTGAAAATGAAATAAAATTATAAAATGTTCTTTTTTAAAATTCAGTGATACATGATCCAATATGGACAAAGCTCAAAAACATTATGCTAAGTGAAAGAAGCTAGACACAAAAGATGTCCTATCTTATGATATGATAAACATATCATATGATTCAATTCATATGAAATGTCCAGAACAGACAAATCTGTAGAGATAGAAAGTAGATTAATGATTGACTCGGGATGAGTGGAGGAGCTGGGTGTTACTATTAATACTAATGGATGGGAGGTTTCTTTTTGAGCTGATGAAATGTTCTAAACTGCATTGCTGTGATGGCTGCACAGCTCTGTAAATATTCTAAAATTAAAATTATTGAATTATAATTTACAGTGGGAAATTTATGGTATGGAAATTATATCTCAATTAAGTTGTTTAAAAATAAAATCAATGGATATGACCCTCTGTTGAACATATGCATCTAATTCCAGTTTTCTCTGTTTTTCACATCTCCTTTTGTCATTTTCTATTGGGTTGGTCAAAAAGTTCACTTGGATTTTTTCCATAAGATCTTATGGAAAACATTGAATGAGCTTTTGGCCAATCCAATATTTTTATTCTTTCTAGTGTAGCCTTCTAAAATTCATCCTGTTATTAGAACCAGGAACATCTCAAATTTTCTTTTAAAAGAAATGCATAAAAAATATAGAAAAAATCAGAGCAGACAATTACTAAAGCATAAAACTTTGATTTGTTTGATGAAATCTTCCCTAGTTCACCTAAATTAGCAAACTTGCCTAATAAATTTTAAATATGGTAGGTTTATTTAAGCTCTTAGAAAAGTTCTACTTGTTTTGTGAAAAAGTATCCAGGCAAGGTTAGAGAAGGAGCTATCTGAAAATAGGGCTGCTGCTATGGACTGAATATGGCCTCATCAAATTCATATGTTGAACCCTAATACCTAATGGTATTCAGAGGTGGGGCCTTTGGCAGGTAAGGTCCCTGGAGAAGGAAACGGCAACCCACTCCAGTATTCTTGCCTAGAAAATCCCATGGACGGAGGAGCTTGGTGCAGGCTACTGTCCATGGGGTCACAAAGAGTCAGGCACAACTGAGCAACTTCACTTCATTTCACTTCACTTACGTCATGAGGGTAGAGCCCTCATGAATAGGATTAGTGCCCTTATGAGTAACCAGAGAACCTACTTCCTCTCTCTCTGCCATGTGAGATTTTGCTAAGAAGATGGCCATCTGCAGACCAGGAAGCAGACCTCACCAGACACCAGGTCTGTCAGCACTTTGATGTTGGATGCTGCAGTCTCCAAAACTGAGGCTGAGAAGCAATTATTTAAGCCACCCAGTCTATGGTATGTTGGTGATAGAACCCTGAACTAAGACAGCTGCTGAGTGGGAGTCCTAGGGTCAGCAGATCCAAGATCCCCAGGGTTCACAGCCATTGAGACAAAGTTGCTGCCAATACCAAATTTTGGCTACATAGTGAAAGAAAAGTGAAGTCGCTCAGTCGTGTCCGACTCTTTGCGACCCCATAGACTGTAGCTTACCAAGGCTTCTCTGTCCCTGGGATTTTCCAGGCAATAGTACTGGAGTGGATTGCCATTTCCTTCTCCAGGGCATCTTCCCAACCCAGGGCTCAAACCCAGGTCTCCTGCATTGTAGACAGACGCTTGACTGTCTGAGCCACCAGGGAAGTCCTAAATCCTTATGGCTACATAAGCAGTCCCTAAACATATATTATTTGTCTGGCTGCAGAAATTGAAAGAAAAGCAGTAGAGGAAGGCCAAAGATGAAGAATAATGACAGCTGAGCTGCTCTTTTTGGCCATCACTATTCACCGGGCACTGCGCTGAGTGCTTTACGCACATTCAGTTAATCCACACAGTTCTATTTCTAAATTGGAAGTAGAGAAACTAAGGCTCAGAGAACTTAAATAACCTGCCCAAGGTTTCACAGCTATAAACGAATCTCTGTATATGTAGTGTTAAAAAGATATCAGACCTGGGACTTCCCTGATGGTCCAGTGGTTAAGAATCCATCTGCCAATGCACAGGACACAGATTCAATCCCTGGTTTGGAAACTAAGATCCCACATGGCACAGGGCAACTAAGTCTGTGCACCCTAGAGCCCGTGCTCCACAATAAGAGGGTTACCCCTGTTTACCCCAAATAAAGAAACTCTGCATGTAGCAACCAAGACCCAGCATGGTCAATAATTTAAATAAACAAATTAAAAAAAGAAGATATCAAAAACCTCATTGAGTAAAGAACCCCAGAAAATCATTACTACTTACCCATTTTGGAATTCACTAGTTGTATACAATTGAAACAAGTGTTATCACCAATGAGGTATTTGTTTTCTTCATATGTGCCTATGCAGTTCCAAATTGCTAAGCCTCTTCCCTCAGAGTATAAAAATGCACATTAGAGCTTTAACCCGTAACAAAGGGAAGTATGTCATATTACAACTTAGTTTAAACTAACCCCTGGAGTGCTGCGATTTGTCCATGTTGGATCAAAGGTTCTTCCCAAGCAGTCCGATTTTATGAATTTTACTGAGCTCTGTTAAATAGCATCCCATTAGCATCATCATGAATGAGGAGCGAGGGGTGGGCTCGGCACAAAAGCATGACCTCTTATTAGTTGCTATTCTGATACTTTATTTGTCAGCACTGATTCAATGGCAGGCAGAGAAGGCTCATAGGAGATTATGTAGAAAGACTGTGCTACACTTTTCAGCCTTTCTCAAGCCATCAGGGTAAAGAATTGACTGCTACTTACATCCATAATTATATGTGGCAGTTTGGCTCCGTAATTAAATTCAAAATAAATCACATGCAGCAATTTGTTAAATTTAAATAATGTTACAAAAAAATAAAAAGATGAGTGAATGAAATGAGCTTCTGAACTTAGGGATATGATTTGAGGAAAGACTGTCATTCAAACTAGCAGGGTTTGTGGCTGCAAAAATAAACTCAGTGACACTTAACTATGCTGAATCTAGGATGTGATGAGGCCATTAAAATCTCTGCCATTGGACTGGGTTACAAAGGAGACGACTGCAATAAACCCTTATGTATAGGAAATTCAAAATAAGTAATGTTCATAAACTGGTTTCAGTTTATTTTCCAAATGATTAAGAATTATGCATAATATTTATTAAAATCTAGTAAGATTTTTCCCAGTCCTTTAGAAGAGGCTGAGGTACAAAAAAAGAGATTTATCCAAATCAGTATCAGAACTAGGATAAATTAAAATAACTATGTCTAACAATAACAGCACTACATGCTTGCTGAATTTTTTTTTTATTAGAAAGCACTCTCATATACATTAAATAGGTACATATATCCCAAGATAGAGTCCAGAAAAAGACTTGGTTTATGGTCCCTTTAAGCTCTTCACTGCTAGGGGAGACAGACAGGGTGGAACAGGGTAAATGGGTTGACCTAGGGCTAGACTGGAGAAGGCAATGGCAGTCCACTCCAGTGTTCTTGCCTGGAGAATCCCAGGGACGGGGGAGCCTGGTGGGCTGCCGTCTATGGGGTCGCACAGAGTCGGACACGACTGAAGCGACTTAGCAGCAGCAGCAGCAGCAGCAGCAGGGCTAGATTAGCCCAACAGAGGTGATGGACAGTAGAACAAAGGTTGATAAGGGGATTTTCCCTGGTGTCCTCATAGAAAGAACTTCAAGGCCTGGAACCTAGACATTAGGCGTGGATGGTGTAGCTGAGTTATCACTCTTTGCGATAGAACATAGTATGCTAGTGGCTAGAGATATAAAGGTCCACGCTTCTCCAGTTGGGTGGAATACCTGATTCTAGGCAGGCTGACAAGAGGTATTAAGCTTTAGTGTGCCTCCCAGAGATGCGAGGGAGACAGTGGAAAACAACATCTATCTACTTGCATCTCTATCACATGCATAAACTTCGTACGCTTATTGATTGCTTTAGGAGTAAAGTAGTAAGCAACTTTGAACCAAGTCTAAATTACTGTTCTTGCCCATCCTTGAACTTGAACCAAATTTTGGGGGTCTGTCAAATGCAGTGTAGTCAGGCTTCCATGACCAAAACCAGTCCTCCAATAATCTGAATTATGAGTTAGGCAGTCTATTCTAAGGTTTTACTTAGAATATAAGGAAATAATTCTCCAACTTGGTGAGGGAACAATCCACCAAAGATAGGCAGCTTCTGCAGTCAGACTTTTAAAAAATTAACAGTTTTATCTAAGAAAAGCTGATAATAATTAATTTATATATATTTTTTGTTACAAAAGGGCTGATTCTAATTTTCCTGAACTGAAAGCAGCCTGTTCTATGGTAGATATCTACTGTATCATATCTGCCATATTCTCTCTCTTAGACCAAGTAACTCAGTCCAGCTAACACTCATGATAAGAAGGTATACAAGGGAAAGAATATCAGAAGGCGGAGATCACTGGAGACCACCTTACAGGCTGCCTACCACAATCCAACCTCACTAATAATCAAACACACAGTAACAAAGTACCATTTACATTGTTTTTAATTATTAAAGTTTTGAAATGATAACATCTAGCAATTGCCAAGATATGATAAAACATGCTTTGTTAGGAGCAAACATGAATTGATACAATGTTTTGGAAAGCAATCTATATATATGCATTGCTGCTGCTAAGTTGCTTCAGTTGTGTCCGACTCTGTGCAACCCCATAGATGGCAGCCCACCATGCATTCAGTTCAGTTCAGTCGCTCATTCGTGTCCGACTCTTTGCGACCCCATGAATCGCAGCACGCCAGGCCTCCCTGTCTATCACCAACTCCTGGAGTTCACTCAGACTCACATCCATCGACTCAGTGATCCCATCCAGCCATCTCATCCTCTGTCGTCCCCTTCTCCTCCTGCCCCCAATCCCTCCCAGCATCAGAGTCTTTTCCAATGAGTCAACTCTTCGCATGAGGTGGTCAAAGTACTGGAGTTTCAGCTTTAGCATCAGCCCTTCCAAAGAAATCCCAGGGCTGATCTCCTTCAGAATGGACTGGTTGGATCTCCTTGCAGTCCAAGGGACTCTCAAGAGCATTCTCCAACACCACAGTTCAAAAGCATCAATTCTTCTGCCCTCAGCCTTCTTCACAGTCCAACTCTCACATCCATACATGACCAGAGGAAAAACCATAGCCTTGACTAGACAGACCTTTGTTGGCAAAGTAATGTCTCTGCTTTTCAATATGCTATCTAGGTTGGTCATAACTCTCCTTCCAAGGAGTAAGCGTCTTTTAATTTCATGGCTTCAGTCACCATCTGCAGTGGTTTTGGAGCCCCTAAAAATAAAGTCTGACACTGTTTCCACTGTTTCCCCATCTATTTCCCATGAAATGAGGGGACCGGATGCCATGATCTTCGTTTTCTGAATGTTGAGTTTTAAGCCAACTTTTTTACTCTCGTCTTTCACCTTCATCAAGAGGTTTTTTAGTTCCTCTTCACTTTCTGCCATAAGGGTGGTGTCATCTGCACATCTGAGGTGATTGACATTTCTCCCGGCAATCTTGATTCCAGCTTGTGTTTCTTCCAGTCCAGCGTTTCTCATGATGTACTCTGCATAGAAGTTAAATAAGCAGGGTGACAATATACAGCCTTGATGTACTCGTTTTCCTATTTGGAACCAGTCTGTTGTTCCATGTCCAGTTCTAACTGTTGCTTCCTGACCTGCATAATCACAGCTATATATATATATATATGTGTGTGTGTGTGTGTGTGTGTATATAAATTCCCACATATTATTTATTTTAATAATTACCATCAAAAAAGGTTAAAATTAGTTAATAGACAATAAAAATTATCTAAAAGTCCATTACTCAAATTCAATTATTAATAGCATTTCAGAGTAAATTTCTTAGTCTTTTATTCTTACAGGAATTGCTGGGAACTGTCAAAGATGGCATAATAAAGAAAAATAGGAAGCTGGTTTTAGAAAAGGCAGAGGAACCAGAGACCAAATTGCCAACATCTGCTGGATCATTGAAAAAGCAAGAGAGTTCCAGAAAAACATCTATTTCTGCTTTATTGACTATGCAATGAGATGAGATGGTTGGATGGCATCACCGACTCAATGGACATGAGTTTGGGTAAACTCTGGGAGCTGGTGATGGACAAGGCCTGGTGTTCTGCAGTCCATGGGGTCACAAAGAGTTGGACACAACTAAGCAAATGAACTGAACTGATCATATAACCCAGCTTGCAATCTCATGCCTAGAAATCTACCTACCTAAGAGAAATGAACACCAGTGTTCATAAACAAAAAATCTACTTGCATGCATTTAGTAGCTTTAATCCTAATTACAAAGACAAAAGCCCCCAAACTGAAAACAACTCATATGCTCTTCATTTAGTGAATGAATAAACAAATCATGATACATCCATATAAATGGATTACTCCTCAACAATAAAAAGGACCTACTGATATATGCAACAAAACTGATGAATTTCAGACACCCTGTGCTAAATAAATGAAGCCACATTCAGAAGGCTATATATTATATGATTTCATTTATATGGAATTCCGGAAAAGGTAAAGTTATAGGGACAGAAAACAGATACTTGGTTGCCAGGGGCTTAGGAGTGACAAGGGTTGACTATAAAAGAGCAGCATTGGGGAATTTTTGAGATGATGAAACTGTACTGCATCTTGGTTCTAACGGTGGTTACAAGACTATATGTAACTTTGGTAAAAATTATAGACCTGTGTGCTAAAAAGAGTGGGTTTTACTCTACGTGACAAGATTAAGTGACTTTCCCAAGGTTATTAGACTAGTCTGCATTGTTTTCCATATCGAGTAGTTCTGTCTTTACCTCTTTCTACCTTAGACTCTGTAAAGATATTTCAGGCACCAACAAGCCAGTTCAATTCAGTTTGGATACATTTTGTTGAGTCATAGTTCCCACATGACTAGAGGAAAGAATGACCCTGAACAACAATGGTTTAGTGGGTTTAGAGTGCCTGGAGGAATTGATTTGGAGGTCGTTTAAATGGTGTCTTCTCCCTCTTAAGGATCTCTTAACGGAAGACAATAGGCCCCAGCTGCTGCTGCGTTAGGATTTCTCCTCTAAGGAAGAAAAGGAAAACTAACTTTTTAATGAATTCTAACCATGGTACCTGAAGAAATATGAGAATAAGAAATTTTACATATATTATCTCATTTTCTCATCACAGCAGTTTTCCAAACCAAGATATTATTATTCCCATTTTATACACAAGAAAACTGAGGCTAAAAGTGATTAACAATCCACTGAGAATGAACTCAAAACCCTCTGTACTTAACTGGATCCCAACTTATTTGAACACAGTTGACTCATAGACTTATTACCTTTTCTTTCCCGTTGTAGAGTCACAGGAATTTTCTATACCCTGAATATGAAGCTACATCTATTTTGAAGGAGGAAGTAAGTGTCTTTTTCTAATTTGCGCAGAAGTGCTTATGGGGTTGCAAGAGTCGGACATGACTAAAATGCACATGCCCCCTCGCTATATGGGCAAGTAGTGGATCTGGAGTATTTTCTTGGTGCTGATTGCCCTCACATGTAAATGATCATGGTGCCTCTCTCTATAAACCACCCTCATCTCCTACTTTCCTTCTGGCTTCATGATGAGAATTTCAGCTGGTATATCTGGGAGACAGATTCTCTGGAGTCTGGGGAGGCAGGATGAGTAAGCCAGGAGGGAAGAAGCAAAGGATAAAAAACTTGAGGAAATGATGAGGGTAAGGGCAATGAAATAAAACAATGAACCACCAGGAAACTCTCATTGTTTGTCTTATGCATTCATTGTGTTAAAATTTCAGAGTTTGCTTCCCATAGAAAAGCTAAGTTTCTGGTTAATCAATTTGGTGAATTAACATCCAGGCCAGAGTCATCCTCTCTAACCTATTTTATCCCCATTTTTATTCCTGGAGAAAAGTAGGAGTCAAATTGATGATAAACTTTGTGATTGAATGTTTTTGTCTGCCATGTAAAGATCTGAGTTGCTTTTAGCTACAGTCTTCCAGGCAACTCTACCAGGGTTCCATCAGTCTCTATTATTGACCTGCCCCCAATGGAGTAGAACTGGACCTGAATGAAATAAGAGCAATGTTTAAGTTGAGATTCTATCCCAAAGCCTGGAGGAAAGAATGTCTGTGGTAATATTAGTGTGTGTGTTTGTGCTCAATAGCTCAGTTGCGTCTGACTCTTTGTGACCCCACAGACTGTAGCCCACCAGGCTTCTCTGTTTGTGGAATTTTACAGGCAAGAATATTGGAGTGGGTTGCCATGCCCTTCTCCAGGGGGTTTTCTTGACCCAGGGATCGAACCCGTGTTCTTATGTCTCCTGCATTGGCAGGCAGATTCTTTACCACTGTGCCACCTGGGAAGCCTATAGTCATTAATGTTGTTCACCAAATATTTCCACACCTCTTGAAATATGTTAGGAATGTCCATCCTCCCCTCTGTGGTTTGGTTTGGTCTGGTCACGTGTGTAGTCCTGGCTTATGAATTGTGAGCTGAAATTAATTGTGGCTCTTCTTGACCCAGTATTGAATTGTCCTCTGGCATGGAGATGGGCAGTATCAGAGACAAGCCTGCTTACAGCCTGGATCCCTGAGTGACGACCTTGAGCAGAGCCCCCTGATGATCATGAGGGGCAAGCTGTTTTAAGCCACTGAGATATGGGGCTTTCTTGTTAACCACTGCATAATCTATTTTGAGTGATATAATTCTTTTATGGTTTTGTATAATATTTTCAGTTTTTGATGCTTTTGCAAGTTAAGAATTAATAATTGATGACCTATATTTTGGTTAAACAAGGAACGTTCTCACAGAGTTACATACCACTATGATACAAAATTTCATAAAACAAAACTATGGCTTTGTGTTTGAAACTGTCTAAAAATAAACTGTCAAGAATTAACTTGATAAAATACTATTAAAGTAGGAAGACAATGAAATTAATTGTTTATCCATCAGATTAAGAAACCATCAGATTAATTAAGCTTTTATATGTCTCTAAGGAAATGGCAATCCACTCCAGCACTCTTGCCTGGAAAATCCCATGGACGGAGGAGCCTGATAGGCTACAGTCCATGGGGTCGCAAAGAGTCGGACACGACTGAGCGACTTCATTTTCACTTTCACTTTCAATTCAATGTTCCTTTAAAAAAAAATTATGTTCCTTAAAAAAAAAAAAAGAAAAAATATTCCTTTAAGAAAAAGAAATTTGGGGTTACAAATAAACCTTTTATATTGACTAAAACAAGTTTTCTTAACTTTATTAATCTTGATATTAACTATCACTGTATCACTTATAATCTGTTTGGTGTGTTGGAGACATTCTAAAAATGAAAACAGATAAATAAATTAAAATGTTTATTTATTTATTTTAATTGGAGGATAATTACTTTACAATATTGTGGTGGGTTTTGCCATACATCAGCATGAATCGGCCATGAGTATACATGTGTCCCCTCCATCCTGAGGCCTCTTCCCACCTCCCTCCTCACCCTGTCCCTCCAGGCTGCCACAGTGCACTGGCTCTGGGTGCCCTGCTTCATGTGTTAAGCTCGCCCTGATTATCTGTTTTACATATGGTAATATTTATGTAATACCATATTCACATATGGTAATATTTCAATGCTATTCTCTCAGATTATCCCACCCTCTCCTTCCCCTACTGAGTCCAAAAGTCTGTTCTTCACGTCTGTGTTTCCTTTGCTGCCCTGCACATAGGATTGTCAGTACCATCTTTCTAGATTCCAAGTATGTGCATGAATATACGGTATGTGTCTTTCTCTTTCTGACTGACTTCACTCAGTATAATAGGCTCTAGGTTCATCCACCTCATTAGAACTGACTCAAACATGTTCTTTTTTATACCTGAGTAATATTCCATTGTGTATATGTACCACAACTTCCTTAATCCATTCATCTACTGGTGGACATCTAGGTTGCCTCCATATCCTAGCTATTGTAAAGAGTACTGAAAAGAACATTGGGATACATGTATCTTTTTCAATTCTGGTTTCCTTAGGGTTGTGGGATTGCTGAGTTGTATGGTGGTTTTATTCCTAGTTTTTAAAGGAATCTCCACACTGTTCTCCATAGTGGTTGTATCAGTTTGCATTCCCACCAATAGTGTAAAAAGGTTCCCTTTTCTCCACACTCTCTCCAGCATTTATTGTTCATAGACACTTTGATGATGGCCATTCTGACTGGTGTGAGATGATACCTCATTGTGGTTTTGATTTGCATTTCTCTGGTAATGAGTGATGTTGAGCATCTTTCCATGTGTTTATTAGACATCACAGATAGATTCTTAAATGTACAAAAGAAAAGCAAAATATTAAAATAATTAGAGCTGTGAGATTCTGTTTCCATCTTTTAAAAATAAGACTAGGTTTTTAGGGAAGATATATTCACAGTGAGACTTCTTTTTAATTTTCTTTAACTTTAAATCTTGCCAGCATGTACAGTACTACTTTGAAGCTGTTCATCATCCTTAAAGAATACATTTTTATTTTTTACCTTATACATCCTTAAGTAAACAGGGGTATGTATGTTTCTCTTAGACAACAAGAATATCCTGATGTTCAAATTAAAAGACCCCACGGAGAAAGTCCTTAAACATTTACTCATATTCTCAGAGCTGCGTAGATCCTGCTTTTCACAGACTTGCTGTATTTCATTGATCTAAGATACTTCTTAAAATTTTTATTTTAACATTTACTATTTTCCACTAAATTGTTGGAACTATCATTCTGATACTTAATATTTTATATCTTGGATTAACATAAGTTTTATTTCCTTAAAGGCAACTTAATTCTTCTATCTAGATACTTCTAGAATTTTTATGTTTTATATTTAGCAAATATTTGTATTGTCTTCTTTTATTATTTGTTTTTGGTTGCACTGAGTCTTTGTTGCTGTTCATGGGCTTTGTCTAGTTGTGATGAGGAGGGCTACTTTTTGTTGCAGTATTCAGGCTTCTTCTCGTGGTGGCTTCTCTTATTGCAGAGCACAGGCACCAGCGCATGCAGGCTTCAGTAGCTGTGGCTCAAAGGCTCATTAGCTGGGGCTCACAGGTCCTAAAGCTCATGGGCTCAGTAGCTGTGGTGCATGGACTTTGTTGTTCCACGGCATGTGGAATCTTCCCAGACCAGGGATCGAAACCGTGTCCCTTGCATTGGCAGGCAGATTCTTATCCACTGTGCCACCAAGGAAGTCCAGTATTTAGCAAATATTTTATATTTAGCAAAACACTCCAAAATATAGTAGCTTAAAGATGCAATGAATTATTTGTCATGATCCACGGGGCAGGTAGACAGTTTCTTTGCTGGTTTCTTGTGGCATTGTTGCACAACTGCAATCAACTGGATGGTCAGCTGGACTGAAAGATGCACAATGACCTTACTGGGGTGTCTGGCAGTTGGTCCTGGCTGTCAGCTGTGGAGTCTCAGTTTTCTTCCATGCGGCCTCTTATTCCCCTATTAGATTAGACTGAATTATTTTCATAGCTGGGTTTCCTCTTAAGGACTAGGGCCCAGAACTCACAAAGCATCACTTCCATCATGTCCTGTTGGTCATTTTAAGACACACCCAGATTGAAAGGGGAGGGAAATTGTTGAGACAATTGAAGAAATATGAATATGGTCTGGATATTAGATGTACTCAGTTCAGTTCAGTTCAGTTGCTCAGTTGTGTCCGACTCTTTGCGACCCCATGAATCGCAGCACACCAGGCCTCCCTGTCCATCACCAACTCTTGGAGTTCACTCAGACTCACGTCCATCCCATCCAGCCATCTCATCCTCTGTCGTCCCCTTCTCTTCCTGCCCCCAATCCATCCCAGCATCAGAGTCTTTTCCAATGAGTCAACTCTTCACATGAGGTGGCCAAAGTACTGGAGTTTCAGCTTTAGCATCATTCCTTCCAAAGAAATCCCAGGGCTGATCTCCTTCAGAATGGACTCATTGGATCTCCTTGCAGTCCAAGGGACTCTCAGGAGTCTTCTCCAACAGCACAGTTCAAAAGCATCAATTCTTCGGCGCTCAGCTTTCTTCACAGTCCAACTCTCACATCCATACATGACCTCTGGAAAAACCATAGCCTTGACTAGACGGACCTTTGTTGGCAAAGTAATGTCTCTGCTTTTCAATATGCTATCTAGGTTGGTCATAACTTTTCTTCCAAGGAGTAAGCGTCTTTTAATTTCATGGCCGCAATCACCATCTGCAGTGATTTTGTAGTATTAATCTTATTAAATGTGATGATGGAATTGTGGTCACCTTTTTTAAACAAAGATGAAAAAAGGACTATCAGATATACTCACTCAAGTAGGAGACTTCCCATTAAAATTAATGCAAAGTGGAAGGCAATGGAATAACATCTTTTAAATGCTGAAAGGAAAGAAATTGTCTCATTAAATTGTATACATTAAATATGTACAGTTTTTTTGTAGTGATAATTATAGTGCAATAAAGTAGTTTAGAAAGAGATTATCAACCTGTAATTCCATATAAAAAAAATTCTTCAAAAAAGAAAGCAAAATAAAACATTTTCAAACCAATTAAAAAAAATGACAGACTCCATTGCCAGCAGACTTACACTCCAAGGAATGTTAAAACAAGTTCTTCACACTGAAGGAAAATAATACCAGATGGAAAATAGGATCTACACGAGAGTAGAGACTTCTATAAATGGTAATGATTAGAGTATATATAAAAGATAATTTACCTGATTTAAAATGCTATTTTTAAATAATAGACTATTTATTTATAATATATAGAAGTAAAATGTATGACAATAGCAGAAATAGCATAAAGAAAAATTGAATTATATTATTGTTCTTTACATTATGTATGACATATTATAATATTTGAAAGTAAACTATGGTAAGTTAAGTTAAACATGCATTATAAATGATATTATTTATAAGTTATAAACTTTAGGGAAACCATTTATAAAGAATTAAAGTAGATGAAACAATGTGATTTTAAAATGAAATACTTAAAAATACTCAACTACCAAAAGAAGGCTGAAAAAAGGGGGAAAAAAAGAACATAGAATAGAGAGAATGAATATTAGATTAATAGCAGTCTTGTAAAATTAAACCAAGTATGTTAAAAACTTACTTCAAATAGATATGGTCTAAACATCCCTGGTGGCTCAGTTGGTAAAGAATCTGCCCAGCATTCAGGAGACTTGGGTTCAATCCCTGAGTCAGGAAGATGCCCTGGAGAAGGAAATGGCAACCCACTCCAGTATTCTTGCCTGAAAAATCCCATGGACAGAGGAATCTGGCAGGCTATAGTCATGAAGTTGCGAGAGTGAGACATGACTTAGAGACTAAACAAGAAGCCAACATCCCCAGAAGAAGGCAGAAGTCATCAGTCCAGATGAAGAAGCAAGATCTAACTACATGCTATCTCTAAGAAAAAGATTTATATAAAGTCACAAAGAGATCAGAAGTAAAAAAAATTAAAATGGGGCTCTGCCTCTTGTCATGGCAAAGTAGTTTCTATTTAACCAATCTTCCACAGATAGCTATAAATTCTAGACAAAATATAAAAACAACTACCTAAGCATCCCAGAGAGTAACAAAAGCAGGCAGAATCTAGAAGGGAGTCAACATTTGGAAGAAGAGAACATCATTGGAGGAGTTCCAGACTTTTATGGGTTTTTTTCTTAAAGAGAGGCCACAGTGGAAAATAAAGCTCAGAAGCCCACAGAGCCTTGCAAAAAAAATCATTCACGGTGAATGAAATCCAACATTACCATGTAGAAAAAAGAAAATGAGACTCATACACAAAAGATAAGCAGTGGATACTAACCCTAGGATGACCCAAATGTTGAAATTAGCAGACAAAGATTTTAAAGCAACTTTTATAACTATGCTCAGGGATGTATGCTTATAATGTATGAATATGCTTGTAATAAATGAATATGCCTGTAACAAATGAACAAGTAGAAACTTCAAATAAGAGCCAAACAGCAAGGCAGCAGCTTGAGCACATGGTAAGGTTGTGGGGCTTATGGACAAAGTGAGCTGGAAAGCCCTGGAGAAGAGGGAGTCCAGGCCAAGTGTTAAGTTTAGCTCGTGATGCTTATTGTTAGACTCAATAATTTGCAATTGCAGGTTCACCTGATGCAGTCCTGTCCTCTTCATCCAATTTCTTAAGACTCCTCTCTGCTATGAATCTCTCAAAAACATTAATATCCTAAGATCTAATTATTAAACCTTATGGGATAAATTGAGTCATTATTACAGAAATGTCAAGTTAATGTTGCTGCTGTTTCAAGGTCTAATAGTGTGTCTCTTTTCCACTAAAAGGTGTGATGATAACTAGAATACCAGGACTGTGCTTCTAAGGCCTGTGCCTTTAACTCTTATGTACAGTCACACTGATTGTGACAAGAGAAGGATCTATGAGCTTGGCTGTAAAATGTCTGAGATTATTTTCTGCTGCTACAGGCACCAGAATGATAATGTTCAATAGTTGACCAACCCAATGCCTAGTGAAGTTAAGCAACTTCTGTTGGATATTTTGCAGCCTCAGCAGCATGGAAAATGCCGACTAAATAGGTATCAAATTGATTTCGTCTTTGAATAGAACTTTCCCTGGGTTCTCTGACCAAGCATTGCATGCCCTGCAAAAAACACTGAATGGTATCATTGCACCTAAGCATTTACCATAGCAACCAATCTGCCAGATACTATCATGTATGAGAGGAACTTCTTTCTCCTTCTTGAAGACATGTTGGAAAATAGCAGCTAGCTGAAGAACAGAGGGACCATCATGGCGTTATTAATGGCTATACTCATTGTGTTGGAAAGAAATCTTCAGCCTGATTTCCAAGACAAAAGGTAAATCTAGACAAACTAGTAAAAGAAGCATTTTGCTGATTTCAAAACTATGAGATTCAACTAAAGGATATCAGAAAAAAAGATGATATGATTTCCTTTTACACACTCTCCTTAATCCCCTGGAACAATGAGGAAGATATTATAAACTGTTTAACAAAGTGAAAATCTTTCGGTCATGTCCGACTCTGCAATCTCATGGACTGTAGCCCTCCAGGCTCCTCTGTCCATGGGATTTCCCAGGCAAGAATACCAGAGTGGGTTGCCATTTCCTTCTCCAGGGGACCTTCCCAATCCAGGGATCGAACCCAGGTCTCCTGCATTGCAGGCAGATTCTTTACCATCTCAACCAGGCTTCCCAGGTTCTGCTGGAGGGAGAAGTCAAGCCAAACAATAGTGACCTGTGTTTGGTTAGCTAATGAGATGGGTAGAAGAAACTCTGTTGAGACAGTTTGTCAAGAAGTATGTTATTTTGTTGAAACTTAATCAAGGTATCCATAAATTAATGGACTGATTATGCTGGTAAGGTGTTTGCCACTCTGTTGTCAGAGTGGTTGGACCTCTTGAATGCTATAACCCATCTAACGGTAAGAAACAACATTATTCAAGAGGAAACATTTTGATAGTCATGCCAGAAGCAATAATAATATTCACTGAATGACAGAAAAAAATTTTAAATGAAAAGTTCACTTTTGCTTATTTCATGATCTAATAGAGCATGAAAACAAATCTTTGTGTTATTTGCTCACTTATTCTCTCACAGGTCACTGACACTCCGCTTTAAAAAAAAAAAAGATCTTTTTGTCTCTGCTTTTCAGATTGTATAATTTCTATTGATCTGTTTTCAAGTTCTTTGTCCCTTTCTTCTTCTGTCTCCATTCTTCTCTTCAGCTCATCCAGTGACCATTTTTCTCATTACATATATTGTAGCTCTTTGGTTTCATCCCATGGACAGAGGAGCCTGGTGGGCTGCAGTCCATGGGGTCGCTAACAGTCGGGCACGACTGAGCGACTTCACTTTCACTTTTCACTTTCATGCATTGGAGAAGGAAATGGCAACCCACTCCAGTGTTCTTGCTGGAGAATCCCAGGGACGGCGGGGCCTGGTGGGCTGCCATCTATGGGGTCGCACAGAGTCGGACACGACTGAAGCGACTTAGCAGCAGCAGTAGCAGCAGTATAAAATAGCTTTCATTTCCCTAAAGTTCCCTGTTTTGTTTAGTTATTATTAAAATATTTTAATTTGTCTTTGAATATATACATATGTATTATTATATATACTTACCTTTTTAAATGTACTTTTCTGCAAACTCTAACATCTTGGTCATATAGAATTCTGTCAACTGCTTTCTCTTTTGACCTTGGAAACTATCTCCTATGTCTTCACATATCTAATAGTTTTCTATTACAATCTGGCTGTTATGAATAATACATCTTAGAGTTTCTTTGTCTTTCTGCTAATCTTCCTTGAAGAGTATTAGTTTTTGTTCTACCAGGAAGTTAAGTTACTAGCTGATCCCCTTGAACTTGTTGAGGATTGGTTTACACTTTATAGGCATATTTATTTGCCCCTTTCTTTACAGTCAAAGATGGAGAAGCTCTGTGGAGTTAGCAAAAATAAGACCTGGAGCTGACTGTGGCTCAGATCATGAACTCCTTATTGCCAAATTCAGACTGAAATTGAAGAAAGTAGGGAAAACACCTAGACCATTCAGGTATGACCTAAATCAAATACAGTGGAAGTGACAAATAGATCCAAGGGATTAGATCTGATAGACGGAGTACCTGAAGAACTATGGACAGAGATTCTTGACATTGTACAGGAGGCAGTGATCAAGACCATCCTCAAGAAAAAGAAATGCAAAAAGGCAAAATGGTTGTCTGAGGAGGCCTTACAAATAGCTGAGAAAAGAAGAGAAGCAAAAGGCAAAGGAGAAAAGGAGAAATATATCCATCTGAATGTATAGTTCCAAAGAATAGCAAGTAGAGATAAGAAAGCCTTCCTAAGTCATCCATGCAAAGAAATAGAGGGAAACAATAGAATGGGAAAGACGAGAGATCTTTTCAAGAAAATTAGAGATACCAAGGGAACATTTCATGCAAAGATGGGCACAATCAAAGACAGAAACAGAAGCAGAAGGTATTAAGAAGATGTGGCAAGAATACATGGAACTATACAAAAAAGATCTTCATGACCCAGATAACTACGATGGTGTGCTCACTCACCTAGAGCCAGACATCCTGGAATGCAACATCAAGTGGGCCTTAGGAAGCATCACTATGAACAAAGCTAGTGGAGGTGATAGAATTCCAATTGAGCTATTTCAAATCCTAAAAGATGATGCTGTGAAAGTGCTGCACTCAATATGCCAGCAAATTTGGTAAACTCAGCAGTGGCCATAGGACTGGAAAAGGTCAGTTTTCATTCCAATCCCAAAGAAGGGCAATGCCAAAGAATGTTCAAACTACTGCACAATTGCACTCATCTCACATGCTAGCAAAGTAACGCTCAAAATTCTCCAAGCCAGGTTTCAACAGTACGTGAACCACGAACTTCCAGATGTTCAAGCTGGATTTAAAAAGGCAGAGGAACCAGAGATCAAGTTGCCAACATCCATTGGATCATAAAAAAGCAAGAGAATTCCAGAAAAACATCCACTCCTGCTTATTGATTATGCCAAAGCCTTTGACTGTGTAGATCACAACAAACTGGAAAATTCTGAAAGAGATGGGAATACCAGACCACCTGACCTGCCTCCTGAGAAATCTGTACACAGGTCAAGAAGCAACAGTTAGAATCAGACATGGAACAGACTGGTTCCAAATTGGGAAAGGAGTACATCAAGGCTGTATAATGTCACCCTGCTTATTTAACTTATATGCAGAGGACATCATGAGAAGCACTGGACTGGATGAAGCACAAGCTGGAATCAAGATTACTGGGAGAAATATCAATAACCTCAGATATGCAGACGACACCACACTTATGGCAGAAAGTGAAGAGGAACTGAAGAGCCTCTTGATGAAAGTGAAAGAGGAGAGTGAAAAAGTTGGCTTAAAACTCAACATTCAAAAAACTAAGATCATGGCATCGAGTCCCATCACTTCATGGCAAATAGATGGGGAAACAATGGAAACAGTGACAGACTTTATTTGGAGGGGGGGGGGTTCCCAAATCAATGTAGATGGTGACCTCAGCCATGAAATTAAAAGATGCTTGCTCCTTGGAAGAAAAGCTATGACCAACCTAGTGAAGTGAAGTGAAGTCAAGTCACTCAGTCATGTCTGACTCTGTGATCCTGTGGACTGTAGCCTACCAGGCTCCTCTGTCCATGGAATTTTCCAAGCAAGAGTACTGGAGTAGGTTGCCATTTCCTTCTCCAGGGGATCTTCTCCACCCAGGGATCGAATCCAGGTCTCCCCCATTGTAGGCAGACACTTTACCATCTGAGTCATTTGCATATTAAAAAGCAGAGACATTACTTTGCCAACAAAGGTCCATCTAGGCAAAGCTATGGTTTTTCCAGTAGTCATGTATGGATGTGAGAGTTGGACTATAAAGAAAGCTGAGTGATGAAGAATTGATACTTTTGAACTGTGGTGTTGGAGAAGACTCTTGAGAGTCCCTTGGACTGCAAGGAGATCCAACCAGTCTATCCTAAAGGAAATCAGTCTTGAATATTCATTGGAAAGACTGATGCTGAAGTTTCAATACTTTGGCCACTTAATGTGAAGAACTGACTCGTTGTAAAAGACCCTGATGCTAGGAAATATTGAAGGTGGGAGGAGAAGGGGACAACAGAGGATGAGATGGTTGGATGGCATCACTGACTCGATGGACAAGAGTTTAAGTAAGCTCTGAGAATTGGTGAAGGACAGGGAAGCCTGGCGTGCTGCAGTCCATGGGGTCACAAAGAGTTGAACACAACTGAGTGACTGAATGCTATCTTGGTGTGTGCTTGTGTGTCAAGTCGCATCAGTTGTATCCGACTCTTTGTGACCCCAGGGACTGTAGCCTGCTAGGCTCCTCTGTCCATGGGATTTCCTAGGCAAGAATTCTGGAGTGGATTGCCATTTCCTTCTCCAAGGAATCTTCTCAACCCAGAAATCAAACCCACATCTCTTATGTCTCCTGGATTGGCAGGCATGTTCTTTACCAGTAGCGCCACCTGGGAAGGCCAATCTTTTAGTCCTATGACATTGCCTTTTTTTCCAAGGCAAACTTTCCTTTGATAGAAAGCCAGAGGTTTCCACTGAATCTATTTAACTTGCTGAGAACAAACCTCCAAACTCTCCTGCTTTTACATTCTTTCCAGGTACTGTTTTCTGCTCAACTCCTAGGAATCTCTCCCATGCATCAGCATTTTGAGAACTGGGTTGTGATTTGAATAGTATTTAAATGCAAATTATGGCCTTTCCTCTCCATATCCCAAATCTTCTGCAAGGTTCCTCTGTCCTGGAATTTCTCTAAAGTAATTTTCCAGATGTTTTTGCAGCCTCTAACTTCATTCTCTAATACCTTAATCTGAAAACACTGGGCTTTTCAGCCCTGTGTGTGATCTGAGTAGTGCTCAGTAAAATAGACTGGTAAACTTGATTTTCATGCAGTGAGTGGTTCCATTAAGGACTAGAACCCCCTTCAGTTTCTGCCCGCTTTTGATCACTTTCCAGTGCCTTCAAATATAATTACATGTGTGTATTTGTGTGTGTGTGTGTGTGCGCGCGCGCATGCACTGTCAAGAGTTTATTATTATCTGAAACTTAGTTTGATATAAGCTACTTTCCATTACCAAAATCGGAACTCCTATTTGAGAATATACACTTAAACAAGCTTTTAAGATGATTCTTTTATACTGTAACATTTGGGAGCTGCTGTCTTAGATAAACTTCTGTGTTTAACTTATCCTTTAAAAAGTCATCTTCACTGCCAAAAAGAATGTAAACTCCTTAGGTAATTAGTCACACTCCTTTAATGGTGAAAGTAAAGTCCTACAAACGTAACTGTGCTCTTCCCTGCAGTGTGTTCCTTATTACTACATTTTCCCAAAGGGACTGGAACCTGTTTGTTAAAAATCAGAGCATGGTAGGAGAGTGGGAAGAATACAGTGTGGTCCTTGGTTGTTAGGTTTTAAATGTGATAATGCCTATGGTGCGTGCACGAAGTCATTTCAGTTGTGTCTGACTCTCTGCAACCCTATGGACTGTAGCAAGCCAGGCTCCTCTGTCCATGGGATTCTCTAGGTGAGAATACTGGAGTGGCTGCCATGACTTCTTCCAGGGGATCTTCCTGACCCAGGGATTGATCCCATGTAATGCGTATGGTACAGGTCCAATAATATAAAAATTGCCCTAGAAAATCTTATAAAATGGTGACAAAATTTTGTGTATGTAACTTGATACAATAATTTTTATGCACATGAAAGTTTGAGAACTACTGAGCTAGACTAAAAGGGTAACTGGAAAAAATTCTCTAAGCAAAGAGTGGACATTCAAATTATCCTGCTATCAAAATAACTACAAAATTAGGAGATATGAATGGAGGGGCAGGTAGAGAATTCTTAAAACTCCCTGTTTGTCTAGGCTGGGACTTCTCTTGTGTTTTAGTCTGTGAAGTGAAATGAAGTGAAAGTCGCTCACCGTGTCCAATCTTTGCAACCCTTTAGAATTCTCCAGGCCAGAATACTGGAGTGGGTAGCCTTTCCCTTCTCCAGGGGATCTTCCGAACCCAGGGATCAAACCCAGGGCTCCCACATTGCAGGTAGATTCTTTACCAGCTGAGTCACAAGGGAAGCCCAAGAATACTGGAGTGGGTAGCCTTTCCCTTCTCCAGGGGATCTTCCCAACCCAGGAATCAAACTGGGGTCTCCTGCATTGCAGGTGTATTCTTTACCAACTGAGCTATCAGGGAAGCCCTTTAGGCTGTGACATGCTGGCAATCAAAACTTAGCTCTGTTACTTACCAGCTATATAATCTTCAGCAATTCGCTTAACCTTTCGGAAACTTGGTTTCCTCATCTATAAAAGCTGGGAACCGTTCTCTTGGAATATGAATGCCAAATTGCCTGGAACATTTCTTAGGATATTTCAGAAGAGAGGGTCCAGGACTTTCAATTTATCTGAGAGTATTCCGCAAGCTTTGTTCTCAAAAGACCCAGGCAAATTCATTTCTGATTGGTTTAGATTCAATCTATATTCTCCCCAAACTTCTTAAAACTAATTTTATTTAGTTATTTCTTTTTGGCTGCCCTGGGTCTTCGTTGCTGCACGCGGGTTTTCTCTAGTTGCGGCAAGAGGGGCTGCTTTCCAGTTGTGGTGCTTGGGCTTCTCGTTGCAGTGGCGCCGCTTGTTTTAGAGCACAGGCTCTAGGCATGAGAACTTGAGTAGCTGCGGTACATGGGCTCAGCAGTTGTGGCTCCCGGGCCCTAGAGCATGGGCTCAATAGCTGTGGCATGTGGGCTTAGTTGCTCCACTGCATGTGGGATCTTCCCAGATCAGGGATCAAACCTATGTCTCCTGCATTGGCAGGTGGACTTTTCACCACTGAACCACCAAGGAAGCCCCAATGCTTTGTTTTTAAAGGGAGCAACTTAAACACATGGTAACTTTTTGAAAACTTAGAGTTTCCTGCTCACTTTCCCAAAAGAATGCAACTTGATGGATAATTTATAAGAGACTTGGGCAACAGAAGAATAACCATGATCATGACAATTACATCCTGGAAAAGGCTTAAAATAACGATTATAGAATGTCTAGCTCTGATACATACCACCTGCTATTCTGGAAACAATCAGGGGCAGGTCTATAATTTCCATATAGGATACAGTGAGAGAGGACAATCCTGCGTGCCTTCAGGCAGATGGGAGGCAGGGCCATGGAACTACACGTACACATGGTAAAAAAATAAACTTGCCATATCAAAAGTTGGAAGGAGTTTTTAGAGATTATTGGGAAATAGGTGAGGCCCTGCCAAGGCTTCTCACTTTGTGCTTTCCTTGGAAACAATGGCAGCCAGAAAATAGTGGAGCAACATCTTTAAAATATTGCAAGAAAAAAATACTGCACACCTGTAATTCTATGCCCAATGAAAATATCTTCGGAAAATGGAGATTAAAATAAAGACATTTTCAGATATGCAGGAGCTGAAAGAATTTATCACCATCAGACCTGAGCTACAAAATATGTTTAAATTATTCAAGCAGAAGGAAAACAATACCAGGTGGAAGTATGGATCTACTGAAGAGTACCCGAAATAGTAACTATGTGTGAAACAGCAAAGTCTTTTTCCCTTAGTATTTAAATCTCATTAAAAGATAATGGACTGTGTAAAACAAAGGCAATAAACATTTACTATGGAGATTATGATATACTTAGAAGTAAAGCATATGATGACAATAGCGTAAAGGCTAGAGAGCGAAGGGCTGGAAGTATGCATTTGTGAGGTTATACTACACATAGAGTGGTATATCATTGGAAAATAAACTGCAGTAAGTTAAATGTTAAATCAGCTACTGAAATAACACAACAAAAATTATAGCTAAGAAAGCCAAAAGAAGGAGATAAAATGGAATCATAGAGAATGCTCATTTAGTCCAAAAGAAGACCAAAAGAGGGAAAGGGGAACAAAGGAGCAGTCTCAGATAAAATACAAACAGTAAGATGGTCAATTGAGCCCCAACAATAGCGATAATCACATTAAATGCAATTGCTCTAAATACTGCAATTAAAGGCAAAAATCGTGGCGTTGGACTAAAAGGAAGACTCAACTATATGCTGCTTACAAGAAACCACATAACTATAAAGGCTAAAAGTAAAAGAAGGAAAATAGATATATGATGCTAATACTAATCAAAGTAAAGCCATAGTAATACCAGAAAAAGAAGAGATCAGAACATGGAATAATACCAGAGATTTAAAACGTTCATTTCATAAGTGTAAAATGTTGAATTCAAGAGGACATAACAATCCAAAATCCAAAATTTTTTGAACCTAATACAGCTTCAAAATGAAGCAAGAGCTGATAGACCTGTAAGGAGAAACCCCCCAATTTTATAGTTAAAGATTTCAATACTGCTGTCTTAATAATTGATAGAACAAGAAACTGGAATAACAGTAAGAATACAGAAGATTTAAATAATACTATGAAGCAAATTGACCTAATTGACTTTTACAGAACACTCCACTCACCTTTAACAGAGTAAACATTCTTTTCAAATGTACTCATAGATTTACCAAGAGAAGTCATATTCTGAGCCATTAAACATCTCAATAAAAACAATTCGAGTCACACAAAGGAAGTACACTACTTTGATCACAGTCAAATCAAGAGTACACAGAATCACAGCAGATTACAAGAGAAATCAGCAAGAGCAAGATCGCTGGGAAATCCTCAAATGTTTGGACATTAAAGAACATTAATCTATGTAACCCAAGAATCAAAGAAGGGTTCAAAACAGAAATTAGAAAATATTTTAACTGATTTGAATAATGAAAGAAGAAACACTGCCTATCAAAATGTATAGGATACAGCTAAAGCAGTGCTTATAAAGGAAATTTGTACTACTAAATGCCTATTTAGAAAAGAAGCTCTCTATACTGGGCTGAATTGTGACTTCCAAAAAGATAATGTTCACATCCTAGTCTCAAGAACTTTTGAGCATTACCTTATTTGGAAAAAGAATCTTTGCAGATATAATTAAGGATCTTGAGATGCTGCTGCTACTGCTAAGTCACATCAGTCGTGTCCGACTCTTGTGCGATCCCATAGACGGCAGCCCACAGGATATCATTATTTGGGTAGGTTCTGAATGCCATTATAAGCATCTTTATAACAGAGGAGCAAAGAGAAGCACATTCAGAGGAGAAGTCCATCTGAAACAGAGACAAAGATCGAAGTAATGTATTCAGAAGCCATGGAATGCCAGCAGTCATCAGGAGTTTGAAGAGGCAAGGAACGGAATCTACCCTAGAAACCCTAGAAAGAATGCAAACCTGCGAACCCCTTGATTTCAGACTTCTGGCCTGCAGAACTGTGAGAATGAAAATTTTTATTCTTTTAAGCCTCCAAGTTTGTGGTAATTTTTTTACAGCAACAAGAGGAAACTAATATAGTCTCAAATTAGTGACCTCATTTTCCATGTTAAGAAACTGGAAGCACACTGTTAGCAGAATAAAAGAAAGAATAAAAGATGAGAATAAATCATTGAAATGGGAAACACAAAATCAATATAAGGAAATCAATGAACCCAAGAGTAGAGTCTTTGAGGAGATCAGTAAAATTGATAGACTCCTCAAAAAAGAGAGATGGAGGGAAGACGCAAGTTACCAATAACGATAAAAGAGGAGATGACATAACTATAAACCCTACAGATATTAAAAGGATAATAAGGAAATAGTTTATATGAATAATTTTACTTAAGAAACTTATATGAAATGGATACATTCACTGAAAGACACAAACTGCCAAACAAAGATCATTTGGGAAGAAATAGGTAATTTGCATATCTGTTTTCATAATACACATATATAATCTTCCCACAAAGGAAGTTTCAGGCCAGATGACATCACTGGTGATGTCTACCAAACATTCAAGCATTTGAGGATGACATGCAAGTTCTTCACAAATTCTTTCAGAAAACTGAAGATGAAGGAGTATTTTTCAACTTGTTCTGTATAGCCAGCCTCTGAAACTAAAAATAGACAAAACCATTACAAGAAAACTATAGATTAACATGCTCATGAACATAGATACAAAAGTTCTTAAGTAACATTTAGCAAATTAAATACAGCAACGTATAAAATGGGTTAACAAATGATGACTAAGTAGAATTTATCATAGAAAGGCAAGATTGGGTTAACATTCAGAGCTCAATTAATGTAATGCAACAGATTAACAGACCAAAAGTGAAAAGTCAAATGGTCTTATCTCAAGAGATACAGTAAAAACACTGGACAAAATCCAGCATCCTTTCCTGACATAAACTCTCCAGCAAACAAGAACAGAAAAGAACTCCTTTAAACTGTTGAATGGCATCTACCTACAGCCTATGGCTAACATCATGCTCATTGACAAAAGATGTCATTTTGACATCTCACCCAGCTATTCCACTCCTACGTATTTACCTAAGGCAAATTAAAACATCATGTATAACATAAGTGTTTATAGTATCTTTTTTGTAATAGCCCAAAACTGGAAATAACCCAAATGTCCATCCATAGGTGAATAGATAAAGCACATTTGGTATATCCATATGATTATTACTCAGCAATGGTAACAACAATAACAATAATAATAAACCAACCTACAGATGCATATAGCAACATTGATGAATCTCAAAATAATTACACAAAGTGAAAAAAGCCAGATGAAAGAGACTGCATACTGTTTGGTTCCATTTATATATAATTCTAGAGAATGATAACTAACCTATAGGGACCAAAAGCCACTAGTCTGCTTGCATAGTCATCAATATGAGAACAGGGAGGAATAAAAGAGAAGGCTTACTCTAAGAGTCAAGAGAAACTTTGGGGGTGTTATACATGTTTATTATCTTGTCATCATGGTTCCATAGGTGTACACATACATCAAAACATCTAATTTTACACTGTATACATGTGCAGTTTATTGTTATACCTCATAAAACCATATAAAATGAATAAGACTGTGAAAAGTTTAGAGAGAGTAGAATGTGAAGGGGCAGGTAGTAGGCAGAAAGAAATTAGTCTGGAGAGACAGGCTGGCCTCTGTCCTGTGGATAGGTTTATGGAGTAGACTGTGGGGCAGTGCTGTGCTAAGTCACCAACTCTTTGTGACTGTACAGGATATAGCCCACCAGGCTCTTCTGTCCATGGGATTCTCCAGTCAAGAATACTGGAGTGGGTTACTGTGCCCTCCTCCAGGGGATCCTCCCGACCCAGGGATCGAACCCATATCTCATGACTCCTGCATTGGCAGGTTGGTTCGTTACCACTAGCACTACCTGGGAAGCCCATGAGTAGACCAGAGAGAAGCAGATTAGAGAGAGCTTAATGGTAGAGACAAGAGCTAAGTCATTTGGCACTAGATGATGAACCCTGTTGATGAAGGCAGTAAAAGGAGAGGAGAACTGGTAATGAAGAAGTGGGGCTGGATCTGACACTTCAGATATGGAATTGATATAGCTTTATGACCAACTGGATAAGGGAGAGGAAAAGGTACATAGTCGGATATCTGGCTTGGAAGCTGCTTTAGACCGAATTTTGTTCCCCTAAATTCACATGTTGAAACACTGACCTTCAATGTGACTACATCTAGAGATAGGGTATTTAGGAGGTAATTGGCAGTGGCAACCCACTCCAGTACTCTTGCCTGGAAAATCCCATGGATGGAGGAGCCTGGTAGGCTGCAGTCCATGGGGTCGCTAAGAGTCGGACAGGACTGAGCGACTTCACTTTCACTTTTCACTTTCACGCATTGGAAAAGGAAATGGCAACCCACTCCAGTGTTCTTGCCTGGAGAATCCCAGGGATGGGGGAGCCTGGTGGGCTGCCATCTATGGGGTCGCAGAGTCGGACACGACTAAAGTGACTTAGCAGCAGCAGCAGCATGTTAACTAAGGTGGGGCCCTGACCCCATAGAACTATAGCCTTCTAAGATGAGGAATAAATAGAAATTTCTCTGCATCATTTGAGGACCTGGTGAGAAGGAACTGGATGCAAGCCAGGAAGAGTCTTCCCCTGAAACTGAACTCTGCAGAACCTTGATCTTGAACTTTCCAGCTTCTAGAACTGTGAGGAAATTAATTTCTGTTGTTGAAGCCAGTCAGTCTATGGTATTTGTTATGGCAGCCCAAGAAGACTAACACAAGCTTTTAGGGGGTTGTGAGCCTGGGGGGTGGGGTGCGGTACAGATATGTTCATACTGGTCACCTAAATCAAGAACACAGAAGGTGAAGCAAGTTGGCACAGTTATGAGTTCAGACTGGGATATGTATTCACATGAGGACATAAACCATTTAAGATATAGGCCTGAAGCTCTGGAGAGAGATTGGCTAGAGGTACATATTAAGGACGGGCTTCTCAGGTGGAGCTAGTGGTAAAGAATACACCTGTCAATGCAGGAGACATAAGAGACATGGGCTCGATCCCTGGGTTGGGAAGATCCTCTGGAGGAGGGTACAGCAACCCACTCTGGTATTGTTGCCTGGAGAATCCCATGGACAGAGTCTGGTGGGCTACAGTCCATAGGGTTACAAAGAGTCGGACATGACTGAAGCAACTTAGCACATGCTTCAGTCGTGTCCGACTCTGCGACCCCATAGACGGCAGCCCACCAGGCTCCCCCATCCCTGGGATTCTCCAGGCAAGAACACTGGAGTGGGTTGCCATTTCCTTCTCCAATGCATGAAAGTGAAAAGTGAAAGTGAAGTCGCTCAGTCGTGTCCGACCCTCAGCGATCCCATGGACTGCAGCCTTCCAGGCTCCTCCATCCATGGGATTTTCCAGGCAAGAGTACTGGAGTGGGGTGCCACTGCCTTCTCCGAACTTAGCACATAGCACGCACATATTTAGGAACCATCAGCAATCAGTGGCAGTTGCAACCATGGAGATGGGTATACAGTAGGAGCAGAAAGGCCAACAAGGGAGAGGAAATGGCCAGACAGAGGAGTATAACAAGGACTGAGTGGTGACTCTAAAGCCAATGAGATAATTTTGAAAAGAGTTAACACTAACAAATGCTACAGCACACGGGACATATTTCTGGGGGCATGTTAAGTGTCTGGCATGACCCTTTTAAAATCAAGGACCCTACAGTCTAGCTGAAAAAGAACAAAAATGCATATGAAACAATTAGGGAATCATTCAACTAGGGTAAATTGTCTTAGTGTAACAGAAGTGCAATAAAGTTTCGTCCATTTATTCTACAAACATGTTGAGCTTCTACTGTGTGTCTGACTTTAGCTTTTGGATGAGGCAGTTGGGCTTTTTATTAATAAAAAGAAGGGCATGACTGAGTTACAGAGGTGTGAATAATGATACCCTGGATAAATGGAAAAAACGAAAGCAGAGTAATTTAGGTACATAGGGAGTGATGGAGAGGATCCAGTCTTGACAAGAGTCCAAGGAGAGGAGAATAATAGGGGAGAAAGCCTGGCTGGCTGAGTTGGTGTCAGATATTAGAAAGCTGGGGAGGGGAAGTGCCCACCCTAGTATAGCTTGTCTCAGAAGGATTCTTGCTCCAGTGTTTTTTAGGCGCTAAGCCCCTGGTGCCTAAGCACCTGTTGCTGCACACTAAGCTGCAACAGCCAGTAGGGCCACTGCTTTCTACAGGTTTCAGACATGCAGAAACTTCAAGCCTCTTCACTGGCCACCAAATATGTGTCCAACTGCTGTCGTGCATGGAGGGGGAGTTTTTATAATGAGCTTCCCAGGCAAAACTTAATAAGAAGAGGGCCTTTTGTATCAAAGTGCCTTCCATGGTCCTTTCAAATAGTGGGTGCATTGAGGCTGGGTGATCCCAAGAGTCGTTTTTAACCTGTATTGCAACGGCTTTGGCAACCAGACATGTGGTCAGATAGATAATACAGTGGATAGTTAGGTAGACAAATTCGTGGCGGACGAACCACTATCAATCTCTGGACACAACCAGTCAGTCAGTCTTGTTGGGCGGAACTATCCACAGTAACAAAGCATCCACAGTAACAAAGCGTCCCCAGGCCAGCCCTAAGGATACAGTTCCTCCGATGGACGGAAGAGGGCGCTGCGGATCGTCTCGGTCTGCTACTGTCAGAGACAGACCTAGAGTCCTGGGCGCGAAGGGGAAGACCGCATGGTCAGGTCCCGGAAAAACCCAGGGCTGCAGACGTCTCCCCGAGAGCGCCTGGGGTTGGTGCTTCGGCTCCCCGAAACTGCCTGAGCCAAGTGTTGGGGGCGGGGAAATGGTGGGAGGTTGGAGAGGAGAAAGGACCAGAGGAAGGAATCCCAGCGCTGCTGGTGACTCCGCGGGAAACGCGAATGCTCAAAGCCAAAGGGAAAACACCGCTGGGGCTGCGATTTGGTTGGGAGACAGAAGGTGGAAAAAGCTGCGGGTTTCGGCCTTCTAAAGCTGACTGCGGCTGCATACGGGGCCTGGGGGCGAATCAGCGGTGCCGCCATGAGGATCCTTCCCGAGTCTTTCTGGTCTCAGCAGCAACTGCAAAACTTTGCTTCGAGCTGCCCGCGCCCCAGAGCGATTCCGCTAGTGTCCCTCTCCCTACTAAGGGACGCTTAATAGGGGGCTTCCCGTGTCGGTCCAGAGTGTGGTGGGATCACCACCATCCGCTCTCTTTGCCTGTTCGAGGCCTTTAAAGAGTAACGAAGAAATGGGAAGAAACGGAAGCCGCTTCGATGTGGAGCTCAGGCTCGCTCCTGAGTCTACTCCTGCGCGCCCTGCATCGGCTTTGCAGAGTCTCCGAGCAGCTGCAGGCCCGCGCCCCCCACATCCCACCCACAGCATCTCGATTTTCCTCCTTTCAAAGGGTACTGCTAGCGCTGGGTACCACCCCCCCACCCTTTACCCCCCGCCACCTCTGCTTTGTAAAGTGAAAGTGAAGTCGCTCAGTCATGTCCGACTCTTAGTGACCCCATGGACTGCAGCCCACCAGGCTCCTCCGTCCATGGGATTTTCCAGGCAAGAGTACTGGAGTGGGGTGCCATTGCTTTGTAAACCAGACCCCAAATTCTCGCCTTACCCCAGACTCCTTCCCGCCAGGGGGCGCCCCCGGAGTTAGTGGCGAGGTCAGGGGCTCTGACATAAATTGAATCTAGGCTTGAATTGTGTGACAGGAACATAAGACGGTTTCAAGACCACTGGTGTCGACTTCAGGAGGGCCAGATCTGACAGGAGAGGTTTCTCTGACACCAAAGACCTGAGGGTGGAAGTCTCCTTTTCTCCTGGCAGGTGCAGGCCTTCACGGGCGCAAACTCGCCTCCCATTCCTACCCCAGAAGGCCGAGTGGTATGCAGGGAAGAGCTGCACAGGAACCTCGCCGGGACGTCCTAGGGTTATCCACCTCCTCTGTCCTTACGACCTGCCCAAAGGCCACTGTTGAAGAGAGCCTTCCCCAAAAGAAGGCTACCCTCAGAGACCCTAGATGGTCAAGGCGAGATGGAGAGCAATAGAGAAATCTCCAGATTTCTTCTTCGCCCGGCGTCTGCGAAATCATCCTGCGGAAAGCCGCCAGACTGCCGCGCCCTGGGGCTTTGCGAAGATTCTCCAGAGGTTCTCGATTGTAGTGCCTGGGGAAACGGGGCAGAGGGGCCCTGTGAGATCCTTCAGGGAAAGGAAGACCCCCCCCCCACCCGCCTCAAGGGGCTCCCGATCCTCTCTCGGTTCCTTGCACCTCCGAGTTGGAGACCAGCGACCCCCAGCGCTCGGCTGCCTTCCTACTTTCTGCTCCCTGGGCGGGGTTGCCTCGACGGCACCCGGGAACCCAGCTCAGCCTGACTCGGGAATCTGCGCCTGGCTAAGGAAGACTCGCCCGCCTCGGGTCTAGGCTCGGGAGCAGACGAAGGGTCGAGAGCTTCATGCCAAGAGACTGTTTCTAGAAACCCAAGACTCAGAACCAGAAGTAATAACTCCTTCCGTGTGCTAGCGAGTTTTACAGTTTACAGACTCACGTGCATGCCTAGCACAACCTGAGAGCTACATTGGACAGGTTATGACCATTTTTGCAGCTCAGGAACCAGGTGCTAAAATGCTTTATTTCCTTAATTGAACATATTTTGAGGCACTGAACGACTGGAGGATAAATAAAGCAAGGACTTGCCCTTGAGGAGGCGGGGGGGGGGGGGGGGGCGGGCTGAAAACAACACCCTAGCTTATTTTGGCCCTGAGGGTAAAGGCTCCAGACGTCCACAAGAGCCATACCACATGGCTGGAAAGTGGCAAAACGGGCTAGAACCAGGACTTCTGAGTTTATATTCCAGAGCTTTGCCCACGCCCCTTAGCGTTTCAAGATCGAGAAATGGTGCAGACACACGCACATAAACCTTCCTTACAACCCTATCTCGGTGGAAGCCGGAAGTAACATTTGTCACAAAGTAACTACATATTATTTGAGGGATTTGTTAATTTGTAAACTCTTGTAGGTAGGAACCGCATCTAGCTGATTTAAGGCTGAATTTTCCAACTTAGCAGGGAGCCTGGGACAGAGCCCACACTCAATAAATTTATTTGTTGAATGAATCACAAATTGCAGTAACTCGGGGCAAAATAATCCGAAATAAGCCCGACCAGGAAAGAGGGTCGCTCCCTGCCCTAGGGAAGCCGGAAGGACCATGAAGGGAATTAGAAAACTGGGGGAGGGGAGAAGATAGGCTTTCCTATTTCATCACCCCCAACCTGGTGAGAGCTATAGAGCCGGTGTTAGCCTTCTGTATGAGCCCTCTGTCCTAAGTTCTCAAAGAAGTGGTGCAAGAGGGAAAGAAGGGCGTTTCTCTTCGGCCAGGCGGCTGGTGAGCAAAGACCGATGGCAATTTCGCGAGTCCCCGGCCCGGCCTGGGCCTGCACCCCCAGGGCTCCTAGATACCGGTGTGAGCCGCAGGCAGCAAAGCAGAACGTGGTCGAGATTGAGGCGGATACCGGCGGCCGCCCCAGGGAAAACTCCTTGAGAGGCCTGAGATCCGCTTGCTCTAAGCCTGCCCCACCGCCCCACCTTGGCTGAAAGATAAGGGAAGATGAGCGGGCCCTACTTGGTGAACTCGGGTTCCCAAATATCCCCTAAAGAAACTGCTGGCGTAACTGCGATCCGCCCTGTTTAAGATAAGTCGGGGGAGTGGGGAGGCCGACTAAAAGAGAACCCTCTGGTCAGAAAGAGGCACTGGGGCCAGGTGAGGGACTCTCAAGGCTTTCACTTGGACCAGCCCGGAGATAAGGATGTCCGCCTTTTTCACACAAGACGGCTTATTCTTGGCAGCGAAGTGCTTCTGGGGAAAGGTGCGGAGGTGGGTGTGGGTGTGTGGGTGTGTGTGGGTGTGTGTGGGTGGGTGGGTGTGTGTGGGTGGGTGGGTGTGTGGGTGTGTGTGTGTAGGGGCAGAAGAAGCAGGTTCCTCAAGATGCTGCGAGGGCCCAGGCCAAGTCGAGACAAGAACTGGTGCTAGCGCGCGCAGCACAATCTCGGCTGCGGCAGGGAGGGGGCGGGGAACAGGGACCCTTACCCTCCACTCCCTCCCTCGAGCTCCCGCTCCCGCTCTGTGCCCGAACCCAACGCTAGCCAGCTACCTAAGTGGATCCGAGTCCTTTCCCTACGGTAAGCTTGGGGTGGGGGCGGGGAGCTGTCAGCCACGTGCCTGCTTCGGAGCTGAAAGCTGCGAGGGGACGAAGGCCGAGGAGGCATGGCTCGAGGACTGCGGAAGATTCACCCAGCTAGTACTTTCATGTGCCCTGTCTTACTTGGATCTTTAAAAAACCTGGTGAAGAATGACCTCCATTTCTAAATGACATTGAAACAGGAGAGACTACAACGTGTACACCTAGTGTTTCTTACATTTAGTAATAATATAAAATAGTGGAGAGGGAGGAGAGAAGACTCGAGACTCAGAGACCCTTCCCATCTTGGCATGAAGACCCTAGTTGAGGCCCAGGGCTGGGGGCTGGCCTGCATACAAGACTTATATTCAGTTTTGTCTGCTGTCTACAGTGTTGTCTTCTGTCCTTTCACTTGGACCCAGCGTCATCCTCTTCCCTCCTTGCTCCCTGGACTTAGGCATCGCTTTGATCAAGGCGCCCTCGATGGGAGTCTGAGTCCTTCTTGAGAGCGCCCCCCTGAGAAGTCTCCTGGTGGGAAGGGCAATGAGCCGATCTGGCACCCGTCTTTCGAAGCATAACTGAAGAGTGCTGTCTCGACCCTCAAACTCCTGCTTGCCTGCCCCAAAGCGGCCAAGGGGGCTGGGAAACATGGCCCTGTGTGGTAGGCAGGAGAGGGGGTGCCCTGAGCTTTCTCCCCCCTCTTAAGGAATAAGGTGGCGAGGAAACTGAATGTTAGCATGCAAGTTGGCTTTGTATTGAGGGAGTGCAGTTCTAAAGGGGAGGATTGAAATCTTGAAATAAAAAGCCAATAAACAAGTTTCCTTAGTACAATTGCTATTAATGGAAAAGGCATTTAACCTGCTGAATTAAATCGTTCAAAGGCGCTTTTTCATCATCAGGAGCTACTCTACAAGGAAGGAAAAGAAAATATGAAAACAAAAACCCAAATCGAGAAGCCTCCTTAACCGGCCCCCGCAGTGTCTTGGCGGCCCCTACCCGACCGGGGAGCGCTCCGCCCACCCAACCCCTAGCGCAGAAGAGGCTGAAACAGCCAAAGAGAAAAGAAAACAGAATAAAAACAAAACGTTTAAAATCCAAGAGGAAAAGTCGGAGCGGGTCTCAGGATCTGCTCGGCGGAGGGCTCGGCTCCGTGGTCCACTCTGCTGGAGGCCAGGGCCTGGCCGGAGCCGCGCGGCGGATGCCTCCGGCCCGCCCGCCCGCTAGGAAAGCGCAGCCTACAGCTCCTCCTCTCCAGGCGCCCAAGGACCCTCAAGGCGCGGGGCTCACACTTGAAGCCTGGGAACGCGCAGACAGGAAACCCACTTCCTCCTAAGCAGTTTCTTGCTAGCCGGCTGAGAGGCGCCAATTGAAACAGAATGATCCTCATCTACTAATATCCAGCGTGGCCACAAAGCGACTGGCCATTTACGCCGCCACTTTAAACAAAGATATTTGGTTATTCCCGGGAAGCAAGTGCACTTTTGCATGGCTGAGCTCCGGGTGGAGGCAAGCCTCAGCCCAGCCTCCCGCCAGCGGGGCTGCTCACGCCGGGGGATTCGCCCCCTCCCGGCCGGCTAGTCCAGCCGGGGTTCAGGCTCAGTCCCACCCGGCAACAGGCGAGCCGGTTCTCACGCCGCTCCCTGCCCGAGGCCTCCCTGAAGCACTGAGTGGGAAAAACAGTGTGACCCCGGGCTGGGGTCCTGGGCTGTGATGTCCTCGGAAAGTCACCTCCCGTCCCAGACCTCCCCGTGTCTGGACGATGGGCGAGGGTCGGGGACACCAGGTTTGTTCGAGGTGGAGCAACTTCAGCGATGTCCCTTCGCATGAATTCCCGCAGGTTCTCAGCTCGGGCGGCCAGTGGTGGGTCCTTGCCTTAGCTGGGGGTGGGGGTGGGGAAGCATAGCCGTGTGGGGGTTGGGGGGCGGGGTGGGCATGAGGCCGAAGGCCCTGGGCCTCTGAGAAGACCCTGAGCTGGGGGGAAGGGGGTGGCGCGGGGATCTGGGACAGCCTGTCGGCGGCAGCCGATCCCCCCCTTGCTCAGCGCCCCCTCCACCCTCTGGGATTCTCTCTCGGGTAGTGGGGAAAGGGGGCGGGGAGCAGAGGTGTCCTTCTGACGGCGGCAGAAGAGGCAGACAGACTGACAGACAAGCAGACCAACAGTGCGGCCCCGGGGTGCGGCCCCTGACTCCCGAGCTCCTTTGGCGGCGACTGGGGCTCGGCGCCGCGAAGCCAGATGTGGTCCGGAGGCAGTGGGAAGGCGCGGGGCTGGGAGGCCGCGGCGGGAGGGAGGAGCGGCCCCGGCAGGCTCAGGTGAAACCCCCACCCCGTCCTCGGCCCACTCCCTGTCCCCGCCCCGGGAGCCCCGACCGAATGGGAAAGTGGTTCACTTTGTAACTCCGCAAGTTGGTTGCAAAGCAGCATTCACCTTCCTTCCTCCCCAGCAGCCCTCCTCCTCGGCTACTCCCCATCCCACCTCTTGCCCTCCCCTCTCTCGGTTCCCTCCTCCTTTTCCTCCCCCCTTCCGCACCCCCCCCTCCCGCGCGCCAGCGTACCCCACAAAAATGAGGGTAGGGGGTCCGGGGGAGAAATGCTTTGGGTCGCGTCTCTGCCTCTCTCTCTCTCTGTCTCTCTCTCCCTCTTTGAGACCTAAAAATCCTGACAAGTGAAACTTAAAGGTGTTTACCTTGTCATCAGCATGTAAGCTAATTATCTCGGGCAAGATGTAGGCTTCTATTGTCTTGTTGCTTTAGCGCTTACGCCCCGCCTCTGGTGGCTGCCTAAAACCTGGCGCCGGGCTAAAACAAACGCGAGGCAGCCCCCGAGCCTCCACTCAAGCCAATTAAGGCGGACTCGGTCCACTCGGTTACGTGTACATCCAACAAGATCGGCGTTAAGGTAACACCAGAATATTTGGCAAAGGGAGAAAAAAAAAAAAAAAAGCAGCGAGGCTTCGCCTTCCCCCTCTCCCTTTTTTTTCCTCCTCTTCCTTCCTCCTCCAGCCGCCGCCGAATCATGTCGATGAGTCCAAAGCACACGACTCCGTTCTCAGTGTCTGACATCTTGAGTCCCCTGGAGGAAAGCTACAAGAAAGTGGGCATGGAGGGCGGCGGCCTCGGGGCTCCGCTGGCGGCTTACAGGCAGGGCCAGGCGGCACCGCCGGCCGCGGCCATGCAGCAGCACGCCGTGGGGCACCACGGCGCAGTCACCGCCGCCTACCACATGACGGCGGCGGGGGTGTCCCAGCTCTCGCACTCCGCCGTGGGGGGCTACTGCAACGGCAACCTGGGCAACATGAGCGAGCTGCCGCCGTACCAGGACACCATGCGGAACAGCGCCTCGGGCCCCGGATGGTACGGCGCCAACCCAGACCCGCGCTTCCCCGCCAGTAAGTGAGGCCGCCCCACCACGGGGCCGCGGGTTGAGCGCAGGAGGTGCGGGGAAGACCCGCCGGGAAGGCGCGGCGCCTGCCGGCTGCGCGCTGGGCATCAGGGGTGGGCGGCCGGGCAGTGGCGCCAGGGAGTCGGGTGTAGGAGCTGGGGAGTCTGCCCTGGTTGAGCTGAGGGGTCCAAGAAGAGGGACTCGGTAGCCCTGGAGTCCTGAGGGCAGGAGCTGGTATTTGGCGTTTGCCAGATGCGGCCAATTGTCCGCTCTGGTCCGGCGCGGGAGAGCGCGGAGGCAGGCGTCCCCCCAGCTAAGAGAACCGGGATGAGCAGAACTCGGAGGGGCGCGGCCTGGCCGGGAGGGAGGGTACCCTGCTGGGACGCGCTCAGGCCCCGGGCCTGGCCCACTCTCCAGGCTAGGCAGGTGGGAGGGCGCGCGGCTCCAGACGGGTTTCTAAATGGGCCGAGCCAGTGCCCTCAACGGGCTGACAGGAGACAGCGGCCAAGGCACAAAGAGTCTGGGGTCTCAAGCTTTCGAAAGTGAACACCTCCCTCTCCCAAGCTCCCAAAGCTGGGTGTCTACCGTTAGACCCCGGCTCCTGATCTGAGCCCAATTTGCTGCCGGCTAACCCCACGAATCCGGAGGGATGGGCAGGAAAGGAACAGGGAAGGCTTTCTCCACTCTGCTTTTATGGGTAAAGCACTGAGACTGAGGGAGGTAGCCGGGGTTGAGGCGGGCAGCTCTCCAGTAAACCCCCTCGACGGCGCGGCCTCGAGGCAGGCGCCGGCGATCGCCGCGGCTGGGCCTCTCAGGGTGGAGACGACCTAGGTGAGAAGGGCGCCGTCGGGGCGGGCCGGGCTGGCACAAGAGCGCAGGCGGCAGAGGTGGTCTGGCCCGGCCCGGCCCCTGCCGACGCTGTGCGTTTGTCGCTTACAGTCTCCCGCTTCATGGGCCCGGCGAGCGGCATGAACATGAGCGGCATGGGCGGCCTGGGCTCTCTGGGGGACGTGAGCAAGAATATGGCCCCGCTGCCAAGCGCACCGCGCCGGAAGCGCCGGGTGCTCTTCTCCCAGGCGCAGGTGTATGAGCTGGAGCGACGCTTCAAGCAACAGAAGTACCTGTCCGCGCCGGAGCGCGAGCACCTGGCCAGCATGATCCACCTGACACCCACGCAGGTCAAGATCTGGTTCCAGAACCACCGCTACAAGATGAAGCGCCAAGCCAAGGACAAGGCGGCACAGCAGCAACTGCAGCAGGACAGCGGCGGCGGCGGCGGGGGCGCAGGGTGCCAGCAGCAGCAGCAGCAAGCGCAGCAGCAGTCCCCGCGCCGCGTGGCCGTGCCGGTCCTGGTGAAAGACGGCAAACCTTGCCAGGCGGGCGCCCCCGCGCCGGGCGCCGCCAGCCTGCAAGGCCACGCGCAGCAGCAGGCGCAGCAGCAGGCGCAGGCCGCTCAAGCGGCTGCGGCAGCTATCTCAGTGGGCAGCGGTGGCCCCGGCCTGGGTGCCCACCCCGGCCACCAGCCGGGCAGCGCGGGCCAGTCTCCGGACCTGGCGCACCACGCCGCCAGCCCCGCGGCGCTGCAGGGCCAGGTCTCCAGCCTGCCCCACCTGAACTCCTCGGGCTCGGACTACGGCACCATGTCCTGCTCCACCTTGCTATACGGTCGGACCTGGTGAGAGGACGCCGGGCCGGGCCTAGCCCAGCGCTCTGCCTCATCGCTTCCCACTCCTGCCCGGTCACACACCACCAACCACCCGCTACACCCTGCGCTTCGACTTTTCTTAAGAACCTGTCCCGTTGAGACCAAGGGAAAAAAACACAAAGACCAAACTGCTGGACGTCTTTCTTTTCCTTTTTTTTCCTAAAATGTGCAGGATTTTTTTTTTTTAAGAAAATAAAACAACCAAGCGAATCCAATTTTTCTTAGGAGTCTTTAAACAGAGAAGGACATAACAAGAACCGCTTTGGGGGTGTCTTTGGGGGTGATTCAAATGGGTTTCCCATGCTCGGGTGGAGAGGGCTCTACGCTGACATGGCTCTGGACGCTTAAGATTGAAATCTTCACTCTGGGTACACCGTGCCAGCAAAGTGGACTCCCTTGTAAATACCGGTATTTCTTTGAAGGGGCAACAGGGGGGCTGGGGAAAGGAAAAGACAGAACCCGCTTGCCACTGACACAAAGGAAATGCCCCCTCCTGCCCCCCTGGCCACCCAGGCTCAGCTGAGACGGCCCTGGTTAAAATTATGTTTGATGTGAACTTGTAGTTGTAAAACGCTGTCAAAAGTTGGACTAAACACTTAGTTTTTAGTAATCTGTACATTTTGTTGTAAAAAGCAAAAACAAAAAAAAACAGTCCCCATCCCGGTCCCCAGCCCATCATATTTTTTATGGGCCAAGACAAATCTGTGTATATTATTTGGCAGTTTGGTATTTGCAGCGTCAGTCTTTTTCTGTTGTAACTTATGTAGATATCTGGCTTAAATATAGTTCCTGAGAGGCTTCTAATAAATTATACAAATTAAAAGGATTCTTTTTCTGATTAAAAACCCCATCTTTTGTTTGGTTTTAATTTGGCTTTAAATGGCATTTTTTGGTGGTAGGGGAGTGGCTCAGCATTGGCCTGACAGGATTCGAATTGTGTGGGGGCTCAAAGGATCCTGAACCAGTGAAGGAGGCTGAGACCAGAGTCTTTGCCCCACGGGAAGAGAGCGTTTTGTTCTGCTTCTGAATTAAGTAGAACCAAACCTTGAGCAGTCTTGGGACTCGGCAATAGAGAGTAGGAAAGCTAAACTACTTCTACCAGGAGGAAAAAGAAAGAGAAAGACACCAAAGTTTTCAAAGCCAGACTTCTGTGTCTTAAAACCGCAGAAGTATCTACCGTTGTCTTATACAGCTGAGCCAACGTTTTAAAACAGTCGGCCTTGGACATTGCATTTTTAAAGAACCCTGAATAAACAATTATTTTTATAGACGGATTGTCCCTGTAGATTTCAACATTAATTCTTTATTTCTAATACTTGGCAGAGCCTCCTTGGGACTGGGATGTGGTGGGAGACTGTTTTTGAGAAAGTGGGGAAGTCGTGGGTTTCGTCTCTGCTCTGAAGCAGTTATTCCCCCGCACAGGCTGCCCAGCCGTTTCCCATGGCTTCCTGGGCCCGGGAAGGTGTCTGACTGGGCTGCTGGCCTTGGGAACACCCCTGGCAGGGCTTTCTGCTCTTTGTTCCAAGATTTTCATCTCTGGGCTCCTGGCCTCCTAAATCTTTGTAATAAGGAATCTTTCTCCTGTCCCCAACTCTGCACCTCTCCCCCATTGCATCCCGCCTCAACATCCACCCTGGGAGAAAAAAAAAAATCTTTGAGCTCTCTTCCTACCCCTAATTTCTCAGTCTCTTTGGTACCCTGATATAGTGGTTGGGGAACTTTTAGTTGCTCTGGGGAGGGGAGGAAGAAAGAGAGGTGTAGACAGAAGTCATAGTCCCTAGGTAATCTGTTGCTCCTTCTGTGTCATTTCTGATGAACCTACAGGAAAAGTGGCCGAGTGCACTGTGGACAGGGCCCCTCCCAGCACTTTTCTCTAGGCTGAAAGTGTTTGAGTCAGGGGGATTGATTTGTATTTGGCATGTACTCATTTATCGCCTAGAATTTCAACTTTCTTTTTTCCTGTCTCGCCTGCCTGCCTCTACCTTTTCTTCCTCTTCTTTTCAGCTCATTCTGACTCCATCTCTGTCTTCCTGGATTGCCACCCTCAAGCCCCAGGAACTTGTAAGGAAAATGGGGGTGGGGGGTGGGGGTGGATATAGGTGCTTGCTGGCACCAGCAGTCCCCTCTGTTGACTTTCTGGGGGCTCTTTTCCCATGGTGCCCTAACTGTGGACGAGGCCGGCTTCCTGTCTCCTGTCTGGCTGCTGAGATACTGTTTTCAGTATCTAGAAGAGACTCAGAGATTTCAAGAGGGTGACTGGTTGGATCTAGAGGGTGTGCTGGTTGGGAGAATCCTCAGCAGGCCTCACATTTTGGAAAACAAAGGAAAATTTGGAAAGGCTGAACACGTGTGTTGGAATGGGCAGCAGTGGCCCCCGGGGCAGTTTGTGAAGGTAGTTAAATCACTTGGCTCAGGCCCGGCCGGGCAGGGGAGATGTTACAGCTAAGGTCTGAATTCTGTGGGGTGGGAGCTAACGCGCGACTTGCCCCCACGCCCAGCACACTAGCGTGGAAGGGGCGCGGCCAAGGGGGGCTGCCCCACCCCACCCTACTCGCTGCGGAGCGGACCACTGAGAGTCACAATTCTAGTGAGCTATGCCACCCTCAGTCTGATCACCCTTGCCCTGGATGGAGTTACTACCAAATATGTTCTTTCCCCTCCCCGCCCCCCGCCGTCTAGAGCCGACTTAATTTGGAAGTCTGTTTACTGGTCCCGGGAAAAAGGCGAACGGAGCCGTGTCTGCGACGAACAGGGCCTTGGCCGCGTCTTTCTGTCGGTCACGCGGGGTCCACTCACTCCGTTCCTGGCCGCGAGACTGCTGTAGCTGCAGGAAGCGGCCCTGGAAGGCAATCTGAAGCGTCTCGATAGGGAAAGGGGTGAGCGCTGGGTGCAGTAAAACACCAAAGACTGGAGATACACTTTATCCTCACACCCTGTCAGCCTCTGCGATCTTTTGTCCTCTTCAGTCATGGACCTCCCCTAAGTCTCCAGCATCTCTGGCGCCGGGAGCTTCTGGTCTCCGCTAAGAAGAACTCAGCTTTCTGAGGCTGTCCCTAATAGGGAAACTTCCCCACGCGTGGGGGCCGCGCAGTTTGCCCCCAGATCCGGGAGAAGCTGAGTGCCGCCACCTAAGCACCCCATCCATCCCGAGGTCCCGACTGCTGCTGCGGGAAATGGGGGAGATTTTGCAGACGGCATCCCACAACCCCCTTCCTCCTGTTCCCCACCCCCAACCCCGCCATGTAAACACGAGGACTTTCTCGAGAGTCTTGGAGAGCGGCTCTAGAGGCTTCAGGGCCTGAAACCCCAGGCTTGGCTTGTTTGATGTTTAGCATCCCAAAGCGACTGCCCCACCCCCGCCCCAGCCTGGGAGCCCGGAGTTGTGGGTCGGAGAGGCAGGAAAGCAACCCTCTCAGCTGGCCTGGCCGGGCTTAGGGGCGGCGTGAAGATTGGGACAGAGATGCTCTGAACAGGAAAGAAGGGGGGAGCCCGGCCTGCCGCCACCCCCCCAACAGGGACACAAGCGGGTACAGCTGGAGTCCTCCAGGCCCAGAAGGCGGGAGGGGGCAGGGAATGCGTCAGCAGACCGGACACAGGCTCTGGGACCGGGGCCGGCTCGGTGGGAAGTAACTCGAGGGCCCAGGAGTGAAATCAGAGCCAGGCCGGAGCCGACTCCGCGAGAAACGCTCCCTAACTCCTGGAGGCGGGGGAGGCCCCGCGCGCTCCAGTTCCAAAGGCCTTGCCGGAGGCAGTTCTTCTTCCCACTGCTTAAGGGCTTGGCCTTCCAAAGGATTTGAAATCCTCCCGGGGCGGGGACAGGCCTAGGGCTGGCACTGAGGTGTCCGATTTTGAGACGCCAGGGAAGAAGTCTGAGACGTTAGAGGCCGCATACTCCACTCTCAGAGCGCGCTTGCGGGCGTCTGGGCGCGGATGAGGGGCCTTCTCCAGTCGCGAGTGCACAAAAGGTAGCGCCGAGTCTCTTCTGAGGCGACCCAAGCTAAGAGGAAAGGAGAGCGGGGTTTTCTGACTTCCAACTCATTAGGGACCAGGTAAGGTCAATGCTTTCTCTATTATGGCTGTATCTTAAAAGCGGGTCAATTTAAGATAAGGAGGAGGGGAGAATCCAGGATCTGTGTGAACCATGCTGATAAAGACTGACCCCTTTCCTGAACTAAAAGCAAGCCAGGCAGACATTCATTTTCTATAAACAAGAGAGTTGTGAGAAGCTGCCTTGAATTCTGATCTGATGCCACCAGTCTCTCTAGACATCGCTCTCCCCTCCCCCTAATGTGTGTTGGGGGGTGGCAGGGGGAGCCAAGTGATAGAGGATATTATTTGTTGAGAACTAGAAAGCCTGTTGAGAAATGTGAATCTGAGATGATGTGGCTCTTGGGCATGGTTTGCCAGCTGGTTTGTTTCAAATGCTGCTGTCTTTCAGAATGGATGGAAAGCGACAGCCTCGAGTATTGGGAGGGATGAGACTGAATGTGTTCCTCGAGCAGTTCCCTGTTAGAAAATACTGGATACCACCTCCCTCTGGGCCTCCCTGCCTTCTGACTGATGTGCCTGTGGTTGTGCAAATGTATTCTTGTGACTTCGGGCCACCCTCTGTGGGCCTCAGTTTGGGGCTTCCGCCTCAACTTGGAGCACGGAAAGTTTTCTGGTGTCTCTTTGGCAGGTAGCTTCAGGAAAGTGTCCTATTCACCAGTCACCCTCTGTGGCAAGCCTGTCCGTCCAAGTCGCTGAAGGAACCGGGTGTGGATGGGAGGAGAGGACAGAATGTGTTTACTGAAGGGGAGGACCAGGGTCTGAATGTCATCTCCCCTCCAAGTAGTTGTGTTTCTGAACTTTCCTCGATGATTCTCAAACAACAGAGGAGGAGCCAGACTCAGCAACTTTACCGCATAGCTTCTGCTTCCTCTGAAGCCACAGTTGGAGTGGCTGGATGCATTTCTTTCTGACAGTGACCTAATGCCCTACTTGGAGGGCATCTAGACACAGCCCCAGGTTTCTCATTTGATAATGTTTGCCATTAGGTCTCTGCTTCCTAAACGTGTATCATCTTTGTTATTAGTTGAGTTGTAACAAAGTTTTGGAAAGGGTGAGATTTAAATGGACTTTCTTGTTTTATTTCTCTTTTAGTTATTTGCAGGGACATTTCTGCTTGAAATGGAAACTAACATTAACAAAAAGTCACAGGCAGTAACAGACTTCGTTGAAGAGAGTTCTTTAATCCAATACAATATTTACATCTGACTGTCCATTTGTACATAGGCTGCATAAGACAACCTGTCTGAAAAAAGAAGACACCTATGTATGTATTATAGATACATATGTACATGTGTATGTATCTTATATATCTATTTTATAAGATCTTCAAAAAGAAAAAATTAGCATAGGATTTTCTTAGTAGGAGATCTTATAGAACCCATTAGATGTATGAAAGTTGAATGTGTTTACTATCTCAAGGAAGAGGTCACATGAAACTGAGTTTTCCTTAAGAAAATCAAGTAAACAAAAACCCTTGTTAGTTTTTTCCCCACTTTAAATTGGAATATTAATTTATTTTATTTTCGTGTCACAGAACTAATTATTTTGGGGGAAAATATTAAAATTTGTCCTTAAAGAAAATGAACTTCTTGCCTGAGACACACAGCTGTAGATGAGACTTCTTGAAGCAATCTACAACAAAAATTGTTGTCATGTGCTTCACTGACATTATCCATAGTAGAAATCGTTAGTATGAACACCGTTGCTAGCTAAATAAAACAGATGGAAACGTTGCTGCCCCTAGTTTTCGGCCCCTAGCAGTTCCCCCTCTCCTGGCCTTCACAGAGCACTGGAAATGAGAGGGCAGGTCTGAGTCTGACAACAGAAAGACAAACTTTCCCTCCTCCTGTCCCTCGTTTTGTACATCTTGTACATTTCCGGTAGTCCAGTCTTTGATTGCTACATGGAATTGTCAGTAACACCTGGCTCTCGGTGAAGTGTTAAACTTTACATTTCTAGGGTTTAGGGTGATTGCTGATGATGTCATTTCTACGAAAGATGTTAGGACCTGAGAAGTGTCCTTGGATACCCTTTTCTGGCTGCTACATCCTGGAGCCATTCTGTGGAAGACTCACCCAGAAGGGCCCAGCCTCCACCTTACCTAGCACCAGTGTTGTTGTGTGAAGGTGTCCAAAGCTCTAGGAAAACGAGTTTATTTGGTCTGTGTACTACCGATTTACCTGATCTGGGCGCACACAAGGCTAGGTGTGTGTACACGAGCACAGATGTAAAACTGGGAATTACAGTAATGATGTGAAGAGGACTAAGAGCTAGTTCCCCTAAGTTGATTCCTCTACCCCAGGAGACCAAGGCAATGGTTTAACAAATCTGGCTATAGCTGTGTATAGAGGGAACTTCCAAGTTAGGGTTCCCTGAGGTACCCCCAAAGCACCAGGTTTCTAAACAGACTTTTTTTTTTCAGAGGATGCTGAAGCCTAGAGGGTTAAACCTCTCCCCCTCTGGGGCACTCTGGTGCCTTTAGGTCTGCAAGGCACTGTTTTCTGGGTGGAGTCTAAAGGAGGGTGGGTGGTTCTGGGGAGTGACTGGCTTCTTCCTTCCCATGAGAGTGTGCTTCAGAAAGAATTGTAATTCTTGCACCACAGGTGTGCACAGAGCATACATCCGTGCCTCTGGCCAGGGCAAATAGAAACTGTAGCCAGTTTCTTACTACTCACCAAGCTGCAATAGTCAGTGAAATGTTGATTACTGCTCCCTGGTAGGACTATTGAGGCTGAGGCCAGGGTATAGTACATTTTGGAAGAGCTGTAGTGTATCATACACTACAGCTTTACCCACTACAGTGGGTAAAACTCTGATATCTGTCTGCAAATCAAACAAGAGAACCTTTGCAAATACTTAACAAAAGCCAACTCACCCGCAGCCATCATCTAGCACAGGATAGGGAAGGGGTGTAAAGAGAAAATCATTGACATCGATGGTCCCATACAAGGACCACCATGCATCCCTAACAGTTGACATTAACCTTCCTGTATGAACTGTTTTCTATCAACTATAATGTCATGTTAACCTAAAATTAGTTGTTGAAAATTCTCAGCATGGCTGAGTACTTAGATTCTGTTGGTTGGGTGTGTGTGGAAGCTGGGGCTTTGTGTGTTTGTGGTTTTGTTCACTGGTAAGACAAGAAAGGAAGGAGAGGAGACTGAAGGGGAGAGGAGAGGAACAACTGTGCCCAGTGGAAGTGTGTGAGGTTCTGTTGGTGTTTGTGACAGCTGAGTCTCCCTGGTTAGAGCTGGTCTTTAGATGGAAGTGTTGGGGCAGGGTGGATGAGTGTGTGGTGTGTCTTGGTATATCTGGTGTTTAGGGGATGATGCTTTTAGTAAGCATCTAAGGAGCAGAATAGGAGATAGTGTGTGTACCATGTCTTTGAGTTGGGCCAGTGACACAAGGGCAACATAATTATCCAGCTTAAACGTGCTCAAATGGCAAAAAGTTGCAAAATAGATCGACCTTCCTGAGAAGAGAGGGAGCCGGTTACAGAGGTCTGCAGCCATCATCCTTTTTTCAATACATTTTAAACAAGAGGATCTAGTGAGTGATTCCGATTCAATACACATAATCAGTTTGCAAGTCTTATTTCCATTTGAAAACAGGGCCATTTGCAATCATAAGAGCCGGACACGCTGAAAGATTCAGAGCGCTTTCTGAGCGGATGATGGGTGACAAAATCTGCAGGCAAGCACTAAATATTTTCTTCTAGCCTCAGACCTTATGCATCAGCCTTTAGTCCCAATGTATTTTAATCGAATATTCCTGTTGAATATATAGCTTAATTGCTTAGAATATCGAGATTCCATGATGGGGGCGGGGCGGGGAGCCGGCAGGAAAGGTGAGAAAAACCATGTTAGTGCTTTTCCTAAGTGATGGTTAACAATCATTTAGTGAAGAGTACACGGGTAAAAGATTTGATGAAAAATTCAAACTTGTTTTTAAAGGAAGGGCTTCCTGAAGAGGTTGTCGGGGGCTAAGATTCGCGGGTTGGAGCCACGAAGTCCTTCCCGAGCGCGGCGGGGGCGGTGAGCTGCCACCAAAACCCAGGGAAAGGCTCGGCGGCCTCCCAATCTCACCGCCTGAGACCCGAGCCCCCCCATCCCGACCCCGCGGTTTCGTATTGGTTGTCAGCAGTCTCAGCTAGAAGGGTGGGCACTTAAAATCTCAAGCTGTTTTATGGTCTCTCGTTGTATAAAGTTTTGGTTTCCAGGATCATTTGAAGCAGCAGTCCGCAAACCGCACCCCCACCCCCCGCCCCTTTCCGCCGGCGGCCTCAGCTCTCCCCACCCCCCAGGTCTCCCCTCCAACCCCGGTTGCAAAGCAGCACCCCGCCCACTGCGGCCTCCCCAACCCCCAACGCCCAGCCCAAAGCCCCAATTTCTCCTCCCACCCAGCCTCGCCCCCACCCCCAAGCCTGTGTGACTCTCCACCCGGTTCCTAGCTGGAGACCGGAGCGCCGCCTGCCCACCCGGCCCCCAACCCCTTCTGGAAAGCTCCCAAGAAGTCTGGTGTGCGGCTGAGAAGAAATTTTCCGTGTATTTTGACTCCAGATTATATAGTGAATGTATTAGCTTCACTGGGTTACGACGAAGATCCAAACCCTAACCTGAAGGGATTTTTAAAACGATCTCACCGTACAACCCTTTTCTGAACAAGTGAAATCAAACAAAGCCAGCGAACTGCTGCTTTTTCCCTGATGAGTGTTCCTAAGGAAAAGAGATTCCGTCGTCTCTGCCCAGATACCAACATCTAACGAACTTTCTATTAGGCTGAAACTCGGTCTAATAATAGCATGTTTAATGTCGATTCCATTTTTATGTTGCAAGGAGATAATTTATTAACCTCCTCAACATAGTGCCTCTTAGGCAGGCTTTGTGTTTTTAGATGTCCTTGCAAAGCATTTTCGCCTCTGGGAAAATCTCAGGAGAACCCATAGAAGGAGGTGTGTGTGGGGGGGGGGCGGTGGGTGTGTGGTGGAGATTCTGTACAGCTCCTGCTGGCTTGCTCAATTTTCTGCAAAACTCATCCTAAAAGCCTGGGTATTCTCTTTATGCTTTGCTGTGCTTAGCTGCTCAGTCGTGTCCGATTCTTTGCGACCCCACGGTCTGTAGCCCACCAGGCTCCTCTGTCCACGGGGGTTCTCCAGGCAAGAATACTGGAATGGGTTGCCGTGCCCTCCTCCAGGGGAGATGTTCTCTTTAACAGATGTCAAATTATAGGGACCACACAGATCTAAAGACATTCCACATACACACACCAGCTGTAAACTCTGTAGGTTCCTCCCTACCCCGCCATCTCTCTAGGACTCATTCTGTGGATAAGCAAGAGTGGTCTTCAGGCACAGGTTCACCCTGAGCCAAGGGGTGGGGGGCAGGACAGGCCTCCGACAACAGGGAGCCTCCACACTCCCTATTCTGCAAACCAGAAGGATGGAACTCATACAACTGACAGGAGGGGAGGGTGGGGCTGGACTAGTAGGACTCAATCTGCTAGGTGTAGGGGAATAGCTCCCTGGAGGAGGGTGTGGTAACCCACTCTGGTATTCTTGCCTGGAGAATCCCCATGGACAGAGGAGCCTGGCGGGCTACAGTCCATGGGGTCACAAAGAGTCGACATGACTTGAATGACTAAGCACAGCACAGGGGAGTAGCTCATCCACCTGAGGGCCTTGGCTGGGTGGTCAGAAGGGAAGCACAGGAATGGCCCTCCGAAGAATCAGAGAGCCAGAGCAGACTCCTGGCCAGAAGTTTCAGCCACCCGACAGCCCCATAGAGATATGCTGACTACAGACCATTTCTAGGAGCCCTGTTCTATGAGTGATAATTCCTTCCCAGCCTCCTGGACCTCCCTGGGGACCAAGCATATGCTTAGAACTGCTGGCCCATCTTCAGCAGCAATCCTAGTCAGGGGGAAGAAACTTCAGCCTGCCTACTCAGGAAGTTCTGTCCCTGACTCGCAAGGCCGATGTGGGAGACTCTCCTTAGGACCCAAAGATCACCTGCGGAAACATCATATTCTTGTATTTATAGCCCAAAGTGACTTCAGTATCTACTTTTCGCTTGTTTCCTTATCCTCCTCGTTTTCTGTTTTTTCTTTTCAGTGCCTACATTTTCCTTGCTTACTTGCCCAATTCCAGCCTCATAGATGCAGTTTTACTTCGTAGGCAATCCGGTATCATTTTCCTAATGTCAGTACTAAAAGGAAAAGCAGATAAAGCGGATGCGCTAAGTCATAAAGAATGAAAGCCAGCAAGACCCATATGGGAGGCCAGTTGTGGGGTAAGGAGACCAGAGAACCGCCAAGGTCAGCCTATCAGAGGACTAGCGAGAAAAATGAGGAAAGCAAAGAGAAGCAGCAAGCGCAGAGAAATTCAATTAATGTCAGTAGACGGGAAGGAAGGAATACAGCCCCCACCTATGGCATACGTACGCCTAGCCTGGGCAGGCATTGAATGGGCTGAGGAGGGAACAGGTCTGTGTATGGTGTTCCGCCTTTGAGCTGAGGGGTGAATCTAGCAACCCTTTCCTTCCCTGCAGGCATACCTTACGAATGAAGACTTTCTTCCAGAGCCAATTAAAGGGCTACGGAGCGGAGGGGCTAGGGACTGGAGTTCGCCTCCCTACTTCAGCCTGGCCAGCTCCGGGCTGTGAACCCCGGCGAGGAGCAAATTCCGAGAGATCTGATGGGGTGCGGGGGGAGGTTGCGGGGAAGGGTGGTGGCAGAGGGCGGAACCACCCGGTGAGGAAATAGTGGCTTCTGGAAACTTCCGTGGAAACATAAAAAAATCCTTTCCTTCGCACAAGTGTCCCAGCCCGCCTCCCTGCAGGTGGAGAAGGGACTTGCGAAAAATTGCTTGTCGATGCTTGTCGACCCTGACTGTTGGACAGCGCCCCCTCTCGTCGCTGTCCTTTCGGCGCAGCCTCGAAGGATGCGCCACGTGGAGGGAGTCCCAGCCACCTGGGAGGACCGCAGGTCGATTCTGCTGTGACTCGGATCCCAGGCCGCCCCGCAACCCTTGCCTTCGGGTCCCTGACCGCTTCCCCTGGTGGAAGGCGGATCCGCATGGGGACGGCCGGTTCCCCGTGACTCCGGAGGACGCGCTGTGGGCAGAACCACTTCTGTGCAGGAGAGCGCTTCCCAGGCTCTACCCGCTCGCAGCCCGGGAAGGGGCCAGGGCTGGCCGGGTCCCCGGGGTCTCTGCCCCGCGGGGAAGAGAAGGGAATCCCCACAACCCTCAGTGACCGACCCGGCATCCCCTCCTCCCCTCGCCCAGCCGGCTTGCGGGCTTCTCCCAGGGCCCTGGATTCCCCGGGGCCCTCCCTTTTTTAAGGGTCTCGCGCACAGTGTGATACATTTGAGCTGAAATGTATTAACTCTTGAACACATCAGCATGATGACACTGTTCGTGAGGACCTCATGTGTTCGGTGACCGCAGAAGGGCACATTTAAGATGCTTCCTGGCCTGTAAGGCACCAGGCCCCTCCGTCCCTTCCCTCCCCCAGCCCTCGAGAGGGACAGAGGAGAGGGACCCAGGCCGAGCGCGGCCGCCCAGTCTTCCCGCGATCGGCGGCCACCACTCGGCCCCAGCTGCCGGAGGCGTGGCGCATCCCAGGCCCCGGCCCCACTGCGGCTCCGCCGTCGGGTTTTTTTTCTGCGAATGAAGAGGCATCGCATGCGAGCAAAGGCCGGCCAGCCGGCTCCAGACTCCCAGGTCCTGCCTCCTGGACCTGCGCGCTCTCCCTCTCTCCTCCGTTAATATTCTTCGATAATTTCGGAGGCAAAAACGTCCAACTTTGGGTGGGGACAGGGATTTGTTTCATCTCCTAAAATTCAGAAACGGAGTCTTCAAAAGTCTTAATGCGTATGTGTCTATTATTATTTTTTTTTCTAGCATTCAAATGAATGCGAAGCCACGGATCGAATCCCGTCACTCATTTGGGGTTAGCTTCTACCGATATTTCACACGGAAAACAAAACTGGGTCCCTCTTATTTGTACTTGTCCTTAACCTTTGCAGCAACTGCTGTAGATGCGGCTCTGTCCATTCTCTAATAGATTTTACCAGGAGCTGGTGACAGAGAACTGATTTCTTTTCTATTAGGGTTTAGCACATCTTTGTTGAAGGCCTGTAGAATGACCAGGGATTAGATTTGCATCTCTTAGACGCCCTGTGTGGTCTTTGTGCGAAGCTTGTAACTGTTAAAAATGACTTGTTAGGAAGCGTGTGGGCTCTCATCGCTCTCCTTTTGACAGAATGATTGTGAAATTCAGATTGGCCCTGTAGGATTTAGCCCGCAGATTCCACCTGAACCCTAAGCAATTAGACCCTAATCTCACTGCAATCATATTTGAGTTAGGATTTGTTGCACTTTGTTTACTTCAATTAAAAGCAGTGGAATAATTTTTTTTTTTTTTTTTTTTTTTTTGTTCTTCAGCTTTTAAAGTGAAATCTCCAGGCGAAGAACCCAAGGACTTCTTAGGATCGGTTTTGGTAGTGATGGGAGATTTCTTTTCGGCAAGGTTTCCTCCTAGTCCTCCCACCCGCCCCTCCCCCCATGTAAATAACTCTTCTTTCTTCCCCTGTGGCCATGCTAATGCCCGGAGCTTCTTCTCAGGGCTGAATTCAGGTCTCCTGGGAAGAACCGCGTGGAGATGACTCCCTGATTCCAGGAGCGCCCAAACTATTGGGGGCGTCCCCATGTCCCCGACTGGGCTCTTCCATTCCGCTGGAGCGCGGGGCTTTCCCACCCGCGCCGGTTGGCCTGCTGGTCCCCGCGCGAGCTCCGGGCAGCAGGCGCGGGTCGGGACTGGCGTCCGGCGTCCGGCTTCTCGAGGTGGAGCCGATGCTTCTAAGGCGCCTGGCGCGACTGCCAGGCGGCGCGGCTACTGCAACCGCCGCGTGGTGCAGAGCGGCTCCTTCACCCCCTCTCCCCTGGGATCCACTGGGGTCCCTCAGCGCCTGGACGTGGGAGAGGGACTGTGGTCTCTTCCGCGACCCGGCTTCCTCCGCCCTCGTACCTGCCCGGCCGGCGTGGGGCCTCGCTGCCTGGCTCCGGCCAGCATCCAGGCCCGGAGCGCCCCGGGCGGCCTCCAGCCTCTCTCCGGCGGGCTCAGCCCAGAACGCGAGGCTCCGGGCATCCCCTGCCGGGCCGGCAGAATCTCAGCGATTATCAGGGCATTTCACCCCGCTGCGGTTCCCCAGGGTCGCCTGCGGTTACTATCTGTCAGATCAGGTCACCTTAGTAGTAGTTCTTGATCTGTGGTGAGTTTACCGCCTTCATTTATTTATCCGTTGCCACTTTGTCACTCAGATTATCTCATCTGGGAGACATATACAGTGACTTCGGTTTATCGGGATTTTTGTTTTGATTCACGACCACATATTTGCTCCCAGTGAGTCTGACTCAGTTCCCTAATTGACTGCTTCACCTTTCTCATGCACCCTGGAGCCGGCCAACGTAGGATATAAACAGGAGGAATTTTCTGGTACCTAGACCTCAATGCCATATATCTGCAAAGGGAGCAGGGAGATACCACTTTTGAAACTTTCCAATAAACTTTTTAATGGCAAGTGCTGTCATTTTCACTTGTCGCAGACAAAAAAAAAATTTTTTTTTTAATGTTCTTTATATTTGATTCCAGTAATGAAGGAAAGCCAGCCTACAGCCTGGCTCTGCTTTTGTAAATAAAACATTTTAAATGAGGAAAAAGTACTTTGCTGAGAGTACTACATAAATGTGAGCAGTGATAGCTAGTTTAAACAAGTAGTTTTCTCTTCTGGTATTTTCTGAGGTGGAGTCTATTTTAAACAGTCTCATCTCTTTGGATAATTCTTATAGCTAATTATTCTTAACTTTAGTAAGATTTCTTAAGGGTTCAAAGGAATAAAGGAGATTCTGTCTTGCCTTTGGATGGGGGGAGGTGGGAATGTGGTCTTGGGGTGGGGAGGGAGGGGGAGCCAGACTGTGATAATCTCTTTGAGATCTACCAGAAGTCTTGATCTATTGATTGAGGATCCCTGCTTTAAATGAGACCTGTGTGCAGTTTAGTGCAGTTTTTCATTTGTGAATAGGGACTGTATCAAAATCCTAGTGTGACCATGACAATTGGGTAATCACACACTAGGCATCTTTGCTAATGGAGAGATTCTGTAAATATGTTTCTAGTGAATACACAGCTAACAGTCACAGTGGAAGGGTCAGGTGCCACAAATCATAGATTATTCTGCCAAGGGTTGCCAGCCATCTGAGGTTTGGAAGGACATTAACTGCCTTTGCATTCTCAGAATACTCTCCTCAGTTTGTGATTTCACTTACTTGACCCTACTTCTGTTATTAAAAAGCTGGCAGGCTCAATCAAGGGCAAGCAGGTTGGCTACCTACCCTTCTGGCAGCTCTCCAATATTCCCATTTAGCTGCCAGGAGACAAGGAGAGGAGCGAATCAGTCATGTAATCCCTTAGTAGCTAGAAGGAACCGGGAGAACTTTAGTGGCAGCAGGCAGGTCCATTTCTAAATTCTTCATATATATAATAAATTCCTCTGGGAAAATTCACTTGTAGGAAGGTCAGGGAGGGGAATATTAAGAAGTGACTTAGGTACAGGGACTCTTAAGCAGTTTCCTTGGAAAGTAAGTTGTAAGTGCATTCTTTGATAGCTTCAGTTTTGAAAATTGCCACAGACAGAAATAGGATTTTCGTTACTAACAGGGATCAACGATCAGGAAAAGTGTCCCTTATCAGATAGTATAGGGGAAAATAAATCAAGAGCTTTTAATAAAATTTGGAGAATTATCACTTCCTGTCCATAGAACAAACCTCTGGCTTTTCACATTTGTTTTACCAGAGAAATTGTTGCTAATTTGATAAGATCTAAGTACTCAACTTTCAGAGCAAAGTGAAATTGAAAGATATAAAAATATTTTCTGGCTTTCTTAAATTGAAACAAGCAGGTATTTGGCATATAGGAAAATTGCAGAAGCAAAATACATCTCTCTCCTTCTTTCCTTGATGATGTAAAATCTAGGAATATAGCATGAAAGAGTCAAAAGGGTGAAACAAAACTTTCTAGGTTCCCTTTGTCTGCAGGATAGGCCCTTTTCTCATACTTTTACATTGGAAATGACTCTGGGATCTATAACTACCATGATTGACAATAAAAGCCATCACTTTTACTGGTGAGTACCATGACGGATCTAGTGGGTCTCCTGGAGAAGGGAATGGCAACCCACTCTAGTATTCTTGCCTAGAGAATTCAATGGACAGAGGAGCCTGGCGGGCTACAGTCAATGGGGTCACACAGAGTTGGACACGACCGAGTGACTTAACACCGTGACAAGTACACTGACTTCATCAATGAAGTCTTCTCCAGGAGATTTACTTATGTGAGAGGACTTGTAGCACTTCTTGAATAGGAATGAAAAGTACAATTCACTGAACTATGAATGTTCAAGATGGCTGGAAAAGTGTAGTTTGGAAGAATATTCTGTTTCTAATATGTCAGGAAATCTTTAGCTGTGAGATATTAAGAAAAACTAATTTTTTTTCAAAATTAGACTGTCATTATATTAGTGTATTCTTAAAGAATGGAGATAGACATTACTCATCTACATTACCAAAGGGGAAAAATATTTAAAAACCAGATGACAGCTTGGTGCCTCATAATTTAAACAATACTGAATGGTGAATAATCTTCCAAGTTCATTTAAGCAGGGATAGGGAGAGAATCTCTATAAAAGTGAATAAAAAAGATCTTATTGTACAGATATGCCTAATCCCCCATTTTATTAGCTTATAATGCAAATCATTACTTGCTTTTGCTACTAAGAGCCATTTTAATGTAATGGATTCATTTCAAAAACCCTCAAGGAAACCAAAGCCTATGTCCATTTATGGGTTTATGAGGAACTTTCAACTGGTCCCACCCAAGTTGGAGACATAGATATATTTTTTCTTGCTTTCTAAGTTAAAAGTTGGAATTTATGCGAATGAGTATTTTCCATATTGACTAACACTTCTTGCCAGAGAAGTTTTTCTTCCAAGAGAACAGATAGCAAGTGGACAAAAGGAAATTTTAAGCTTATATGATGTGATAACAGTCACAATTCACATTCTTGAATTTAGAGCTGTAGAGTGAAAGCAAAAGTAAAGTCATTCAGTTGTGTCCCACTCTTTGTGACCCCATGGATGGTAACCTAACAGGTTTCTCCATCCATTGGATTCTCCAGGCAAGAATACTGTAGAGGGTTGCCATTTCCTTCTCCAGGGTATCTTCCCGACCCGGAGATCAAACCTTGGTCTCTCGCATTGCGGGCAGACTCTACCAGCTGAGCCACCAGGAAAGTCAAAACAACCATATTCTTTTATTTCATTTTGTATATCTGCTGTTAGTCAACACCTGTGTACATAATAGTTATTCTGGCACATAATAGTTATTGAATAATAATAGTTATTCAATAAGTTTGCTAAATGAATAAATTTATGAAACTATATCCCTGGTTATAATTTTTTCCTGATATATGTAAATGTAAAAATAAAGGACTATTATTAACATTTTTCTTTCCTTTTTATAAATGTGAACAGAAAATTGTTAAAATTCTATGTGGGTTTGACTCAGAATGACAGAAAAGTGTCCCCATTCTACACCAGCAAGAGAGAAATCTCTGACTCACATTTCTCTGCCTATTCACAAGAAAACTGTTTTAGGTAATGCTGTAATGTTTAAAACAAACACCACCCCCAAAGCTTAGATGTAACACAAGATGAACCCTAAAAATTAATGACTTGGAAAATCCACAAAGTTAATCTCTTTTTTACATTCCAGCCTTAAACTTTCTATGGCACACCCACCATTCAAGACTTTTACAATTCTAAAGAGTAGTCATCTTCTGAAGTGGTGAGGAGACCAGAAGGTCACAAATCCTATCATTCGTTAAAGGGTGGGGGCGGGAACTGGCCAGTGTGGTCTCACCTACCAGAAAATAATTCAGGAACTCACTTTGGTTGTTAATATTAACGCCACAGTTCTGTTCAGTTCAGTCGCTCAGTCGTGTCCGACTCTTTTCGACCCCATGAATCGCAGCACGCCAGGCCTCCCTGTCCATCACCAGCTCCCGGAGTTCACCCAGACTCACGTCCATCGAGTCAGTGATGCCATCCAGCCATCTCATCCTCTACCGTCCCCTCTTCCTCCTGCCCCCAATCCCTCCCAGCATCAGCGTCTTTTCCAGTGAGTCAACTCTTTGCATGAGGTGGCCAAAGTACTGGAGTTTCAGTTTTAGCATCATTCCTTCCAAAGAAATCCCAGGGCTGATCTCCTTCAGAATGGAGAGGGCTGCTCTAAGGAAGGTGGTCAAAGACCAGGAGAAATCTGTTATGCAGGCACAGTGGCTACTGTTTACTGTGTTCCCAATTTCCAGTCCTTAGTGAGCACCCCTCACGTTTGAGTAATGACTGTAGCTCTGGGGCAAAATGGAACCCTGGAGCGAAGTCAGTGGGGGCAATAATCAAAACATTGGAAGTAGGTTCAGGGTTGGGATGCCCTGTGCCTTTTATTGGCCCAAACAGCTTCTACTTGAGTCGCTCTTCGTTGATTTGGAGTCTGCTCAAGATGTTATACATGTTAAGGGAAGACCATACTGGCAAATCCTCTATTTTGAATATGAAGCCTTTTATCAATGAGTGTGAGGGTATTATTTCAAGTGCAAAATATGTGCTTATGTACCAAGGACGTCCCCCACTTCAGCTGAGCAGGCTTGGAGAGGACATTAGTATCTGGACAGCATTTTCTCAGCAAGATGAGGAAGACTGGAAGGACTTAAACAGTAATAGAACCCTGAATAAGCGGGCTCTCAGATTTAAATTCCATTTGTTTCAGACTAAAAATCCTCTTTTAAAGCATTCACTTGGCATGAAGATACTGATATCACTTCCAGTTTTTATCCAAATGAGCATTTTCAGTTTTAGGGGGTGACAGATAATCCTTCAACTTGTGTTTCTAATAAGAGAAGGAGCCATAAAAGGAACTGTCATTTACCAACTCTTCTATGCCATATCTCGAATATTGGTGACGCACTGTTTACCCAAGAGTTCTCCTCTTGATTCATAGTTAGATAGGAGTTGATACTTTGTCACTACCTTCATGCCAAAAGTAGCTTTCTATGGTGAGAGGGTGATTATAAAATTGTGCTTAAAACAAACAGTGGATAGAAACCAAAAACAGAGGTTGACGCAAATATCCTGTTTTCAGTGTACATCCAGCTTAGACCTTATATAGAAGAACGAGGTGATTTGTGACAAGAAAAAAATATGGTGGTTTGTTTATTGATTTTTTTCATTCAGTCAGTGAATACTCACTGAGGGCTTACACCAGGCAAAGTACGGCATGGAGAAAAAGCTATGTCTCTGACCTCAAAAACAATGTGTCTGGGGGTAACAGTCATGTATTTAGACAGAGTTCAATGTGATGAGTGGAGTAATGTGAGGTCTGTGCAAAAATGCAGTGGAATCCCATGGGAAGAGGCATCTATGTTCAGCAGGAGGAGAAAAAGTAAGACTTGGGCTCACTCTTGAAGAAAGAGTAGAGTTTATCAGGCATCCCAGGTGGAGGATACAGCATGTGCAAAGGCTTGGGGGCAGTGAAGAGCATATTGTGTTTAGGGAGTCATACCTAGTTTGTATTCCTGAAGCAGAAAGTGTTAGGAGAGTGTCAGGAGTAAAACTGAAGGGATGGTTCTGGCTAAACATTTTGAAGACCCTTGAATGCTAAACTAAGTAATGTAGATTTATCTTGTAGCACATGGAAAGCCATAGAAAAAATTCAGTCATAATGAGTTGCGCATTTTAGAAAGACCATCTTGTCAGTAGACTGGACAATGGATTGGAAGTGGGGACAAATTAGTGACAATTAGACCATATGATAATTGTTTTTACCTGCCTGCTTGGTCTAAGAGTGCTAACGAGAACTACCTTTTATTAAATAGATAGAAATCCTCAAATCCTGGAAAGAATAAAGGCATAAAGATAGCTTCCAAATAGGCACCTTTGAAAGAAAAATAACTGTTGACACTGGGTAAAGATGGTTGGTTAATTTTGTATGCACTGCATAGTCCCTTTAGGGTCAAGGATGCATTGCTCATTGTTTTACTTGGTTGTGTGATTGACATCCACCTGAGCTGCCATTCCTGTTACTGCTGAAGGGCTCTTGGGTATGATAGACATTGTGTTGTTATAGACGTTGTGTTGCCAGTTGTGTCTCCAGTTGTGTTTCCTAGCCTCTGCAAGACCTTGGGGGAGTCACTTTACTCTCTTAGAGTCTCAGTTTTCTCAGTCATAAAGTGAGGGCACAGTGTAAGTTATTTGTAATGCTACTATGTTTATATTGTTCTATGACTTGTGACTTTGTTCACACTTACTAACCTCTCCTGCTGTTTATTTCTTCATCTGAATGATTTTTCACAATTTTAAAAGGAACAGAAATATTTGGAAGATAATCCCAGATGTGTTATTTAGGGCAAAATTCTGTTTTTATTTTACTGCATTTAACACAGCTTTCCTCCTAGAAATATCAGGATATTGCTAGCCGTTTTGAAACTGTGGACTTTCTGCTCAAATGAATCGCATCTTATCCTCATGTGAACAAAAAGATGACTAATCACTTTCAATGTCCACTAGGTTAAGTTAATAATTTAGCTTGATTTTTAGGTTGTGGATTTTCCTTTCCAAAATGATTCTCAGGTCAGATAACTGTATATTCTCAGAAAACTAATGTATGGATAAACCTGTGGCCCTTAAATATTATGAAAATGCACTGCTTCTAGTAATACTTTCCTTTAAAAATTCTGCATTTCCTTGGAAGCTTCCAGTTATTTAATGATCTTTTTCTTCCCCCACTTAAGGGCCTGTTTACATTAGTAATATATCTTCCAGGGCTCCGGGAGTTCATAGGGTTTGTACCTACCAAACAGCTCAGCACTGTTACTGTGCTCCAGAGACATGCAGGGGGCCCAGGACAAATCAAAATGTTTTTAAATGTATGACATGTGTGAAGTTGATGAAAATTCATGACACTCTCTGTCAGGGCTGCTTGAGCTTAAATCATCAGAGAAAGGTGAGTGTAAAGAATTTTGTTTAATACTTTTAGTTTTGGAATCCTTCCCATTTCTTGCTCACGCTCCCATGTTTTAGTTCTGTTCTATTTAGTAGACTGATTACAAAAATAAAAAAATTAAAAATTAGCAGCATGCTCTAAATTGCTTTTCAGAATTTCCTGCTTAAACCATCACTCAGATGTATAACTTTTAAAGAGGAATTGAAATGTGGTTTGAGAATGTAATCACATACTATAGAACATGCAAAATACATGTGAAAGACCACACGAGTGGTGTTAATTTAACTGATTATACTTTCTGCTTTAGAAATATTTTCAAATTTATCTTTTAAAATTGAAAAGAAAATATTGCAAGAAAATTTTAAGAGATTTAAAAAAAAAAAAGCCAAAATGCTTTGGATATTGAGATCAGCTGTTTTTAAGTAAAAATCCATTCAAAGCAAAATAAAAGGCATTGTGTAGTGTGTGCCGGCTAAAACTGAGAACACAAGAGCACTGCAGTTAATTAGAACCAATCAACAGAATGCTTTGCAACATTTCTCACATCGGTGCACCATCTGATCTTCATAATACAAATTTCCCACAGCCTTGATGCAAAAAGGACTAGAAATAAATATTTGAGTCATTAAAATATATGATGTATTTCAGTTGCTCTTTTCAATGATTAGTTTTTATTGCTATGAAAATAAGATTTGAAAATTCCCAAATGTTGACCTGTAAGTGTTTTAGGAGGATAATCTTAGTTACTTTTTTGTTTTTTTAAGCTGGGGGCGTTTGATTTGATATGCGTTTAAACATGAGAAAAAATATTGATTTTGAAAATAACATTTAAAACATGAATTTGAGTTTTTATATGATTTGTGTATGATTACTGTACTTGTGAAATGTGACCGGGATTCTCCTGGACTGTTGAGTCATTATTTTATGAATGATTAATTACAAATAATGAAGTACTACATTATGGCTATTTTTATATTAACAGAATGCTGAACTAAGTTAACTGCATTAACATTTATATCATACTATGTCTTAAAAGAATATGCAGTACTTAACACTGTTATACTTCTACAGTTTACTCAATGCTTGATTCTGCTCAGAAGTTTTACTTTTCTTTCATTTATTATACATCAGGAATTGTTCTGCTAGGGCACGAATATTGCTTTTGCCATATTTTCATGAAGTTCATGGTTTGTTCATTATAAACAACATGTGTTTCCCTTTTCTTTTCCTTGTGCGTCCTATGTTTGATTTTATTTTATAATTTTATTTTTTGGGCGTGTGTCCGGCTCTTCGTTGTCTTTTTACATTAAAGGTAGAGCTCCCTCGGGGCCACTGAGGTGCTTCAAAACATTGGTAAGACGGCTTGTTAAAAATGTTTAACTGGAGTCAGAAATATATACGTCTTGACAATGGTGTATAAGTTTTTCTCCCTTATTAAAGGTAATTTGTAAATGTCTAGCAGGTGCCCCTTTTAGAGGCAAAAATAGCTCTGAAACTGGTGCTATTAATAAGAGAATTGTCTTCCAAAGGAGTGGATGATCCCTTCTCCTATGTTTATGAAGTCCAACTCGCTGACAGCGGTAATTTACTCCTCAGACTGCAGTCATCTCTTGCAGAAAGGAGACATGCTTTAGAAGAATACAGTCTGAGTTTGACTGTTTTTTGGTTTTTGTTTGTTTTGTTTCAGGCTCTATACTGTCTCCTATCACATCACACAAGCTATTTTTTTCTCTCTGTTCCCCCAAAAAAGCTTTTTGCTGAATATTTTCTTTCTTGAGCATTTATTATCTATTTCTGTAGAAAGAAAAAAATAGTTTCAAAGAATTATCTTTTCTTTAAAACTAAATGTTTTTCTTTGTACTCTTCTTGGTACAGATTTGATCGACCAAGGGTATCTCTTAGCTGAGTTCTCTCCAGGAAATTTACTCTTTCTACTGCTTTACAGAGACAGATAGCTTTGATGAGAAATACTTTAGAATGCTCATCTTACAAGTACAGGAAAAGACTATGTTAGGATGTAAATTTTTTTCTAACTATAGAGCCTATTCAATGCATAGCAATATTTGTGTTTACGTTTTAAAAATCTGATCTATTTGCTTGTCAGCTTTGGAGCATTCGCTGCAAATGTTTACTGCTCCATGAAAAGCAGTTTCAATAAATAACAGCCTGAAATGGGCTCCGTTGCAGTTAATTTGATTTATAGGAATTAGAATAATAATGCTCTAAAACACATATTAAAATAACTCTGCTTATCTCTAACATTGTTATTTCTTAAAGCAAACAATTTAGATAGAAACGTCATTTGATAAAAATAATTGGTTCACGTAAAATGGGACTCACATTCTTTTGCCAGACTCAGCAGCTACTCTTCAGTGGTACTTCATTAGACGCGATTCTCATTCATCTTGAAGTCTTAAGAAAAGAGCCACCTTCTTTATTTTTAAAAATTATTTTTTTAAAAAGTAAACAAATGCAGGGAAGATGGAATAAAATTTCTAACAGAATTTACTTACTGTTATTCAATTCTTTAAACATTTTCCTAGGGGACAGGAATGTCATATGTTTAGTTTCAGGACAAAGGCACCTTTTTAAATGACGAGCTTTAAGAAAATCTATAAAGAAGTTTGTTTAATAGAAAGTAGGCTAACTAAACTTTTGGTTATAAAAATTATCCACATTACAAAATTAGAAAATAACTAATATCTAGTGAACTTTAGAACTAAAGTAAGGTTAATCTTTAATAAAGAGCATCCTTAAAAAAAAAAAATAAAAGCAGTTACAAGCAACTTCTAGAATTCATTTTGGGTAACATGTCCAGGGACACATTGTTTTATTGTTGTTCTTTGGTTTTCTATGGTAAAGCTGATTAAAGCTGGGAGTTAAGAAAATCTATATAACTTCAGAATGTTTTCAGGTAATGGTTTTATGCAGGGCTAGTGTTATGCAGTTTAAAACCAAAACCTTAGAGTCATATAACATTAATTAACTCATTTATTAATTGTGGATTATTATTACTGCTATTATTATTTTGCCTGAGAAATGACCAAACTATATACAAGCCAGGTTCTTGGCAATGGTTTAAAGTTTCTTTAATAGATTAGAAATTAATTAAAAGCCCCTTGCATGTGATTCATTAATATTCATATTTATATTTTGAGACTCAAATGAATTTAAAAATTTAAGATTGTTAAATGATTTTAGCTACATGTTGTGTTATGGCAAAAATATATATTGTAAGGTTTTTCATTTAAGAGAGTATTTACATTTATGTTGCTTTTTAATAGAAAGTTGCTAAATGTAAAAACATTTGTTAATATGTTTTATTTGTTAATGAAAATGATTTCATAGACTTTAATAAATCTTCACTTTCTTGACTACTTTCTAACATTTTAAATTTATTTTAGAATGCAGATATTTATTTTTTAAGGGATAAGTAAATATATTTAGAATTCTCATTCACTTCAGCGAAAGAGAGTTTAAAATCTCCAACAGGATAGTGAACTTTTTACTGGGATTCAGTTTGACTGTCTTGTATATGATTTGACAGAAGTAGCTAGTGAAATCTAACCAAAACCAGAAATCAACTGAGAGTATAGTCAAGAAGGAAAAAGGAAGACTTGGAGGAAATGATATTTTCCCATCAGTGGATAGGCATGCATACATTAAAGGCATAAAAGCCAGCAGGCGGAGAAACAAAAGCTGTATACTGAGGATTCTGCAAGTCTGAATTAACCAAATGGGAAAAAAAAATGAAATCATTCTGCTTAAACTTGTTCACTAATAAAAGGAGAATCGCTTTTGTTAAATATGCTTGGTGTGATTATCAAGCAAAATTTTTTTCTCCCAGACATCTATGAATAAAACATGTGTTTGAGCACTAGGTAAACAAACAATAAATGGATGAGTTCAGTTGCAACATAATAACATTTTATTTAGAAAACATATATAATCATATTTGTATTGGCAATCCAAATTTAATGACTTCTTTCAGTAAAATTAAAGTGCCTCACAAATAACATCTTATACATAAGGACTGCTTATTCTTTGCCCATCTTTTTTCTATTTTTCCAAAGAAACAGATTTTGAGGTCTCTGCTGAATCCTGTATAGACCAGATGAAGTGTGATTTTTCAGGAAAAAATGTTATTTTGAATCATCTTAATTTTAGGTTACAGATGCTGTAAAGATAAATTTTAGAATACATTTCTAGGGCTGAGAGAGAAAATGTTCTCAAGTCTAGTGTGGCTTGGGCTGCTTTGAACAAGGCTCTGTGTGTAGCTGAACCACAGCCTTTGGCTTATTAGCCGTTTCATTAACACAACATCTTCTGTAAACTATGAATGAGAAGAAACCATTTACAATAAGGAAAGCAAACAACAGAATGAATTTCCTCTGTTGGTGTTTTATAAGACTGTTAAACAGAAAATGGAGGGAAGAACTCTCTTTAGACGATATCACTTAATTAAGTAAAGCATCCTAATCAGAGTCCCCTCCAATTGTAATGACTGTAGGGAGTCAAGTACATTTCTGTCTATATTAGAGTATCTAACTGCAATGATTTATTGATATTTATTTTAGAAGTACAACACAAAAGCAATAAAACAGGAGAAGCAGGGAAAAGGGAGCTATTGCTTACTGCAGTTACAATCAGAGCACTTCAGCAGAATTCCTGATTTTCTTGTGGGAGGTTTTCCTTTCTAAAATAAGAGCACATTTTTAGATGAGAATGTTCTTTTCCCGCATTTGACTTCTTTTCCAAATATTCACTGTGACGTTTCTTTGTCCACTGGGTGAATCATTGATTCACTTTCTTCTCTGCAAGAATCACCGCAAATGAGTGGATGAGCACCTGCTGTTTTCTGCAGTGACATTCCTGGATTGCATTCTACACTGATTTTAGACTTAAAATACAGCTTCTCTGTATGAGAGAGATTTGAGGCAGGAGAGTCAATACACTGGATAGTCAGACAGACATTGGCTGCCCTCCAAGCTGCACACAGCATAAACCTGTTTATCTGCTGCATTTCACAAATCTCAAAAACACATGAATAATCAGGCAAGCAACTGGATAAGTGATTCACACTAGGGAATCTAACCAATATTCTGAGGAGAGGGTCCTATGATGCTAAGACATTGGGGCAAATAGACTTATATTGTAGAAGTTGCACATAATAAACTTGATTAGTGGTTCAAAGGAAAAAACATTGTATATTATAACAGGTGTATATGGAATATACAGATATCCCAACTCTGTGGATTTTGGTTGGATATTTATGTGCAAGTTATCTAGATAATTGAGTTCAAAAATATACTTTCAGCCATACCTTTCTAATAATTTGAGCAATGTGCCTTTGGACAACTTAATATTAGTTATCGAGATAATTTATTTCTAAATTCCTTGATCTAAATATTGGAGGCCAGTGCCTTAAAACTCCAAAATACAATAACATATATTTAAAATTAAATTACCAAACATGTTTAGAACCTACTTTGTGGAAGTAAACTTTCTCAAATAGTTACACTTATTTTTATAATTGAAGATTATTTGCTTGGTTGGGTCGGGAAGGCCCCTTGGAGTAGGAAATGGCAACCCACTCTAGTATTTCTTGCCTGGAAAATCCCATGGACAGAGGAGCCTGGCAGGCTATAGTCTATGGGGTTGCAAAGAGTCAGACATGACTGAGTAACTGAGGACACATACACAATTGCTTGGTAATAAGTGAATTAGGCAAGCAAAGTTACAATTATTGATACATTTACTGTCTTATTTACTTCTCTTAATTTCTATTATTCCTTCCTGAGTTCTTTCAACCTCTCTCTCACTTTTTTTTTTTAATCTCAAAGGTTATTATTGTGCTTTAGCATTCAGTTGTAAAATGAAAGTTCTCAAAAGTTTTGATGGTGGTGGTTTAGTCACTAAGTTGTTTCCAACCCTTGTGATCCCATGGACTGTAACTTGCCAGGCTCCTCTGTTTATGGGGTTCTCCAGACAAGCATACTAGAGTGGGTTGCCATTTCCTTCTCCAGGGAATTTTCCCAACTCAGGAATCAAAGCCAGGTTTCATGCATCGCAGGCAGATACCTTACCGACTGAGCTACGAGGGAAGATTTGGGGCTAGTTTTGGGGCTAACCTCAAAAGTATGCTTTGGTTCTAAAGATCTATTAAGATTGTTTATGAATTTCTGGCTTGCATTACTTCCATAAACTAGATATGGTTATAATTACAGCAAGATGAATTGTCTGTTCGCTTGGTTTGTCTGTCTTATTTAGCTTCTAATATAGACCTACCACGTTAGTACCAAGAGAAGTAGGTACATTTGCAAACACAAAATACTATTCCAGAGAAAAGAAGAATCATATAAAGCATTTAAATTAATGTTGTGTACCCTACAACTTCCTTTTTCTGTATTGCAGAGAGAAAGACTAATTGATAAAACTTTTGACACTGGAAAACTTGGTTAGATTAGTAACCAAAGATGTCATCATCTTAGCAACAAAAAATCTTGGAAAAGGTAGGTTACCTGGAAATTGATATTCCAAATGAAATGTTGCTACTTTCAAGCTTGATTAAAGCCTTGCCCCAAGGGAACCTATATTTGGATCTATTGTCAGTTGTACTGTCAATTTTTTTCTTGCTTTGACATTTTCTCTTTTTCTTGTTTCATCTCAGGTTTTCTTTCTTCAGGATCAGACACAGATTGAATGGCTCCACTGATCAGGATTTGAAAAACCAAATCGCAGAACCTACCGCTTGGTGTATGTCTGCCTTGAGCAGTCTCTTCTTTAGCAACAGGACACTTGCATAATATGGGAGCATCTTTTCTTCTTCACTTCTCCCTGATTTTGTAGAATATGATCAATTTTTTTCATAATTTTTAAAATTAACTTCATGGGAAATCTCATTGTAAACACAATGTAAAAGCTAAAATGCATCCCTTGAAAGACGTGTGTAGGTAAGTGTCAGTTCTAAGTTTGGGGGTGATCGAGTTATATTAAAATTATTGCTAATCTCATCAACAATCTGAAAGCACCTCACCTGGATTTTTGAAACCACAGGAAATTTCACTAACTTCTCTGTGTGACTTGGGTTTTGAATGTACGTCCATAAAGTTGTAGTTATGTCTGTGAGCCTCAACTGAGATCAACCATAGCTTTTCCCTCAGCCACACAGAATTCTTTTGGAGGATTTTTAAAGTGGTCATTATTCACTATGACCAAAATTTCAAAAATGATCGCTAACCCCATCAAATCTATATACCATAGCAACCTAAGAAATAATAGATTGGTTGTGAGAGAACTTTTTACTTATAAAAACAATACAAACAGGATATAAAGTTTTAAAATGTTCCCCTCTTTCCCCCTAGCCCCCTCAATCCCATTCCCTGGTATGCTCAGTTGTGTCCGACTCTTTGCAACCCCATGAAATGTAGCCCACGAGGCTCCTCTCTCTGCTCATGGGATTTTCCAGGCAAGAATACTGGAGTGAGTTGCCATTTCCTAATCCAGTGTGTCTTCCTGACCCAGGGATCGGACCCATATCTTTTATGTCTCCTGCATTAGCAGGTGGATTCTTTACCACTAGTGCCACCTGGGAAGCCCCATTCCCTGGTGAATAACTGTTAATAATAGTTATATATATATATATATATTTTTTTTTTTTTTGACTTTGCTGCATGCCTTGCAGGATCTTAGTTCCTTGACGGGGGATTGAACTCAGCCCTTGTAGTGAAAGTGCTGAGTCCTAACCACTGGACCTCCAAGAAACTCCCTCTCATATATTCACAGACACTTTAAAACAATACTTTTATTTATTTGTTTATGGCTGTGCTGGGTCTTTGTTGCTGCTCAGGCTTTTTTCTGTTGTGGAGAGTGGGAACTACTCTCCAGCTACGGTGCATGGGCTTCTCATTGCCGTGGCTTCTCTTGTTGCGGAGCTCAGGCTCCAGGGCAAGTGGGGTTCAGCAGTCGCACCATGTGGGTTCAGTAGTTGTGGTTCCCGGGCTCTAGAGCACAGGCGCAATTGTTGCAGCTCCTGGGCTTAGTTGCTCTGCAGCATGTGGGAATCTCAGTTCCCTGACCAGGGATCGAACCCGTGTCTCCTGCATTGGCAGGCAGACTCTTTACTACCGAGCCACCAGGGAGGCCTCTGACAGACATTTTTTTATTCACAAGCAAGTGTATCTTCTTTTAAATCTCAAGTAACATCATACAATATATTTACTCTTCTGAACTTCCTTTTATTCACTTAGCAATGTATTTTGGCTATATGTTGCCCTGTACATGGGTCTACCCCATTCTCCTAGCAGTTGCACGGGGTGTCAGATAATATGATATTATGGATCTAATGTACACATATCGGTGCATATTTAAAATGTTTTCTTTTAGGCGTTTTGCTTTTTCAAATAATAGTTTAGCAAACATATGTGTATTTTGTGAATTTTTATAAATTTTGGTAGAATTAATTGCTTGAAGTGAAAATGCTAGATAAAAACACATTTACAATTTTTGAATGATATTGTCACATTATTGATACAACCAAAGAGGGCCTTTCAATTTACTTTTCACTCACTGTTGAGAGGCAGATATTTTGACAAGGGCTGAGGGGAGTTCTGTGTGTGGCACACTCGCCCGCCATCCTGTCTCTTGAAGCGTGGCTTTTCTACATAGTTCAGTGGCAGCTGCGATGGTACGTGAAGGCCTAGTGGAGAAAGAGAACATTCCTGTGGGCTGTGTGCTGGGGTAGCAGCGATGGCTGGGCAGGGGCAGCCCTGGGATGGTGAGGGAATGAGCTGGGAGGTATAGCCGCCATCATGAGGGCCAGGTCTGGGCTTTCACCACAAGTTGCTGGCAGTCTTCCTGACACATGTGTGTGGGGGGGGTGGGTCACAGAGTAGGATCAGGAGTCATTCACACAGGCTATCATGAGAGTGGAGATGGAGAAGAATAAGAATCATATCAAACACACACACACACACACACACGCCGTAACACAACTTCTCTTTTTGTTCAGATTCTTTCTTAATTTTTATTGGAGTATAGTTGCTTTATCTGTTCAGCCAGCTGTGTACTTAACCTTTTTGTTTTTTTGCATCTTGGGCCGGGCTTTTAAGTTAGGGCTGGTCTCAGTCACTCCTGACTGGTCTTCAGCAGGCAGGGGTCCTCCAGAAATCGTCTCCATTTACTATTCGGCTTCTCTGTGTTCAAATAGCCCAGAACACTTATGTGACATGTCCCAGTCACTGGATTTGAAGACACATCCTCATCCTTGAAACTTCTACTCCTTAGTCAGTATTTTCATCTGGCCTGGCATCTTGTAAGTCCCATATTTATCCTTAAATAGAAACTTGGAAGTGCCTCTTAATTTACACCCTAGATTTCAGCCTTTTAAGTTGAGGGTTCCTTTAACGTTCTTAAGGATATAGTTACATGAGGAAGTTTAGTTTGTATTCTGTATTAACATGCTAGGTGCTATGTAGGGGCTATGGATACAAAGACCAATGAAACACAGTTCATGCCTTCCAATAGCTCATAAAATAGTGAAGAGAGCACAAACTGAAGTACAGGCTACTCTTTGATAAGTAAGATGGAGGTATTTAATAAATGTTCTATGAAGTCCCACTTCTGGAAATGTATCCTACAGATATATCTGTATGTGTATGAAGGGACGTAGACGAGTTGTTCACTGAAGCATTGTTTGTGATGGTAAAAGTTAAGGAACATTTTGAGTTTCTGTTGACAAGGACGCTTTATGGGGTTTTAATAAATGTTCACTATCTATTAATAGGAAATGATCTCCAGGGTGTATTTCTCTATGGAAGAAGCAAGCTGCAGAATATGTATAGCATGTGTTGCCTTTTGTATATGAAGTATAGGAAAATTAGATAGGAAAATATAGGAGAATTAATAATGTCTGCTTGAATATGCATAAAAATATTTAAAGACCCCCAAAGAAATGAATGCACATGCTTACCTCTAGGGGGCATCAGGAATTAGTAGGGTGGATGGGAAAAAGGGGTGAAGCACAGCTTCTCAATGCCTGCCTTTTTATGTCATTTTAACTTTTGTACAATGTGAATGTATTGTCTATTCAAAATTATATTAAGTATATTTGTATTATAAGATAAAATTCCCCCTCTCAAAGCTCTGCATTCTCTGGAGGTACATGGGAGTACTTAGCTACATTGATTTGGGATAAAGATCATTACGTGGGACTGGACAAGGAGACCCTGAACAAGAGAAAGTAGCCTTTTTAGAGACCACTGACTTTTTCTTACCATATTGTTAGACCCACTATCTCAAGGAAATTATATTCAGCAGAGCTAGGAGGAAGAACTTCTCTACAAAGTTCTCAGCAATGAAATTTCTTATAAACATGGAGCATATGTAAGACATGGAGTAGATTTCATTCTTTAAACTTCCTACAGGCCAGGCTGTTCAGAGCGGCCATCTCAGGTTTCCCGTGATGGCTTTGTGGAAAGACATAATTTGCCCATACCTTGAGTTGACCTGCTGGAGTCATGAAATTGAGCCCTGTGAACATTTTCTTCTTGAATTTTTAAATACAGGTCTTATGCTGAGTTACAAAGAAGAGAGATTACTTGCCTTGCCACAGAAATGCTACTTTCTCTGACAAGCCTATGCTCCCTAAATCTCCCAGAATACCACATTAAGGTGATTTGGGGAAAAGCAGCGGGATAGAATTAGATCTTGAGAATTCTTTGGTCATTTCTGTGAACTGAGATTATGAGGTTATAAAAAAATGAGGTAGAGAATAAATAGCTTGTGAGGAAAAACGTGTTGATGATAATTTCATGATTATAAAAGACGGTGGTAGGAGATGGTTGAAGAGTGATACAATCATCACACAAACCATCCAGGGACAGAAAAGACTGCTGGTGGATGAAGGAGATTTTACTTCCTTGTACGTGTCTGCCCTGAATTTCCTCACTACGATGTCAATGACGACTACTATGACAGCTGCCACTCTTTCTGCCCTTTTTGGCTCATTTCAGCCGTTTTTTGTCTGTAACTGTGATAAGCCCTGACCACCCAGGGAGCTAGTGGCAAGTGGCTGGAAACATGGGGGTGGGTGAGCGTGAGAGCAGGTGACTCAGCACCTTCAATTCACCAGTTTATTTCAATGCCCCTCTGCCCACCCCGTATCATTTAATCTCTCAGTTGGTCTCAAATCAGTCCCATGTTAAAATCCTGGTGACTTGGGAACAAGGCTTCCAGAGATGACAAAGTGGCCTTATAACTTATTCAGCCTAAACCTAGTATCAGGTTCTTTTCCAAGTACTACTGAGTCACTATTTTTATGTGATTACCACGCAAACATGAGCATGTTAAGCGAGCTATTGCCAGCAATCAGGGCCACTTGTTAACATAGCATCAGTAAGAGCAACTCAGGTGAGAAACAACTCTGATTATAGGTATTTAGCCCAAATGTACATCAGTTGTAACTCCTTAAATGTATTCTTTTACCAGCTAATTGAAATGCTTTATCAGTGAAAGTCTTGACACAACAGTTATACACACATCTAAGAACATGGGGAAATTAAATAAGACTTACAATATACACTTTAACAAAATGATGGCTTAATTTATACTCCCTTTGTAATTTTAACTAAATATTGTGGTGAGTATTTCTTACTTTAACTCCTAAGTATATGGGCATTTATTTCTCACAATATAAAAATACTTCAGGAGGCTTGTGATCAACGCCATGGTATTCAGGCACAGTTTATAGAGACTTTCAGTCAAAGACAAAAGGTCCAAGTGGATGATAAAACACATGAAATAGACGTATATATACAACCAAGGACTTAATTCAGATGTCTCATGTCAACTGAGCTCCAACTCTTGGCTTATCAGGAACGTCTCCAAACAAGCATGTTCTGTACCTGGCTCAAGGCTGCGTTGAGGACCAGCCCCTGGGTAGGGTGGCTAGATAAATACAGGGTGCCCAGTTACATTTAATTTCATGTAAACACTGAATAATTTTTAGTATAAATATGCCCCAAACATTACATGCAACATGCTTAGGCAGACATACACTGTAGCTCTTATGTGCTTACTCTTCAGGCAAGATGCCTCACACATTTGAAACCCTGAAATCCAGACTTTCCCTCTAGCACCATAGTCTGCTCTTTTTATTGTGTATTGCCTTACCCTCTATTGCCTAAGCTTGCCTCTTCCTAAGGGCTTCCCTGGTGGCTCAGAAGCTAAAGAATCTGCCTCCAATGCAGGAAACCTGGGTTCAATCCCTGGGTCGGGAAGATCCCCTGGCGAAGGGAATGTCAACCTGCTTCAGTATTCTTGCCTGGAGAATTCCATGGATAGGGGAGCCTGGCAGGCTACAGTCTGGGGGCTCACAAAGAGTCAGACATGACTGTATTAGCCTCTTCCCAAAAGAACATTTTGTTCATACTGCTTGTTTTCAAAGAACTTTTTAAATGTTAGTGATTGGATAGAGACAAACGTTGCCTTCCCATCAGTTGTAATACAGAGAAAACTCTCTAAAACCTACTTTCTTTTTTCTTTCTCTCTGCCAATTTTGAATTTTCAAAGGCATATCCTTAAGGTTTGGCGCTAGATTTAAAAGGGTGGACAGATGTGAAATAAAATAGGAGGGTTTTTTTTTTTCTGACAAAGCTTGTATGCCTGGGTTGGTTTCTAGGGATTGTGGTAAAGGCAGTTTCTCAAAGGTTTAATTTAAAATTTTTAGGTCAAGCCAAAGGCCACCACTGGTAACATAAACAACATGTTATGGTGAACAGCATGTTATGGTAAGGAAATGAACAGCTGCTGCTGCTGCTGCTAAGTCACTTCAGTCGTGTCCGACTCTGTGCGACCCCATTAAATGGCAGCCCATCAGGCCCCACCAGCCCTGGGATTCTCCAGGCAAGAACACTGGAGTGGGTTGCCATTTCCTTCTCCAATGCATGAAAGTGAAAAGTGAAAGTGAAGTCACTCAGTCATGTCTGACTCTTAGCGACCCCATGGACTGCAGCCTACCAGGCTCCTCCATCCATGGGATTTTCCAGGCAAGAGTACTGGAGTGGGGTGCCATTGCCTTCTCCGAAATGAACAGCAGTGTGGTAGAATAAAGAACAACAAATGTAGAGCTGTCAGATTTGAGGTTGAGGGCTGGCTCTGTAATTGAAGCAGCTGTGTACTTTAAGCAAGTCCTTCGGCCTCCATGAACCTCAGTTTCTTCCTGAGTAACAAAGAGGGCTTAGTGGGGCAAGTATGGAGAGGGATACTTGTATAGAAATGATGTGTAAACTTCAAGTTCAGTCTAGACGTTTGCAGTGATGATGATGATGAAGATGATGGCCAAGACACAAAGAGATGTTACAGGAGGTCGTTTGTTAAAGAGATACTTTATTTTTTTAGACTTAAAAATATTTATGTATGTATTTATTTTTGGCTGCTGCTGGTCTTTGTTGCTTTTGGGGGGGTTATCTCTAGTTGTGGCAAGTGGGGAGCTGCTCTTTGTTGCGGTGCTCGGGCTTCTCATTGCGGTGGCTTCTCTGTTGTAAAGCACAGGCTCTAGGCGTGCGGGCTTCAGTAGCTGTAGCCACGGGTTCAGTAGTTGTGGCTCACGGGCCCTAGGGCACAGGCTCAGTAGTTGTCGCGCACTGGCTTAGTTGTTCTGCGGCACGTGACATCTTCCCGGACTAGGGATGGAACCTGCGTCCCTTGCATTGGCAGGCAGATTCTTATCCACTGCACCACCAGGGAAGTCCTAAAGAGATTATAATTCAGACCCTAAAAATTTTAATACCTACTTGGTTCACAAGATTATTGTACACAAGAATATTGTTCGTATATGGGTTGAGTAAAGAAAGAAACAAACCCAATTCCATATGCCTTTAAAAGAAAGCTTACTAAAAGCTTTTGTGTATAAGAATAAAATTTTTAAAAATTGAAGTATAGTTGCTTTACAATATTATATTAGGTTCAGATGTATAGCATAGTGATTCAGTCTTAAAACAGATTATACTCCATTAAAATTTAATAGCTACAATTTTCTGTGCTATACAGTATATCCTTATTGCTCATCTATTTTGTACATGGTAGTTTGTATAGTTTGTATCTCTTAATCCCATACCTCTATTTTGCCCCTCCCGGCTTCCTCTCCTCTGTGGTAACTGTTAGTTTTCTATATCTGTGAGTCTGATTCTGTTCTGCATTTATTATACATTCATTTGTAGTATTTTTTTAGATTTCACATGTAAATGATATCATACAGTATTTGTCTTTAACTAACTCATTTCACTAAGGTCCATCCATGTTGTTGCAAATGGCAGAATTTCATTCTTTTTTATGGCTGAGTAATATTCTATGACAGACATACACACCACATCTTCTTTATCCATTCATTTGTTGAGGGGCATTTGGGTTGCTTCCATGTCTTGGTTATTGTACATAGTGCTGCTATGAATATTGGGGTGCATGTATTTTTTTCAAACTAGAGTTTTCATTTTTTCCAGATAGATACCCAGAAGTGGATTTGCTGGATCATATGGAAAATCCCATGGACGGAGGAGCCTGGTGGGCTGCAGTCCATGGGGTCGCTAAGAGTCGGACACGACTGAGCGACTTCACTTTCACTTTTCACTTTTATGCATTGGAGAAGGAAATGGCAACCCATGCCAGTGTTCTTGCCTGGAGAATCCCAGGGACGGGGGAGCCTGGTGGGCTGCTGTCTATGGGATCGTACAGAGTCGGACATGACTGAAGTGACTTAGCGGTAGTAGCAGCGTGGTAGTTCTATTTTTACTCTTTTGAGGAACCTTTGTACTGTTTTTCTGTAGTAGTTGTACTCATTTACATCTCCACCAACAATGTTAGGAGGGTTCCCTTTTCTCCTCATCCTCTCTAACATTTGTTATTTGTAGATTTTTTTGATGACAGCTATTCTCACAGGTGTGAGATTATATCTTATTTTTGTTTTGATTTGCATTTCTCTAATAATTAGCAATGTTGAGCATCTTTTCATGTGCCTGTTAGCCATCTGTATGTCTTTGGGAAAATGTCTATTCAGGTCTCCTGCCCATTTTTAAATTTTTTTAAAATATTGAGCTGTATGCTGCTACTGCTAAGTCACTTCAGTCGTGTCCGACTCTGTGCGATCCCATAGACAGCAGCCCACCAGGCTCCCCCGTCCCTGGGATTCTCCAGGCAAGAACACTGAAGTGGGTTGCCATTTCCTTCTCCAATGCATAAAAGTGAAAAGTGAAAGTGAAGTCGCTCAGTTGTGTCTGACCCTCAGCGACCCCATGGACTACAGCCCACCAGGCTCCTCCATCCATGGGATTTTCCAGGCAAGAGTACTGGAGTGGGGTGCCATTGCCTTCTGTTTGTATATTTTGGTTGTCAACCTCTTGTCAGTCATATCATTTGCAAATGTTTTCTCTCATTCTGTAGGTTGTCTTTTTGTTCTGTTGATGGTTCCCTTTTTGCGGTGCAAAAGCTTTTAGGTTTAATTAGATCCCATTTGTTCATTTTTACTTTTGTTCCCTTTGACTGAGGAGATATAGCCAAAAAATATTGCTATGACTTATGTCAAAGAGTGTTCTACCTATGTTCTCATCTAGGAGTTTTATGGTTTCAGGTCTCATATTTAGGTCTATATATCCACTTTTCATTTATTTTTGTATATAGTGAAAATATGATTTTTACAGTATAATTTACTTAGGATTACATTGAAGAAATGGAAAATAGAGTGACATTCTGAGAAGCATTTTGTTTAAAGCCTTTTATTTTGGGTCAATAGTCACTCAACAACCCATCTATTTATTTTGTACAAGCCTCAGACACATTATTATTGTTGTTACTATTTAACATTATAGCTTGGAGTTTTTGATGCACAGAGAAAGCTTTCATGAGGTATTGAGTCTATCCATTTGCTCAGTGATAAAGCAGAGGATGCAAAAGAGGAAAATTGTACCAGAGGTCCTCTGATTCTTTTTTTAGCATTTCCATCCTATGCTCAAGGAAGGTGAAGGTTTTGGGAGGACTGAGCCCTCAGAGCTCTGAGTACCAACTCTGATTGGAGGATATTTATCCTTGTTTGATTTTGCTTCATTTATTACTCTATAACCAATACCAGTCCATCTTAGAGGAGATCAGTCCCGGGTGTTCATTGGAAGGACTGATGCTGGGGCTGAAACTCCAATACTTTGGCCACCTCATGCGAAGAGCTGACTCATTGGAAAAGACCCTGATGCTGGGAGGGATTGGGGGCAGGAGGAGAAGGGGACAACAGAGGATGAGATGGCTGGATGGCATCATCGACTCGCTGCACATGAGTTTGGGTAAACTCCGGGAGTTGTTGATGGACAGGAAGGCCTGGCGAGCTGTGATTCATGGGGTCACAAAGAGTCGGACACGACTGAGAGACTGAACTGAACTGACTGAAAAACATGAAATTGCAAACTAAAAGTTACTTTTTGCCACCAAATGAGCAAAAGTTAGAAAGCATGTTAACATGCAGTTGTGAAACGGTAGAAAATTGCTTACTCTCTTATGCAACTGAAGAAGTGAGTAATATTATAATAATAAAATACTCCAAAAATATAATAATTTTGAGGAGAGGTGATCAAATTTGGAAAACTCAGCAGTGGCCACAGGACTGGAAAAGGTCAGTTTTCATTCCAAGCCCAAAGAAAGGCAATGCCAAAGAATTCTCAAACTATTGCACAATTTCACTCATCTCACACACAGTATTCTTGCCTGCAGAATCCCACAGACAGAGGAGCATGGTGATGGACAGGGAGGCCTGGTGTGCTGCAATTTATGGGGTTGCAAAGAGTCGGACATGACTGAGTGACTGAACTGAACCGAACCAATATATATGTGTTATAGGAAACTAGAGAATATGGATAAGCAAAAAGAAGACAAGTTTCCCTGACTCTGCCCTCCAGTGTACAGTAGATGTGGTTGTACCTGTAAGATGCTGCTGTATTCAACAGAACCAAAAAGCACAACAGTGGCATCTTCCACAAGCATTATAACCAAGCACATGCAAGATACAACCCAAGACATGTGCATGCATGTGTGTGTGTTTGTACGTGTGTGTGTATGTGTAATAGGATGGCAAGCTCTAGAGAAGGCTCCATTTCGGTCATCTTACCTAACTTGCTTTTCTCTAAAACCAGTCCTAAAACTTGTTATTAATACTAAAGTGATAAAATGATGGTTACTTCCTGGCATTTGACTAAAGTACTCCTGGCCTAAAAGCCTTCCTCTGGTTCTCTCTGATTCTTTGATTGGGCTTAGGCAACTCTGTCTCCCCGTCCAGAATTTCTGGGCTAATAGTTCTATTTATCTTGTAGGGTTGTTGGAGGATTAAATGAGGTAATACTTTGAAAGGGTTTAGAATAGCACTGGGCAGGCCCATGATGAGCCCTCCTCAGTATCAACTCTAGAGTGGCTGCTGTCTAAATTCACCTCCCCAAGAGGCCCCATTATCTGCTCAGCGTGCTATGAGAGACTTAGGCTTAAATTGTGACTCACCATTTACTAGCTATATGTCCTTGGATAAATTAACTTCTTGGTGTTGTGAATTAGCCCCACAAATATAGAGCACATTGTGTGCCAGATTTTGCCAGGCACTGCAGACCCATGGAGAACAGCTTGAACATAAGAAGGTTATTAACCTGAGCTTGGGTAAATGGTTATAAGCTGAGATCTAAAGGTGTGAAACAGTCTAACCAGAAAGCTAGGAGATGGTGTTTCAAGTCCCACAAACAGCCAGAGAGAGAAGAGGGCACCTACAGGAGGGGAAAAGCAGGAAGTATCACTGGGCTGTGGTGTGCAAAAGGGGTGTGTTGAAAACTAACTTGAAGAGGATCTTGCAAGCCGCATTAAGAAGTTTAGACTTTATTTTAGGGAAAGTAGCAATCTTTCCCTATTGGAGAAGGAAATGGCACCCCACTCCAGAGTTCTTGCTTAGAGAATCCCGGGGATGGGGAAGCCTGGTGGGCTGCCGTCTATGGGGTTGCACACAACTAAAGCGACTTAGCAGTAGCAGCAGCAATCTATAGAAAAAGTCTTAAAGGAAAGACTGACATAATTAGACTTGCACATCAGAAACATCCCTTGGACTGTATTTCAAATGATAGATTAGAGACAGTGGTGGGGCCATGGGGGAATGGGCATACAGGTGAGTGACGGTAGGTTATCAATTGAATGTAGCCACAGTGGGCAAGGAGAGTGCCTCGTGGGGGAGGGAGAGAGGAAAGACTGGTCAAAGCTCAGAAAATTCCTTGGCTGTCCAGTGGTTAGGACTCCATGCTTTCAGTGCAGCGGGCCTGGGTTCCATTCCTGGTTGGGGAACGAGGATCCCACAAGCTGAGCAGTACTGACCAAAAAAAAAAAAAAAAAAAAAAAGTCATAAAAGCTCAAAAGTTTCTGGATTTGGTGGTGGTCCCATTTACCAACACAGACATGAAACTAGGGTAGTTTTGGGGGGAAGATGAGTTCAGTTTGGAACATATTGAATTTGAGGTTGGAAGAAGCTGGGAGCGCCCACTGAATAGCTAGACATGTGACCCTAAAGCTGAATCAGCACACAGTAGGTGTTTAAAGCCTTAGTTTCCCTTTACCTAGCACCTGTTTCCTCACTGCTCACCCTCAAACCATTTCTCTGCTATCACCTCCTCTCTATCTCTTTTTTGATTTTTAAGGCATTTTGGTATATTTCTTTCCAATATTTTTGTGCTTTTGGAAAAATATAGTTGAAAACATACTGTATATATTCTTTTCACTTGCTATTTTAATGTTACTATTTTAATTATGATTTTTAATAACTGCTAGATAGTTCCTCCTTACAGATATACCAAACTTCACTTGGGCCATTTTTCCATTGTTAGGCATCTAGGTGCTCCTGTGTTTACAAACAAATCCTTGTTCCTGTTGCTGATTATTTCCCTACACCAGGCTTCTAGAAGTGAGACTACAACGTTAAACATTTTCAGAGGAATAAGAAAGCTAGTTTCATATTAAGGATTGAAAGTGATACGGCTGTTTTTTCACCAGCACAGTACTAACTTTTCAAGTCCCACTGATGTTCTCACCAAAGTGGGGGGATTTGTGACTCATTCATCTTTTATATTTTGTAAGTAGCATCCTCTTCCTTATATTTAAAATACTAACCATCTATTTGTTTGTAATGTTACACACTGTTCGGTTGTTTGCTGTTGTTCAGTTGCTACGTCACGTCTGACTCTTTGCAACCTCATGGATTGCGGCATGCCAGTCTTCCTGGTTCTTCACTATCTCCTAGAGTTTTCTCAAATTCATATCCATTGATTCAGTGATGCTATCTAATCATCTCATCTTCTGCCACCCTCTTCTCCTTCTGCCTTCAAACTTTCCTAGCATCAGGGTCTTTTCCGATGAGTCAGCTCTTCTCATCAGGTAGTCAAAGTATTTGAGCTTCAGCTTCAGGATCAGTCCTTCCAATGAATATTCAAGGTTGATTTCCTTTAGGATTGATTGATTTAATCTGTTTGCTGTCCAAGGGACTCTCAAGAGTCTTCCCTAGCATCATAGTTTGAAAGCATCAATTCTTTGGCACTCAGCCTTCTTTATGGTCCAGCTCACATCTGTACATGACTACTGGAAAAACCATAGCTTTGACTAGATGGACCTTTGTTGGCAAAATGATGTTTCTGCTTTTGAATACGCTGTCTGGGTTTGTCATAGTTTTTCTTCTAAGGAACAAGCATCTTTTAATTTCATGGCTGAAGTCATGATCCACAGTGATTTTGGAGCCCAGGAAAAGAAAACCTGTCACTGCTTCCACTTTTTCCTTTTCTATTTGCCATGAAGTGATGGGACCAGAGGCCATGATCTTAGTTTTTTTTGTTTTTTGTTTTTTTTGTTTTTTTTTAGTGTTGAGTTTCAAACCAGCTTTTTCACTCTTCTCTTTCACTCTTATCAAGAGGCTCTTTAGTTCCACTTCACTTTCTGCCACTAGAGTGGTATCACTTCCATATCTGAGGTTGTTGATATTTCTCTCAGCAATCTTGATTCCAGCTTGTGATTGACCCAGTCTGGCATTGTGCATGATGTACTCTGCAAGTGAGTTAAATAAACAGGGAGACAATATACAGCCTTGATGGACTCCTTTCCCAATTTGGAACTAATCCAAATTGTTCCATGTCTGGTTCTAACTGTTGCTTCTTGACCCACATACCGGTTTCTCAGGAGACAGACTAAGGTGGTTTGGTATTCCCATCTCTTTAGGAATTTTCCACAGTGTGTTGTGATCCACACAGTCAAAGGCTTTCACATAGTCACCATTCAGAGAGAACTATATAGATTTGATCCCTATATTCTAAAAGTTTATGGTCTAAGAGAGAAATATCAATGCAGGCATGCATGCTTAAGATTTACCAAAACTGTTAAAACTACAACATGGATGGACCTCCAATGAGTTTAGGGCAATCACATTTAAAGGATCAGGACCAAATTAACATTTATTACATAAACTGAAGGGAGAAGAGATCAGTGGGGACCAGCTGGGACACCCTGTGTTCACCTGGACCAAACGTGTAGCCTGCTCATTCCTTCTAAAAGTCTCTATTATAACCTACTTCCTCCTCTCTTCCAGTTCATAATACCAAGTGGCTGCCCTCAGAAATGCACTGTAACCCCCTTCTTGGTTCTTTAACTTCTTCCCCCGTTTCCCTCTTGACCCACCTTTCCCCTGTCATTTTCCCATCTCCCAGCCTCAGGTCTCAGACTAATCCTGCCCTTTATCATCAGGGGTGATGAGTGGCACTGCCGGATCTCCTGTCTCCCTGGAGTTGTGTTTGGAAAGCACAGGCCCTGACTGTGGCTCTCCACCCTCCCAGACACCATCTGCTGCCTGTCTCTCATCATCACTGCAGGTACTGTGTTCATGGGACCAGACCTTCGCCTACCACCCTCCACTGTGGGTATCCTATGATGGTCCGCCTCCTTGACATGAGAGAGCCCATTCTTGGCTCTGGGAACAAATCCTTGCTGGTCTGCCTCATTCCTGCCAGAGGTAAAGATAACACTGATAGTAACAAAAAACATTTAGTGAGTGTTTGAAGCGATGGTGCTCAGACGTTCAGTCCTGTCCGACTCTTTGTGATCCCATGGACAGAGAAGCCTGCCATGAACTGAAGCCTGCCAGGTTTCTCTGTCCATGGGATTCTGCTGGCAGGAATACTAGAGTAGGTTGCCATTTCCTCCTCTAGGGGATCTCCCAAACCCAGGGCATTTCCTGCATTGGCAGGTGGATCTTTACCTCTAGCGCCCCCTGGGAAGCTCCAGTGAGTGCTTACTATTATTCATTTAATGGTTTTGGCCCTTCCATTCTTGGCCATGACCAGGCTATAACTTACTCCTGAAGAGATCTGATGACACATGTGGATGAACATATTAGCGTATTAGCACAGGCATGAAAGCTAATACTCCATCTACCCAGAACAGGCCCAAGGAGAGGGAAAAGCAAGACCCCTCCCTGTCTGACTGTCTGTGCCAAGCCCAGAGATGGTGCTTGCCTACTGCTTCCAGCGACCTGTCACAGATAAGGCGCTCGTCAGAAGCCGAGGTGTTGCTAATAAGAATATTCACTGAAAGAAACGCACTGGCTTCATTTTTGGGCAGATTCTCTTCCCGTGGAACAGTGAATCCTTTTACCTAATCTTCTTGCTCTTCCTGAGTCTAATCTGTATCTGTTTTTACTGTGTTTCAGGTACGAGTATAGTAGAAGTAAATTAGAAAGAACTTTTTTCTCCTCTATATTGGCTTCATGTTAATATGAACCTAGGGTCTGAAAGGAGTCTTTTGATTATCTGGGTATGCAGTCATCCTTACCACTGACTAATAAGAGGTAATTATCATCAAATACTCATCCGCTGAGGGGGAGTTACAAGTTGTGGCAGGTGTTTGGTGAATAATACTAATACAATTTATTTTACAGTTTACTATCTCAGAATGATCAGCTAGTAAAACACAAATTATGGATTGGTACTTAACATTTTTTTGTTTGTCCATCCATATTAGATTTAAACTTTTTTCAACTTTGTTTTATTAGTTATATTCCTGTGCATGAATTACATAATCATGAATACACTGTGCTATGCTAACTACCACACAGGTACTCTCTAAGGGCTTGAAGTAACCTCACGAGCCTGTGTGTGTATGTGTATGTGTGTGTGTGCGCGTGCCTAGTCACTCAGTCATGTCCGACTCTTTGCAACCCCATGGACTGTAGCCCACCAGACTCCTCTGTTCATGGGATTCTCCAGGCAAGAACACTGGAGTGGGTTGCCATTCCCTTCTCCAGAGGATCTTCCCAACAAAGGGATTGAACCCAGGTCTCCTGCATTGCAGGCTGATTCTTTACTGTCTGAGCCACCAGGGAAACCCCATAAGACTGATACTGATATTATTCCCATTTTACTGATGAGGAAACTGAGGCTCAGAAATTGAGCTCCAGAATAGTCTGCTGTCTAACACTGTACTATCATGGCATGGTTCATTTTAATATATTTTATTATTTCACAGATTCAAGTTTTTAATGACTTAAAACTTATCTCCTGAACATGCCAACTATATTTAGAAAAAGTCTCACTAGGCACACCTCATATATAAAGTAGATTTTTTTTTTATAATTTCATCATTGCAAAGAACTTTCCTAAAATTCTTCTGTCCTACATTATTACCATTTATCTCATAAATATATTATTAGATTCATCAATAGGAAAGTTTTGCTTTCATGTTAAAATAATGACAAACTGTAAACTATTTAGAAGGGTAAACAATTATGGTTGGTATGAGCACTAAATTCTTTGGAATTGGTCAGGAATTAGCATGCTCACATAAGCATTAGTTGGACCATGCTAAATCTTGGATTCTGTCTTTAAATTTGCTGCAAAACTAAAACCTTTCATCTTGTGTGCTAATGTTTCCATTTCTCGTCAGGTATAGGGCAAAATTGGAGAAGGCACTGGCAACCCACTCCAGTACTCTTGCCTGGAAACTCCCATGGACAGAGGAGCCTGATAGGCTGCAGTCCATGGGGTTGCAAGAGTTGGACGCAACTGAGTGACTTCCCTTTCACTTTTCACTTTCATGCATTGGAGAAGGAAATGGCAACCCACTCCAGTCTTCTTGCCTGGAGAATCCCAGGGACGGGGATTGGTGGGCTGCCGTCTATGCGGTTGCACAGAGTCGGACACGACTGATGTGACTTAGCAGCAGCAGCAGCATAGGGCAAAATTAGGAAGTAGAGAGATTTAGAAATGCCTTTTCCACCCCCTCCCCCACCCACAACTAAAGTCCTATTTAATTCAGTGTTCTGAGGAGCTGAGATGGAATTAAGACCCTACTACAGTGTCTTCTCCTGGAAGAGGACATGGCAACCCACTCCAGTATTCTTTCCTGGAGAATCCCATGGACAGAGGAGCCTGGCAGGCTGTAGCCCATAGCGTTGCAGAGTCAGACAGGACTGAAGCGACACAGCACAGTGTCTTCTAATGAGAGCTCTTTCCATTCTGCATTTATCAGTTGTTAATTATTCATACTGCATGATTGAGGATTTTGGAGTCAGAGATTCACCTGCAATATTTGGAATACCAGTGGAGGTCTACATGAACACAGAATTTATACAGCAGCTGGTACTAGTCAAAGCTAATGATGGAATTTCAGTTTAATAAAAAGACCCCCAACCGAGCACACCATCTTGAAAAAAGTATACTTATCAAACAGCTTTCAATCAGTTCAAGAGAGACACCTTAATTGGGAAGAGGAAGATTTGAGAGTAGTTTGTCATTGTGCCAAGTCCAGATCAATAACTTCATGTCTGTGCTTTGGTAGACGTAGCTTTTGCTTTGTTAAGTAACCATATCTACATCTACTTTATTTGGATAAGGAGATCTTTGTTTCATTTCACAATATTAAATGATACCTTCTTTTAATTCTCTCTGTATCTTCATAATGAACATGAGTAAAATTTAGACTTGTGATTATAAGGGTCAATGTTTTTATTTGAAAACAAATTTTATATTTTTGTAAAAGGAAAGCAGTGCCTATGAGATGTTAAAATTTTTCATTTTTGAAAATTTCATTGAAATAAAATTATATGAGTAAAATTAAATTATGGTGGTTTACTTAACAAGGAGAAACCAGCACAAGATTGTAAACCAATTATCCTCTGATTAAAAATAAATTTTAAAAAAGGAGGTATTTGTTCCAACTAGTGGCTTTCAAGCTATTTGTAATGACTGGTCTTAATGGTACCTTAAGGGACACCGTGGATCAGCAGGGCAAGTAGAGAGGGCAGAGAGGGTGGTGGAACAGGAGCCCGAGGTGGAGGTGGAAGCAGTTTGAGGGGCAGGGCTCAGGAGTTCCCTTTCTCGCAGCAACCAGGACAGAGCGTTTCTTTCTTTTTTCCTTCCTTCCTCTCTTCTTCCCTCCTTCTCTGTCTTTCTTTTTCTCTCCCTTCCCTTAACACATAGAAATATTGAGTTTATGCAAACAATTTCTTTTCATAAAACAGGGTTCCACTTCTAAAATATAGCTTGCAAATCACTGAACTAGATAATTCTAAGTCTTCTTCCCTCTATGAATTCTTTCCTTCTAGGAATGCTTTGATTACTATTAGGGTTTTAAGATCCAGAAACAAAATAGCAAGAGAAGGTGGAACATTTTTTTGGACATACAACACGTATCTATCTTGCGCTAATTGTAGTTCTGCTAAGATACAACAAAAGTTGGCAGAAATGGTATCTTTCTGACCCCCTACAGAGATATGGGACTACTATGAATAGGTCTAGGTTTTTTTGTTTGTTTTGTTTTTTGTTTTACAAAGCAACTGTGCACAAAAGAACCAAGCTCATTTAGGCACTTAATCTACTAGATGATGTTTGGGGAGAATAATGGAATTATGGTCCAATTAAAAAAATCCGTTTCATGCATTTAGAGGATCATAAACTATAAAAGTCAAGGGGATACTTTAAGATCACTTTTCTCATATATTCACTCACCAATTAAATCTGAGTTTTTAACCAAATGTGTCAGCTACTATGCTGGGTGTTGGGGTACTAGTATAATGTCCCTATCTGTATAGAGATTATGTCTTAGTGGAGAAGACCATTGATTAAATAAATAAACCTGTAAGAATATAACTACAAGTTGTTATAAATGCTATTAAGTAAAAGAACAGGCTTCTCTGAGGTCATATGTTAGCGAACACATGAGACACTAGGCTGGAGGGAGAGAAAGTGACGGCCTCAAGTCACTGAGGAGCGGGCATTAGTCTGTCACATATTCTCTGTCTTACCAGTTTGGTTGTAGAAGCCAAAGCAAATAATCAGGGCCAAGTGATGGAAACCTGAAATCTATGAGTTTCTTTACTGGCATCTTCACTCCTTTGAAATGTTGGGCAACCTTGAGAGACATCAGATACCTGCATTAAGAATGAGAGCTTCCAGTTTTTGAAAATTGCTTTTAAACAATTTTTAAAAATAATTGTTTTAGGGCATCTCTGCTTGCAATATGGTTGACTAGAGGCTGAAAATGGTTTGCAGGAGTAACAAAGTCCACAATTAAAGAAAAACAGTTGTAGTAAAATTTCTAGGCCACAACCAGGTTCCCAGCTTTGCTGAGTCTGCTGCTGCTGCTAAGTCGCTCCAGTCGTGTCCGACTCTGTGTGACCCCATAGACAGCAGCCCGCCAGGCTCCCCCGTCCCTGGGATTCTCCAGGCAAGAACACTGGAGTGGGTTGCCATTTCCTTCTCCAATGCATGGAAGTGAAAAGTGAAAGTGAAGTCTCTCAGTCGTGTCTGACTCCTAGCAACCCCATGGACTGCAGCCCACCAGTCTCCTCCGTCCATGGGATTTTCCAGGCAAGAGTGCTGGAGTGGGGTGCCATTGCCTTCTCCAGCGCTGAGTCTACTTTGCTGCAAAACAAGTGGTTTTGTTTCTATGGAAGATCAGTCCAGATGTCTATCAATTTCTGCTACAAATTTTTGCCTTGGCTTATCAGTTAGAAAATGCAAGTGAAACCATCATTATTAAAATTATGAACAGACTTCCCTGGTGGTCCAGTGGTTAAGAATCTGCCTTGCAACGCAGGGCGGGTGGGTGAGGGTTTGATCCCTGGTTAGGGAACTAAGATCCCACATGCCACAGAGCAACTAAGCCCATGTGCCACAACTACTAAACCTGCACACCACAACTCGGGAGATCCTGCTTGATACAGCTGAGACCTGACACAGCCAAAAAGAAAAAAAAAAAAGAGCCCTTAAATAAAAATGAGCCATTAATAAACAATGATTAGCTAACAGCAACTGTAATGAGCTTTGGAGACTGAGCTAGGTGAGAACTTTCCTGATTGACTTCCCTCAATCTAAAAGCCTAAATCATAGTCAGTGCCATTAGTTTGGAATGTTTCATTTGTTCTTATACCATCAAATTTGTATTTTGATTATAATTAGAAATTATATGTACATATACATTTGATCCCTGGGTTGGGAAGATCCCCTGGAGCAGCCCATTCCAGTATTCTTGCCTGGAGAATCCCATGGACAAAAGTGAAGTGTTAGTTGCTCAGTCGTGTCTGACTCTTTGCAACCCAGGCAAGAATACTGGAGTGGGTTGCCATGCCTTTTTCCAGGGGATCTTCCCAACCCAGGAATCAAACCCAGGTTCTCCCACTTTGCAGGCAGAATTTTTACAATTTGAGCTAGCGGGGAATCTCTCCATGGACAAAGGAGCCTGGCAAAAGAGTTGGACATGACTGAAGTGACTTAGCATGCATGCATACATTATATGTAAATCTTTGCATTAATGAATGAATGGGATTACAGCACAAATGTTGGCATTTTGTGCAGACTATTTTTTGTTTTTCCTTTACATACCTCCTTCCTTCTCATCTCTTTTCCTGCTACCCTTACCTGTGACACAACCCTTGCTATCAAACTAGCTTACATCTTTCCATATTTTTAATCTAGGATCATGTAATCCTGTGTAAGTATATATAGGGACACAGTAATATGTATATATATACATTCCCATGAATGGGCTTCTGGGGGCCTTTTTTTATTCTTTTTGAAAAATAGAATCATATTATATACTCCTCTCACTGGGCGATGCTTCCAGAAGATGTACCCAAGTCAACCGGTATACTTCTATTTCTTCTACTACTTTTATAGTATAGATGGGCACTTATAGTGAATGAACATTTGATGATTTCTTGAATAGTAGGGTAGAATGAGCTCTGGGTATAAAGAAGATAAAACACTACAATGAAAGGAAAGTGAGATACAGGCACCTAACCATTTTCTATCTTTTTGATAGAACTGATTAGTGGAGGAAGAGACATTTCTCTTCCATTAAAAAAAATTTTTTTTTTCAGTATCCCAATAGCAATTTTCATCGTCAAATCAGTTTCAGACCACATAGGATACTTAATTCTATCAGCCCCCTCAGAGGGTGAGAATTTCGGAAATACCATTAGTCAGAAAATGAACTCAGGAAAACATTTGTAAAATCTCTTGTCATCTCAGAAGAATCTTAATACAACAAGCTACTGAACTGTCATTAAAACCTATGAACTGAACTTCCCATCTTGTTCATTTTGGAAGGGGGAATCTAACACAGAAATTGGGTTGGATAGAGAGGTCTAGGGAGAAGGAAATGGCAACCCACTCCAGTATTCTTGCCTAGAGAATCCTATGGACAGAGGAGCCTGGTGGGCTGCTGTCCATAGGGTTGCACAGAGTCGGACACAACTGAAGCAACTTAGCATTCATGCATGCATTGGAGAAGGAAATGGCAACCCACTCCAGTGTTCTTGCCTGGAGAATCCCAGGGAATCTGGCTCCCCGGGGAGCCTGGTGGGCTGCCGTCTATGGGGTCGCACCGAGTCGGACACAACTGAAGCGACTTAGCAGCAGCAGCAGCAGCAGCAGCAGCAGAGAGGTCTAGAATCTAGACTGTTCAGTATTTAATTCCTCGGTAGTTGCTCAAGCATTATCATATCCTTTAAAATTCCTCACATGTTAATCACATTCATCAAATGTGTTGGTTCTACTTTCACTAAAGGAGAAGACATCTTCATACCAGTATTACCTTAGAATCTGCTGACTGACCCAGCTTTCAAAGGCAGAATCTCCTAGTAAAAATATCTCTCTTTATATGTACAACCAATAAAACAAAACCAGTGTGTACAATTTAATGAAGACTTCCACAATACTATCACTATTTTATTAATGTCTTAATTTAATTCAAAGCATTAGAAACAAAAGTGAATATCAGATATTGCTCCAAAGTAGTGACTGTGTTTTCTGAATTATCTGGGACTCAGAGTGGGTTTGAGAGGGGGAGCATCCTTGGATTTTTAATGGACACCTCTTTTCTGTTTGCTGATTTTTTTTAAAGGTCATGAAGAGTTGATTGAGAAAGAAGGGAACACGGAATATCTGGTTTTAGATCATCCCAAACTTGTCTCATCAATAAAATGTCACTTCAGGCCTGCTTATTTGTTGGACAGGATAGAGGTGGAACTTTAAAAAGGCCTGGAATGACCTGTGGATCCTCTGGAATGACCTGTGGATTGAAGAGAAACCTTCCCAAATCAGAGATGAGGACTTTTTCACCAGCAGTTTTCAAACACAGACTTGAAGAATAATAAATTAACCTTTCAACACTTTGAAACCTTAGAAAATTGCATGATCACTGATAAATCATTAAAATCACTTTTTTCTTCTTTGAACATAATAAAGACCATTTTTCTTAGACCTGTTATATACCTTCAAATGGAATAAATACAATGAATAAACAAGCTACTTTATATTTTCAGTCTAGTTATAGGGAAGGAATGTTTTTGGATCCTAGATGTTAGCAGTTTCCTTTAAAAAAAAAAATACCTAGGAAACCCTCTATAAATGAAAGAAATGTGTACAGTATGCAAATTCAGAGTGTGCTGTCCTCATTTACCCAGTGGAATTCAAAATAAGCCCCAACTTGTGAACATATTAAAACAGATTGAAATGGATATTAGTGGGATTTGTAAGGAGAAGCACTCCAGTCCATCAAACACGCTATGCACAAGAACTTTGATAATGTTGTTTTACTGATAATTACCTGCCGGCTGTCACCTCAACGTGGGATTTCATGCAGGTTCCTATATTTAAACATTACATTCGGAGCCAAGCCTACAAAGACACTTATACCAATCTGGCCATGTCCATTTTATTTCACAATTATCTGTGAATTTCTTCGAGAAAAGCAATGCATTTAACTCCCTTTTAATTGTGTTTGATCTGTGTGGGCAAGAGACCCATCTATACCATGTTCCCACTTCCCTGGCCAGAGCAGGTTCTGCCTTCTCTCCCTTGCAGGCACCAGCAGATACCAGAATTACTGGAAAGCAGCACTTCCCAACGACAAGCATGAATATTCATCTGACCTGAAGAAATAGTCACCAGGGCAAAGCAAATACCTTGTATTAACTAAAGGTGTTTTAAACAGGAAGGACCATCTTCTGCGGTCCTCCTGGGCGGCTAGTGCCTGTGGGCCTTCCAGCTCTGCGGAGAACTTCCTTTTCTCTCTACCCCACCCCCACTTTTTTTTTTCCCCATACTGAACTCCTAATTAAATTTAACAGTTTCAAGAGTTTAAACTGTATACCTTTTTAATTGTGTCCTACTTTGTATTGGCTGATGCACAAGTCTGAAAATGGATATTACAGCTTTTTATGATATAATATCACCCTAATTGGTGCTTCATAGGCCGTGGCTGAATTCTTTTCAATTAAGCGCTAACATACAGTAACTGTTTCTCTCTGCAAATGCTGGAAAGCCATTCACAAGAGAGGACTGGTACTGCACAATTCCAAAGTACCTTAATGTGTCAAAAATGTTTTGTGAAGAAAGCTACACTGTAAATGCAATCACCTACATTGGTGTTCCCATTGTTCACTGGGAGTGAAAGTATTGCTAATTGTCCTGCGTTTTAGCTGGGTTTTTAAAGCATTATGTAGTAAGTACACCGGAGGGTCAATTTGTGAAGTGAAATACTTAGCATGCAAAGCGTAATACAAGATGCTGTGTAATACTTGACCTCTTAGCATAATAAATGTAGCACTGAAACGCTGTGCATTCAGCATTCACTGAATAGAGCCTTCGCAGTGGAACAAAACCAGAAAATGTTCTCTTCATTCCTTTTTTTTTTTCACTAAGCGAAAATTATTCTTTATAATGGCCATTGCAGCAATTAGCTGGCATTTGGTAGAATAAATGTGCAGAAATAGCAATTTCTTATTTTAAATGAGATTTTGTATGGAGCCTGCAAATTACTTGAGGTATATGAATAATTGTGCCTTAGCTTTATGCTACAGAATAGGGTGTGGGTGGGTATAAAGATTTCCTATTTGCAGTTAAATGTTTAGACATTTTATTATTTTAATTTCACTCACAGTCTGCCTGGACTGACCCTGCTTTCCCATTGATCATTTCATGTGCGCTTGGAAGCAAGTGTGCAGATGGCGGGAGACTCCCAATTAGTGCACCATGTTTTTTATGAATGTGACATGTAAGTGCAATCAGGTCTCCTCTGGAGGCAATGGTGGTGTTGATACTTTGAGTTTCTAAATCAATACAATTTAATAATCTGCATGGAATGAATGTTTATCAATATTCTCTGTGGTCAAATGCAATTGGAAACTTCATTAAATTTTTATCCAAAGTTTTTCACCTTATTGAAATGCATTCTTCCAGACATTCATGATTCATCTAATTAGCCTTAAATAGGGTATTTTTTTCCTTCTCTCAAAGTGATTCAGTTAATTATGTCCATATATTCATAATTACAAGGTGGATGAGTTTGGTAAAACTGAAATTATGAAATCTGCAGAGGGATTCTAAGAGGTTTAGGATGTAGAATATAAAAAAGGAATGAGTAAAAGTCAGAGCAGTAAAATATTTTGTTTTAATCCCCCTTAGCCCACCCCACTCCAACTGCTTTCTTATGGGGTTTTATGTATTTATTTTTTTCACTTATCATTTGTAATCCAACAACTTGCAAAAATTGATTTGAAGTAAGCTCATCGTGAATAAACATAATAATAAACACTACAAGAATACTTGAACAATGTGTCAAGTTATTCTAGAAATTTTTAAGATAATATATAATCATTTAAAGGCTAGCTATTCAAACAAAGAAGAGTTTCTTTCACCCACTGACCACTTTCCTGAGTTCTCTGACCAGATTTAACTACTTTAGCAGGTCTCTTGTATGTTCTCTTTCACACTTCTAAGTCCTTTCTTCTTATTTCCATCCTTCACTCATTTTATTTGCATATTCTAAGTATTCTATATAATATCTTAAGTTTCAAGAATTTTATTATTTTCCTAGGCACCTTTTCTAGCTCAATAACTTTTTTTGGTCTTTAAAATTATGTTTTGGGATTACTTTTTAGCTAAAGGAAAGAACAGTCTCTCCTAATTTTTATTTTACCTAAGACCTAAGCACACACGACTTTTTACTCAGACCATTGAGTGATGCCAAAAATTCCTCTGCCAAATGCTATTATGAAGGCAACTCATTAGCAAGTGACCTAGCTCATCTGTGAAATCCAACCTGTGATACTGCAAAATTGGAAATAGCCCCAATTAGTAATTGTTAATCTAATCTGGGGAAATGATGTTCTCACAGAGCAACAGATACCAGGCCTCTATCACTTTACAAACAAGGCTTGTTTGCTACACTTTCTCACAACAAGCCCCAGGGAGGGTACTGGGTCATTGTATTATTGCCTTTGCCCAAAGGTCATGCTTAAGAACTTTAACAAACCGCATAGGCACTGGCCAGAAAAAATTGTGCCTGATTTCTGTTCTATTTTCACTTTTTTTTTTAAACTAATGGAACAAATAGCAAGTCACAATTAGAATTTTACCATTCAAGATGATTTATAGTTGACCCAGGTAATTTACTGCAAGAATTAATCTATTTTAAAATTGTATGTATAAAATGAAAGACTGTGAGTTATAACATTTTTCTTTCTAATTATTCCTTCCTAAAATGTTTCTACTGGACTTCCTAAAGAACAATGTAGTGGAGTGAACTAAGGGTAAAATTTCATTCCTATCTTTGTGGGGTATATGCAAGGGTTATAAAAATAACAGTGTAATATATTGATATGTTAGAACACAGAAATGTCAACTGCATTTTCATACTGTGTGCGTGATCAATCGCTAAATTGTGTCTGACTCTTCCCAACCCTGTGGACTGCAGCCTGCCAGGCTCCCGTGTCCATGGGATTTTCCAGGCAAAAATACTGGAGTGGGTTGTCATTTCTTCCTCCAGGGGATTTTCCCGACCCAGGGATCAAATTCGCATCTCCTGCGACTCCCGCATCAGCAGGCAGATCCTTTAGCTCTGCGCCACCTGGGAATTCCAAATGTTCTAGTCATGGTGATCACCTGGGTAATTCTTCCCCCTCCCCCCGCAAAAAAAACTTGTTTCAATTTGGTCCACGGCTTCGGAGAGGGCTCCAGGATGGTTAAAAAGACTGCCTTGTGGCTGCAGAGAGAGGCTTCAAGCAGAAGCCCTGACATCAGAGGGTCTCCCTGACGGAAGCTGGGCTTGGAGGCTCCCAGTCCTGCCTAAGGGTGAGACTTTCAAATAGATACTTGCCCAGCCCAGCCTGGGGACCAGTCAGCCTATAGCGGTTAGTCACGTGGTCTCCCATCGTCTTGATGAGTTTCACCTGCTCTTAGACGAAGCGGCTTTCCAGGAAGTCGGAGGTGGAGGTCTGATGGGCTGAACCCAGGCTACACAGATCTGAAAGGGCCTGGTTGAGGCCCTTCTCCCTGAGCATGGCGGCTTCCGGTTTTACCCCACTCATTTTGAGATGGCTTTTGCACGTCCTGAAAGACTGCGTGGCAGCAGTACTGGTTTTGCATTTTCAAGAGACGCTTGGCACCCTGGTGTTTCTCCTCACCCAGTTCACGGAAAAGGTGGTCCCACGCCCTCCAGAACCACATCCTCCTGGTGGAAACAGAAGCCGGGAGAGAGGTAGGTATGTGAGACCTGTAGGTGTATGTTGACGGTGGCCTCCACCTCGGTGGAATAATTCTGATGACCTGGAAGCTCATGGTGATCGGTAATAAGGAACTAAGCTCAGAAAACTGGCTGGTCCCAGTGGCCAAGGATGGTTGATTGGCTGATTCCGAAGGTTGCAACTGTTGAAAAGGATGGAGGGTGGTCTGAGGCTGGAGCAAGGGGCGTCCCTGGCGTCTGTTCTGTTCAAATATTGTTGAAACAAGGGACAGAGCTGCAGGACCAAGGAGGGCACTACTGGATAATTCTTTTCATGAGATAGTTCATGCCATGATCAACTAACAAAATCTTCACCACATCCTGAGAGGTACACAGGGGGTGCTTTATAGTTAATTAAAATAAGAAAGAAAGAAAAAAAGGATGGCACAAGTGGTGACAATCTGTTGTATGTTAAACTGTTAGTCTCTGCATCATTGGAGGTTTTATATCATTGCGGTAAAAATCGAATGACAATATTTTCACCTGGAATATTTACCAAGGGATGCATGTATGCTTAAGTCATTCAGTTATGTCTGACTTTGTGACCCCATGGACTATAGTCTGCCTGGCTCCTCTGTCCATGGGGTTCTCCAGGCAAGAATGCTGGAGTGGGCAGCCACTCCCTTCTCTGGGGCTCCAGGGAATCTTCCTGACCCAGGGATTGAGCCCAGGTCTCCCGCCTTGCCGGCAGATTCTTTACCATCTGAGCCGTCAGGGAAGTCCTTACCAAGGGATAACCTCTTTCAAAAACTGAGTAGAATACATATGTAGGGGATGCTTCCTGTTTTAACTGTCTACCTTAATAAAGAAGCTTTCTTGTTTCCCTGGGAAACTCCCAAGTAAATGCCTTGAGTTTCCTTGGGAAACTTCAGTGAAAAGTATCTCATTGTAGTTCACTCAAACTAATAGATGACTCTCTTTTCTGTATCTGTTCTCCTATCTCCTGACTTCACTGGGCCTTTTCTTTGGGGATCTCCTCACTCCCACATCCAGTTGTCTAATTCCTTTTCCTCGTTCAAGTCCTAGGTTAAATGCCGTCTCCTCCATGAAGCTTTCTGTTGTCCTACTAAGAAGGAATCTGTTCCTCTTCTGAACTATGAGAGCAAGTTGTCTTTCAGCCTCTCTGTTGTTTTTATATATTTCGTCACCCTGTAGACATCTTGGGAGGATCCAGTCTAAACCAGTTTAGTGCCTTACACATTGTGAGTATATACCTCTTGAGTGAATAAATTTTACCTGCAAGATTCTTGTTATTGATCTATCATTGATGGTGATTTAATTGCTAAGTTGTGTCTGACTCTTGAGCAACCCCATGGACTGTAACCTGCCAGGCTCCTGTGTTCATGGGATTTCCCAGGCATGAGTACCGGAGTGGGTTGTCATTTCCTTCTCCAGGGGATCTTCCCGACCCAGGGGTAGAACCCAGGTCTCCTGCATTGCAGGCAGCCCTCTGCATTGCAGGCAGATTCTTTATCAACTGAGCCACCAGGAAAACCCGTTATGATGGCAAAGAGCTGTAAACAGAGAGCCCCCAAACTTTCAGGTGGACACACAGAAAGTCCCTTGTGCTTCTGTTGTGCCTCATTCCTTGAGAAATAACCAGATTCCTACAAGTGCCCCTCTTTGTAGGGCAAGAAGGTTGTGTGTAATATAGGTGACATCATAGGATTTCTCACTCTGTACCCTTGTTTGGTTAAAGATAGATAAACTCTATAAGGTCTATTTGCCATTCAGCTTATCAGGCAGGACTAGTCAGTTTATTTTAAAAATTACGAAAGCTAACTGAAAATGTTTGAGGGTTGTGTGCCAATGTTATAAACATTGGACTTTATAAACATTGTCTCATTTGATCGTCACAACATGACGTGAGGGAGAAGCTATTATTACCCCCATGTCACTGGGAGGGAACTAAGCTGAGCAGCTGGATGGCTTTCCCAAGTTATATACTATAATTCGGGGAAAGAGCAGGAGGAGGACCAAGGTCTGTTTCAATCCATAATCTGAGCTCTTAATACTTCTTCCTTTTCTCTAGCTTCACAGTTTTCTTTGACTCCTCTCCTAAGTGAACTTCCCATGGAACACTTGAACTCAGTGGGTGTTTGTACACCTTTATGGGAACTGCTTACCCAGAGCAAACCAAACTCTAGGGGCTCTGGGCGATAATGCTATGGATGTCAACCAAAAATAGCTTACCTAGAAATCTCATTTCTACCCAATTTATATACTGCGGGTGGTCTAGGGGGGCAGTTAGGAAATGAAAGGACGCTGAGAGAAGGCACAGACATTTCTCTTGTGGGGAAGGTGCTGTCCCACAGTAGAGCATGGAAATAGTTGATGCAGGGAGGTGGGCTCAGGTGTGAAAGAGATGTTCCCCTAGCCCACCTAGGAGCTGTGGCTCTTAGCCTGGGATATGCCAAGATCCAGACGCCCTAAGTCCCAGTGTGTGTGCAAAGCAAATCAGTGCTGATACGTGGAGCCCAGAACAGAGCTCCCAGAGAAGCATTCAGCTTGGTGTTAGGAGAGAAAGACCAGCAATGCCCTTTACCCAACCCAAATTTTCCAACATGAAGGCAAGAGAAAAGCCAACACTTACTCAAAATAACAGGCAAAAACCCATCTGATAAACCCTGCCACAATATTTTCTTCAAGTTTTATTTATTGAACGTTCATACTAGTGGTTCTCAAATTTTACGATGTAAAATTACCCGTGTGTGTGCTTAGTTGCTCAGTCGTATCCGACTCTTTGAGACCCTTTGTACTGTAGCCCATCATACTCCTCTGTTTGGGATTTTTTTCAGGCGAGAATACTGGAGTGGGGTACCATTTCCTTCTTCATGGTATCTTCCTGAGCCAGGGATTGAACCCACATCTTCTGTGTCTCCTGCATCACAGGCAGATTCTTTACCGGCTGAGCCAACACCTGGAGGGGGTGTGGTTATTAAAATGAATAGACCCAGATCCTTTTCCTGTAAAATATTGATTCTGTGAGTTTGGGGTGAGTTCCTGGGCTCTGCATTTCAGACCACCCCCAGAAGAGAATCTCATGTCCCTCATCAGAGAAGTAAATTCTGAGAAAATAAGCCTGGAAATCAGGCAAGTGCTGCAAGAGTTGATGTTCTGTGGGGTTATTTAGGATGAAGCTAATTAATAACAGTCTCTAGGAATGCTTGTCTTTGGAGAATTGGTGATGGCTGACAATGCCTTCAGCTACTGCCAGTAAGTTTCTCGCTCTTCAACAAGAAAAACTTGTTCTAGGGAAACTCTGAGACAGAACCAAGGGTGGGGTGAGGGACACAGAAGCCCTCCCTGTGTGGGTGAGAGGGCACACACCTGTGCCCTGGCTGACTTTTGCTGGGCAGGCCTCCCAGACACACTCTGCAGGAGGCAGGTCGAAGGACCCCTTAGCTTCAAGGAGGATCATTCTCTGAGGGAGGGCTCATCGAATCTGAAGTCTCAAACAGCAGATCATTCATTCGACAGTCATAGGGGCCTCTTCTGGATCCATGCTGTAGCTGTGGGCCTGGCACACACTTTTCTCTCTTCCTGGAAGGCCACTTTCCCCCAGCTTTGCCTGGTTAATTTTCGGCTTCTGGACCTGGCCTCCCTAATGAGGCAGTTCCCCCACAATATGCCTTCCTGATATCATTAACCTGGGAAATAGGATTCCTTGATTCGTGCCTGTCTCAGTTGTAAGCTCCATGAGGGCAGGGGCAGGCTGTTTTATTGTTATTTTTTCATTATTTTTAGCTCTGAGTCAATTATAAAAATAATTTGCTGAACTCCAGTTTTTGGAGTTATTGCTACATTTATCAATGTACCAGTTCAACAGAGTAAGTTATTTTTCTGTTATAAATTATACAGCCAGTTGTATTGGAGAGAATATTTTAAAAGTTTTTGATGATTTCTGTGAAGGTTTAGTTGATTGGTTTTAATTTTTTAGGGAATTTTAAGGAATTTCAAGCATTTTAAGGAATATTGGATTGTTAAAAGCTCAGGATTATAGAATGGTTTAGCCTTTTCGAGTATATATCAAATATTCAAGAAAGAGTGATTAATAACCAGTAACCAAAACTTAGAGATTAATACCCCAAATCTGACATTCATTCCTTTAAGTATGAAATTGCTGAAGAGGAATTCAGAGTAACTGAATTCACATGAAATGCAGGGATCTTAGACACTAATTGCTGGTCATATAAAATTAAGGTAATATGCCATTTGAAGGATTGGTGAAAGAGTGTAAAAATGTTTAAAGAGGAATCCTAAATGATATTCAGAAAAATGGGGAAACTAAGTCAAGAGAAACAATCTCATCCTATGTGTAATGCTGAAATTTAAAAATTTAATCGCTAGAAACAAAAGTCTACCATGCCACCAAGCAATTGTAAGTGATAATAAGAGTGAAAGTCACTCAGTCTTTGAGACCCCTTGGACTAGACAGTCCATGGAATTCTCTAGGCCAGAACACTGGAGTGAGTAGCCTTTCCCTTCTCCAGGGGATCTTCTCCTAGGGATCAAACCCAGGTCTCCCGAATTGCAGGCAGATTCTTTACCAGCTGAGCCACAAGGGAAGCCCAAGAACACTGGAGTGGGTAGCCTATCCCTTCTCCAGAGGATCTTCCCAACCAGCTGGGGTCTCCTGCATTGCAGGTGGATTCTTTACTAACTGAGCTATCAGCGAAGCCCCGGCAATTGTAAAAAGATTGTTAATTGTGGTTATATTTGAAAAAAATTAGATGATTATGGAAATTAGAAGTATGCAGGTCAAGAAGCAACAGTTTGAACTGGACATGGAACAGCAGACTGGTTCCAAATCAAGAAAGGAGTATGTCAAGGCTGTATATTGTCACCCTGCTTATTTAACTTATATGCAGAGTACATAATGAGAAATGCTGGACTGGATGAAGCACAAGCTGGAATCAAGATTGCTGGGAGAAATATCAATAACCTCAGATATGCAGATGACGCTACCCTTATGGCAGAAAGCAAAAAAGAACTAAAGAGCCTCTTGATGAAAGTGAAAGAGGAGAGTGAAAAAGTTGGCTTAAAACTCAACATTAAGAAAACTGAGATCATGGCATCTGGTCCCATCACTTCATGGCAAATAGATGGGGAAACAGTGGAAACAGTGGCAGATTTGATTTTTTGGGCTCCAAAATCTCTGCAGATGGTGACTGCAGCCATGAAACTAAAAGATGCTTGCTCCTTGGAAGAAAAGCTATGACCAACCTAGACAGCTTATTAAAAAGCAGAGACATTACTTTGCCAGCAAAGGTCCATCTACTCAAAGCTTTGGTTTTTCCAGTGGTCATGTATGGATGTGAGAGTTGGACTATAGAGAAAGCTGAGGGCCGAAGAATTGATGCTTTTGAACTGTGCTATTAGAGAAGACTCTTGAGGGTCCCTTGGACAGCAAGGAGATCCATCCTAAAGGAAGTCAATCCTGAATATTCACTGGAAGGACTGAAGCTGAAGCTGAAACACCAATACTTTGGCCACCTGATGAGAAGTACTGACTCATTTGAAAAGACCCTGATGCTAGGAAAGATTGAAGACAGGAGGAGAAGGGGACGACAGAGGATGAGATAGTTGGATGGCATCACCAACTCGATGGACATGAGTTTGAGTAAACTTTGGGAGTTGGTGATGGACAGGGAGGCCTGGTGTGCTGCAGTCCATGGGGTCACAAGGAGTCGAACATGACTGAGCTACTGAACTGAAGATTCAATTTTTATTTTCTAGCAAGGGAAAACTAAGGTACTTTTACATGGTTGTAATGCATCAAAAACTCTAAAATAAAAGGGCACATGTGTTCAAAGTTGCATAAATCAAGTCAAGAGGCTTATAAGGAATTGGCAAGATTAAATGAATGGCAGAAATTTAAATTCGATTTACATGTTACCATAAAACTGAAGTTTACAAAAAAGGATTTAAACCTTGGTTAAAATTTCTAAAAATGCTAAAATGGTAGGTAAAACTAGAAATGAGCTTGGAAATAATGAAGCAACAGCATCATATACTGAAGCCAATATTCATCTTAGGAAACTGACAAAAATAAACAGAAAGCTAAAGAGTTAACAAAACTGTAGATGAGTTAAAGAAGAAATCTGTGTAAGGCCAAATATTTCTTTAAAAAAATAACTAAAATTTTGGGTAAAATATGACATTTTATGAATATAAAATTTGTCTATGAGAAGATTAAAGTATCCATAGGTTTTGATACATTATGGTTCTTCAAAATGCTGCTATAAAAAGCCAATAAAAACCAACCAACTATGACTATCCTATAAAAATTGTATAAATTGTATAAATAGTTAAAAGAAACTTGTTTTGATCATTACATTTGGTAAATCTGACAAATTAGTGATTCAGTATTTGATCATTTGATGAATTAATTTTGCAGGATCGATTTTTGGCTAACTAGTCAGTTTCTTTTCTACGGTTTCCAAAACCTGTTGCAGTGCTTGATATGCAGAAGGTGCTCAATAAACAGTGGGGTGAATGAAGGAACTGCTGGTGGAGGTGGCGGGGAGGGGGGTAATATAAAGGCAAAGACCATCAGGGTTCTTGGTTTCAGGAAGCTTACCTTCTCTATGGAGTGGTGGTTCAACTCTTTTTCAGTTACTCTTTATATGACTATGGGGTGATTTCATCTTTGTGTCGTACTTGTTCTTCATTCATTGGAGCAGGTTTACCCTACTGTTACACTTTATTTGATGTTTAAATGGAAATAGAATTTCATTCCACAGAGAGTGAAGATCTTTTTTTTTTTTAATTTTTTTTTCTTCTGTCCCCTCAACTCATTTCCTTGTCCATAATTAGAAGTGAAAGGAAATGAGGTAAAGGTAAACCCACCCCAAACTTAACAGAGTCGACAGATGACTCTAGGCCATGTAGACAGAGAGCCCGGCCCCTCTCGCACAGCCGGAGTCATCCTGAGCTTGTGGGGAGCGCTGTACAGTAAGAGCCAGAGGCTTTTCCTGTGCAGTGAGTTGGAATTAAACATGCTAATTTGAGGTCTCTTTCAAGTATTTTGTTTAACTCCATTGGCCTTTAATTCCTTTATATTGCATCATTTAATGTAATGTTATTTATATATGAAGCATGTTATGCTTATTAACCAATGTGCAAAAATCCAAAGTACAGATTTTCTGTAATGGGCTAATTACAGGACTTTAAAGCCACCTACTGAGTTTTGCTGAGCCTCACAACAGGTTCACTGAACTGGATAAATTTATTCAAACGTGTGGAAATGAACCCCATTCTATGTGCAACGGTACTGGGAAAACACACAAATTATACCTCAATACCAGTTTAATGGGTCAAACAGTGAACCTGAATACTGAACTTATCTACATCTTAAACTAGTGGGGAGGCCTGAGGTAAGAAAGGGACGTGCCCATTCAAGGGAGTTTCTCCCTGTTTGTAAACAGTGGTAATAAAACAATAAGCCTGGCAATTAGGAGCCAGTTCTCCACACTCAGGAAACAGAGGTGGGTTGCCTTCCAGTGACCTTTGAAAATACACAACTTTCATAATCCAACCTGAGTGGAATGGAGTGACGAAAGCTCGGCAAACACATCTCAAGCACAGCCCTTTAATCTTTTCTGTGGAGAACGAGAGGCGCCTTTTCTTGTGTCATGGTTTAGGAAGAATTCCGCACAGGGTGTTCAGAGTTAGACACACAAATAAGGTATAAATATGTGGTGGAATTAAACACTCCAAACCAGCTTTTTACCCCTGAGCTTGATCAAACCAACAGGGTAAGCTCACCATGTTAGTATTAATTCTTCATGAATCCATTCTTAAATGAATTTTTTTTTTTTTTGCATTTGAGAGTTTCAGAGGACTTTATACTCAAACTTCATAGCACCATAATTAGAATTATTATCCATTATAGAACATAAAAATTGGTTGGGGGTAGGGTTAGGAGAAGAAAACAGAGGCTAGATGGAGGTTTGAGAACCTTGTCGGGGACAGAGTTGAAAGAAAAGACCCTGCTATGTTGCATTATGACCAATGGAAATACTGTTCTCCAGTAGATAAGTAAACACACACACACACATGTTCTCTTATATGATCATTTATATCCCTTAGCTGAAGATGGAAATAGCAACCCACTCCAGTGTTCTTGCCAGGAGAATCCCAGGGACGGGGGAGCCTTGTGGGCTACCGTCTATGGGGTCACACAGAGTCGGAGACGACTGATGTGACTTAGCAGCAGCAGCAGCAGCAGCAGCTGAAGATGGACGTTGCTTTTATTATTTAATAGATTCCAGTAGTAGATCTATTAATTTTGTCATGAAAGGGAAAAGAAGGTCATTTCCAAGCCTGGAAGAGTTCCAGTCTTATCCTCAGGGCACCTTATTTACAACGTACAATCCACCCAGTGGCTGACAGTTGGGTGTTGATAACCTAATTCATGCCCATCTTTTTAGGGAGATGCTGGTACGTCAGCTCTCAAAGCAACGAGCCTGGGTTTTCAGAGCTCTCCTAAAGTGCCATGTATACCAATGAAAAGAGAGTTCTCCAGGAAATGAGGTGTGACGCAGGTCAGCTTCGCCAAGACTCTCGGACCAAGAAATAAGAATTTAAATATGAAATACTAAAATTTAACACATGACTGAAACAAAATAAATGGTGTACCAGTGAAAGCATTTGAGGTAATTAATCAATGCTGTGTTTGTACATATCATTAAATATATTATACTCAGTTTAGATTTGATTTCTATGCTCCTTTTATAAAGAGTTAAAAGAAAATACATTTGAATTCACGCTGATACCGAAAACATGCTCCTAGCTTCTAGTTTTTTTTTGGATTTCAAATCATTTCCATTAACAAACAGCTATTTGCCCTCTAATAAAATATGTCATTATGCTTTATTCACATCGCACAAAAGAATCACTGAAAAATCGCCCCAATGATGGCCAATAATTACACATTTTGCTCCTGTGCTAGCGATGAAGAAATCTGTTCATTGGAGAAAGCAGGTGCTGGGGCATCAAGCTAATAGTCAATGTGAGCCATGGTAATTAGCCACTGCGATTGCTAAAATTAACAATTAGCTAACATGCAATTCTCTTTTTTGCGGGCTGCAGTTTACTTTGTATAATCCTTGCATGTTCTTAGTAATTATTCTGACAGCTTATTATTTTTATTTTTTCTGGTTTGAACACAGCTTTAACATTTGCATTGGGCAACCCAAATGTTCAACAGGCAGGGACGGAACAACTGCTTGACTAGGCATTTTTCTGAGGCCACATTTGGTGGTTTTCTTGACTTTTCCTGGTTGGGGAGGGGAGTGGTGAGGGGTGAGAGCTCTGATTCTTTCACAGCTATTGTCTTCTCCCCTCAGGCCTTCCTCCAGGGCAGCACACGCGGCATCCCGAAGCTTTTAGTGGGCAAACTACCCAGTCAGTGGCAATTTAGACTTGAGGGGAATGACTCCAGGGATGAAGCGCCACAGTCAAGCTAGTGAAAACATCTTCTTTTCATTCTTCTTCCCTGGAGCGTGTCTTTGGTTAATACATTCGCTGCCCCCCACATGATACCCTCCATCTCCCCTTTTTGAGGGAGAAAATGTAGCATCCTGTGTGGATTGTTCTTGTCGGGGGCTATCAGTTTAGTCGCTCAGTCGTGTCTGATTATTTGCGACCCCATGGACTGCAGCACTCCAGGCCTCCCTGTCCATCACCAATTCCGGGAGCTTGCTCAAACTCATATCCATCGAGTCGGTGATGCCATCCAACCATCTCATCCTCTGTCATCCCCTTCTCCTCCTGCCTTCAATCTTTCTCAGCATCAGGGTCTTTTCCAATGAGTCAGTTCTTCTCATCAGGTGGCCAAAGTAGTGAAGTTTCAGCTTCAGCATCAGTCCAGTGAGTATTCAGGACTGATTTCCTTTAGGATTAACTGGTTTGATCTCCTGTTTGGGGGGCTATACACCGAGATAGTAGTATTGCTGGAGCCTTCCAGTGGAATAAGTCTGATGAAGCCTCAGCCTACATGTGAAAGGAAAAAGAAAAATTAAACAGCAAGGGAGTAATTTGTTTTCAGAAGACCTCTGGGAGGTGAGATGTGATGAAAGCTCTTGTAGCATTTAAGTAAGATAAACTGTGGCAACAACTTCAGCGAACTACTCTTCCCGACTGTGTTTGTTTCCTATTGTTGTTCAGTCGATAAGTCGTGTCTAACTCTTTGCAACCCCATGAACTGCAGCACGCCAGCCTTCCCTGTCCTGTAGTATCTCCCTGAGTTTGCTCAAACCCCTGTCTATTGAATCAGTGATGCCATCCAACCATCTCATCCTGTCGCTCCCTTCTCTTACCCAGCATCAGGGTCTTTTTTCCAGTGAGTTGGCTTTTCTCATCAGAGATCTGGAAGGGGTCGCACTGGGCTAGAATCAAGGTGTCACCAGGGCTGCGTTCCTTTCCTTGCCTTTTCCAACTTCTAGAGTCTACCCACACTCCTTGGGTTGTGTCTCTTCAGAGCCACATTTTCTTTCACTGTTCTTTGGTAGTCACATTTCCTTCTGACCATGAGTGGGAAAGAGTCTCTAGTTTAAGGATCTACATTATTACACTGGGCCTACATGGATGAGCCAAGATCGTCTCCTCATCATAAATCCGTAACTCAGTCATATCTGCAGCGTTTCTTTTGCCGTGTAAGGTAACCCATCCACAGGGTCAGGGGACATCTTTTGAGGGGGGGGGCATTATTCTGCCTGTCACACAAACCCATGCAAAATATACATACGGTAGGTAAGTTTCTATTTCTCTACAGCTGTGAGTCATTGCACATTTAATGTCAGGGAACTGGATTATTGAGGAGTGGTGGGCGTTGGAGGCTGGGGGCAGTGTATCTCCATGGCTTCCATAGACAATAACTCTGTATGGCCCTTCTGTGCCAGGTGTCTTAACTAACAGAACCAGCATAGGCCAGGCTTTGTCCTGTCCCTCCCTCCTAGGCTCCTGAGTTTGGAGGGCCTTTTCAGTCTCTTGATAAGAGGGCTGCCTCTTAGAGCATGGGCATGGCCAGGCTAAGAGCTATCATCATGTGTTCTGTGCTTTATTATGGTGTTGGGCTGTAACACGCTGCTTTACTGTGTGAATGAGTGACATGGATTGCTGTCCACAGAAACTCTGAATAATAGGAAGAAACACCACCCGCTGTAGCCCTGACTTCTAAAATGCAGTGATGGGAGAGGCAAAGCTCTGGTGGAAGTTCAGGCCATCCAAGATGGCTGTTTTCTTGCTCTCTGTGCATCCCTCCTTTGCCCACAACCTGCTTCACCTACACCCTACTCACCTAACTGACCCTTACCTATTTTCCCCTGCCTCAGCTGGTGATTATCCTGGCTTTAGCTCAGAACTCTCCAATGCTTATCAAAGGGTTGGTGAGGGGGGTGCAGCTTTACCGTTTCCATACCGATGCGCCAATCTGATATCAATTTCCCCAACTGGTAACCTCCCCATGCTGCAAAGAGCGAGGACGGCCACCATGTTCTGCCCGCAGCCTGGCCGCCAGCAGCGCACGGTGGTGGTGGGGTGTTGCTTCAGGACCTTCTTCCGACATGTAAGCTCCCCCTAAGTTTTAAACCACTGATATCTCTGTTTCTGGTGCCAAGCTTGTTCTTTGGTCTTGGAGCTGGGGAAGGACAGGCCTGATAGACCTTCAGGGTGCAGCCCAACAGGCGGATTTCTGGGAAGTGCTGAGACCTCATCCGTGTAGGGTATGACCCGGTTGTTGGGGCTCAGAAGGGCTTCTGCAGACATGAGGATAAGCCTGGGGAACCAGACCTTGGGGCTGGCTGTGGGCTGCAGAGGCTGAGGAGGGCCAGGCTTCGGAGGAGAGGTCAAGGAGGCGAGCAGTGGCAGAGGCTGGGGCCAGACTTGCGGTGGTGAAACATAGCAACGTGTTGTTTGTTTAAACGGGAGGAAACTGGAATGAGCAGAGTCTGCCCAGAAGAGTGAAGAAGGCAGGAGTCAAACATCCAGAGAACAACCTGCTACCGAGTTGAACTGAGGTGAGACCTCACCCAGTCCCAGATGTTCCTGGTCAGGCAGCAAAAGAGGTGGGGGTGCTGAGATGTGCCTTGGCTTAAGAAAATCTCCTCTCCAAAACAGAAACGCGTTGGATTTTTTGCTTTACAAGATAATTCATCAAATTGGTTGTTGGTATAGTGAGCTCCTCTGGTATACCTGAAACAGAATTCTAACCACAGAAATTGTACTGCCCACTCCCAAAAGCATATCTGTTGCATAAAGCAAGCCTCACACACAAGCTAAGATTCTTGAAAAATAGCAGACCAAGGGAAATTTGGAGCCAGAGCTTAAGAATGTTTTGCTAAAGATGTTAAGGGGTTTGCCTCAACTTGAGAGACTGGCCAAGATGTAGAGATGGTGTTTTCAGTGGTGTAGCAAGGTCATCAGAATGATAGCTATAAAGTTGGGTAATGTGTTTAAGGAAATATGTGTTCTGATAAGGAGGCATCTCCCCAGAGGACTGTCCTTATTTCACACAAGAACAATTGTAGCTTCTGTAGAGGAGCTACACTGGCTTAGAGCAGGTGTACCACCTTCATTCTCCAGATCCCCACTGTTTTTTCACTGCTGGCTTCTTAACAGTGTTTAGTATTTAGGTTATTATTATTATTGATTTACAGATGCCAAGCCACACTGTGTTAGAACATAGTTTTAAGTTCCCAGAGGCAGGCCCAGTAGACTTGGGAATAGTACCTAGACTTCCTAGAATTGTACTCTGAAGCTGGTGTCTTTGGGCTGTGTGTGCACAGTATTGGGGTGAGAGTGGAGTGCAGAAGGTGGTTGGGTAGGCAGGGAGGGATATGGCAAGGAAAAGGCTGGTATTTAGAAAACAGTCATATGTGCTTCTCAAGGGGCGAGGGCCCGTGCAACCCCGGGACTTGGCATCACAGAAGATTCTTAAAGACAGGCTTCAGTGAATAAAAATTATTGAACCAGATGCTACCTGGTGGTGAGGGATAGCTGAGGAAAGGGAAACTATTAAGAGTCACTGTGTTGTTGCTGTTTAGTCACTAAGTCATGTGTGTCCAACTCTTTGTGACCCCCATGGACGGCAGCATGCCAGGCTCCTCTGTCCTCCACTAACTCCCAGAGTTTGCTCAAATTCATGTCCACTGAGTCGGTGGTGCTGTCTAACCATCTCATCCTCTGCCACCCACTTCTTCTTCTTTTTTTGCTTTCAATCTTTCCCAGCATCAGGGTCTTCTCCAATGAGTTGGCTCTTCACATCAGGTGACCAAAGTATTGGAGTTTCAGCTTCAGCATCAGTCCTTCCAATGAATATTCAGGGATGATTAAAGGAAATGGAAGAACAGGGCGCTAAGTAGCCAGGAAAGAGACTGTTCTCCTCAATTTAGATAGTTTTTGTAGGTGAGGTAAGCAGTCAAGTTTATGTTTGGTAAAATTACTTATGTGCCTATCTGTCAAGTGCAGCACAGGACAGGAATCATAGTTCCTCAAGTTCTCCAGCATAAGAAACTTTAGACCCAGCCTAGAGCACTTCACCAGAGAAGGAAATGGCAACCCACTCGAGCGTTCTTGCCTGGAGAATCCCAGGGACGGGGGAGCCTGGTGGGCTGCCGTCTATGGGGTTGCACAGAGTCGGACACGACCGAAGCGACTTAGCAGCAGCAGAGCACTTCACCGGCGAATGCCATGCCTCACAGATTGTAACCAGAACCACCCCACCTTTGCCCACCACCTGCAAGCAGCTCTGCCATCATCCTTCAGCCTCATTCTCTCACACTTTATACCGGGATGTAGTTCACTATTACATGGAGAGGCAATGGAAGTTGGGTAGGTCACCTTAGGGAAAGATGGCAGTAGAAATGTATTGTGAGCCCATTCAGATCGATGGTATCCACTTCAGGGCAAAACATCAGGTAGAAAGAATAATAGCATGGAAGAGGATGTAGGGGTGTGGTGTGTGTCTGTATTTTCTAGGGACCCTCAGAAAATGTTTGCTCTTGGTTCTTTTTCATTTGGTGGTGTTCCCAGTGTTTATCGACCCTTAGCTTCCTCCTCTTTCATTCAGTACATAGTTTGCTAAGTTTGCATTTGCCCCTTGTTTCAAGCCAGGGTGACAGAACAATGTTTTGTCCATGGGTTCCATTTTTCCAATGCACTCTTTGCTGCTCTCTTTTCTTCCTCCCAATTGCTGATCTCAGATCAAGATATCCAGCATTTTGTCATATGCTTAGTAATGTTCTGCACATCTTGAGGTTACCTGGGTAAGGAAGTCATTGGGTTCTTATCTGACCCGTGGCTTATCAGTCTGTGACTAGTGGGCTGCTTCTTATAGACTGCCCAAATCCTGAATATATGTTGACTTCACAATAAAGCCATGTGAGAGGCGACATCACTGCAAAACTTTATCATTATGGAAACAGGAAATACCACTTATATTAGATCAGGGAAAAAAGAACCTAGCGTTAAAAATTTAGGCTTGGATTCACTAAGTCCGTATGTCCTAATCCTAATTTAGGTACTATCTGGGCAGTGTTGATCGCAGGCTAAACATTGCAGTAGCTCAGTGAGATGCAGAGTCCAGTCATACAATAAAATACTATTGATTTTATGTCTCTCAATAAAACATTAAGCAGTCTAGTATTTTATTGAGACTTCTAAATGGGGAAATCTAATTTTAAATCTTACCCATTAAATGTCTCTACACTAGTGTTTTGGATGATCTAATGAGTGGCACCATTTATAGGCCATAAGGTTATAATCTGAATTTTCGAACTGTAAAGAAAGTACCAGTATGCTGACTAACTAATGAGCTTTTTAATGATGGGAAATAGATAAAGCTTAAAATGCGGAATGCTTATCAAGGACCTCAGACAATAGCAAAGTGGAGCAATTTAGAAGTACTTACCAGTGCTACTGCTGTGACAGTGAGAAGTGAACTCTTTTCTTTCATTTTAAAGCACTGCTTTTCATACATGGGAGTAATTTCTATATTTTCTTAACTAAAATTAAATGTCCTGATATAATCCCCTTTTCAATAGAGTTCAAAATATAAATAACCTATTGATGACACTTGTGATCAAGTGAAAGAAAATGCCTTTAAAAGCAGGGAAATATCTGAGTATCAGCATGGGATGATGGTTGAGACTTCACCCAGGGAAGGTCTTCCTTGGAGCAGCTTTAAACACAGGCATGCCGCCTGGCGAGGCTGGCGGGCCCTGGTTGGGCTGACCCAGCACCACCACCACAGGTGACTTACAGCGAGTGTGGACTTCCACAGAGAGTGTCTGAGGTTTGCCTGTGACTGCCTTTGCCCTTGTATTCCACAGCATAAAAGGAATTAATATAATAACACGTTCTTTTGTAGAGGCTCTATCTCAGGACTCCAGAACATGGCACCCGGACATCTCTGGGATATGGGACCAGCCTAGGAAAGGTGAACCATTTCAGAGCACCTGGGTCCACAGGCTGCTCTTGGAGTCTGAATGTGCACCCTCCTCGATTTAAAAACTCCAAGTCCAGGGACTTCCCTGGTGGTCCAGTGGCTAAGACTCCTGGTTCCCAAGGCAGGGGAACCGGTTCGATCCCTGGTCAGGGAACTAGATTCCACCTGCCACGTTAGGCAACTAAGACCCAGTGCAGCCAAATAAATAAATAAAAACCAAAAAATCATAATGAGATGGATCCACCAATTAAAAAGAAAGTCTAAATTTCCATGTTGCTGTTTAGTCACTAAGTCTTTTACAACTCCATGGACTGTAGCCTGCCAGGCTCCTCTGTCCATGGAATTCTCCAGGCAAGAATACTGGAGTAGGTGGTCTGCCTTTCCTTCTCCAGGGCATCTTCCCAACCCAGGAATGGAACCTGTGTCTCCTGTATTGCAGGCAGATCCTTGACCACTGAGTCACAGGGGAAGCCCCTAGAATTCCCATGACCAGAGAGTAAAGGAAGGTCTGGGTTATGCTGTCCTGATGGGACTCAGTGTGTTGTTGCTGCCATTGTTGTTGTTAATAAGAAACTAGACTGAGCCTGTCTTTTCCTTCTCAAGAAGTGTGATTTCTAGCTGGTTCATTTAATTACTCTCTATTGGACAATGGAAAGGCCCCCAGAGAGTGGGGCTTTCATGGTATTTGACACATAACACAAACCTACTGGCCCGGACAGTGTCAATCCTCCATAGGAAACAGGAGAAGTGGAAGGAGCAGTGAGGTTGCAAATTCCAGGGTATTAATTGCTAGAGGTGGTGGGGTCTGGTGGCAAGCATGAGGTCTTTGGTGTGTCAGCCCTAAGTTTGAATCCCAGATCTACAGCTGCCTACAAGTTGCTTGACCTCCAAGAGCCTTGGTTCCTTTATGTCTTATGAGTATGAAGACCAAGCCCAAGCCGTGTTGGTTTTGTTTGTTGATTTCAAAAGATAAGACAGGAAGATGTCACTGAGTAAGGTCCTGCCAGAAGCCAGCTGGCACTGGATTCTCAGCCAGGATAACTCTGTACTGCCTCCTGTCTCATCTCACTCCTCCTCCTCACTTCTTAACTTCCTCTATTAGCTTTTTTTTTTCCCCCCAATTATCTTTTGGCCATGCCATGGGACTTGCAGGATCTTAATTCTCTGACCAGG